>NC_083717.1:7924828-8549828 GCF_028564815.1 Eubalaena glacialis | reverse complement strand
CCCACCAGTCGACTTCCTGAAGTCGCTGGTGTGTACTTGTCAGCGTACTCCGTCAAACATTTACACCAAGGTTACAGGCAACGGTCAACGGTGGCTAATAGTTAACATCCCAGGAGAGGCCAACTCAAAACCAACCATCGGGAGCAACCCTGTTAAGTGCGAACATTGTTTTTAGTTCATTACTTGACTCATCTGCTAAAGGGAAACGTCTATACCTTTGGGAAGGGGGGCAGGAGTGGGGAAGGCGGAGGGCGGTCGTTTTCTATTTGATTTGATTTTACACAGTCCATTCTGCAGTTCCAGGAGAGACTGTCAGATGCTAATCGCATGGCAGCATTAACTGTAATGTATCATTATTCAGAATCAAGCTACCAAAGATGCCCATTTAAACATCGAACCTGATTTATACGAGTTCTCTCTCACCGACCGTATGTGTCCTCAGGGTAAGTGGGAACTAGTGTCTCTAACTGGGGTGAGTTTCCACCTTCTCTGACCTTGACCATCTCCCAGTGAAGATATTAAAAACAATGAGAGCCAGAACGTGACCGGTAAGAGGGAAAAGGATTGAAGAATGAGGTGGCCCAGACATCCCCACTCTTGCAAAATCTGATGGGAAAGAGAGCTGCAGTATTCCTTCTCACCGTTTCCATTTAGTATTTATTGAGTTCAAGAATCATGGCAACATCTGTCCTCAGAGGAATCAGTACAGAGTCTAAATGGTGTTTATAAGACCCAATCTAGGAACGGGGATGGGGGCGGGGGAAGAGATGCTCCTAATGGCGAAGAAAATGCTTTCCTACCTCGCAGTCTCTGCCTGATTCCCTGATGTCTCCTGTTTACAATACCTTCTCCCTTTTATACCGCGTCCTCCCGGGTGATTTTATCCCCTGCGATGGAACAGAGCTCTAGATTTCCTGCCCACACCACACACCTCCCGTTGTACCTCAAACACTGAGAGCTGAGTCCCCGTGGGGAGGAGTGGACAGATGTTTCCAGGGATCCGCCTACCATATAACATTCCAAAGATCACTCCACTTTTTCTCATCTGGCTTCTCTCGAATGCACAGGTGGCTATTTTCAAGTGTTTCTGCTCAAGCAGAGCAAATAAACTGAACAAGATCACGAAGAGTGCGTGCAAAAATCCCATACTTTCCTGGGGCACTGGGTTTTCCCCCGACCGAGGATGAAATGGAGAAGGATGGGGAGCAGAATTCCCTTCAAGGAAGACGTACGGGTGTTTCCCATCTGGCATCACCCACAGGCTGGACGTGGGATGCTCCTCTGTGCCCCCAGTGCTCTGAGAGCCATTTGAGGAGGGGTGTCGGCAGGGTTGTCTGCTGAGCTGGAGTCTTCCTTGGGAATCTAGGGTGGTCTGGTGGGCATGGAATCATTTTCTCCTGAGACTCACTGGTAACAGGGGGATGCTGATGGAAGGGAAAGTGATGTCACGGAGTTCACGTGTCCTCTGGATATCTGTTTTACTTACTACTGAATCATGTGTGCCGCTTTCTCTGATCTTTTGCCACGTGGTATGGATAGACAAAACGTGACTCGCTGCAGGGTGTGTGTGTGTGTGTGTGTGTGTGTGGTGTGTGTGTGGTGTGTGTGTGTGTTCAGACAGGGCTGGGGAAGATGGCACTCTGCATTGTTCTACAAGTTGCTGAAGGAGGAGGCCTGAGGTCATATATCAGCAGCCTCACGGTTAAAAATATGCTCAAAAAGATTTCCATTCTGAGGGTCTCTGAGTGTTCCAGAGAGGCCCCATGAGAGTCCCCAGTGACAGGTGTAAGGACGGTCTCCAAAAGTCCTGAGAGCTGGAGGAACTCGTCACGACCCCCTTGCTCCGAGGGCCTTGGTGGTGGTCTGCAGACTCAACTGAGAAGCTTAATGAAAAGCCTTCCTCCTTGGTCAGGAATGAGAGAAATTCCAGCTTTCATGGACGATTCATGAGAGCTTTATAACAGGAAAGACGATGAGCAACCACATGGTAGGTTGAAAAGATTTCAATGAGAACGACCTTTGCCAAGTCCAAGCAGAACGACCTGCAGGGCTGCCTGATGGTTTTCCTGGTAAATCCTCACCCACTGTAACCATCTTTCTTTGTACCCACAAAACGCCTGAAGAGGATGGTTTCTTGCCATCCTCTTGAAGACCATTTCTACTCCGGGGCATTGAATAAATACATCCCTGGACCTCTTTGAGTTCCATTTTCCTCGTCAGTAGAATGGAGAGAACAATTTCTTTTCCAATTATTGTATTGAGTCTGGTGAGGCGGAAATGTAGAGATGATTTGGAAACTCTGAGACTCACTACAAATATCGGGTCTGCATTATTTATTTTCACTTACTGGTATTTCTGAATCATCTGAACTCCACAATTTTGTCTGTTCTTCAGCATTTTTTAGCATTTATTGCAATCTTTTTTACATTTTATTTTATTTTTTAAAAAACTTTTTATTGGGCTATAGTTGATTTACAATGTTGTGTTAACTTCTGCTGTACAGAAGTTATACATATACATATATCCACTCTTTTTTAGATTCTTTTCCCATATAGGTCATTACAGAGTATTGAATAGAGTTCCCTGTGCTATACAGTAGGTCCTTGTTGCTTATCTATTTTATATATAGTAGTGTGTATATGTCAATCCCAATCTCCCAATTTATCCCTCCCCCCTTTTTCCCCCCTGGTAACCATAAGTTTCTTTTCTATGTATGTGACTTTATTTCTGTTTTGTAAATAAGTTCATTTGTATCATTATTTTAGATTCCACAGATAAGTGATATCATATGGTATTCATCTTTGTCTGACTTACTTCACTTAGTATGATAATCTCTAGGTCCATCCATGTTGCTGCACATGGCATTATTTCATTCTTTTTTATGGCTGAGTAATATTCCATTGTATACACGTACCACATCTTCTTTATCCATTCATCTGTCGATGGACATTTAGGTTGCTTCCATGTCTTGGCTATTGTAAATAGTGCTGCAATGAACATAGGGGTGCATGTATCTTTTTTTTTTTTTTTTTTTGGCTGCGTTGGGTCGGTCTTCGCTGCTGCATGCGGGCTCTCTCTAGTTGCGGCAAGTGGGGGCTACTCTTTGTTGCGGTGCACAGGCTTCTCATTGAGGTGGCTTCTCTTGTTGCGGAGCACGGGCTCTAGGCACACAGGCTGTAGTAGTTGTGGCTCGCGGGCTCTAGAGTGCAGGCTCAGTAGTTGTGGTGCATGGGCTTAGGTGCTCCGTGGCATGTGGGATCTTCCCAGACCAGGGCTTGAACCCGTGTCCCCTGCACTGGCAGGCAGATTCCTAACCACTGTGCCAGCAGGGAAGTCCATGCATCTTTTTGAATTAGAGTTTTCTCTGGATATATGCCCAAGAGTGGGATTGCTGGATCATACAGTAGTTCTATTTTTAGTTTTTTAAGGAACCTCCATACTGTTCTCCATAATGGTTGTTGGACTCTTTAGTAAGACTTATTTTTTAAAGGGGTGGGCAGCATTGTGTGTGTGTCTACATGTGTGTGTGTATCGGTCACCACGTATATCATCCCAATGGGTCCTGACACCCACATTCAGCCTCGTTGAGCCCATGTGACGCCCTGTCTCACTGCACAACCTACAGTGGCTACGGGAAGGTGCCCCCAGGCCATCAGGGGCTGAGGAGCAGGATGAGACTGATGTGATCTTGCACAATTCCTCTCTGACCCCTCTGCCAGTTTTTCATCAGTCAAGTCCCTTCATGTTTCTCTGGGGCACATGTTTGTCTGGGGCATTCTCTCTCTCGGTGGCCCGGGTATTTCTCCCGCTGTCCACTGCATAGAGTACATTTCACGATCCTGAGGAATCTCTCCTGTAGAGGCCACGGGCACAGCCCAGATCATGGGCCTGCATACGTTTATTTCTAGAGAGTTGAAGATGGAAGTCCCTCTCTGTCCTCCTCCCCTTCCTCTCTCTGTCACGTGAGCACACACACCAAGCTGGCAATCCTCCACCTAAGAGATAAGGACCAGGATTCTGTGAGTCTGAGACAAATGTTTATGTTGGTTCCTTTGTCCTGTGGGACTTGATTCTGGGCTTTTGTTTCCCTCATCTTCAGATGAGATAGCCTCTGCTCATTAGCAAATCTCTTGGAAGATCTTGGATAAAGATTGCTTATTTTAATTTCAGCAAGAGTGATTGTATTTAGACCAAAGCAACAAACTTGGCCCAGGGATGACTGTTTGAACTTCAATCATATGTGACGCTCTTAGTTCAACGGGGACATCTAGGCACAGAAGTCTGGACAAGACCCCCCCCCAGCGCACAGAAAGGAGGAATTTTAAGTTTGTTTGCTTTTCTGACATGATCTGCTCTCAGTGGGTACATGTAGGCTCCAAACTTGGTAATTTCCTAGGAAATATGCAAATCCTTTCTCCCTGGGATTGGAAACGAAGCCATTAAAAACAATTTACTGAGCATTGACTATGCGCCTTGTTTAGTGAGAGGTCAGTGGAAGGTGATCATCAAAATTCACTCAGAAAAATGCTGGTGCCAACTTCTCCTCCAACCCAGGAGACATATTTCTGTGCATCTTCAGATGGTGACCACGGGCCCTGTTTCTTTGGTTATCATTTTGGACAAGATAAATTTTAAGATCAAGCATTTAAATGTGACGGATGTATATAAAGAGTGGATGTTCAGCCCCTTCCGTTCAAACATGAGATTCATAACAGGGCAGTTAGTTATTTCGACCAGTCCCTTACTTCACCCAACTTAAATCATCTAAAGATCAAATTGCTCCTCTGAGGAACTGAATAGCAGTGGAAGGTCCTTCAGCGTGGGGGCCTCTTTTCTGTCATTCATTCATTCATTTATGGCTGCGTTGGGTCTTCATTGCTGTGCACGGGCTTTCTCTAGTTGTGGCGCTACTCTTCGTTGTGGTGCGTGAGCTTCTCATTGCAGTGGCTTCTCTTACTGCAGAGCGCGGGCTCTAGGCGCGGGGGCTTCAGTAGTTGTGGCACGCGGGCTTAGTTGCTCCTCGGCATGTGGGATCGTCCCGGACCAGGGCTCGAACCTCTGTCCCCTGCATTGGCAGGCGGATTCTTAACCACTGCGCCACCAGGGAAGTCCCGGGAGCCTCTTTTCTTATCTCTCGGAAGGTACGCCTCTGAAGATGATTGGAAGCTGGATTTCAGAATTCTATATTTCCCTTATAACTTTAAGATCTATCATCTAAGGGAATCCTTCTTTTTAAAAATTAAACAAAACATTTTGACGTTTTATGACCTAGCACTTGTTGTCTGCAGAGCTTTTGAAAATTATCGTGGTGCCTAATTTTGACAGCAAGCTCACTTTGCCGGTGGAGAAGTCCGAGCAGGCAGGAGTCAGTCCTGAAGGTGGTGGAAGTGCTGAGATTAGGGTCCACGTCCACCCCAGCACCCCCTCCAGCGTAGCAAGTCCACTGCCCCCCACGGGGCTGACTGATGGGACTTCTCCAGACGGCCAGATGGAAAACTTGGCAGGAGAGCTCTGCTTTCCTGTGTCGCTTCCCAGGAAGCACACATCATCCCAGGCTCACTTCCCATGGGAGTTTTCCTCGGAACTAGACACACATTTCTCAGTGAGTTTCATCCACCCCTTGGTCATAAGTTTCCTTTCCATGACCCGCCGTCCCCTGAATGAGTCGAAACACAACAGAAATGCTGGTGAAGGCAGCGGCCACGTGGGGTGTCGACGACCCCTTTTGATACCTCTTCCTGCTCCACTTAAAGGAGACGAGCCGAGCCCTGCTCGTTCCTGACCAGATTCTAACTTTCTGCATCTTGGACAGATTATGACTGTAATTTCCTGCTCTTTTGGTAGAAAATAGGGGGATTGTCAAGCAAGGAGAAGTGAGAGAGAAATCCACTGCAGTTCTGCTGTCTCCTGGTGAAGAGTGGAAAGTGACAGCTGGCATTCATGGTTTGGGGAAAATGACAAAACAAATGAACAAAGCAAAACACCTTTCCTCGCTTTTGTGCTGTTGAAGAGATCAGAGGTCTGCTCTCTGGAGAAGATGATGCGTAGGAAGCTAGGATGAAGTAGACCGAGAGCTCAGGGATTAAAAAGGGGGCCTATACCCCAATGGAGGTCACTCCGTCCCCAAGACCCTGAAGTGGGAGGAGACATCCCAGGAGGGAAGTAAGACATTACATCCTCTGGAGACAATGAAGAGCCACGAGAAAAGACACCAAACACTGATAATTGGGGTTCCCACTGAAAGAAACAGCTTGCCACTGGGACACTCCACAGGGACAGCCACAGAGGACCATCCCCACCTGGGCACTTGGAGCTTTTGAGTGCCTCACTCTTAAATACGGATGGAAAGCCTCCTACATGAAAGACAGAGACCAAAATAAATAAACAGAAAAAAAAAAGAACTGGAAAGAAACACAAAGGAAACAGAACATGCATGATAATTAATATTATTGGAGTGATAAGAGGATATTAGGCTCAAAGACAATAATAGGATTACATGTATATAAAGAAAAATCAGATAATATGAAGGAAGTCTGGGAAATTCAAAACATGATGGCAAAGGTTAAAAAGTTAATAGAGGAGATTAAAGATAATATTGAGGAAATCTTCTAGAAAGTAGAACAAAATGACAAAGATGGAAAATAGGAGAAACCAGGTATCAAAGCAGGAGGCTGTGCCCGGCATCTGATTAACAGGAGCTCCAGAAGGAGAGCACAGAGGAAACAGAGAGACATCACTAAAGAAATACAAAAAACCTCCCAGAACTGGAGAATATGAATGTCCAGACTAAAAGTGCCCATTGAATACACAACATAGTGGGCTTACAAAGACCTACTTTAGGGCGCACCATCCTGCAACTTCAGATGAAGAGGAATAAAGAAGAAATCCTAAAAGATCCCTGGATGGTCATGGAGGTGGGGGGAGTCCACATACAGTGCATGGACTACAGACTTCACCAGAGCAACTCTCAAAGACTCTGAGGCAACACCTTTGATATTCCGAGAGAAGTCATTCTGTATTTCCACATCCAGTCAAACCATTAACCAGATATAAAAGTAGAGCAAAGGCTTTTTCAGATATGCAAGGACCCAAACATTTTACTTCTCATATACGCTTTCTCTGGATTACTGCAGGATGTTCTCCAGTGAA
This sequence comes from Eubalaena glacialis, assembly GCF_028564815.1. Classification (NCBI taxonomy): domain Eukaryota; kingdom Metazoa; phylum Chordata; class Mammalia; order Artiodactyla; family Balaenidae; genus Eubalaena; species Eubalaena glacialis. Next base: position 8,542,679 of record NC_083717.1, on the reverse strand, counting down.
ACAATGGTGTAAAACAAAACACAGGAAGACTCAGGATCCAGGAAGCAGAGCACCCAGTCCAGACCTGGGGTGAAGGGAAGACGGGACAGGAAAGGGGCATCTTGGGCTGAGGGCTATGAATGAGTCCATGTCCAGACAGGAACAGAAGGACAGAGGACTCTAAAAGGGAGGTGCCTGGGAAAACAACAAAGGCAGCAGCAACAAAAGCCAAGCTAAAGAGAGGAATGGATGAATTATCTGATGCATATGCAAATTAACGTCGGTAGACATTTGGGAATCTGTAGCTTTTGGAAAAAAAATGATGGGTACATAGAAACTAAAACAAGTAACAGCAAGGCAATTATTATTACCTTTAGGTAAAATAACTGGTTGTCTAAAAAAGGAATCACAACCTTAGGAGGCTACTTGGATTAGTCATAATAATGTAATGCTGATGGGTATGGCTTTTGCCCAGAACTGTGCTATCACCATACTGGGAAAATGGGAAAAGGAAAGTGTGGGTGGTTGCATAGGAGACCTCAATCCTCACCTACCTTACGAGGAATTCAGTACATCAAAAATGGATAAATCAAGGAATAACACCCTGTGCCTATTATTTAGAAACAGAGAGAGGCAAATACCAGAAGAAACAGCTAAAATTGCTGGAAGTGGCAGGAGTTGCGGGGGGGGGGGAGGGGTGAGGTGGGCTCTTTTTCATAAACAGCCTCCTAGAGCCATGTGGCTTCTAAACCATGGCATATATTACTTAGATAAAAATAAATGTGAACACGTTAAAAAAGCGAATGAAATAAGGACTTGGAAGAAGCAGGAATAAACAGCTTATGGTATCTGAACAACTTAGATTCTAGTACGTTGTAGGAATCGCTCCCCAAGACACAGGGAGGGCGCTGGGTCAGCTGGTATCAGCATCACCTACTGGTTACGTGTCTGGCACCACTCTCAGGTCCATCAAGGCCTCCAAAGTGCCAGAGGGCTGTGTGGGCAGCACACAGAAAATCGCAGCCAAGATGAACTCAGATCTGATTCCAAGTGAGCAATTCTATCTCAGCGGGAGCTAATAACGTGCCTGGTGGGGTGCTAACCACCTTCACGTCTATCTCGCTTCATCTCCCCAAGAAGGTGGTGGGTTGGGTCTTTTAATATCCTTGTTCAACCGAAGAAGAAAATTAAGCTTGGAGACATCACAGAAGGTGTTCACATTTATTGCAGTTGCTAAGAGGCAGAGGTAGGAAGGGAACCCAAGTCTGTGAGCCACGGAGTCTAAACCCCTAATCACAATCATTCTGCTCCAGGGCCTTCCGCCATCTTTACATATTTACAACTGTGCCAAGCCTGTTCCACCACTTCTGGTTCCTTGTCTTTCACTAAGTTACTAAATCTCTCCAGCATCGGTTTCCTCCCTCAGTAAAGCTGACGATGCCATCCCACTCGTGAGCCTCAAAAAATGTAAGATAAGTGAAAAAATTTTTATAGACTCTAAGTGTCAACTTATGCAAATGAAAATATTATTTTTGATGACGGGAAGGAGACGGGTGGCCTTGTGACGCGATTCTGTCTCCTATGTAACCTTCAGAAAAGCCATCTCGGGCTCACTGACGCGACTCACTAAGCTCCAGGACAGATGCTGAGAAGAGACAGCTGGGGTTCTAGAAGGGCACACACCACCCAGGTCAGCAGGCAGGCTGATGGCTGTGGGCACCTGGACCCTCAATGTGGCTGGCTCCGAATGCATCACCTCTTTAGTTCTGGGGATTTCTTTTTTTAAATTTCCCATTAATCCCAGAGTCCTCTGTGATCATTACGTTCAGAAGCACTGAAATTCTCACCTTCAGCTTAGCATCTGTGACTAGATTGAACTGAACAACTCCGAGAAAAACCATGTCTGCTCCCTTAACCCAGGGGTCTGTATAAGCACAGTTTGGGGCAACTTTTTACTTGCTGGGGTTGAGGGCGATTTCACCCCGTCAGCGACTTCCCAGGCATTTATTGCCCAAGTCTGCCCCCTGGTGGACAGTCCTCACTTTTTATTCCTGAATTCTTCCAAAGTGCTTTCACATGGATTAAACAAACACCATCAGAGACGCTTGCCACCTATGAGGTACGTAAGACTGGTATTATTATTTCCACTTTATAATGAGAAAATGAGCGTTTAGAGAGAGGAAGACATTTGCAAGTCCCTGGAACTACATGCAGAGTCTTTGTTCTTCCATTCAGCAAAACCCCCAAATACTGTAGTCTGAGCGCTCTGGGCTTGAGCCCAGGTTAAGTCTTGGTTCAGCAGCTGTCACCAAGCGAGGTTCTTTCACAGAACTGAATTTGATCACTACCACGCCCTCCATGATTTTGAACATTTGCATTCAGTGGAACTATTCTGTGCAGTGATGTGCTGAAGAACTTCCAGAAGGAAAAGTGATGGCCGAGAGACCGCTTCACCTGTGTGTGTGCTTTAATGTGTAGTCAGTTGTTGCAATCCCTCCAAACCAGGTTTAGTTAAACAGGAAAATACAGGCAGCGGGATGTCCTCTGAATACAGCCATTGACCATGTTACAACAGGTGTACTTGGCTTTGAAGTTCTCTAAGGAGAGTCTGCCCTCCAGGGCACAGTGCAGCCCAGTGGGTGAGATCTGTGATCTGGAATCAGGCTGCCAACTTCAGCCCTGACTGACTCTGCCATTCAGCAGATATGCAGCCCGGGGTGAATCTCATAACCACCCTGCGCCTCCCCTTTTTCACAGGGAAAACTAAGATAAAGAATAGTATTCATCTCAGAGATGGTGCAGAGATGCAGCCACACAACTTACAGAAAGCACTCAGCACCAAGCCCACCACGGTGCCATGGGCGTTAAGTATCAGCCGTCCTTCTCCCTGGTCATTAATGAGCTGACCTAAGGCTGCACTCCTGAGACAGGAGGGGCGTGTTGGGGGGGCGGGTGCAGAGTGGGTGTTTACTTTAAATACATTCTCCTAGTTATGGGTCTCAACCCAGGGCGGGGAGCGGTATTCTGCAAGCCCCTATCCCCCGCGACGGGGTGTGTCCTGGATTCTGTGGGCGTTTGGGGTTATCCAATGAAAGGAAACACTACAAGCATATGGGGGAACTGGATGCAAGGGACTGTCCCACTCAATTAAGAACTGTCCCTTGAATAGACGTGTCCGTGAAGAAGATGTACAAATGGCCAAAGAGCATACGAAAAGATGCTCAACATCACTAATCGTCAGGGAAAAGCAAACCAAAACCACAGTGAGATACCACCTAATACCACTAGGATGGCTATCATTTATTTACTTATTTTTTGGCTGCGCTGTGCAACTTGCAGGATCATAATTCCCCGACCAGGGATTGAAGCAGCGCCCTCAGCAGTGAAAGCACAGAGTCCTAACCACTGGACCGCCAGGGAATTCCTAGGCTGGCTGTTATTTAAAAAAAAAAAAAAAACCCAGAAAATAACAAGTGTGGGTAAGGATGTGCAGAATGGAACCTTTCCACACTGCTGGTGGGAATATAAAATGGTGCAGTCGTTATGGAAAGCAGTATGGCAGCTCCTCAGAAAATGAAAAATAGAATTACCATATGATCCAGCAATCCCACTTCTGGGTATTCACCCAAAACAACTGAAAGCAGGGACTTGAACAGATATTTATAAACCCACGTTCACAGCAGCATTATTCACTACAGCCAAAAGGTGGAAGCTACGCAAGTGTCCATTGACTGGTGGATGAATAAACAAAACGTGGTAACTGCATACAATGGAATAATAGCCATAAAAAGGAAGGAAATTCTGACACCGGCTACAACATGGATGAACCCTGAGGACATTATGCTAAGTCAAGTAAGCCAGTCACAACAGGACAAATACTGCGTGATTCCACTCACATGAGGTACCCAGAGTAGTCAAGTTCATAAAGACAGAAAATAGAATGGAGGCTGCCAGGGGCTGGCAGTGGGGAGAATGGGGAGTTTCTGTTTAAGGGGTACAGAGTTTCAGTTCTGTATGATGCAGAGTTCTGTGGGTGGATGTGATGATGGCTGTAAAACAAGGTAAACATACTTAATACGACTGAACTGTACACTTATCAATGGAGACCATGGTAACTTTTATCACAGTAAAAAAACTGTCCCACCCCACAGAGAACAGACTTGTGGTTGCCAAGGGGGAGGGGGGTGGGGGAGGGGTGGAGTAAGAGCTTGGGATTAGTGGACGCAAACTAGTATCTATAGGATGGATAAACAACAAGGTCCTACTGTACAGCACAAGGCACTATATTCAGTATCCTGGGATACACCATCATGGAAAAGAATATGAAAAAGAATGTATATACATGTATAACTGAATCACTTTGCTGTACAGCAAAAATTAACACATTGTAAATCAACTATACTTCAATAAAAAAAATTAAAAATTGTCTCACCCAAAGTGCCAATAGCATCCTTTTGAGAGATACTTCCAGAACATCCAAAAATGATCAAATATACATGCATTTGGTTATAAGAGGTTCATTTATAATTGTGAGACCTAGTGCATTTGTCACATTGGTCTGGGTTTCCCTCTCTTGGCCACAGTTGCCAAGTTCAGGAGACCCCCTAAAATCAAGCTAAGGAACACCTCCAAGGAGCTAAAACACAGTGATGGGATTGGAAGTAGTCACATTATGAACACCCGATAGCTTTAGCTCCACGGAGTTCTCATTTATTTATAGTCATTAATTTATAAATTACTTCTACTAATCAGTAAAATCGCATTAGGGGCAGCAAGTTGGGATTCCCAGCTTCAAAGGAGACTTTCAGATTTCAACGGAAAACTCTGAACAGGAAGAAGAAGTTCTTACCTTGTAGATACAGGACTTGGCGTTCAGGAAGAAGAGCTCTATGGTGGCATTGTCCTTTAGGTATGAGATGCTCTCTATATAGAACCTGGAAGAGAAAAACTGCCAGTGAACTACAGAAGCATCAACCAATCAGGCAGAAAATCAAGTGTTCTCCAAGTTACACGATTTGACCTGAGGATAAGGACTCCCAATCCAACAGGAACAAAAGAAAAAGGCATCATCTATTGCTTCCACCATTCCTTTTTGAGAGAAAACAGTGCTTTTCAAGTTCGTTTACCGTGGGTTAGGACCATCATGACTGACAGCCCTTCTCATAGCAAAGAGCCGGCCTGCCATCAACCTCTAAGAGTAAACTTGAACTTGACCATTTACTTCCTTTTTCATTACCTGCTTTCCAATTTTTTTACAATGTCATTTGTTTCCACTGCATTACTTTTTGTCCTAATCACTGTTGAGCTGGAGTTTTAAAAGATAATTTCTTCTGCTTAATCGAAAAAAGGGCCCTATTTCTCCTTGAGATGGTTACAACAGATCTTCGTGAAGATGGCAAGGTGGGCTTTGACGTCTGCACCTCCAGAGAGCTGTGGCTGGTGTTCTTAAAGCCGTGATATTCATGCACATGAAGCCAAATGAGAATTGGATTTTTTACCCAGATGAAACTTATGGATTTTTTTCAAGACAACACATGCTGAAATTATTTAAGTTTACATTCAGTGATCCTTTACACATCGACTGTGGAGTTTATTCAATTCCTTAATTAGGTAAGGCACCTGTACTTGTCTAAGGATCAGCTGCACTGAGGGAGCTGTGATGAGAGGGGACAAGGAAATGATTGGCACGCAGAGCCTTGGAGGGGAAGAGATTCTGAGTGGGGTGGCAACCCCTGGAGGGCACTGGGTACCTGCCTCATGGGAACTGGGGTTAGGCCCCAAGAGGGGGCAGGAGGTGAAATGAGAAGAAACAAGTGCTATGATCGTCCAGAACAGCGTTACGATGTGATGGAAAGAATCCTGGGGAGGAAGCCGAGAGCCCAGTGATCTGGGCCCAGCGCTGTGTGACTCAGGACAAGTCCCATAACCTTGCTGGGCTTCTGCTTGCCAGTCTGTAAAAGACAGCAGGACGTGGTCAGCAGTTCCCCACCTAAGAAGTCTGCTGCTTTCAAATATTGGAACCTAATTCAGATGAAAACAACAACGATAGCAAAACCAACACACCAACACTGTGGGGCAAACAAAATGTGTGTGTAGGCTTGGGCAAGCCCGTGGCCCCCCAGTTTGCAGCCTCTTGTCTACAGACTAAGCAAATAACATCTTTGACCATTTTACAGATGTGTGCAGAGGCTGTCGTGATGAATACAACACAGATTCATTTAAATTTGTAATTGAATCCAGAGTAACTTCAGAGATTAGTAGATATTTTCAATCCACAGATATTAGTCTGACAATTACCATCATGGAGGGTCTACAAAATTTTTGGAAATTACAATATAGTCTTTATTCATGCAAAGCCTGGGAATGAGTTGGCTGGTTGATCTCTACCATCACCCCCTTCCCTACCAAAAAACAAAAACAAAAAAAAGCACCTGCCCCCGGCTTTTGGAGCAAGTATTCTAGGTCATGCAGGTCTCCATAAAGGGTCTGAGGTGATCTCAGAAGAACTGTAAAGCTGTACTACTTTCACTCCCCCTAATAATGGAGACGTGAAATATAGTAGCAAATTCTACATCTCAAAGCAAAACACAGTTTTCCCTTGGTATCCACAGGGGATTGGTTCCAGGACCCACCCCTCCCCCAGGATATCAAAATCCTCAGATGCTCAAGTCCCTGATATAAAATGGTGCAGTAGGGCTTCCCTGGTGGCGCAGTGGTTAAGAATCCACCTGCCAATGCAGGGGACACGGGTTCGAGCCCTGGTCCAAGAAGATCCCACATGCCGCAGAGCAACTAAGCCTGTGCACCACAACTACTGAGCCTGCGCTCTAGAGCCCGTGAGCCACAACTACTGACCCCGCGTGCCTAGAGCCCGTGCTCCACAACAAGAGAAGCCCCCACAATGAGAAGCCCGTGCACGGCAACGAAGAGTAGCCCCCGCTCACTGCAACTAGAGAAAGCCCGCGCGAAGCAACGAAGACCCAACGCAGCCAAAAATAAATAAATTAAAACAAACAAAGTTTAAAAAAGTAAATAAAATGATGCAATACAGTCAGTACATATCCGCGGGTTTCACATATGATCTGTGGATATGGAGAACCGACTGTAAGTTAAATTTGATGTAATTAAAAAGTCTACATCCGTTGTAAAGTTTTTGGCAAGGGGTAGTCAGAATAGCAAAATCAGAAGGAGGGAAGGAAGGCAGACAGATGGAAGGGAAGGGGAAGGAAGCAGAGGAGGGGAGGGGGAAAGGGTGACAGAGGCTCAGGATGGGGCTCTGGGTGGGTCAGAGCAAAGCCAGCTCAGCTGGGCGACCTGCAGGCGTGGCCTATTACACATCAATCTTGCTTCTGTGCCTGTGTCCGAGCTATTCCCCTCACTTCCAGAACCATCCTCCTGCACACCCCAGCTCACTCCTGCTCCCTTCAGCCTCACTCAGGGTCACCACAAGTTTTCGCTGACTCTGCGGACGGTCCCCACAGAAGACCGCCTCTCCTGGGCTCCGGTGACGCCCCCTGCTTATTGCGTGGTCCCATGGTCCCGTGATTTTCTGTTCCCTGAGATGCCTTCTTAGTAGGCTGCTAACTCCTTGAGGCCTGGGACCAAATCTCATTCATTTTTGCATCCCCAGCACTAATCCAGAGCCTGGCACCAACGTTTAAGGTTCTATGAATGAAAGACGCTTTCAACTGTTCTCCTCTCCACACACCGTTGGTGGGAGTTCTTACTGGACAGTGGAATGGGCGATGAAGACAATGCAGGAGGGAGAAAAAATAATAAATGATCTCCCAGACCATTTATGATTGGGGGTCTTATACTCCAAACCCAGCCCCGGTCCCTCTGCCCCTTCTTTCACCGTGAACATGGAAAGCTGCTCACGCAGGGCTGCTGATGACTTTCAATCCTAGAGCCAGAAGAACAGCAGAGGCTTCCTTAGCTCTGGAATAATAATTCTGAGTCTAAACCTGTTGGGTCTGAAATAACTTAATTTTTTCAAAGCAATGCCTTACATCTTGATCCCATTTGCCTTAATTCTTGAGAATTAAGGAGCGAAGACATTCTGCCCCCCTGCCCCCCATTTTCTCCTCAACAGCAATATTAAGAAAAAAAAGTAACACTTCCCTTTCCAACTCTCTAATAATGGAAAACTGAAGCGAGATGGCAAATTCTATGCCTTTTGAGATAGTATTTGTTCCCTGGCTGCACAAGAGACAGGAAGGTGGAGGAAATAACAAGCATATTCTGAGATGGACGGGAAAAAAAATCACCTCCTTTTGAAAGAAACTGGAAAGCAGTTTCCTGTTAACCTTTATCACCAAGAAACAGCCTGGGAAACCCTGTGAGTTCCAGGCCTGTCATATTATTGTTCTGTAACCCCGGATATTTAATTCATCCCGAACTTTCCATCTGTGCTAGGGAGCAGGTGAGTCAAAAGTGCCCAGAGAAAAACAGACCTCAGACGTCTCCAATCCCACACCGAGGCTCAGCGCACACTACCGGAGAAGACACTTCTAGGGAAATGGGGAGGGTTGACGGCGTGTGTTCGAAGTCTTGATGCTAGTTCTGTTCCTTTGGATTTTCCTGAGAGCCTGGTCAAAGGTCCTCCCTTTGGCCAGTAGGTGGCGATGTTGCATTTGCTTACCTACCAGCGCAGAGGGCTTCCTCAAAGACCCAGTTCACAAAGAAAATTCCAGGTCTCTGGGTAAACCTAAGGAAATGAATGATGTCTCGTAGGTTCAGAGGGTCTGTGTGGACAATTCCAAGTCTGATTCTGTATTAACCATGTGTTTTGGATGCTTTGACGTCTGGGGCCTTGCTGACCCTGGAGGGACGGCCCCTCCCAGGCTTAGCCAATTCCTAAAGATGGTAAAGGATTCACCTGTGAGCACACCTTTTGCAGGCAGACCAGCCAATCCAGCGCCCACATCCACTTCCTCGCCTCCCCTATGGGGATTTCACATTCCAGGCCGCTATCCACCTGCCTTAATCATCCCAGGGCCAGCAGCTGGATAACTTGGGACAGTTGTAACATGCCCCAAAGCCTGCTGAAATTATTCAAGCTAGCCAATCCTAAGCCTCCTTACCCTGCCTCACCCATTCTTTCCTGCAGAAACCACAATAAAGGCTGGTGCCCACAGGTCCCCCGCTCCCTCTGCCTCCTGGCCGAGCCTGGTGCTTCCCCATGTGGTCCTGCCTGGCATGGGGTACCCCCTCCTCTTGGGAACTGAGTAGCAATCTCTCTTTTCAATGGCAGTCATCTCCTGATCTGTTGGCCCCAAGTACCTGAATACTAATAAAACCTACAATTTAAAACAGGCTCTTCAGCATATTTAGTAGGACTGAATCTTTTTTTTTTGGCCATGCCGCACAGCTTGTGGGATCTTAGTTCCCTGAACAGGGATTGAACCCGGGCCCTGAGCAGTGAAAGCGTGAAACCCTAACCACTGGACTCCCAGGGAATTCCCAGTAGGACTGAATCTTAGGGCTTCTTCTTCTTCTTTTTTTAAAAAATACTTATTTATTTATTTGGCTGTGCTGGGCCTTAGTTGTGGCATGCAGGATCTTTAGTTGAGGCATGTGGGATCTTTAGTTGTGGCAATGTGGGATCTTTAGTTGTGGCATGTGGGTTCTTTTAGTTGCAGCATGCGGGCTCTTAGTTGTGGCATGTGGGATCTAGTTCCCTGACCAGGGATCGAACCTGGGTCCCCTGCATTGGGAGCACGGAATCTTAACCACTGGACCACCAGGGAAGTCCCTTAGGGCTTCTTTTTGAGTCAAAGGAAACGGTGCTCTAGGCCAAGGGCAAACCTGGCTTAGTACCATGACTGATGCCACACCCAACCTGACCCAGATGATGCTAATCTGAGGATATATTATCAGAAGGTCTAAGTAGGAATAAATATGTGCTATGCTATTACATGTTTGAGCATATTAAATACTGAAGGCTCTGAAGCCTTGGGGAGTCTGGTCCCCTTTAACGTGTAGAAGTCTCAGGGGGCGGCAGACTGAACACCATCCAGCAAGATGACATCAGCTACGTTTCCTCCACTGGGCCCCCTCGCTCCTCCTCCTCCCTCTCACATCCACCCCTTGGCACTTGGGAATCACTGACTATTTACAGCAAGTGTTAATTAAATGGCCCAGTGATTTCATTTTGTAATGAACACAAATGTCACATTTGGAAGGCCTGCTTTTGGTAGCAAAAAGGAGCGATGGTAATGAGAAGGATAATTAATACTGCTGTGAGTTTCTGCGGCCAAGTATCTCTGATGTTGAGAATTTCAACAGTGCTGCAAATCCGAACTGGGACACCCAGTTGAGATCTAGCAAGTTCTGGTTAGCAGGCACCTCGTTTTAGATCCATGCCATCATTGTTACCGTGAGTGACAGGAAACAGCATTGGCTGTCTTAATCAGCCAGGAAAGACACCAACAGTCAGGTCATGAACTCAATTGTAAAATCCCCTCTCCCAGATTAAAGCTTCCTGGCATCTCCTCTCTTTTTTTTTTTTTTTTTTTCTTTTCTGTAGCTCACTTTTGTTTATTGTTTGTGAAACTCTAAGTTTGAGGAGACATATCTAATCTCTATTTATTTTCCTACAAACACTGTCGATGACCAGAGCTCCAAGGACATGGCCGGAGAATACACAATGAAAGGAACAGCCCAGACATGGAGGAATCATCCTGAGCATAAACTTGTATCTACAAAAAAAAAAAAAGGACAGAGGGGCTCCCTTGGGTGGGTAGACATATTTTCCTTCTATTTTTTCTCGACCTATTTCTTAAGCTTGCCTGGTGGACACTACCAGAGGGTCATTGTTCTCAGTTTGGGGAGCTTGCCTCACAGCATTAAACAAGGGTCTTGTCGTTGAGTTCGATCTCGGTCAGACACTGATCACTGGGCTGCTTGTAACGGATGTGTGTGAGGGGGCAGGAAGTGGGGAGAGATGAGGCTGGATGAGCACGCACAAGCCAGGTCACAAGGGACATGCGGAGGGCGGCCTTAGCATGATAATGGAAAGCCAGGAACACCATGAGTAGGGGATCAGATAAGAATTCTAGACAGGTGCTCAGTGGCAACACATAGGATAGAATGGAAGGGGCCAAGACCAGAAGCAGAGATGAACAAGGAGATTTCAGGACCAGGAGAGGCTTATGAAGGCCCTAATTATAGCCAGGGAGGGTGTGCATGGAAAGTAAGGGATGGAGCTCTTAAAGACATGAAAACAAGAGGAGTTCATGCATAAGAGGCCAGAGAAGGGAGCAGGTGGGAAACAGCAGATGACGTCAAAGCCGACTTTCAAGTTCCTGGCTTGGGGGGCTGCATGGGTGGTGGTGTCCATCGCAGAGATAAGGAGGTGTCAGGGAAAGAAGAGCGAGTTGGGGGCAGAAAGATGATGACATTATTTGATTCAGACAGGGGAGGGCAGAGAAGCGCCTGTGGAATTTGGTGCCCAGAGACCTGCAGTGACCATTGGGTGATGGGACCAGAAGCTGGACCCCCAGAGACTGAGGGATCAATGGGACATGGGAAAGGGGGCAGCAAGTCCATCCTTCTGAACCTTTGCTGTGAACAGAAGGGGGAACAGGGGTGGTAGCTGTAGGAGGAGACAAGTCAGGGAGGGTATTTTCTTTTGTGAGGGTGGGAGCGCCATGGAGGGGCGTGGAGGAGAGGGGTCAGTGGAGAAGCAGCTTAAGATAGAGAAAAAGGGAGGGGAGACTAGAGGGAGAGAGCTCCCTGAGGTGGTGGGAGGGGCTGGAACTGGAGGGCAGGTGGACCCACCAGCCACGGAAGATGGGATGAGGGGGGTGGGTGGGTGTGTGTGTGTGTGTGTGTGTGTGTGTGTGTGTGTGTAAGAGACAGACAGAGACCTTGGAAGCTGGGGATGGTGCTTGTTCACCTGTTCACTTCTCTCTTCCTACCTCTTCAAATGGTACCTACAACATAGCAAGTGCCAATGAATATCCATGAATCAACAACCGAATCCATCGATAATGGTGAGTACGTAGCATGGAGTTCACAAGTGAGAAAGCTGTTGACACCTCACAGTTGAAATGAGAGTGGCTTTTGGCTCTTAAGGCCCAGCAGTGACGCAGCTCAGGGTGACAAAAAGGGGCTGGTGGGACTGAGGAGTGTTCTTTGTAGAAGAGGAGAGAGCACAGGGCAGGGCAGAACGCTTCCCCACTGGATGTCCCCCTTGTCAGGAGATGGCAAGTCTTTCTCAAGTGGGACTAACAGCACACATCTCAGCTTCTGAAAACGCCTGCTTTCCCACTGAGGATGCCCCTTCCTCCACCAAGGTGGTTTCCAATAGGGCCGCCAAGCTTTGGGACTACAGGTTGCTTTGTCCCCCGCAGGGGGCGCTCTGTCATGGTGCTGAGTTGGGTAGCTCCAGAGCAGCAAGGTCAGGCCTGGGAGGGCTGCTCTCCACGACACCTCTTGCCCAGAGCTGGGGGCATCTGTTCTTTGCAGATGGAGGCTGGTGCTGCAGATGTGGCCAAGCGTGGAGCCGAGATGGGCCAAGGTCAGCGACCTCAACTCGGGTCCTCTGGCCCTGCCGCACAGGCAGCAACGGCAGGCTCTCTGGTTAGCAATCTTGATGTCACTTTTCACTTGTGAGACGGAGGCCGCGTGGTGTAAGGGGTAGGGCCCCACCACTGGGGTCAGATCTAGCTGAACAGATACAATAACTTACCAGCCATGCCTGGGGGCAGAATCTACCTAAACATCTTGGGCCCCCATCTCCTTATCTTGATTAGGAAAAATAATACCTGTTTCAAGGATTGTTGTGAAGATAATTCATCCGTAATAATGGACAGTTCCCTCTTCTCTGACCTTTTTCCTTTTTAGGTAATTATTAAGACCCTGATGCCACTGTGACCATTCCTGGTCATTTGACTGATGACAATTGCAGGGATCAAGTCCCTTTGAGGCTAAATAACGGGTCAGTGAAGGCAGGTTCTTAGCCCTCCATCCTGTCATTCTGAGACTGTCCTGCAGCCAGCTTCACACCCTCCAAGGAGGAAATGCTTATTTCCTGGCTTAGAGGATGAAGCAAAATTCTGTGAGTTCCAATTCATGTTATTTAATATATTTGGGTCTTATTTTTCCTAATTGGTTGAATGGAGGCCATAATTCTGCCGTCACTCTCACAGATGTTTTGAATATGCATCGCAGAGAAAGAATATATAAATGCCAAGTAACAAGCTATGCTGAGTGGCAGCCCAAACGTAGATCCTCGGTGACACAGGGTTAAGATGTCCACTCCATGAATTCTTAAATCTTGGCTTAAGGCAGCTGATCTTTTCCATGGTCTCTTTTATCAGGTGGTTCTATTTTGCTTTTATTCTCCTATATAACTGTACACGTGTTATATAGATGTAACATATAGATGTTTAAAGGAAAGGAGAAAGGCAATGAGGGGCTGGAGAGTCAGCCTGCTTCAGGGATGCACGGGTGATGGACAGCTGGGTTCTTGTTTAGAAAGGTCAGTGTGTACGCACAGGGAAAAAGCCCAGCTGGTCAGAAGCTCTTTTAGAGACTCCAGCATATTCCAAGGTCTGGGTCTTTTATGAAGATAATTTGTCATACCACTTGGTTGTAGAAAATAGCCTATAGGCATCCTCAGAAAGGCACCGAGTTATAAATTGGGAATTCTTCCCAGGCTGAAAATCAAGGTAAAAGTGCGGAATTCACCCCTGTGGGAGAACCTGCTTCCTCTCTGGGAGAAGACAAATTATCAGTATTTTGATACCATGCTGTTCAGCCGGCTGCAAAGTGGGGACTCGGGCGAGCGGGGGTTCCGGGAACCAGGATCCTTCGTGGCCAGTGCCAGGGAGACACCCACGCCGGGAGGCGGTCGTAAAAATTTAGGTGACAGAAGACGAGGGCCTGAGTTCACGTAATAAAGACGAGAAGGCAGGGCGGAGAGAGATTTCGTAAGTAGCAGCAGATAATTAATGCCCGTAAGAATTTGAGGGAGCAGAAAGGGGGACAGATTTTAAGATTTAAGCCTATATAACTGAATGGATAATGACGTCAGATTTGATGGGACCACAGGTTTGGGGAGGTGGGGGGTGGCTGCGAAGATGATGAATTTGGCTTTGGACCCGTTGAGTTTGATGTACGCAGGTGGCCAAGAAGTCACTGGAAATAGAAACCTGGGGCTCTCCAGAAAGATCCGCTTGCAGGATGAGCTAGAGAAAGCTCTGCCTTGTATTTCTGTGAGATGTCCATCCCTAAATGTGAATTCGGAGAGTTTTTCCTAATGAGCATTTGGGGAGGCGCCTGCTTTGGCCAACTAGGAAAACGCATGTCCCTGGGTCTTCAGTCACCCCGTCCCCAGTTCTACTGTTAGGCTGGATCTACCTTGGCAGTTCTCTGTGTATCTGGTTCCATGGAGAGATGTTGGCTTGGAGTGATCTGGACCCATCTGCATGCAGAACCTCGGCCACAAACACTTCAACCCAGCAATCTCACGGCGTTCCAGGCTTTTCTCCAAGGCTTGTTCCCCAAACCCACAAATAACTCAACTCATAACAGACACTTGAAAAAAAACAGCTAATATGCAACCAGCCCAGTGTTTTCTCTTCTTGGCTAATGTTCGCAGAAAGCATCACGAAGGAGGGGGGCCTGATCCATGGCAAGTGTACGCACCCACCTCCCACTGCGGGGTTAATGACCTGCTTAAATGCAACCGGCTCTCCCCTGATGCCGCCACCCCTCCCGGCACTACTGTTCCTCTTGGCTGTATAGGATGACTTTTCCATTTATCTGAGAAAAAGGAGCCGCCATTAAAGAGAAGATGACACTGAAATCATGCCCATTAGGGATGGAAATGGCGAAGATTAGCTCTGCTATGTTTGCAGCTGTTAAACAAATCAAAAAGGGATTAAATGCAAGTTTAAATTTACTCAGCCAGCTGAGATAATGACACATACTCCCGCCTGTGAAAGGGACCCTTTACCTCTGATTTTTGCCTTTCGCCGTATCAGGACGGCTACGCTTAAAACTGTGTTCTTGGCTGTGCTTTTTAGGAGGAACTGAATTGTGAAGCATTGGTGTCCTGCTGTTGAATTTCTGTTCCCATTTTTAAAAAGTGCTGGGTCTGTGCACTGAGTGGAAGCGTTAGTGTCCATTGGAAAGCTGAGACATTTGAACCCAAGTACCTCTGCAGCTGTGTAGACAGAAACAGCCTGATGGCTCCCCAGACTGGGTGCTCAGGGAGCCGCCAGGTCTGGGGGCTCAGATCCTGGCTTTGCTACGCGCGATTTCTACTTTGCCCTTGAACCCATGACATGATCCCCCTCTGGCTTCACACAACCTTCTGCAAACCCAAGTGGTCAGCCTGGTTGACTTCATAAGACTACTGCAGATATGAACTATAAGAATCATATAGTTACCTGCAGTCACGAAATAAAACTTCTTACAGTACGTTAATGAACAGAAAATGACTATTGTTTCTGATATATTATTACACCATAGCCTCCCTTAGTGGGAAATGCGTTAATCTGTGGTTTGCTGCTGGGTTTCAACTATTCCTATCTGGGATAAAACAGGCAAGTTTCAAGATGCCAAGCAGCACTTGTGACAGAAGGAAAGAATACGCAGACTTTTGCTATGTAGCTTCGAAGGCCGCCAAAAGAAACCACGGATTTGTGTTATTCTCAGAGACTTAGTTTCCTTTGAGATATGTGCCCTCCTTCCCCCTCAAAAAAGCAAAAAAAAAGGGTTTTATTTTCATTCCACACAAGCATCCTATTGTCAGAGCACAAACACGTGTGTCCACGCACACACGCCTACATGCCTTACACACTCACGCCCTGTGTTTACATCTGCTGGGAATGAAGCTATACCACAACCTCTATTCCTGGCAATGAACCAAGACAAACTTGACTTCTCTTTTCTTTGATCGCTCTACCCTCCCAGACTTTTCTGACAAAAGAGGGGAAAAAAAAAAAAAAGCGAAAGGATGGATACCCAATGTACATACCTGACACAAAAGTATAAAACCACTGGTCCCGACTTTTTGGGGAAGTCGTGTTCCAAGACTCTTCGATCTAGTTGAAGCCAGTTTAAGTGTCCCCTGAGGAAAAGAGAGACCAGTGGGTTAGGGCTTTGGGTTTTGCCGGAGTTTCTTGGGACGAAGGTATATGTGCTGCAAAACATGCCGGACCACAGATAAACGTGGCCCTCTGCCTCACTCTTAAGTGCTCAGTATTTGCAGAACCCAAGGGAATTATCGGGGGAATACTGCGTCAGCGGGAGATACTGCATGACAGTCAAAGTCGGGGGTTTGAGATCCCCAGTCCATTTCCTCAATGGCACTAAAATGAAAAGGCAATCATACTCTCTTTCTTGTCCTGAATTCCCTAACCACCACACTCCTGACTGCCTTTTCTCCTGAAGGCCTCCAAACACACTTTAGAAACATGTTAGCAATCTTCACAACATCTTGCTGGAAGCAGATGGGGTGCAAAGTGAATCAGAGACAGTTTCTTTAAAAATGAAGTGGACACCGACCATACCACCCAGCCACTCCACTCCTAGGTATTTACCCAAGAGAAATGAAAGCAGGCGTCCACGCAAAGACTTTTACACACAGATGTTCACTTTATTTGTAACAGCTCCAAACGTGAAACAACCCAAATTTTTACCAACGGGGGAACGGACCAATTATGATAGAGTTATAGAATGGAATACTACCCAGTGATAAAGACAATGAGCTATTAATACACACAGCAACAAAGATGAATCTCAAAATAATTATGCTGAGTGAAAGAAGCCCGACAAGAGAGAGTACAGACTGTATGATTCCATTTATAGAAAATTTTAGAAAGTACAAACTAATCTGCAGTGACAGAAAGCAGATTGGTGGTTGCCTGGGGGTGGGTGATGGGGGGGAATCACAGGGAGGACGAGGAAACTTTTGGTTGTGATGGAGATGTTCATTATCTTGATGGTGATGATGGTTTCATGGGTGTAGACGTTATGTCAATACTTATGAAACTGTACACTTTATGTAGTTTATTGCATGTCAACTTTACCTCATTAAAGCTATTTTAAAGTGAACCACGGAAATATCTGACGATATATAAATGGGGTCACTTCTGCATTTATTTCTTCCTTCCCTCCCTCTCTCCCTGCCTCCTTCCATAAATATTAATTGACCACCTTCTTCAAATAAGGGTCTGGAGATGTAGCCGTAAGTGAAATCAACACAGTCCCTATTCCCCTGATGCGTATATTCTTGTTAGGAGACAGACACTCAGCAACTATTTCCACAATTATGTAATTACTAATAGTATTAGGACGATGAGTTATGAGAACCTGTAAGAATCTGATCTAGTCCTGAGGTCTGAGAAGTACTGTTTGGCGTTTGATTGCGATTTGAAGAATGACAAGAGGAAAGCAAAGAGGAAGGGGAAACCACTTTCCAAGCAGCGGGGCCAGCATGTGCAAATGTCCTGAGGTGGGACGAAACCTTGGTGTCATGAGAGTAGAAAGGGATGAGGCTGGAGAGTGGTGACCAAGGCCTTGGAGTCAAGTTGAGGAGGTTGGTCTTTGAAGAGCAAGGCAGGATCACAGAACAAGTATGAACAGAGCAATCTACCCTTGTCCTTTTCCTCTCCTCTCCTTCCCCACTCTCGGTCCATCATCCTGGAGGTCTCAGAGTCCTATAACCGCCTTGACTTAGTAAGCTCATGCCGAACAGACACAACTGCACAACATTTCCTCAGGGCCTGATGCTGAGTAACACTGATGTTTATAACGTATATACCTGTGTGAAAGGCTGGTGCTTATTAAACAAAAGCTGTTGCATCATTGTATTAAAACGTTTGCTCCTCTAAGCCTCCAAAAAATGAAAGCTAGAGAACACTCTAGAGGCTTCCATCTCCCTTTTGAGATGTCATTCAAACTGCACCTTTTGCACAAAAAAGCAAATCCCTTCTTCAATTAAGCCTACACCTGTGGCTCTAGGGGTGAGGATGAGAGCTGCTTTGGAAGAGTGTCCGCCTGAGGAACCTGGCCTCTTTATCCTCCAAGAATTTTCACCTAGACAAAAATTTTTTTCTATTAACTTTATGTTTCATGCTTGGTGACTCTTCTCTGAGTATAGTAAGGGTAAAAAAAGAATGAAAAAAGAAGTTTTCTAAGCAAAACGACTGGACCAACATCTTCCAGAAAGGCGGGATAAATTCTCGTCCAATGGGACATGGGATCTGGAAACAGAAGGCCTGGAGGCCACAGTTGTCTCTGGTCACACCTGAATGCTGACAATGCCCCTCGGGGATCATGTTGTTTCAAACCTCTGCACCTTAGCTCATGCTGTTCCCTCTGCCTAAAATGCCTTTCCTCTCTTTCACGGCACAGCGAAGTCTGGCCCATCCTTCAAGACCCAGCTCTCCCATGTCTCCTCCAGAAATCCTTCCCCGACACCCCTTCCCTCACACCACACACCAGCCTGGGCTGTGGGTCCTCCTCTGGACTCACACGGCACCCATACCAGGCACACCTCTGCTGCTGCACTTCCCGAAGTCTACGGAACTTACTCTGTGTACACACTTTTCCTCAACAGACTTTTTATATCTGAAAAACACAGAGAGATCTACCCTATAAGGTAACAGCATGTGCATTTTTGATTAATTGGAAGGTAAGACAAACGACCTCATTATCAGGGAGTAGTAAGCCATAGCCCCTCCTTTCCAGCCTCTGAAAATGTCCCAAATCTCCTAGGATTCTCTCTCTGTGCTCAGCCTCTTGCAAACACACCATATGCACACTCACCCCAGGACTTTGATCATGCGGTTTCTCCTCATTGGAACAGTCTCTCCATCCTCTTTATCTGAATGATAGCCATTGTTCAAGGCTGAGTTCACGTCTTACTTTTAGTGAAGTCTTCCTTGATTGCCTACGTCTGGGGTTTCTTTCAAACATCTCCAGAGCTTCTGGTTTGTGTCATCTGCAAGGCATTTAGCACTGCCTTGTGCAATTAGTTATTTAAAACACATGACCTGTCTCTCCAACTAAGTTGTAAGTTTTCAACATTTAAAAAAAAAAAAAATCATCCCCAGATCTTAGCACAGCACTTGGTAAATACTACGGACTCAAAAGTACTTGCTCATTGATCGGATGACTGCCTCCAAAAGCAGCTGATTTGTGCCCTGATCTTAATTTATAAAAGTGACTGAGTGACAACACAGAGAGGTCAATGCCACTGAAGGGAAAGTTTAATGTTCCTCACAGTTTCCTGGAAATGAGAGGCACGTACACCATGCAGGGCCATGAGGAGAAGCACCAGTGTTGGTCATAAGGCAGAAAGGAATATGGGGAAGACATAGGCCAGAGACTTTTTTAGGGTTTTTGTGGAAAAGGCAGGGGGAACAGTTTAGGATTGGCTAGTCTGAACAATCCTGGTGGACCCTGAGGCATAAGAGCTGTCCCTGGTTCTCTGGTAACTGGCCCCCGGGGTGATTAAGGACAGGGAGAATGTTGGCTTGGGATGTGAGAGTTACATAAAGGAAGTGATTCAGAGTGTGGCCTCAGGGTCACAGGGGGGATGGAAACAACGTTGGCTGTTAGTTTGGCCCTGTAATGAATGAGGCCAAATAAATACAGAATATGCAAAAACTCGGAACAGAAATCCATTCAATGACCATGGAGATTTAAATTTTAATCTTTTGCCTTGCAATAATTCTTGATAAAGAGTCTGGTGAGATAACCTCTTAAGGATCCTCTCAAGAAAGACAGACGAGAATGGTGCACAGTGGTTTTCCTCTGGTCCCAAACTCAAGGAATAAGGAGGAACCGAGAGATGGAATGTTTTACCTGTGCTCTCAAGATCAGTCAATGGGCCAGGCTTGAGAAATCCTCACCCCATCCCAAGGGCACAGCATTTCTGACCACTCAGACCACTGGGGGTTTGACTTGGCTTCTGGGGGCCATAATTCACTTGGTGGAGAACCTGAAAATGGGGACCTTTTGCTTGAAGAGACACAGACATGCACAGCACTTGGATACCACTCTACTGGGTTTGCTCACTGCCCATCTTCTTCATCCACGTTATCAGAGGACAAATAGGTAGATGGATCCCCCCTCCCTAGGTAATTTCATTCCCTACACTAAACTTTTTAAAACAACAGCACTCTAGGGACGAATTCCTTGGTTCCCAGCCATATATTAGTTTAGCACTGATCAAGCCATGAAATGACTAGAAAGTGAGAAAATGGTCAAAAAACAGAAAGAACAAGGAGGCCAGAACTCCCCCTAAAGCGAATAGTTGGCCTTGGAAGAA
Source organism: Eubalaena glacialis (assembly GCF_028564815.1). Classification (NCBI taxonomy): domain Eukaryota; kingdom Metazoa; phylum Chordata; class Mammalia; order Artiodactyla; family Balaenidae; genus Eubalaena; species Eubalaena glacialis. The sequence goes on along the minus strand of NC_083717.1, from coordinate 8,522,407 downwards.
AAATGAATTTCCTTCCCCCATGTGCCCTACTTGGATTCCTCAACCCCAGTTCTGTGAGGGATGGCATCACACACACACATACACACACACACACACATACACAGGCAGGGTTCCAATATCTGCGGGGAGGTGGGCTTCCTGCACCTGGAGTCCCGGGACCCTCAGGTGGAAGGAAGTCGCTCCTTCCACTTTATGCGCCTGTAAAAAAATCTCTCCACTGAAGGTGCTACAAAGGGAAAGACTGAGGGACCAGTGACCCACCCCAGGTCCCTCAGGATAACTGCCCACTATTTAGGCAAAAGCTAAGAGATGGATTAAAAACCCCAGTTCTGAGGCCACCACTTTCCAACTTGTTAAAATATTTTCTGCTGATTGCGTTGGGTTCAAAGTCACATTTCCTACACCCAACAGTATCAAAGATACCTTGCTGTCTGGGATTTTTTTCTTTCATATGTAACACCTCACGTTCCTGACATCAGGTCTCTTTCTCAAACCTCTTTTTTCTTTTTTTTCCCTTTAAGCTAGGGTGGGATGGGAAGCAAAGAGTAAAAGAAGCATTTTCTCTATACAGTTTAACTAAGAGATCCCCGATAGCTTGGATTTCATTATCTCATTGATTTTTCATTTGAGAATGCACATCAGTGCATTTGTCGATAACAAAGCAAAAAAAAAAAAAAAAAAAAAAAGTCCCAGCAGACCCTCAGGGTATTTTTGTTATTGCTTGACTGATAACTATCTTTAAAGCTGAGGGAGATAACACCCCCCATTTGGTCTATGGTGGCAATAGGTCAAACTGTTAGGTCAGTAATAAATATGCAGTTGCTTCCAGGCAACAGAAATTGGATGCATTTATTTAACAGATTGCTTTTAGCGTCTACATATAATACAAATAGATTTTTGGTCCAAGCATTGGCACCTTCAATAGAGATGGCCTTAAGGAGAGCTTTCTTCGCAGAAAGTCACTGGAGGGTGGAGGTGTGTGATAAATCTATCTGAACCCATCACTTTTTGGACCCCAGGGTAGAATGAGACTCTGTGCCTTCAGAGGTTTTTATCGTAGACAGCTGATTCGTATGGAATGAGCTTCCAAAGAAAGTCTAAACAAGAGATGAAATTCTTACAGATGTCACTGGATGGAGAGAGGGGGTGGGGAGTTCTTCAAAAGGAGGAAGATATTGCTCTTCAGTGTCTTTGAATCAGAAGTACGTGTGCTCAGCAAGGACAGCTCAGGGATACTGATTTAGCTAGAATCCCTCAAATAATGGCTTTCAAGTATTGATATGTTGAGTGTATGAGTGAGAGAGAGAGAGCCTGCAAGAGAGATGCACGCACACAGATAAAGGTAAGGAATGTACTGGCGAGCCCGGATGACTAAATCATGGGCTCTTTTGTCCATCTGAATTTATGCCTTTAATTTTTTATTATACGGAGGAATTGTTTGCTCCACTATGTCCTCTGAAGGCTATCCCAAATTCTCTTTTCTAGTACCTTCTACACTCTATCTTAATATTTACCTCCTAAACTAAAAATACAAGCTCTCCAAGGGGTCAAAGGCCAGTTACTTCTGTATCTCCAGGCTTAACAGTGGATGCTAAATAAACATTTGCTAAGAAGTGAATACATTGGCCTCAGATAAGCCCCACAGATCAATATTGCTGTTGGTGCCATGACTGCCCTCCACGTATAGACACCGCTCCTAAACAATCTCCATATTCGATGAGAATTCACCTCGTCCAGGATCCGAGTGCCCCCGTACCACTCGCTTTGGGAAGGAAAAGGTCAGGAGAAAGCCAGGATCTCTAAGGCCCCCTCTGGTTGCCTCATTCTTTTTTACTTCTCTTAGCTGCACACAGGAAGAGTTCTGCTAAAGCCCCTTTCCAGTTACTGAACAGAAGTTTCTGTTGTTTTCCGCAGCATCTGAGGGTCTACGCAGGCCGCCTCTGAGGGGGTAACGAAGGCTGAATGCTGCGTTCCCAGAAGCAGCTATTACAACCCAGGCACCGAGGTTGTAGCCATTGATTTTCTCCTTAGTCTCATGGTACAGAGCATTTAATGAATGGAAATCCCAAACCTATTTCTAAATAAATGACATTCCCAGGGCTGCATCTTGTGGAGGTTTCTTCTGCAATTGGAAAATTGCTTTTCTACTTTATTTTTTAAATTGTACATTAGCTTATGACTGGGAAATGCTCATCAACTAGACCCTTTTCAGATGTCTCAGTCAATGCCAGTCCTGGGATGCAGGACCCAAGAACACTGTAGGACAGAGGATTCTCCCCATTGTCCTGGCATTGGGTCTACGGATGTATTTCCAGTGTGTTGGGGGCATTTTGGACCTTAATTATCCAGATAAATCACACTCCCTAAACAGTACCTATCCACGACTCAATTAATTAAGACATAGTATGTTGCTAAAAAAAAAAAAAAAGCCTCAATTGGTTCTTAAACTTAGATTCTGTCTTCAGAGTATCTGTGAACCCTCTAAAACTTAAGCACTAATTATTTTGTTTGTAAACATTTGTGGAGGTGAGGGAATGTAACCGAAATTTCACAGGGGTCTGTGATTAAATAAGAGGTTAAGAACTGCTCATTTTCTTAATTGGTAGGTGAAAATACATTCTAACTGTATGTGGCTTTGAAAATGTGCAATAATGGCTAACTGAGTTTCTTAACATTTTCCCTCAACTTCCTAAGTACCTCTTAAAGTATTTTTACATGGATACTCATTTACAGCATTTAACAAACAATCCTTAACGTTTACAAGAAGAGATTCAAATTTAAATATTTTACATAATCATGACCTCAGCTTGGGGTGTGTTTGACAACTTCTGCTGAATAGTCTAAAAGTTGTTTAGTTACTGCTTTTGATGATGGGATTCTCTGTCAACAATTTTTCTTTAATTTTAAAAATTAAAAACTTGGGTGTTACAGGTATTTGCATATGTCAATATTATATAAGAACCTAAATGGGAAAAGAATTTGAAAAAGAATAGATATATCTATACGTGCAAATGAATCATCTTGCTGTACACCTGAAACTAACACAACATTGTAAATCAACTATAGTCCAATATAAAATTTAAAAAAAATTTTAAACTTGGGTGTTACAGGTGTTTGTCTATGTCTAAACTCCTTGAATTGCACACTTTAAATATGTATAGCTTAGTATGTCAATTACACCTCAATATAGTTTTTTGTAAAGACACCAAAACAGAGGAAATAAAAATTATGACTGAGACTAGATCATATAACCAAGAACAGGGCTTTATGGATTTAAATAATACAATCAGAACCATGAGTTCTGAAAAAAAAAATCAACTTGGTTGTTGAAATAGCAGTGGAAATATTTCGAAAATAACATGTAAAAATAACTTTCCCTAAAAGATGGACACCAATGTTTGATAAATGAAAATCTTGATTACTCTATTTGCACTCAAGGAAACATTAAATCTGAACTTCTGAGTTGGTTTGAAAACAGGTTTCCAGAGTCTGGAGTTGGGGAGAGTTTATAACTTTGCAGGTTCCTGGTGTGTGTCCTGATGGGTCCCAAACATTCAAAGTTTGAGTGAACTCAGCTTCTCTGCCTGCATCTGGAGGGAGGGAGCAGAGGTAATTTACACCAACATTACCCTTTCTCTAGAACAGGGGTTTTCAAACTTGGCTGCATTTGAGAATCATTTGGGGAGCTTTCAAAAATCTTGATGCTCAGGCCACACTCAGACCAATTAAATCAGAATTTCTGAGGGTAGGGCCCAGGCACCGGCATTTTATAAGGTGTCCTAGGTGACTTCAATGTGGAGTCAAGGTCGAGGATCATGTCTGTAGCAAAACATTAATAATTATTTTAAGATCAAATTTATACTAGGCTCTTACTTGGCCTCAGAACGTTTTAAAGACCACCAAAATGTCATTGTTTGCATGTATCACCACAATTCAGATATTCACAGATAATCATCTACAGACACACCTCAGAGATATTGGGGGTTTGCTTCCAGACCACCGAAATAAAGTGAATGTCGCAATAAAGTGACTCACACTAATTTTTTGGTCTCCTAGTGCACATAAAAGTTATGTTTACACTATACTGTAGTCTATTAAGTGTGCAATAGCATTATGTCTAAAAAAACAAGGTACATACCTTAATTAAATATACTTTACGGCTAGAAAGTGCTAACTATCATCTGAGCCTTCCGCAAGTTGTAATCTTTTTGCAAAAGTGACACCAAAGATCACTGATCACAGAAAACCATAACAAATACAGTAATAATGAAAAAGTTTGAAGTATTGTGAGAATTACCAAAACGTGACACAGAGACACGAAATGAGCAAATGATGTTAGAAAAATGGCACCGACAGACTTGCTCGATGCAGGGTTGCCACAGACCTTCAATTTGTAAAAAAACACAGTATTGGGCTTCCCTGGTGGCGCAGTGGTTGAGAATCTGCCTGCCAATGCAGGGGACATGGGCTCGAGCCCTGGTCTGGGAAGAGCAACTGGGCCCGTGCGCCACAACTACTGAGCCTGCGCGTCTGGAGCCTGTGCTCCGCAACAAGAGAGGCCGCGATAGTGAGAGGCCCGCGCACCACGATGAAGAGTGGCCCCTGCTCGCCGCAACTAGAGAAAGCCCTCGCACAGAAACGAAGACCCAACACAGCCAAAAATAAATAAATAAATAAATATAAATAAAAATTAAAAAATAGTAAATATATATTAAAAAACAAAACAAACAAAAAAACAGTATCTGTGAAGTACAATAAAGGAAAGCATAATAAAATGAGGTATGCCTGTATATCCCTTTTTATTTGTGCAGAATTATTAAAAATAAAAGGGGCTAAACGCACTTGAATCCAGGAATAGAAAAAGACATTCATGGGAAACTGATGAAATTTGAATAAAGTCTGTAGTTCAGTTATTAATATAGTACCAATGTTAATTTCTTAGTTTTGATAATTATCACATGGTGTGTAGGATATTAACATTAGGGGAAGCTGGGTGAGGGGTATAGGAGAACTCTCTGTACTATCTTTGTTCTGTAAATCTAATTATTTCAAAATAAAAAGTTTTAAAAATTGAATTAAGAAAGAGAAGGCGGAGCTAGTATTAATCCCACACAATTGTTGATTAACTAACAATAGGAAACATCTCTGGGCACTGAGTCTTGCATTGTGGCCTTGGACACACTATTAATGAATACAATTAGGGGTGAGGACACCCCTACTTAGAGAACCTTCCAATTTTGTCTATATTCTGCTCTATATTTCTTTTCTCCAGGCCCGTCCAGATCCTACAAAATGTCATCAACAGCAGTTCATATTGAAAGACTCACTGACCTATGACACATATGGCCCACGTGTCATACATTCTACTATTAGGAATGATAACACTGCTGGGAATACCTAACACTGGTGCAGTATTTTATAGTTTATAGCACTTTCTAAGTTAGTCTTGTTTTGATTTGCATTAGGAAAAAAGGCAAATGCATGGAGTACACCATGGGTTGCAATAAAGGATGAAAGAGTTCCATGCATTTTATTATAAAATATGCAGCGTAGCACCTGCAGAAATCACGCGCGTGCCCGCACACACAATACACGTGCACAATTTGAAAACACAGTTATTAAATGATCTTGTGTTAGTGTCTAGTGGTGCCCAGTGTGAGGGCTGGGGGGCGGGGCCACAGGGCAAGCCTAGTGGTTACTGCCCTGTGATCACCACCCTAGACCAAACCTCCCCCGCCAGGCACCGTTCTGTGGTGACAGCTTTCATTCATTCCTTTCCCAGCAGGAAAAGGAGAAAAGGTCAGATGACCAAAGAGGCCACCAGCCAACGCCTTGGGCCCCAGGTGTTGTCAGCCCATGACTGACTACGTCCTGAGTCACGGCCATCCCCGAGTCACGGCCATCCCCGAGTCACCACCATCCCGTCTCCTCTTTGTTCTGTCTCCTCATCCTAGTCCCTTGGAGGCCCGGTTCCTGATTTCCTCGGGGTCCCTGACACTCACCATTTCCCAGTGAGTCAGGCCCATCTGCCACCTCTTTTCCGGGAACCGTCTGCCAGCTGCAAAGCCCTGTCCGCTGATCTCGGCTGGCCGCCTGCCACTCCTACAGTCCCCAGAGGAACGCCCCCGCCCAGGCTCGGGGTGAAGAGGTTGGTGGTGGCCACTCTTCCCCTGGACGGTGCCAGAAGATGGCTCATATCCTCCCCATCACCGCCTCCCAGAGGGCCCTCCAGCTGCCAGTTCCACCAGGCCACGGGGAGGGACCCTTCCCTCCAGCCTGGACTCTCTCTCTCTGCCCTCCACCCCCGACACACACAAGCCTTCCCTGCCGGCCCAGGGAACCAGAAGCGCCAAGAAAGACCTGGAGCACACAGGCTCCATTCGATGGGACAGGCGGACGGTGCTGTGTGGTTTTCCTGCTTGCGTCTCTCCCGGAAGAAGAGCCACTTTCTGCCTGACGTTCACTTCCTTCTGGCTGGTGCCATCAGGGCTGTGGTCTAAAACCTTCAGCAAGCGTACTTCTTGCTCCTTGGCCCAGGACAACAAGCTCATTCTCTGGCTCTTGTTTACTCAAAAGCGAAGTCTAATTGGGACTCCTCTCGAGTTCACTGGCTCTTTTAGAAGAGGAAATGTACTTGGGAAATGTAACAATGTGATGCATTGAAACTGTGGTTTCTTTCTAATTAGTGAAAAAACGCCTGAGTGGCGATCGAGGGGGTTTACAGTGATTCTCAGGAGAAAGGGCAGAAAACATCTGCGTTTGTAGAAGTAGCTATTCTCGACGCATGTTTGTCTTAAAGCACGTTTTCAAATTACTCTGCCGGCTCCTTCCCATCCCAGCCCTCCGGTTCACAGACCCAGTTACTGGATCCCACCCGCAGGCACAGAGAACCTTCTAGACCAGAAGCAACCACTCCTGCCTTCCTTCTGGCTCCGTTCCCTGAGGCTCCAGGGCCAGGGCGTAACCTGTTCCTTCCAGCTTTCTTTTCTTTTTTTAATTTAATTTTTTTTTGGCTGCAGCACGTGGCATGCGGGATCTTAGTTCCCCGACCAGGGATCGAACCAGCGCCCCCTGCAGTGGAAGCGCGGAGTCTTAACCGCTGGACCACCAGGGAAGTCGCCCTCCTGGCTTTCTTTTTTTCTTTTTTTTTTTAAGATATTAAGCTTTACTGATTTTTTTTTTTAAATCAATGAAAGCTTTTACTTTTTTTTAACTTTTTTTTTTAAATTTTTATTTATTTATGGCTGTGTTGGGTCTTCGTTTCTGTGCGAGGGCTTTCTCCAGTTGTGGCAAGCAGGGGCCACTCTTCATCGCAGTGTGCAGGCCTCTCACTATCGCGGCCTCTCTTGTTGCGGAGCACAGGCTCCAGTCGCGCAGGCTCAGTAGTTGTGGCTCACGGGCCCAGTTGCTCCGCGGCCTGTGGGATCTTCCCGGACCAGGGCTCGAACCCGTGTCCCCTGCATTGGCAGGCAGATTCTCAACCACTGCGCCACCAGGGAAGCCCCCTCCTGGCTTTCTTGAGGCAGGTGTGACTCTGCTCCCAACGCTGCTCCCCGATCACACCGGCACCTGAACGGTTGCTAATTTAGAGGGTGATCACCTGTCCAGTTTGCCCACGACAGTACCGATTTACACCCCCTTTTACTCACAGGGTCCCGATTTAGATCATAAATGCTACGGCCACCCCGTCCACGTGCAGCTCCCGGAGGGTCCTCACGCAGATACACCTGGTCATCTCTCCTACTGACCAACGTGGATGCCCCCTGTCCTTGCTCTGAGCCCGTCCTGCCTTGATGGTTCCATCTGATTGATGGGGCATAGCCTCCCTGAGCTGTCTTGTCCAGCCGCTAACCGAAGCCTGATCTATTAGTATTGTAGGAAGTCACCTCTGTAACTCTGAGGATTTGGAGGAGTGTATGTGCACGCGTGTGTATGTGTACACACAGGGGAAAGAAAACTGTGAAACACTTGCTTAGAACAGCTTATTTTTATCCAGGAATCTGTGCAAGTGTTCACTGCAGTCTTTTGCGAACAGTTTATTAAGAAGGAAATTGAAATTTTAGTAAAGATATTCCTTCCTTGTGTTGCAAAACACCGCTGTATAGAGCCAAACGGAAAGATGACTGAACGCAAATGTACTTTTCAACAGATGAACAATCTGAATTTTCGAATTTTATATTCTATTTCAGCGTTGACAGTGAAACTGCACATATACTTTTCATTTTGCATTTATCATTGCATTGACTTCCTGTTACTGTTATTCCAACACTGGAGAGAAATGTTTCATTTCCAGAAGTTTTCATTTAACACTAATAGAAAACAAACCCAGACAAATCCACTTTTTTAAAAATAAACATTTCGGTTCTGAACACGTACCGGCTTGATTATAAGAACTGGTTTACCTCATAATTTCATAATATGAGCATCACCCTAATTATATCCTTTGGCCGTTCCAGGCATGATCACAAGGCCTTTGAAATTCAGATGATGAACTTGGACTGACCCTGAACCACAAGACCCAAGTGGCCTGCAGCTGCCTTCACCGTGGACAGCTGAGACAGTACGACTTCAGGTTCTGTATTTTCCCTTCAGGTTCTCCAAGCACATGGGGCACTTACGTCTCATCTGTGAAGGCGATTCCAAAGTATTCCTTCTCCTTCAGATTGAAGTGAGATGCCACGAGGTCAAGCAGCTCCTTGGCCAAAAGCTTGGGCTGGAGGGAGAACAAAATGGAAAAAGGGTAAGTGATGAGAGATTACTTTTCCTAAAACATGCAATCTCAGGTTTACATAATTTTTTGGAAGGAATGTCCCAAAGCTCAAGAACATCCATACAAATGATTTTTATAAAACCCAAAGGAGTAGACAATGAGGACAGGGCCATCAATGGACTGAGACCTTCGGCCTTGTTTCCTGGTAGTTTCTTCTATCAACAAATGGTACTTGCTCACCAACACAGCTGTCAAACCCTGTGGCTTCCTTCCCCACACAGGAGAACATTTTACAGTGAATTGACAGGAAGATGTCTTATTAAAAATATATATGTACACATATATATGTAGTAAATATATATTATGACACATATCAAATATATATTGTGTAACACATATGTTATATAATACTATAATATATTAATACTATAATTAATATGTGGTAGAATATGATTATATATATATTTCACATGCACTTATATAGTATTTGCTACGTGCCAGGCCCTGTTCCAGGCACTTTACAAACACCAGCTTCTTTAACCCTCATCACAACCCTGTGAGATGGTTCTATTATTAACTCCATTGTATGGGGAGGAAACAGGTGCCCAGAGACTGAGCATCTCTGTGTAAGTGCTGGGGCTGTGATTTGAGTCCTGGCTCCAGAGACTGCCCTCGACCACTCTATATGCTCCCATAATTTAAAATCCAAACAACAGAAGTACCTCCCTGCAAGAAATGTTAACATTAAGGCCAAAGGGCCTTGGGAATAGTATTTAAGAATAAACTGAAACTTTGCCTTTCCAAAGGAGAACAGTTTTACCCAAGAATGTTTTTTTTTTTAATAAATTTATTTATTTATTTATTTTTGGCTACATTGGGTCTTCGTTGTTGAGCACAGGCGCCCTCCATTTGCGGCGAGCGGGGGCTACTCTTTGTTGCGCACGTGTTCTCATTGCGGTGGCTTCTCTCATTGTGGAGCACGGGCTCTAGGGTCGTAAGCTTCAGTAGTTGCAGCATGCGGGCTCAGTAGCTGTGGCACATGGGCTCAGTAGTTGTGGCTTGCGGCTCTAGAGCACAGCCTCGGTAGTTGTGGCACACGGGCTTAGTTGCTCCGTGGCATGTGGGATCATCCCGGACCAGGGCTCAAACCCATGTCCCCTGCACTGGCAGGCAGACTCCCAACCACTGCGCCACCAGGGAAGTCCCCCCAAGAATGTTTTTATCATGAACTCTTTCCTAAAATTTTCTGCCAATCCAAAGGAGTGTGCCAGAGCCTTAGATGTGAAATCACTGTGGCTGTTTGTATTGTCAATACATCAATCACTCTGGGCTATCACTGTTGAGATGACCACAGACCACCAGGCTCAGAGGTCAGGGAGGAGGGAAAGGCTGATGATGGAGACACGGGGCCAAAAGGGAACAGTTATTTCTAAATTGCCTCCCAGTTCAGGTATTTGCGATGCACTGCCTTTACGATGACTGTTCTGTTCCACGCATACTCCAAGCTCAGAGCAGAAACAGATTCGAGAAGAGAAAATGTGTGTGTGTGTGTGTACATGTGTGTGCACTGATGCACATTAGGATACCCTTCCTGAGTATATTTCCTGTTCTGGTGTTACTCTGTTGCTTTTCTCTATTAAGAGGGTGGATAAGACAATAAATCAAGAGTTATATGACTGTTTTAGAACTACCATATGATCCAGCAATTCCATTTCTGGGTATTTATCTGAAAGAAATAAAAACACTAACTTGGGGGCTTCCCTGGTGGTGCAGTGGTTAAGAATCCGCCTGCCAATGCAGGGGACACGGGTTCGAGCCCTGGTCTGGGAAGATCCTACGTGCCGCGGAGCAACTAACCCCGTGTGCCACAACTACTGAGCCTGTGCTCTAGAGCCCACGAGCCACAACTACTGAGCCTGTGCTCTAGAGCCCGCGAGCCACAACTACTGAAGTCCATGCACCTACAGCCCGTGCTCCGCAACAAGAGAAGCCACAGCAATGAGAAGCCCGTGCACCACAACGAAGAGTAGCCCCCGCTCGCCGCAACTAGAGAAAGCCCGCGCAGAGCAACAAAGACCCAATGCAGCCAAAAATAAAATAAATAAAATACATAAATTAAAAGAAAAACAAACACTAACTCGAAAAGAAGTGCACCCCCATACTCACTGCAGCACTGTTTACAAAAGTCTAGACATGGAAGCAATCTAAGTGTCCATCAATGGATGAATGGATAAAGAAAATGTGGTATACATACACAATGGAATATTATTCAGCCATAAAAAAGAAGGAAATCTTATCATTCACAACAACATGGATAGACCTTGAGTGTACTTTGCTAAGTGAAATAAGTCAGACAGAGAAAGACAAACACTGTATGGTCTTACTTACATGTGGAATCTAAAAAATAAAATTAAAAAATACCTCATAGATACAGAGAACAAACTGGTGGTTGCCAGAGGAGGGGGTAGGGGTGGGTGAAATGGGTGAAGGTGGCAAAAAAAAAAAGAGAGAGAGTTACATCACAGTTTAGTTTCTTATTTCACTTTTTTTTGGTGCCACTATGGACTATACTGTGTCCCCTCCTCCCAAATTCATGTGTTGAAGCCCTAACCTCCAATGTGATGGTATTTGGAGGGTGGGGCCTTTGAGAGGTAATTAGGGTTAGATGAGGTCATGCGGGCAGGCCCTCATGATGGGATTAGTGCCCTTATAAGAAGAGATCCCAGAGAGCTTGCTTGCTCTTTCTCTCCACCAGGTGAGGACACAGTGAGAAGGCTGCCATCTACAAGTCAGGAAGAGAGCCCTCATAGAGCCCGACCAGGCTGGCACCCAGACCTCGAACTTGCAGCCTCCAGAACTGTGAGAAAATCAGTGTCTTCTTTTTTTTTTTTGGTTGCACTGTGCAGCACGTGGGATCTTGGTTCCCTGACCAAAGACTGAACCCATGCCCCCTGCAGAGGAAGCGTGGAGTCCTAAACACTGGACAGCCAGGGAAGTCCCCCAAATCAGTGTCTTTTGTTTAAGCCCCCCAGTCTGTGGTATTTTGTAATGGCAGCCCAGGCAGACTAAGACAGGTGTACTTCCTCTTAATTCAACAAACATTTACTGTCTAATATGTATAGGGCACTAGCCAATCCTACAGGAGATACAAAAATGCACAGCACATAGTACTTGTCAATAGGACCTTAAACTTTCATCAGGGCGTAGAGTAAGAGCTAGTGTTCATTTTAAAAAGCCAAAGCAGATGGTTCCCTCTTTGCTGCCTCATCCTGAGCTCCCAGGATGGCAGCCTCCGGGCCTCAATCACCATCAATTTACCAATGAAAACTGCCAGAAATGATGGGAGTGGGTTTGAAGCGAGGGCAGAGCTTCCTCCCCCTAGAAGACATGAATAAATCAACAGGAAAATCCATCTTGATAAATCAGTGTCATCTAATATTCTATACTACCATTCACACTAAAATGTGAAAAAGTGAAAAAGTAACCGTTAGGGAATTCAAGACTGTATGTAAGACCCTCCTTCATAAATACCACAGGGGAAGGCAGGGGAATAAATGTGGCACATCTCAGAGCATCACTGATAAATGACAAAGTATCAATCCAAGGTGAGGGGGCTCTTGAAGCCTCAGACTGTGTTTGCTATGGGATGCTGCAGGTCATGTTGCTGGCATCACCTCCATCCCCATAAGGTACCTGGCTGCCCAGATACAAAGCATTTAATGTAGAGGTTGTGACCAAATGTAAGGTAACATGGCTGATTTTTACACTGTGATGTACTGTAACTTATCCATCCAAATGTCTGTGTTCCTTTCACAGCAGTCACAGCATTTCTATAATCTGCTATTTCTTCAAACATTTTGATAATCTTTGGGGTTTGCCTTTGAAGCTTGTATCACATGTATAAAAGCATCCTCGCTGGTGATAAGTCTTCTTGTACTCAGAACGGACTTGATTTTTTTCACAAGTCACGTGAAGTCAAGTCTGGTGAATGGTGACAGAGGTGGCGGAGGTGAGGAGCACATTGGATCAAGCTGGTTTTATAAAATGAGGTATGACTATAAAGTCATTATTTGTGGGCTCTTAGGGGTGATGGTGAGGTTTCCAGCCTAAACTTGGAAATGACAGAATAAGATTTCCTTCTCTTTGAGAGTTAAACTTGAAAGACAACATCCCCATGGAATTGACCAGCGATACATAAATTTACCCAGAAAGAGAAAAGAATTACTGTTAGGGTCGGAATAATAGTATATCTATAACATGACTAAATATAGTAATTGTTCCATAGAAGGGGCTGGGTGAATGACCGGTGTGTGTGGGGTGGCGGATGGAGGGGAGTCTGGGAAAAGGGAACGAGCTGGGGAAACAAATGCAGTCTTAGCCAATAGGCCTTAAATATTTGAGTCCCAGCGGTAAGGCTTCTTCTCTGGCAGACATGGAGGCATGAGGAGGCATGACCTTAGCCAGTCATTTGAAACACTCAAATTACCTATTTAACTCCCCTTCCTCCAATCTCATACCTTCCAAAGAACTTATTGAGGTGTTATTGCCCTGTCCTACATATGCTGCTAAGCAGTCTCCTATATGACTGCATTATCTTCTAAAATAAGAGACTGTCATTCCTCTGCCAGTGATGATGCTGAGACTTGGAGACATCAGGCAGGCTGTCTCACAGCAAAGCCAGGCTTCCAAATGAAGTCAGACTGGCCTCACAGGTCACATGTACTACCCTTCTGCCACCCCACTTCTACTGACTCTACCTCCTGGGTGAGAGGTCAAGGATCATGAGCCCTGAGGGCCCTATCTCGGTGAGGGTTATATTGCTCACTTGAAACCAGAACACTGACATTTTATACATCAATACTGATTTATACATCAGGTACTTTGAACTTGGTTAATGTGAGTCTTCCCCTGAGGATGAACAATCGGGTTTCTGCACTTCAGAGCTAGGGGACTGACTTGACATGCTGAAAAATTCACCAGAATAATGGATGTCACCTTAGAAGCCTTGTTGACACTGACTTTTGGCTTCTCCATGGTGACACATCCCTATGATTTAGCCTGTCACCACAATCCTTTTTACATTGGAATTTCTACAGTAAAAAACCAAATTTTCTTGGGGACGCATATACTGAACGCAGCTAAAAGGATCTGAGCAATAGCAGCATCCCTCAAATAAACTTTATCATCTCAGCCTAACTCTTTTCAAGGATAGGATCCATTTGGATGCATATCTTTGGTCAAAAAATAAAAAAAGGTGGGCTTGCCTGGTGGCGTAGTGGTTGGGAATCTGCCTGCCAATTCAGGAGACACGAGTTCGAGCCCTGGTCTGGGAGGATCCCACATGTCGCGGAGCAGCTGGGCCCGTGCACCACAACTACTGAGCCTGCGCTCTAGAGCCTGCGAGCCACAACTACTGAGCCCGTGTGCCACAACTACTGAAGCCCGCGTGCCTGGAGCCCATGCTCTGCAACAAGAGAAGCCACCGCAATGAGAAGCCCGTACACTGCAATGAAGAGTGGCCCCCGCTCTCCACAACTAGAAAAAGCCCACGCACAGCAACGAAGACCCAACACAGACAAAAATAAATAAATAAATATATTAAAAAAATAAAATAAAATAAAATAAAAAAAGGTTAGTCCCATTACTTCATACAACAGTAATTATAGATCCTAAGCACCACCCTCAATAAAGAAAAGCCTACATTAATTACCCACAATATATACATGGGGAAATAAAGGCATTGAAGGGGGAGGTAACAGATGCCAGAAGATGTTGAGGTTAGAACTCCTGAATCTTAAGTCCCATTAAAAGGCACACTCTTTCTTCCGCTGTCATGGTGACTGGCAATGCCCCAGCAAGTAGCTGCTCCATCAATGAGAGAGAGCTCTCCCATCCCCCTGATGGACGTGTAGCATGAGTGAGAAATAAACCTCGTTGTTAAGTAACCTTGACATTGGCGGTTGTTTGTCATCACAGCATAACCTAATCTATCCTGATTGGTTCAGGCACCAAAACTTTAATTCCCTGTATGGTAGGTTTAAAACCATTTAAGGCATCAGCCTGTGATTTCCTGATCTTGCAAACTAAAACAATATCCCACCTTGACGTGATGGTGATTAATGAACTACATTTCTTAAACTCATTTGGCGAACGTTGTTGGGTAGAAAGCTTTATGCTGTTATGTACTTTGAAGGGATGTTTACAGAATCTGCTGATTACAATTTGCCAATTACTTTGTTGTAAACATTTGTGGAGCTTTGCAGGATTGGGCTGGGAGTGAGGCCAGAAAGGCAGCCTGTAGCCCAGTCAAGTTCTACAGGACAAACCAGGCCGGGGCCTCAGTGCCGATGTGAGCAAGGCAAGCCCTGCGCGTCTTGGGTTAGAAAC
The DNA here is from genome assembly GCF_028564815.1 of Eubalaena glacialis. Classification (NCBI taxonomy): domain Eukaryota; kingdom Metazoa; phylum Chordata; class Mammalia; order Artiodactyla; family Balaenidae; genus Eubalaena; species Eubalaena glacialis. The sequence goes on along the minus strand of NC_083717.1, from coordinate 8,507,310 downwards.
AGCCTGTGCTGGGTCATTGGTGCCATCCCGGCCCTCCGAGGTCACGACGGAGATCAGCCAGGTGGTTTGTGACCACCTAGAGGGGTGGGATAGGGAGGGTGGGAGGGAGGGAGATGCAAGAGGTAAGAGATATGGGAACATATGTATATGTATAGCTGATTCACTTTGTTATAAAGTAGAAACTAACACACCATTGTAAAGCAATTATACTCCAATAAAGATGTTAAAAAAAAAAAAAAGATTGACTTTCTCTCAGCCTGTAATGAACTTTGTTCACTCAATAGCTTTTCTTATTTTCTTTTTCTATCTCAGATTCTTTTTCCACTGTGTCCTTCTAAGCTTTTATTCCTCCTTACATCTGACAAATAGAATCTCTTTATAAACGTCTGACTCTACCACACAGATCTAAGTTCCCAAGGGCTCTGAACTGTTCCAGTGGGAAGTCATGCACATACCAGCATGTACAGGGTTCTGGAACGGCCCCCGTCTATGCTGCCTTCCAAGGTGGGACATGATTGGATTGTAATGATCAAAAGAACACTTCACACGAATGTATGGCTGTACAGTGCTCTGGGCACATCCCTTCGCCGATGATCCTTCTAGTGAACTCGTGAGCTGTCCAGGCAGTCTGGGGAGAGCCATCAGCTGACCAGGTGGTACCCAAGCTCCTCTCCAGTTTCCCACAGAATATTTTTATTATCACTCACATATTCTACCTCACACTTAACATGGATCCATCCCAGAGAGATGCTCTTGGACAAACTGTATAACTTCTCAGAGTCTCAGTGTTCTCCTCTATAAAGTGATGAACTAGATTGATGAATCGAACTCCTGCCCTAAATTTGATTCTTTATTCATTAAACTTATTATTAAATTTAGTTTCTTCCTTCTCTAAAACCTTCCCAACCTTCTCAAGGGTCTAGTCACTCATTCTAAAAAACTTTGCAACCATTCTGGATCCCCCCGGATCTCTTAAATCTGTCAGTTAACATAGCCATCTTTCTTACATAATCTCTGGCAAGTCACTTAAGCTCTCTGTACCTCAGTTTCCTCGGCTGCAAAATGGGGATGAGGACCATGCCACATCACAGGGCTGCTATGAGGATTTAATGAATTAATATTGACCTGCATAAGGTGCTTAGAGCAAGTGTCTGGCACAAAGTGAATGTTCTATGTGTTCATTATTATTTCAGACCCTCATTATCTCACCTATGAATTATTATAATAATCTCCTAAATGGTATCAAGTTATATATGTCAGTCTGGTATTTAAGGCCACTCTTTGAATCTAGTTCCTATCCAACCTCACTTTTGCCCGATTCCCTCTAAAAGTACTCATTTCTGTCCAATCTATTTGTATCAGAGTGAAGAAAACACCAATCTCATTTCTATTTCCAAAACTTTGCCCACAACATCCTCTCCCCGCCATTTGAATTTCATCTTGCTCAAGGCCCACTTCTTCCAGGAAGCCATCCCTGATCATCCTACCTCCAAAAAGTCTCTTTCTCCTCTGAACTCCTATAGCATTTACCACAGGGACTTGGTTCATGCTTGGCATGCATGCTCTTGTGTTGTGATAAATTTATTTTAATTAAAACATTTTTACAAGTATGGTAAAACACACAACATAAAATTGACCATCTTAAGCACTTTTAAGTACACAGTTCAGTATTGTTAAGTATATTCACATTGTTGTGCAAGCAATCTCTAGAATATTTCCTCTTGCAAAATAGAAACTCTGTACCCATTAAACAACAACTCCCCATTCCCCTTCCCCCCAGCCCCTGGCAACCACCATTCTGCTTTTTTTCCCTATGAATTTGACTATTCCAGGTACCTCATCTAAGTGCAATTATACAGCATTTGTCTTTTTGTGACTGGCTTATTTCATTTAGCATAACATCCTCACGGTTCATTCACATTGTAGCAGGTGTCAGAATTTCCTTCCTTTTTAGGGCGGAGTAATATTCCACTGTGTGGATAAACCACATTTTGTTTATTTATTGATCCATCAATGGACACCTGGGTTGCTTTCCTGTTTTGGCTTTTGTGAATAATGCTGCTATGAACATGGTGAATTTTTGTGACATGACTTGCTGTGTCCTGTAATGGGCTGAATGGTTGCCCCAAAAAGTTCTGTCCACATCCTAAATGCTGGAGCCTATGAACATGACCTCCCATTACAAAAATGTGATTATGATCCTTGAGAGGAAAAGCGTCTCCTGCACTATCCAGGTGGACCTCAAGTGCAATCACATGGATCCTTCTAAGAGAGAGACTGGGGGAGTTTTGGCAGAGACAGACACATACTAGAGGACCGTGTGAAGACAGAGGCAGAGATTGGAGCGATGAAGCTGCATGTCAGGGAAGGCTGGCAGCCACCAGAAGCCAGAAGAGGCTAAGAATGGATTTTCCCCTCAAGCTTCCAGAGGAAGCTTGGCTCTGCTGACAGCTTGATTTTGACTTCTGCCTTCCAGAACTGTGAGAGAATATGTTTCTGTTATTTTAAGCCCCCAAGTTTGTGGTGATTTGTCACGGCAGCCTCAGGAAACGAATACACACCCTCAGGCAGAAGCCCCGCAGTGCCTGGCAGGTCCTAATAGCAGGAAACCCCAAATTTGCTGGTTGTTTGAGACATAAAATGGGATCTCAGCAGAAAGCCCTTTACTAGTATTTGCACTTTCTCTTTATAATGCCATTGACTTTCTGGGCAAGGAAGCCACATACGCAAGTCCAGGTGGAGGAGCCTTTGTATCAGAACTGACCCTGGGTCAGTCACTGGCAGCGTGGGCTTCAACTCAGTGACTTCTCCCCTTAAGCCCTTTCTTGTCATCCGCCACTCCCTTGGGGCAGCTCACAGATTCAAAATCAATGGAATGCCCACTTCTGAACTGCATTAAAAAAATTAAAACATCACACGGCTCCCATCTGTGGTCTGGGAGGAATCACGGCCCAAAGACTGACCCTCTCACCTCTCCCTCCTCCCCAAGGCTGATCTGGACAATTCGCTTCTGGCTGCAGGGCCCACAGTGACCGCCAGGCTGCCGGGGACAGCTCCGCAGCTGGGCCACACCCTCCCGCTCCGATGGCACCGCCAGCCCCATCCCAGGAAAGGGTGATTCCCGGCCCCGGAGGAGTGGCCGCGTCAGTGGAGGTGGCAGAGAGTCCAGTGCTGACAGCGGGGAAGAAAGCGTGGTCGGCGTGCCCTTTCTCGCCAACCTTTCTGAAAACCGAGAGGGAGAGAGGGGGGTGAAGGGGGGCAGCTCGGAATCAACGATGCCTGAGCCTGCGGCCTCTTTAAAGCCCTGCCTGTTATTGTGTTTCCCAGAGCAGCTGGGAGCCTGGCTCCCGCCCTCCCTTCCCCCCTCCCCCTCCCCCTCCCCCTGGGGGCTCGGCATTAGGCAGCCGAGCGCTCATTGGCTGTTCGTTCGTCCTGGGGAGGGGGCGCCGGTGATCGAGAGAAAGCGTGAGGTCATCGCGCACACAGACGCGGGTCTGGCCGCGCTCCCCCTGCCCGTCACCCCCTTGACGCTCCGGCCGATTAGCTGGGGAGGCTGGCTTCCTTCCTACCCCGTCTGAGCAGCCCCTGGGTTCCGTGGCTGGGGGCAAACGGGGCACTGCTTCCTTTACGTAGGGTTATTTGCTCTTCTGGGCTCCCAGGCGCCTGGGATAGGCAGGGGTGGGGGGCGTGTAAAGCTCAGTGGGTCCTGCTAGATGAAGCATCTCTCCATCTGGGAGGTCCCCATCCAGTAAGAACCCCAGCTCGTTAGTGGACAGAAGACGAATGCTTTACCTCCGGCTCAGGAGGTACCAGCAGCAGAGCATCTCAGCCAAGCTGACTCCAGACACAGCCAATACTAACGGTTTCCATTTACTGGGTGCAGCCTCTGTCCCAGCGCAGAACTGAGTCAATCCTTACCCAGCAGGCAGATGCCAGGATTACCCCCATTGGATACAGAAGGAGCCAAAGCACAGAGAAAGCAGTAACTTGCCAAAGGCACACAGCTAGTAAGATTTAACTCAACAGTCAGGTGGGTATAAGTCACCTAGGGACGCTGGATTATATAGAGCCACAGAGACTGGTTACCCAACCCACTTAACTGACAGGGCAGGAAACTAAGGTTCAAGGGGTCGAGAAGCCGGTCCACGGACAAGGGAGGTCACCTTAGTGACCGGCACATGTGGGGATGGGACCAAGCGCCTGACCAGTCCTTTGCTAGACCACTTAAGTAGGCGGTTTCAGAAAAGGCTGCAACGATCTGAAACAGGAAGGAAAGAAAACCAAAGGGCATCAATCACATGTGGGTCCCGGCAGGCAAAAAGCAGTCACTGCACACACCATGCTAAGGTCCAGGTTTCCTGGCTCCTCCCCAGCTTTCCCTCCTGCTGCTGCCGCCCCTCTGGCCCCAGCACCATCATATTCTACAGGCCTCCCCCTGCCAGGTTCTGGGCTCCATGCTTCACTTATACAATCTTATTTCATCTTCAAAGCAAAGCAAACCCTGCAACGTTGTACCGATGAGGACACTGGGGCTTAGAACAGCTACTGTGCTCAAGGTCACAACCCCCCAAGGGCACAGGGCAGACGAGGGGCTTGAGTCTGGGACTGACTCTAAAGCTTTGGTTTTAAATGCCGGGTACAGATCCAGCAAGTCACAAACAGCACAGACAGGAGGGGTCTGAAGCTGCTTTTTCTAAGCGCAATAGAATTCTGCCAGACACTATGTTCCCGGAGGGCAGGGATCAGGTTTGATCAATATCTATAGCCCGGCCCCCGAGCACAGTGCCTGACACACAGGTTTTTTTAATTGGTAGATGGGGCTAGACTGAAGGGTCATTATTTGATTGTTACACCAGCCTAGCAGGAAAGCTGACCACAGGGAGGATGAAACCCACACGCCCTCTCAAGGTTGGTTGGAAGCACAGAGCTGCTAAGCAGAGATTGTGGTACCCCATGGAGAAGGATGGGTCCAGATGCCATATGCCCAGATGCAAAAGAGCCCCTGGGTTTCAATGGGGTCACATACCTCCAGGCACCCACGAAGGAGGCTGTGACATATACTTTGGGAAAGTTACTTGTACACCCAGGAAAAGATGTGTTGTGTCTGTATTCCTTTCAACAGACTCTGCCCTTTAACCCAGCATCAGGGACTAACCTTGCTTGTTTCCCAGTTGCTCGTCCCCGCCCTTTATACTATTCCTATGTATTATTCTTTATATGATACTAATTTATTCCCTTGTTCTCATCCTCTTATTTCCACATGGTTTCTTCCACATTTTGCTAAGATTCACCCTGGTCCCAGCATGGGGGAAAGTTGGGGTTGAAATCAGTCTGGGAAGCCGAGTCTTTCTCATCCATGCATTTGAATGATGCCCAATGGGAAGGCTTTGACAGGCGCACATAATTATTACTCCTCCAGAAATGCAAAGTGCTTCTGCCAGCTGGCTGGGGAGCCTGCTTTATTCAGGATCTGCTCCCCTTGGGACTCTGGGCGGGCGGGCAGGTGTTCATTAGGGAGCGCCTGCTGATTAATATAGTAACCCCCAGACTCCAGCCTGCTCGGGGCAATGTCACAAGGACTGCTCGTCCAGGGTGGCTCCCCTCGGCAGCCTCTCCGCATTCATGACATGATAACGGTTTCAGTGAGGCGAAAACACAAAAAGATGTGCGGTACTCAACTTGCCTTTACCAAGATCAGGCTGACAAGTCTGCAGCCCCAATTCGGAGACACTTGAAGAAAATATGGGGGATGCTGAGGTTCTTGGGATTCATCGTCCACAGTTGTTGTGTCTACCCCTTCTATTATTTTTTCTTTAACTCAAAGCCTGCCCTGCATTCTGGGTTATGACCCTATCTTGTTCTACAGTGAGTAGTAAATTACTATTTTGGATGTAAACCACCCATACATTCACTGGGAGGTGAATCCTGGAGTGAGTTCCCCAGGATCAAACTGGCCAACTGGTCATCTTTCCAGTGGGACAAATGGCACCCTGACCAATTCCGAATTGAGGTCTTCACAACATTGCACACTGAATTATTCCCTTTGCCTGATGTTCAGGGAAGAGTGAAGAAGGGCATCATCCCAGAGCACAGGACATCGGAGTTTTGCAGTTAGCTCTGTGTGGTCCATAGGAAGCCATGGAGTCTTAGGCAAGGCTCAACCATTCCAATCAGTTGTGTAGTCAGCAGTAGCTAGGACCTCTTAGGAGTTTCATTAGTAAAGGGATGATATGGCAATAGGGCAGAGAGGAAGGGTTAGGGTAGAGCCATTTTCCGGGACAGGTAGGCTGATTGCTACCTTTCATGTAATATACAGAAGGGTGGCACCTACTGTCCTTTGCCAAGGGCACGGCTGATGTTCAAAGAATATGGCTTCCTCACCCACGTACCGGAAATAGAAAGCTTGCCTTCCAGTATGAGGATGGGGAGAGTGGGGAGTTGTGAGGGATTTAAAAAAAAAAAAAAAAAAAAAAAATATATATATATATATATGGCTGTGATTGATCCATCTATATACGCTGTGATGGATCTTAAAACGTAAGCACCCCTTTCATGCAATCGGGGCAGTGGATTTATAGTCAGACCACAGGGCTTGGAAACCCAATTCTATTCCATGTATAAATAAAGCATTTATTTTCACCTTGAAACATTGGGACAATAACATCTACTTCATGGGTTGCTGTGAGGAGTCAATACATGATCATTTATAAAGTACTGGGTGCACGAAAGATGCTGAATAAAGGCAGATTCCCCTTTTCTCCTTCTGTCAGTAACTGACTCCCCATACAAATGACTTATCCTCTCATCACTTTGACAAGGACCTGCTCTGATCGCAATCTAAATCCTCTTTTGAGTGAACTGTCATATCCTTTATCCCAGGAACCATGAATAAATCATCTCTAGGCAGTAAGCAGAACAGAAAGCAGACGACTTCCCTCGGAAGTGAACTTGTTTGGGTAGACATGCCCTAAATAGCACCCCGTCTCTGCTCCCAGTGTCTGCTCACTGATGCTCGCCTCCATTCACTCGACTGATTTACTTTCTCATATCGGTCCCTGCCTCCTGCTTCTTTAGGGTTAAAACGACGTTTACTGGCCAGAAGAGAAAGAAGTCTCTCTCCTGCTCCAGGGATGTATGGAGGCGCTGGCTTTCTGATGTTTGGAAGTTCCCCAAGTCTCCTCCCTGCGGACCCTTCCTCCATCGCTCTTGCAAATTGCTGGCAGGTACATGCTAGAGAGAGACAGTGCGCGCTGCCCGATGATGATGTCATTTTCAATATAATTAAAAAGGCACTCTCGCTGGGGTGGGAGAGAGATGAGAAAGTGCACAGGCACTGGTGTCCCAGGAAACGAAGGAGGGGAGGTCAACTTTTGGCTGAGAAATATTTATTCCTGAAGAGCCATTTCACTGAAGTCAGACAACAAGGCAAAAAGCACTGCAGCCCCTCGCGTGTGCCATGCTAATTAAGTGGATGAGAACAGATGATGTGCCGCGGGGTCCAAAGAAAAATTGCGCGCTTGTAATACCCTCATTCTCAGATCGAAAATATTATTTTATTATTTGCCTACATTCATCCCCCCAGCCCTCCATTTCCAGGAGATTCGGAGGAGGCTTACAAAATTTTAAATGGTATATAATAGGGGGATTAAAACACGAAATAAGACAGAGTCCATTGAAGATGCTCAAACACATGAAATAAACGAGTTCCTGTTGCTGACTAGGTTACACTGTCTTTGTCAACGGACCCAAGAAGCAGGCTGAGTTAACACGCGCAGGCAAGCCTTTTCCTGGGAGTACATCCAAGAAGGAATTTATCGTTTGGTTCCACACGTGAGGGACAGCAGACAGCATGTCTTCAACATGGTCCCTGGGAAGGACAGAAATGCAGCTCCCATGAACCGTTTCGTAGTTTAGCCCCTATGCACCACCCTCTCCGCTTGGAGCGGGTTTTAAAGCTGTCTCCTGAAGCCCGATGGGATATTCTGGGAGAGGCCTTATGTTAGATTTATTTACATAAGTGAATTTGGCCAGAAATTTTGGAGGCGCTATTTTATTAGGTTCTTAACACATGCTCACGTCAGCCATTAGGCAGCTTGGCACTGACGTCTTGTCTTGATTCTGAAGCCAAGCCACAGAAGAAATAGGCAGTCAGTCCCAGTTCTGGCGAAGCGCACCGGCCTCCTTGCAGACTGTTAAGGCGAGAGGCAACATCCAAAACATCACGCTGGGAAAAAGCGAAGCCAGGTGAGCTGAGTCAAGTGCCCTCGGACCTGGGCGGGATGGAGTGGAGGTGCTGGTACAGGCAGCCAGGAGGTGGGGAACGGTCTGGATCTGCATCTCCTCTTGGGCAGGTCTGCAAGCCCACCCTGAGGAGACCCCCCCAAGCCAGGCGGGTGGGTGGGAGAGTGGGAGGGAGCTTCCACCTGTGTCTGGGGGCCCTGTTCTTTCCCTTACTGCCGGGCTCTTCCACTGCACATCTGCTCCTGTGGCCTCTGGGCCCCTTCCTCTTTCTCTGCTGCCCCCAACTACCTTTTTTGCTTTGGCTGCTAGGTGTGGCATGTGGGATCTTAGCTTCCCGACCAGGGATCAAACCTGTGCCCTCTGCAGTGGAAGTGCGGAGTCTTAACCACTGGACCCCCAGGGAAGTCCCCCCAACTACCTTTTTAATTCAAGACCCTGCACGTAGCCCCTCTGCGGAGAGAGCTGCCTTGACCTCACACCCTCTCTCCGGTTCCCACCCAGGCTGCCCCAGCAGTGCCACGTGAGTCACACACACGGGGTCCATCAGCCTCCCCGGATGCTCTGGTCCCACGACATACGCATCTGTGCTCAGAGTCTATTCCTCCTCAAGAATGACCATGTCTGGGGAGCAGGATCGCCTGTATCTTTGTTTCCAAAGAGCCTGAGCCAGATGGTCAATGTCCAGTGACGGCCCGGGTTGATCAATGAATGAGTGGATGGATAAATCCGTCCATCAATCAGTGAAGAGTGAGGTGGAGGAATGATCGGAGCAAGGGAAGCCTTCATACTGATAAACACCAGTGTCCCCCTGAGTTCCGTTCCCAGGTCCAGGTCCTTCTCAGTCTTCACACGGGCCTTGAGTGAGCTCGTCTCTCCTCGTTCTAGGTCCCACCAGACTCAAGTGCCTTCCAAAGCCAGCAAGGACGTCTGCCTCAGGAGGCGTCAGGGAGCCATCCCTCAGCTGCCGGGATCTCTGTACGTGTTCAGCAACACTCTTCCAGAGGAGGGTCCGGCTGGGGGCTCACGTCTTCTCTCGGTGTGTTATCCTGTGAGCCCCAACTGAGGAAGTGGGGGGGGGGGCTGTCAGTGGGGATAAAGGAAAGCCAGGACAAAGGTGTGCACCCCAGCCTTTGCCCTCGTCACCTGCCTGTCTCTTCCAGTCAAAAATCATTTCATCAAAATAAATCCGGGGCCTGGCAGGGCCATCTGCGACACTGAATTGTTAGACTTGCAGGGAGATGATTCACACGCAGCTCCGAAGACCCTCCGCGCCCCGCCCGAGGGTGGCTGGTGTTTGCGCCAGGCGATGACTCATCTGGGGGCTTGACCTGGGGCCTTTGCAGACTCCCTTCACCCACTCTCTCTCTTAAGGCCCGCCATTTCCCTTTGTAGAGTCGGGTCAGTACGCTTTACATTCTTAATAGCGTGTCAGTCTGGAGAGAGAAATCATCGCAGGCTGTGACCCCGTGGCAGCGGTGTCACTGGTTGCTAGGCAGGGTGTCCTTTGGGGAGGGAGCTGTCACTCCTGGTCCCCCTTTCCTCCACTTGTGCGACAAAGGGTCAGACCCTGGCCCAAGTCACAGGCACAAAAGAGATTTTGTTCTGTGCTGCTGCCTTGCCAGGCCTCTCTGAAGGCTTCCTATCGAAGAAGTCAAGGATTCAAGATGGCAGTAACGTTACGATGAGCAGGGGAAAAAATAATGAAAATAAGACGGATTCCCTCGCAGAGCTTCGCCAAAGTCAGGGTGTAGGAGGAAGAGCCCTGGGCCGAGAGCAGAGATCCTTGGTCTTGTGCTGACTCTCCTGGCCGCGGGGCTCTTGGTTCTAGGTGCAGAGAAGTTGGGAGATGCAGCCAACTTCCAACTGCTCCGTTTCACCTGTGCCCACCCCCGCAGAGCCAGCACGAGGCTCCCCATGAATGCAACCCCAGCACGGCCACTGAACCCTCCATAAGAGGCTAAAAGGAAAGTCTGACCCTCTACGTTCATGTTCAATGTCATCCAGAGAGAGAGAGCGCATGTGTGTGTGTGTACGGCACACATGTGTGCTCAGTATCGTAACTTGATTTTTGAAAATTACTCCAGACCTAAGTCTTCCCATAAGACACTTCTCAGTTGGACAAAGAGGCACAGAGAGAGAGGTGGGACCCTCACTTCCAGTCTCTGCTGCGTTTTCAGGCAAAAGTTTTCTGGTCCCCAAGTAGCGCTCCTCTGGATGAGGTCCACTTCACAGGCTGCCCTCTGGAGACCTGGGCTTCTAACTGTGGCCTTAAGAGCCCAGAATCATTGTCAGGAAACAGGAAGGCTTTGAAGTCAGAGACCTGGATTGGACCATGGCTCACAAACTGCTGTGGGGTCATGGCCAAGGAGCTTAATTTCCCAGAGAAATCAGTCTTTTTCTGTAAAATGGGTGTAATTCCACTGACCTTATGAATGTTGTGAAGATGAAATGAGAGTATGTGTAAAATGTAATTCAGTTTTTTTTTTAATTTATTTTTATTCTTATTTTATTTATTTATTTTTGGCTGTTTTGGGTCTTCGTTGCTGCACGCGGGCTTTCTCTAGTTGAGGTGAGCAGGGGCCACTCTTCGTTGCGGCACGCAGGCTTCTCATTGCGGTGGCTTCTGTTGTTGCAGAGCATGGGCTCTAGGCCGCGGGCTTCAGTAGTTGTGGCACGCGGGCTCGGTAGTTGTGGCTCGCAGGCTTAGTTGCTGCGTGGCATGTGGGATCTTCCCGGACCAGGGATCAAACCCGTGTCCCTTGCATTGGCAGGTGGATTCTTAACCACTGCACCACCAGGGAAGCCCCTGTAATTCAGTTTTTGACGTATGATTATTACTTCATGCTCGTTAATTTCTTCCCCACTTTCTCTGCAACTCCCCCTCCACACCCCCACCTCCATCAACATCCTCGTCTCATGTTGCCTTCCTTGGGGAGGACTTCCTGTGAGGCGTCATCACTGGGGAACATCCTGGCCTTCACTGGGGGCGGGGCTGAGTTACTCTGGGATGAGCCTCAATCCGGGTTGACTCATCCGTCCATCAGAACTTATCAAGCCCAATCCCTCAGGACCGTTTTAGCAGAGCCAGAGAAAGATCTCTTGGCACTTCATCTTCAGGACTTTCTCTTTCTTAGTCAGAGAGTGGAGGGAAAAATAAAACAGAGCAAAAGCAAAAATTAAACCCACTGTCATGCGTGTGAGGTGGGCTGTGGTGATACATTAGATCAGGAGGACCAATTTGCCCCCTGTGGGTCCCTGGAGATTGAACCTAATGCTGTGTTTGCTGCACACACTGACTACAGTCGGCCCTCTGTATCTGCAGGGGATCAGCTCCAGGAGCCCCTGAGGAGACCGAAATCTGTGGATGCTCAAGTCCCTTAGTCGGTCCTACGGATCCGTGGGTTCCGCATCTGTGGAGTCAACAACCAGGATCATGTACTATATTTATGACCCGTGGTTGGTTGAATCGGCGGATGCAGAACCACGGATAGGGAGGGCCAACTGTACTGTCTTTTAGCATCTCTTACAAGATACATTCTAGGCTGACTTTTCGAACTACTTGATTGAAGTGCCCTCCTGGTGCACCAACAGCAACAGTGAAATCAAGGACTCTCCACTGTGCTCTAAAAATGCGTTCCTCCAAATGGGAGGTTCTAGAATGGGAAGCAGGAGGTCTTCGCAGAAACGTCAGCTGGGATGTTCTACGTTAGCAATAACCAGCCCTGGCGGCATGTGAGGACCACCTGCGAAGTCAAAGAAGCCACTGCCGCCTGAGTCCCACCCTAAAGAGGTGGGGCTTAATTGATCTGAGGGGGAGGGGAGGCCCAGGAATCATTGATTCTAACTGATTCTAGCTGGGACTGAGCTGCTCTGAAGCAAGCAGTAGTGTGTTGGGGGCGAGATTCTTTGTGATGTTATCAGAATTCCGACAACTTTTAGTTTACAGGCTGCCGTCCCATAGACGTTTCCCCTGGATGCCGTGCAGTGTTTATGGAGCACCCATCGTGTGCTGGGCAGTGTGCAAGGTGTGAGGGTCCACGACGGGAAGCCACAGTCCCCGACCTGAAGGAGCCCACAGCGAAGCAGCCACAACTACACATCGTTCACCTGCCCCACGCCACGGGGTTCAGAGCCCTGATTCAGAAGCCATTCACCATCTATGGGGTCTCAGGCAAGTTAAATGAACCTCTCAATGAAAAAACAGTATCTCATCCACGTGTTGTGAGGATTAGAAGCCTTAGAACAGGTAAAGCCTTAGAACGGTGCCCGGCATCTAGTCAGGTGTTCAGTAATAGACACATCATTGCAGTTAATCTTCTCAACAACCTAATGAAGCAAGTACTATTGTTAACATTATTCCTACAGGAAAGGTCACACAGCTATTACGCGCCATAGCTGGGCCTCAAACTCAGGCGGTCTGACTCTAGACCCTCTGCATTGAACCATGAGACCATAACTCCCCGCTTCCGATGCTGCTTGTGGGGAAGAAAGAATTAAACAAAACCCCAAAACCAACCCACTACATGTAATACAATATGCAAGGGTTATAACAGAAGCAGGGCCTGGCATGACTCAGTCAAACTTGGACGAATGGTAACATATCTGAAGGTGTGTAAGACCCACAGAGGATGGACCTTGAAGGAAGATAATAGATCTTTGGGCCTCGTCACAAAGTTGGGATTTGATTCTACAGGCTAAGGGGGGTTATGTGATCAGATGTGACCGTTACAGTCAGGAACTGAAGAAAAAGGTAAAGGCCCCCGTATGTCTGGAGAGACCAAGGCTAGACAAATCACCCCAGATCACAGAGCTAGCAAGGGGAGAGTCCGAATTTAAACTGGGGGTGGACCACCTGCTGAGTTGCCTTAAGCGCAGAGAGATATCACTGCCTGTCCATGGGAAATGCTTAAACATCTCTACTTCCATTCGGAAGAGAAACTGTAATTTCATGCCCTTTAGGCTACCCTAAATGTCCTGGCATTCTGCCTGGGTGATCAGTAGACTGGGTGGTATCCTGCAGCCAGGAGCAGAACATTCCAGAAAAGCCAGAGGGCACCACTCTGAGCAGGTCTGTCCAGGAATGTTCTGTGCTTCCCGGAGGGGCAGTGAGTGTGGGCAGAAGAGGCACAAAAAGGGAGCAGCCTCTGACCCTGGCTGCAGGGACCTCCCTGCTTCTGGAAGCTCCTCCTGGCTACTCTCCTTTCCCGGGAATTGCTGAGTTGCAGGAGTGGCAGTGTGTCATCTGCGTTTCCCATCTTTCTCCAGGGAGTACCCTCAGGGCAGCGGGCTAACTCTGGCCTCTTTCAGGGGGCAGGTCTAAGGAAAGATGGTCTGAACCCTCACCATGGGGTCTCAGAGCCTCTGAAGAACTCTCCCCTCCTCCTCTCCTCCTGAGTATCCAGTGGGTCAGAGAACGCTAAGCAGGGTTACTCTTTAATCCCATTTGTGCTTGTGAAAGCGTGCTTTACAGGTGGTGTTAAGCTCTTCTTTATTTCTTTCTCCTAAAGAGGCCATGATGTGAAATTCTATGAGGAGGGAATTAGCAAAGACATTAAGAATTCCCTCACTAAGAAGGTTTTTCAAGGTCCTACTGTAGAGCACAGGGAACTATATTCAATATCCTGTGATAAACCATGATGGAAAAGAATATGGAAAAGAATATATATATATATATATATATATATATATATATCTAAGTCACTTTGCTGTACAGCAGAAGTTAACATTGTAAATCAACTATACTTCAATCAAATTATTTTTTTTAAAGAAGGTTTTGACCACCAACATGCTTTCCAAGAAGGTGGCAAGGTATCAAGGACAGTTTTTTTTTAAATTGTGGTAAAACATACATAATACAAAATTTGCCATCTTAACCATTTTTAAGTGTATAGTTCAGTAGCATTGAGGACATTCGCTTTGTTATGCAACCAATCCCCAGAACTCTTTTCATTTTGCAAAACTGAAACTCTAGCCCCGTGAAACAAGGCATCAAGTATATTTTGAAGGCAAAGGTTATTTTCAAAATTGAGTGGGTATGGCCTCAAAAGAGGGAAGGAGAAGAAGTACATAAACTTACCGGTCTTTAACACCTTTAACACCTTTAATTCAGAATTCTATCATTTATCCCATTTCTATTGCCTGATCTTTCACTCCGGTGTTTCGTGAATACAACGTATTAAAAATGTAAGATACAAAGATAATAAACATGAAAGTCTAGTTGTATAGAAAACACACTAATTCCCTAAGAATCCAACCTTAAGAGTATCTTTGTTTGTAGCCCCACCATAACTTTTCCAACAAGGGATACACACATTTCATACTGTTTAAACTGAATCTGAAAACTATGGAACTTAAAAAAATTCTATTTCAAAAGAGCAGTCCTGAAAGGAAACTCTTAGTGATTTGAGACGCCGCTTAGGTCCTCGTGGCCTGAACTGGGGTGTGTGTCCTCTATGTGTCATTCAAAGCAGCATGCTCTGTTCTTCATGCATTACAGATGCCATTTACATTTCATTTTTAATCAACACAGGACTGTGCAAAAGGTCTGCCTCTCAACTTATCTTTACCCGTTTCTTTTTTTTTTTAATATTTTTTAAATATTTATTTTATTTATTATTATTTATTTTTGGCTGCATTGGGTCCTCATTGCTGCGCGCGGGCTTTCTCTAGTTGCGGTGCGCAGGGGCTACTCTTCATTGCGGTGCGCGGCCTTCTCATTGCGGTGGCTTCTCTTGTTGCGGAGCATGGGCTCCAGGCGCATAGGCTTCAGCAGTTGTGGCGTGAGGGCTCAGTAGTTGTGGCTCACGGGCTCTAGAGCAGAGGTTTAGTAGTTGTGGCACAAGGGCCCAGTTGCTCCGCGGCATGTGGGATCTTCCCGGACCAGGGCTCAAACCCGTGTCCCCTGCATTGGCAGGTGCATTCCCAACCACCGCGCCACCAGGGAAGCCCTACCCATTTCTTTCTGAATAAATCACAACCGTGACATTGAACAGCAAGCCACAGGAACAAACTTAGAATCTCCGCGGAGCCAGGACACAGCATGACACAGAACAGGAAGGGCACATGGCATGCTGGGAATTGGGCCAGGTTAGATACATCATTTGGATTAAGTTTGTTTACAAAGCTCTCGACCATAAGCAAAGCTATACGGCCTGTTCATGTACTGCACTCAACCATGAGGAAAGATGCCCATGACCTTAAGCTTGGGGCATGACCTTTTGCATTTGGATTGCAAATAATTGCCTTTGTGTGAAAGTCAGAGGCATAAATAAGAGGGGCATGTCTGAAATGAAACTTTCATAACTCAACATTTTAAAAGTAACAGAACCCTGGGCATCTTTACTTGTTTTGGTTTCTTGTCTACACACTGGGAAGATGACAGGGAACTTTCTCAGGAGCTGAAGGCCTGATACACACCCTAGCCCTCGCCACCGGTGCCCTCCTTCAGCCTTTGTTGCAGGGTCAGTTCCTGTTGAAATGCCCCGTTCCTGAGACTCTTTCTGCCCAGTCTTCCTGCCTTGGAGCAGATGAAGAAGTGAAACCCTCCGCCATGCTGAGTGTGCCCTAGAAATTAGTGCGCCCAGTTTCCAGTCCCCACCAGCTTGCCAAGGCCAGGACAGCATCCTGTGTTGCATTCATGACCCAGAATACCCCAGCTTAGAGTCTGGGGGTAAAGACGTGGAGAAGTAAAAAAAAAAAATGCTTGCCTTTCCTTTTTACAGAATGCTTAAAATTCCTTATGTGGTTTTCAGAGAGCCCAAGAGCATCCTGTGACAAGCTGATGGCCGGGCCATCCAGGGACCACATTATGGAGTCTCACGACCAACAACAGCTTCATCAGGAAGGGATACTGAGTATCTGGGGGTCTCTGGTGGGCTCAGGAAAGATGCACTTGTTGGCTGTGCTTACAGACCTAGCTAGACTTTTTGATGGTTTTACAGATGTATGTACACACCAAAACGATCAAACTGTACACTTTAAATATATGCAGTTTGATGTATGTCAATTATGTCTCAATAAAGCTGTTAAAGATACTTAGAAACTTTTTTTTTTTTATTTTAAAAAGAAAGATGGCACATGATTCAAACAGTAAAAGGCATCCACAGTGAAAAGTATGTAAAAGGAAGTCCCTCCCCCCAGCGCCAGCCCCCAGGGAGTTTTTAGACAGATGCTCTGGTCACACACAGAAGTGGGTTCACAAGCTAAGCCCACAGTGGACACACATAACGAGGAAGGAAGTTCTCTTCCCTGAGGACACGTAAACTGGTCTGAAAAATACCAATTGTGGCAGGAGAGCCAGTTCTCTTAAAAAACCAGTCTCTGGACACAAATTAGTTTAGTCTTCCCTAAAATATAACTCTGCCTGCAAACATGAGCTCAATCCCCTGTCCTCTTCTCCAGGAGGAAAAAAAAGGGGAGGAATCAAACTCCTTACCCCCAAGCCTCCTCTGAGCTCCTCTAAGCATTAATGTTTGAATCGTCACAGGGAACCAGGATTTGAAAGCCTAACATTAGAAAGAAAGCTTTTGAACAGACTGACGTCATCCGTCAGGGCATATGGAAGACTAAATTGACATGCCTGAAATTTCTGGTCCAGAGAATAGTCTTCAGGGTTACAAAGGACATCAATAGAAAAAGGAATGAGGCCCATGTATGACATACTTCCAGGAAGGCTATTAAAAGGGAGTGATTTAAAGGCGTTGGAGAGACAGCCAAGTGGCTTTTTAAGCCAACGGGGCTAACATTTCTCCTCTTGGCTGCACAGATCTCACTCTTACCTCTAGAATTCTTCTCTGTTGAGTTTCTTCCTTAGTCCCATTTGGGCAAAGGGACACCCAGACAATCAGATCCTTCCCTGTGAACGCCATGTACACAGTCAAGTGATCACCACACCACCATCTGCCCAAGACCAAAAAGTCCAGCTGCCAAAGGAGGGCCTGAGACAGAGGTCATCACAGCGGACTAGAAAGAAATATACTTTTCTTTCCTTCTTTTAAGTTTAATTTTTACTTTATATTAGAGTATAGTTGATTTACAATATTGTGTTAGTTTCAGGTATACAGCAAAGTGATTCAGTTATACATATATCTATTCTTTTTCAGATTCTTTTCTCATATAGGTTATTACAGAATGTTGAGTAGAGTTCCCTGTGCTATACAGTAGTTGATTATCTATTTTATATGTAGTAGTGCCTATATGTTAATCCCAAACTCCTAATTTCTCCCTCCCCCAACCTTTCCCCTTTGGTAACCATAAGTTTGTGAGTCTGTTTCTGTTTTGTAAATAAGTTCATTTGTATCATTTTTTAGATTCTACATGTAAGGGATATCATATGACATTGGTCTTTCTCTATCTGACCTACTTCACTCAGTGTCATCATCTCTAGGTCCATCCATGCTGCTGCAAATGCTTTTCTTTCCTTTTCAAAATACCTTCATTCAGCATGACAGCATACAGAATGGTTAAGAGATGGCTCTAATATCAGACAAACTGGGGTCTGAGCCCAGTTCCTTCACTCCTGGAGCTGCGCAAACTTCAGCAATTTATTCAAGTCTTTGTGACTTGTTTCCTCAACCGTAGAGTGGAGATAAGAACAATTTCTCTCAGAGTTGTCACGAAAATCGGCCAAAACATACAAATATATTTACAAGTGTGCATGGCATGTAAGTATTCATGATTGTTATATATTTTTAGGTACTTTTTTTTTATATACAGTTACATACTCTTTATATATCCTTATTATTTTTATTCACTGATTCAACGAATATCTAGAGAGCAAGGACGATGGGCCTGGCATTACGTAGCTCAGCACGGAATTTTGTCTTTAAGGAATGGACATCGTTCTTTCTCGGAAGGAACTCTCAGGACATTCATCCAACATTGTGGTGGCACCAGGTTCCTAAAGCACTCAAAACATTCTTGTCATCTTGTCATGATCTTGGTAGCTTTCCCGAGAAGGAAAAAGAGGTGGTACAGAAATCAGTACTTTTTGTTAGGGAAACTGAGGCACAGAAAGGCTGAGTGGCTTGCTCAGAGCTGTCCCACTGGCCCCCAGTGGGGCTGAGACAGGACGCGTCCGGACATGGAGTCTGATGTAGCATTTTGCAGGGTGTTGTGACGTAGACCCCGGTCCCTTTGGACCTCACTAAGCTGGACCACCCAAAAGGAGTTTACGGTCTAAGATGGAGGGATTTTCATGGGGAGGGAGGCCTTGGAAGACTAGCTGACCAGGTGCCTTCACTGTAGGCTTCCTCAATGGTTTTAACAGGCAAATGCACCCATATCTCAGATGGAAATGTACTGTGAGGCATTTCCCAAACTGCCCTGACACGGGACCCTCCCCTCATGGAGAACCTTCTGGGCTTCATGTTCCAGGGAGCACATTTTGGAGAATGCTGGTTCAGAGAATGGTTTCCTTATAGAAGGGTGACTTTTTGAGAAAACCATCCCAAATTAGAAATACAAGTTTAAACCAACCAAACTGCCTCCTTTCTCTCTCCCTGAATATGGTCACTAAGCTGGAAACTTCTCTCAAAGCACACTGGGCCGAGGCCAGCAAGGTTCAAGGGCCCCGACACTCAGGTTCTGGAGTCCCAGCTGGGCTCTGAATCACCACTTCTCCCATGACACGGGCCAAGAAGTCAAGAATTCCAGCCAAGACTCCTGACCTTGTTCAATTAAACTGTTTAGAGCTTTCCATGGATCACAGAAAGTCAGCGGTGGGGAACATACAACTGTTACAAAGGATCAGAGGGTCATATTTTCAGCCACAGTCTGTTGGAACGAGCAGCTTCTGAGTTTTTATCCTCTTGGGCAATATGATTCTTCAAAGTTAATCTTGCCTCTGTGCTGGCATCATATTGATGCTCAGCCGGGGCTCCGACTCTGATGGTATAACTGTGCACTCACCAACAAGAAACTCAAAAGTGAGCTGCTTGCATGACCTCCTGCTTCCTTCTCATCAAAGCCCAATTCCACTCCTCTCCTGCAAGGTGACCATCAATCCACGTGACTCCGCTTACACCGAACCCCTGGGCATCTTCTGTTCACTCCCTCCCTCTCTTCCTTCTGTTTCATGTTCTGACAACATGAGAACAGCCAGGAATCTGTCTCTGGCCTCCACGGTAACCTACCCAATGAACACCTTTCAAGAGGGTGGAGAAGCAAAGCAGGCTTAACTCCCTCAGAAATCATGCCTCCTGTGAAAGACATGGCATAACTTTTCTTCTGTAGTCATTCCTCTATTCCAGACATCATGGGAAAGAGACTCTGAATTCCAGTGCTCCATTTACTGTCTCCTTTTGGAAATTCATTTCTTCCTGATGCACTCCTTGGTTTAATGCATCACTTACCCTCTGAATTGTTTTCTATGTATCTGACTGCACTGGCATGATATTCTTTAGATTGTAAGCTCCTGGGAGGTGGGGACATTGCCTATTTCCCATTATTATCTGGTCTAAAAATACTGACCATGACCATGACATTGAAGAAAAGCCAGTTGATGAAGAATAAGATAAACACAATGATGGACATAACTTTAGGGCATGGCTTGAAGAATTGCCATTTCTGAAGATATTTTGAGGAGGTCACCTCAAAATGGTAAAGTATTTAGTCATCTAACTGAACAAAAGATGAAGAAAATTATATTTATGAGGAAATACTTTTTGAATGACCCTCCTCGGTAATCATCTCAGCCAATAGGATTCCTGCCATAAAATGCCCACTATGATGATTCTGAGGAAGTCTGTAGAGGTTTTCATTGAGGTCCTGGTTCATTTGGCTTTAGGACACAATTAGCATTCTTCTCTCTTTTCTTTCTTCTTTAAGCTTTTTAAACACTGAGAACTTTTTAAAAAAATTCATTTTATTGAAGTATAGTTGATTTACGATGTTGTATTAATTTCCACTGTACAGAAAAGTGATTCAGTTATACATATACATGTGTATAACATATATATATTCTTTTTCATATTCTTTTCCATTATGGTTTATCAAGGATATTGAATATAGTTCTGTGTGCTATACAGTAGGACCTTGTTGTGTATCCATTCTATATATAATAGTTTGCATCTGCTAATCCCAAACTCCCACTCCTTCCCTCCCTCCCCTCTCCAGCCCTTGGCAACCACAAGTCTGTTCTCTATGTCTGTGAGTCTGTTTCTGTTTCACAGATAGGTTCATTTGTGTCTTATCTTAGATTCCACATATAAGTGATATCATACGGTATTTGTCTTTTTCTTTCTTACTTCACTTAGAATGATAATCTCCAGGTTCATCCATGTTGCTGCAAATGGCATTATTTCATTCTTTTTTATGGCTGAGTAATATTCCAGGGTATATATGTATATACTCACACCACATCTTCTTTATCCATTCATCTGTCAATGGACATTTAGGTTGCTGAACACTGAGAATTTAAGATTAAGCCTCATGTACTTTTCCAGAATGCCTTGTGGTCATGTCAAAGATGGCTGCTTCAGTGGTCATCCAACCCAGACTCACATCACTGCTCAATGCACACAGTCACCTGGATCAGGAGAGGAAGGGGCCTTACCAGCTGACACCCATGTTTCATGGTGACTGAGATTAGGAAGTAGTGGACACCTACCACCAGAGCGCTGACTTGGGTCTGAGCTGGCATGTGCTGACCCAGCTCCGACTCCCTCTGGAAAGCACTGAGACTGAGGGCAACAGCTGCCTTCAGAGCCAGAACAGAGAGAAGCAGCCCCATGACACACCCACTCCCCAGGGGGGAGAAACCAGAGACTGCCCCCAGGCAGCATGCCAGGGCGACCCTATAAAAACAATGACGGTGTGAGGCCCACGTTCCCTAGGACGCCAGTGGTGAGCAGCTCTGCACACCTTTCTGCCTCACAACCGCCCTTCGAAGGATGGATCGTCATCCACTTTTATTTTCTTTTACTTACTTTCTTGAAAAAAAAAAAAGGCAGATTTAGATGCTAAGACTTAAAGTGGTCATTTGCTCAAGATTACTCTTATGGACTGAGCTGTGTCCCCCTGCCCCCCCACAAATGCATATGCTGAAGCCCTCACCTCCAGTGTGGCTGTGTTTGGAGATAGGGTCTTTAAAGAGGTAATTAAATTTGAGTGAGATCATAAGGGTGGGACCCTAATCCAATAGGACTGGTGACCTTTTAAGAACAGGGACATGCACCAGGGATGTGTGTACAGGAAAAGACCATGTGAGGACAGCAAGAAGGTGGCCGTCTGCAAGCCAAGGAGAGAGACCTCAGGAGAAACGAAACCTGCCAACATCTTCATTTTGGACTTCCAGCCTCTAGAACTGTGAGAGAATTAATTTGTTGTTTAAGCTACCCAGTCTGTGGTATTTCGTTATGGCAGCCCAAACTGACTGAGTCACACAGTTAAAAAGTGGTCTGGTGTCAAAGTTCATGCTT
This sequence comes from Eubalaena glacialis, assembly GCF_028564815.1. Taxonomy (NCBI): domain Eukaryota; kingdom Metazoa; phylum Chordata; class Mammalia; order Artiodactyla; family Balaenidae; genus Eubalaena; species Eubalaena glacialis. Next base: position 8,485,651 of record NC_083717.1, on the reverse strand, counting down.
GGGGGCACTAGAGAGTTCATGTATTAACTTTGGTCTTGTTTCAACAGTCTCAGGCCAAGCCTTCAGATCTTGGATGCCTGCATCATTAGCTATTGTTGTATAATAAAGAATCTGATTGGCTTTTGTCCCTGGTTCCTGGGAGGGAGACTCTAAATCCTTGGGATTTCCCCAGTAATGGAGTATCTTTGATATTCATGAGCCCCTTGGAATCATGAACTGCCATTCACCTGAGTTTGTGCTAATGAGATGTCTTGGGTAGGGGCTGGTCACCAGAAAGACCAACCTTGTCATCAGAGGACTGGGTTGGTCACCAGCCCAACCTCCCAAACTCCAGGGAGGGGACAGGGGCTGGGGATTAGGTTCAGTCTCATGACCAACAATTCAATCATGCTTACGTAACTGTTGGTGGGAATGTAAATTGATTCAGCCACTATGGAAAACAGTATGGAGGTTCCAACAAAAATTAAAAATACAACTACCATATGATCCAGCAATCCCACTTCTGGGTGTATATACAAAGGAAATGAAAACAGGATCTCAAAAGATAACCGCACTCCCATGTTCACTTCAGTACTACTCACAACAGCCAAGATGTGGAAACAATTTAAGTGTCTGCCAACAGATGAGTGGATAAAGATGTGATATTCACACACACACACACACACACACACACACACACAAACATGATGGAATATTATTCAGCTGTAAAAAAGAATGAGATCTTGCATTTGCAATGACATGATGGACCTTGCGGGTATTATGCTAAGTGAGATAAGCTAGACAGAGAAAGACAAATACTGCATAATCTCACTTACACATGGAATCTAAAAAAGCTGAACTCATAGAAATAGTAGAATAGTGGTTACCAGGCGCTGGGGGTGGAGGAATTGGGGAGATGTTATGTTTAAAGGTACAAACCGCAACTAGTAGATAAGTATTGGGTTGGCCAAAAAGTTCGTTCGGTTTTTTCGGTATGATGGCTCTAGTAGCACTTAGTTGTCTTTAACCTCATTCGAAACAGTTTTGTTAGACTGTATTGTGACAGCTGTCATAACAGCGTGCATTTAAAAAAACTTATCAAAATTGGTGAATCTTTGTGTAGCCATTTTAATATTGCAGATGGAAGAAAAAAGCAACATTATCAGCATATTATGTTTTATTATTTCAAGAAAGGTAAAAATGCAACTGAAACACAAAAAAAGGTTTGTGCAATGTATGGAGAAGGTGCTGTGACTGATCGAACGTGTCAAAAGTGGTTTGTGAAGTTTCAGGCTGGAGTTTTCCCGCTGTACGATGCTCCACGGTCGGGTAGACCAGTCGAAGTTGACAGTGATCAAATCGAGACATTAATTGAGAACAATCAACGTTATACCACGCTGGAGAAAGCCGACATACTCAAAATACCCAAATCAAGTGCTGAAAATCATTTGCACCAGCTTGGTTATGTGAATTGCTTTGATGTTTGGATTTCACATAAGTTAATCAAAAAAAACCTTCTTGACCATATTTCTGCATGCGATTCTTTACTGAAAATGTTCTGTTTTTAAAACAAGTTGTGACGGGTGATGAAAAGTGCATACTGTCCAATAATGTGGAACGGAAGAGATTGTGGGGCAAGCGAAATAAACCACCACCAACCACACCAAAGGCCAGTCTTCATCCAAAGAAGGTGATGTTGTCTATATGGTGGGATTGGAAGGGAGTCCTCTATTATGAGCTCTTTCCGGAAAATCAAATGATTAATTTCAACAAGTACTGCTCCCAGTTAGACCAACTGAAAGCAGCACTCGACGAAAAGCTCCTGGAATTAGTCAACAGAAAACGCATAATCTTCCATCAGGACAACGCAAGACCACATGTTTCTTTGATGCCCAGGCAAAAACTGTTACAGCTTGGCTGGGAAGTTCTAATTCGTCCGCCGTATTCACCAGACATTGCAACTTCAGGTTTCCATTTACTTTGGTCTTTACAAAATTCTCTTAATGGAAAAAATTTCAATTCCCTGGAAGACTGTAGAAGGCACCTGGAACAGTTCTTTGCTCAAAAAGATAAAAGGTTTTGGGAAGATGGAATTATGAAGTTGCCCGAAAAATGGCAGAAGGTAGTGGAGCAAAAGGGTGAATATGTTGTTCAATAAAGTTCTTGGTGAAAATGAAAAATGTGTCTTTTATTTTTACTTAAAAACCAAAGGAACTTCTTGGCCATCCCAATAAGTCCTGGAGATCTAATGCACAGCATAGAGATTATAGTCAACAATACGGTACTATAAACTTCAAAGTTGCTAAGAGACTAGATCTTTAATGGTACCCATATTGCAATACAGAAATGTATCAAATCAACACATTGTACACCTTAAACTTAAACAATGTTATATGTTAATTATATCTCAATAAAAAATGAAGAAAAATCATGCCTCTGTAATGAAACCGCAATAAAACTCTGGACATCGACGCTCGGTGGAGCCTCCTGCTAGGTGAACACGTGGTTGCCCTGAGAGAGGGATGCGTCCTGATTCCACAGGGAGACAGCACAGAAATTCTGCATACGGGACCCCCCAGACCTCATCCCATGTGTCTCTTCATTGGTGGCTCCTGATTTGTATCCCTTATAATAAAACTCTATAATCCTAAGTATCATGCTTTCCTGAGTTTCATGAGTCATCCTGGTGAATCGCTGAACCTCAGAGGTTGATGGGAAGCCCCACATTTACAGCCAGCTGGTCAGAAGTGCAGGGGGCCCGTGGACCCCGGGGCTTGTGGCGGGTCTCTGAAGGGCGGGCGGTCTGGTTGGGGACGGGTGGAGTCAACACTACCTCCCAGTGGTTGGTGCCAGAAACGCACTGCACTGCTGCAGCCTCCTTCCTCCCATCCAGCCGCTCCCTCACCCTGTGACCCTGTGCTGCCTTGTGAATGTCACAACCTGAGGCTTAGTCAGTCACAGATCGGCTATCATTACGCAGCTGAACACTTGAAGGCGGAGGTGTTTAGAGGCTAAAGAACAACCAAGCTCAAGGTTGGTTGATTTTAGGAATTAAAATGATTATCCAATAATAATTTAGTGAGCCTGTGCCCACTCTTACGTTTCCCTCTTTTTTTTTAGTATATCTAGTCCCTACGCTTGGATTCATTGAAAAAGAATTTGGTTGCCCCTTTGTCACAATAATTAAATGAGGACAGAGGTTCTAAATTGAAGAATCGAGAAGTTTTTGCTTTGAAAGCTATTCATTCATTTGTTCATTCATTCAAGAGTGTGGAGTCAACTTTTGGACGAAAGCAACCACCATTTATGGGACACCCATGACTAGGGTGCTTGGTTTCGTTCTTTCTTTCTTTTTAATTAATTAATTAATTTTTTCCGGCAGTGTCATGTGGCATGCAAAATCCTAGTTCCCTGACCAGGGATCGAACTCGTGCCCCCTGCAGTGGGAGCACGGAGTCTTAACCACTGTAGTGCCAGGGAAGCCCCAGTTTCATTATCTCTAAGTCTCATCACAATCCTGCAAAGTAGTTATTACAATTCCCATTTTAGCAACAAGAAAGCTGAGGTTCATACAGGTAAATGTTTCCCAAGCCCACACACCGTCCACATGGAAAGAGGGAGTCCGGATTCAAACTGGGATCTGACTTTATCCAAAGTACGAGCTTTATCACATCAGTGGCTCCTGGAGCCCTGGTCCAAATGTTTACATACATTAATCTTTTTTTTTTTTTTTAATTTATTTTTATTTCTTTATTTTTGGCTGTGTTGGGTCTTCGTTTCTGTGCGAGGGCTTTCTCTAGTTGCGGCGAGCGGGGGCCACTCTTCATCACGGTGCGCGGGCCTCTCACTATCGCGGCCTCTCTTGTTGCGGAGCACAGGCTCCAGACGCACAGGCTCAGTAGTTGTGGCTCACGGGCCCAGTTGCTCCGCGGCATGTGGGATCTTCCCAGACCAGGGCTCGAACCCGTGTCCCCTGCATTAGCAGGCAGATTCTCAACCACTGCGCCACCAGGGAAGCCCACATACATGAATCTTATTTTCCTTGTTTCACCACTGACCCTGGTCCATTTCACCAAGGGCCAGTGGTGAAACAGGGAAAACAAGATTCATGTATGTAAACGTTTCATAAAGCGGAATGTATCCTACTTAAAAGACTGCTCTTTATTCTGCTTTTATATCCTTTTTGGTATGTTTTTCTTTTTTATTAAATAAATGAATGTTAACGTAGTCAGCAATATTTTTTAATACCCTTACTTGGCAAAAACAGAAAACATTCCAGCCCTACTCTCATCTTTATATTGTATAGCCCCTTAAATCCCAAAGTCTGGGAACCACAGCATCACACTGGCCCTAACTGCGAGCCCCAGAGGGAAGCTCCAGAAAGGTGTAGAGATCTGGACTTTCCTCTCTGTTAGATTCTTACTGCCTTAATATACAGTGTGCCGGGTGAGCATGCAGGCTCCCGAGGCTGGCTGCATGGAACCAGATTCTAGCTCCATCACTGGACCCCACTCCCAGAGTCTCTGATTCAGTGCATCCCGAGTGGAGCTGGAGAATCTGCATTTCTAACATGCTTCCAAGTGGTGCCAATGCTGCCCATCGAGGACAACAGTTTGAGAAGCGCTGGTTTAAGCCCATCCCATCACTTCTAGTCCCTTTGTCAGGGACTGGTTCGGATACGGGAATGTGAACCAACTAGAGTCTGGGGTGGGTAGGGAAGTAGGGGACAGGGGAGGCTCTTCCTCCACGATAAAAGAGTTACAAGAGGAGAAGCTCCCTTCCTGCTTTGGACCGTGGCTGCGTGAAGATGCGGCACTTGGAGTTGCTGCAGCCAGCTCGTGACCACTTGAGTCAGGGAGCCTGAGAACTTCCGCAGGAGGAACTGCACTTAATCTCATTGAGCGCAAAGTGAAGCTGAACAGAAAGATGGTTGTTTTCGTTCTTATGAATACAATCTGGTGAGTGCACTGTTTGTTGAACTCAGGGTTACATGGCAGTGCTACTCCCTAAGATACACATATTTTGTGTGTGTGTGTGTGTGTGTGTGTGTGTGAGACAAAGCCAACTGAACGGTGCAGGCACTTCGATATCACAGTATTCATTTGTTCATGTATCATTTTACTAATCTCCGAAAGGCACGTGAGAAGGCAGTGATGTACCCACACCTCTCTGACTCTGTTACAGATAGGTTGTTAAATGAAATGGAGAACTGGGGTCATCTGGAGGATTATTACAATCCAAAATACCTTTGTATGAGTCTATGGATACTCTTTCTGCTGTTTTAAAAATCACTGACTCTATTACAAAAGTAAGGAAAGCTAACAAAGGATTTTTATAATAGCGACATATGACTAGCTTTAATCTCGTAATGCATCCTAAGATCTATCAACAGTTTAAAATGGAAGAATCATTGTAGTTAGATTGGGAATTTGGGATTGACAGGTACACACTGCTGTATTTTAAATAGATAACAAACAAGGACCTACTGTAGAGCACAGGGAATTCTGTTCAATCCTCTGTAATAACCTAAATGGGAAAAGAATTTGAAAAAGAATAGATACATATATATGTATAACCGAGTCACTTTGCTGTACACCTGAAACTAACATAACATTGTTAATCAACTATACTCCAATATAAAATAAAGATTAAAAAAAGAATCACTGTACTGATCTAAGCCACTGGCAAAGGACTCCGCGTGAGATTTTAAAATCTCCCCCCCCAAGAAAAAGGTTGCAACCAGTTTTGAACTGGCAGTTAGGCATTTCCAGAGCCAGGCAATTCTCCTGGGAATGATCTCAGATGGCTGGGATTCCACCAGGCCTGCTTATGCACATGTTCTTCTGAGCCTTGCAGAGTCGCAAAGAACGCATTTGAATGCCCAAAAATGTCCATCCCACTCTGGGCTACAAAATCTGGCAAGCGCACCGCACTCTCTGGGAAGGATACAGCCCTTAATGGGAAATGTGTGAACTTGGGGAAATTTGAGATTGTGAATCATGAGCTGGGAAACCAATCACTAACTTGTTCATGAGGCACAGTGTTTGCCTTCAGTTTTTACACTCCCACACGTCACAGCCATTTATATATAATTATGCTTCAAGACCATTTTAAATGTAAAGTATTACGGATAGGGGCATTTATAAGATACTAGGCTGCAACCATCAAAATCACTTTTTTCCTATTTTATCCCCCAGAATGACGAGTGATTAGCATGCTTTGACATAATTGGAAGTCACAACCGAATTCACTCAGCTAGATGGTTATCAGTACTCGGCATGGTTACATGTCCACTGATATCCTGCCTGTCCTCTACGACCTTGTCATATGAGTTGTATATGACATTGGAAGGATTAGAAGTGATAACCAGTGCTCCTAAAAAGATCAGGGGACAATGTGCTGGGAAGCCTAAAAGGTTAAGCAATTAAGACATTTCTGATCGACACTCAACCCCATCACTTGTCAAATGAATTTGCACCGAGCTCTAGAAATACTCCATCAAGTCTTGCACAGAGTCATAAGGAAGACCAATTACTTCCTAGGCATAATAACACCACAAATTACGTAGCATTTCCCCAAAGGCCGAGGTAGTTAACATTCCCATTTTACAGAGAGGTAGCAAAGGAAGTGGCTTGCCCAGGTCACCATAGCTACTAAGTGGTCCAGCCTGAGCATCTGATGGCCCGTGATGTGCCAAGAAGTCTTCTGAGCATGTTACATGTTCTAATTCATTGAATCCTAATCATAACTCTATGAGACAGGTTCTAGTATCAATTTACAGATGAAATTATAGCAGGAGGACTGGAGGCAGTTATGATTCCCAGGTTACTATTAAGGAAACTGAAGCTTAAAGAGGCTGGACGATTGACCAAGGTGGTGGAGCTACTAACTGTTAAGCTGGTAACTTCAGGACCTTGACTGTTTTGAATTCCAGCCACATTTTGAAGCCAGGCCATCTGGCCCCAGAGCCTGTACACTCAGTGTACTGGTGACAAGCGGCCCTTCCTCAGAGCCAGACGGCCTGATTTTGAATCAGATATCTACTCTTTCCCTGCTGTGCCACCCTGAATAAGTTACTTAACTGCTCTGTGCCGAAATTTCCTCATCTGAACCATGGGAAGAATAATGGAGCTAATTATCATCTGATGATTCAGCATAGAGGAAACACTTAGAACAGTTTGGTACAGAAAGAAGTACTCAGTTAGCTAATGTGATGATGAATCTCTAAGCTATAAAATTTCCCAAAGCATTTAAAAATTGGCTTACGCAATTAAAGCTCAAGTCACATTGAACTGTTCAGGAACGTGTTCATTTGCATAAAGCAAAGGACACTTAGATTTTCCATCCGCTGGTTTCTGTCTAGAATACTGATTTCCAAACCCTGAGGGGTCTGCGGAGACCCCCTCAGGGGAATCCCTATCAGGGGTAAGGAACAAGCCGGAGAGGTTCAGACTTCCTCCATTTAGATGAATTTGGACAAAGGATTTTGGAACTAAAAGCAGCTTGAGAACCATTGGTCTAAAAGACTAGAGTCGGGTCACGTGGCGGCACCTGTCTATCACTATACATACAACTCCCTGCAATTGTAAAGTTTAGGACCCCAGCTCTGCTGGCCCAAGGGTAGCACCTACGACACCACAGGGCACACCCAGTGGAAGAGGCAGTTTGGGGCGAAATGACACCCTTCATCTCTTTAATACACTGCTCTTGACAAAGTCAGGTTATGGAGGGAAGTAAGAGTCCCACAGAAGAATTCAAACAGGATGGACGACGGAAGGCTTCTGGGCAGAGATATGTTACAAAGCAGTAGTTCAGAAAGAATAACCTGGGTGTGATGTGCAGGACAAACTGGGATGGAATTACGGAGGTGAGCGAGGAGGCTACGACAGGACGAGAGCAAACAGACGGTGACAATGAGCATGCCGGCGATGGCAAACCCACAAGGGTGACGGCAGAACTGGAGAAGGAAGGTATTTCCTTAAGAGGGAAAAACCCAGCAAGACTTCAGGAAGGGAAAAGCGTTGAGGAGTAAGTCAAAAAAGGAGGCTGGGTTCCTAAGCTTGGTTGCCTTGGAGAACAGTGGGCTCACCTTTAAAGCAGGTGCAAGGAAAAGATGACCTGGATTTCAAGAGGAGCATGGAAGGTGCTGGGGCTTGTCTGTGAAGCTGGAGCTGCCACTTAGATGATCACTTCCACATACAGCAAACCTTGTTTTACTGCACATCAGTCTATTGCACTTTGCAGATATTCTGTTTTTGTTTTGTTTTGTTTTTTACAGATTGAAGGTCTGTGGCAACCCTGAATTGAGCAAGTCTATCAGAGCCATTTTTCCAACAGTATTCGCTCACTTCATGTCTCCGTGTCACATTTTGGTAATTCTCATGATATTTCAAACTTTTTCATTATTCATTGTATTTATTTTTGACATCACTCTTGCAACTGCAGATGTGGTGGAAACCCCAAGAGAACTAGAATTAGAAGTGGAGCCTGAAGATGTGACTGAATTGCTGCAATCTCGTGATAAAACTTTAATGGATGAGGAGTTGCTTCTTATGGATGAGCAAAGAAAGTGGTTTCTTAAGATGGAAGCTACTCCTGGTGAAGATGCTGTGAAGATGGTTGAGATGACAATAAAGGATTTAGAATATGACATAAGTCTAGTTGATAAAGCAGCGGCAGGGTTTGAGAAGACTGCCTCCAATTTTGAAAGAAGTTCTACTGTGGGTAAAATGCCATCAAACAGCATTGCATGCTCCAGAGAAATTGTTCGTGAAAGGAAGAGTCAACCGATGTGACAAAATTCACTGTTGTCTTATTTTAAGAAATGGCCACAGCTGCCCTGGTCTTCAGCTACCACCGCCTTGATCAGTCAGCAAGACCTTCCACCAGCAGAGATTACGACTTGTTGAAGGCTCAGGTGATGGTTAGCATTTTTTAGCAATAAAGTATTTTTTTATTGAAGTATAGTTGCTTTACAATGTTGTATTTGCAGTAAAGTATTTTTAAATTAAACTACGTACATCATTTTTTTAGACAATGCTATTGTACACTTAATAGACTAGTGTAAACGTAATTTTTAAAATTGAAGTATAGCTGATTTATAATATTATATTAGTTTCAGGTGTACAACATAGTGATTCGATATTTTTATAGAGGGGCTATCATCAAAAAGACAACAAATAATAAATGTTGGTGAGGATGTGGAGAAGAGTGAACCCTGGTACCACTGCTGGTGGGAACGTAAACTGGTACAGCCACTACGGAGAACAGTATGGAGGTTCCTCAAAAAACTAAAAATGGAGCTACCACATGATCCAGCAGTCCCACTCCAGGGTATGTATCTGAAGAAAATGAAATCACTAAGTTGAAAAGATATAGGCACCCCAGTGTTCATAGCAGCATTATTTACAATTGCCAAGATAATGGAAGCAACTCAAGTGACCATCAACAGATGAATGGATAAAAAAATCATGACACACACACACACACACACACACACACACACACACACACACACAGAGGAATATTACTCAGCCATAAAAAAGAATGAAATTTTGCCATCTGCAACAACATGGATGGACCTGGAGAGTATTATGCTTAGTGAAATAAGTCAGACAGAGAAAGATAAATACCGTATGATATCACTTACATGTGGAATCTAAAATATGACACAAATGAACTTATCTATGAAACAGAAACAGACTCACAGACATAGAAAACAGACTTGTGGTTGTCAAGGGGGAGGGGGGTGGAGGAGGGATGGATTGGGAGTTTGGGGTTAGCAGATGCAAACTATTATATAGAGAATGGATAAACAAGGTCCTACTGTATAGCACAGGGAACTATATTCAGTATCCTGTAATAAACCATAATGGAAAAGAATATGAAAAAGAATATATATCTATACATAACTGAATCACTTTGCTGTACAGTAGAAATTAACACAACATTGTAAATCAACTATATTTCAATAAGATAAATTAAAAAAAACAAATTCATGACACACACACACACACGCACACATACACACAAAGGAATATTACTCAGCCATAAAAAAGAATGAAAATTTTTTTCCAACAACACAGATGGACCTGGAGAGTACTATGCATAGTGCAATAAGTCAGACAGAGAAAGACAAAACATTGTGCGACTTGCTTTTTTGCAGTCCCTGGAACCAAACCTGCAATATCTCCGCGGTCTGCCTGTACCTAGGAGGTGGCTGAGGTGTGAGACGGGGGCTTTGGAAAGATTTGGAAATCTTCCGTGTTGTTTGACAGCTAAATTGCTAGGTCTTCGCAAGTGAGGAAACCGGACAGCAGAGAGATTCAAGGGCTCTGAGGCAGGGCCACAGCGGTGGAAGAGGCAGGGGAAAGCACAGAGCAGCTGAGATGTCCCCAGACCTCTGATTCCTTCTCCACCACCTCTGATACGGATCACACCGTATTTCCCAGGAGAGGGGATCGCTTCCCCCATCTCCCTCCCTTCTGTCCATCTCTGGGCCAGATGGGACGAGTTGCAGCAAAGGCTGCCAGAAAGCACAGCTCTGCCCCCCGAATCCTCCTGCACCCTCTTATTATGGAGGACGGGGTGCCCTCGGTATAACTGCACAGAGAAAGGGGGGCTGTCGCAGTCCCTGGAGAGCAAGTCATGAGAACACGCAGCCCATTTTAGAATTAAGAACACCCACCCCTGGATGTGTAAAAAGTCGTACAGCCCGAATAATCATTTCTCACCTCTAGACATGACCTCCTGCCCCAAAGGGAGGCACACGGAGATCTGCATAGCGCAGGGAAAGATGAATAATAGAGATTCACCAAATGCGCACGTACTTGAAATGAGCCATGTGCCAAAAATCAATCTGCGAGTTAGCGGTGAAAAACAAAACAACACCCAGATTTGTTAACGCCCAGATTCCTGTGAAGCCACCCTTTCCAGATGGCCAGCTCTCTCTCCATCTCCACACTCCTTGGGGGGTGGGGTGAGGGTGAGGGCAGTGGGTACGCATGTGTGTGTGTTTTGTGTGTCTTTCCCCTATGAACACAATTATTCACATTTTGCTGACCTGCACTGTGCGTTAAGCTCGTCTTTATCCCTCACCTTTCTCATCCCTCTTGAGCAGAGATGCTAAACCAGCAGGCCACAGTTCCCACCCGTCTCCCAAGGCTCCTTTCTGCCAACACTGCCTTGGGCTACCTTAGAGAGTTTGTGGAAACGAGCTTGTAAAGGGATCAAAGAAACAAATAACTCAGCAGTAACACACACACACAAAACCAAGCCGCGATATCAACTTTCCAGAGGCTCGTTCCTGGGAGGGGAGGAGATGCACTGTCTTCCTCTCTTAAAAGTTCCTTTCTCGTCCTCCACACAACCCCATAAAGCTGTCCTTTCAGCAGGACAAAGTCAGCCAAATATTGGCCGTTTCAAATCGTTCCAAGCAGTACATTTAAAGGCCAGTTAAAATTAACATCAAGGGAGAATGGGGCACAGAAACGGAGGGGTGGGCATGGAAGGAGGGTAAGGTAGGGGAGGGGGGCAAAGAAGGGGATACTGCTAGGCAACCGGAGCCTGGACCCCAAGTGCCTGGGAGATGGTTTCCTCTCCTCGCCCTGTGGCCGGCTGAGCTGCCTGCTCCTGGAGCTGTGTGTGCATGTATGTTGGGATGCGTGTCTGGGTGGGGCCCCTGGATGATTGCATCAATCTGCCGTATCCTGACACTCCTCTGTCACAGCCCCGCCAGGAGACTGGCATTCTCTTTTGTTGTCAAGCACAGCAGAGTTCACCAACTTGTCCAGAAAGGCCCTTGATGCAGAAGGGAGGATGCACAGGTCCCTCCCTCTTCTCGCCAAAGGGGGAAACTCGTGAGCTGCTCGTGGCTCCCAAGGGTATACTTCAAGGACTATTTCTTATTTCTCCAAGCCACTAAATGAGCTTTTGATTCCATGTAGAGTGACCATTCCATACCATTATGTTCGCCACCTCTAATCTATACCTTAACATCTATTTGCTTCACCATGTGCCTTTAAGATGTTAAATATTATCAGCCTCCCCCAGGGGCTGGAAAGACATCTGTTTGGCTCATTTGGGGAGTGCCCAGCTTTGCAGCGAGAAGCTTGATAAATGGTGACAGTACTCACGGTGACGTCTGAGGTCAGCCCAAAGCAGTGCTGCTTGACTCCCCCTCTGGCTCGTTTTATGAGGTGGGCTGGTGGCCTGGGAGGTCCCGGACAGAAGGTTCATCACGCCCCGGGCCCTCGGTCTGCTCCCAGCTTCTGCACAGGGCTTCCCACCCCTGGCTGAGACTGCACCTCCTGGTGACTTCAGACCAGACAGGAGCAGATGGCCGAGCCAGCTCACGCTTCAGCAGATGGGCCAGCGAGCGGAGCAGACCACCCTTCTCGGTGGAGGAGATAGAGAATCAACTCTGTATATTTCTTTTCTTGGCAAAGTGTGTTCTGGGGGAATTCCTGGCTTCCTTGGTAGAGAACAATCCTTTGTATTTTTACAGAAGAACGTGATAAACCACGGAAGTAGCGGAGGATGGCGGGGAGAGGGTGTGTGTGTATATGGGTGTGTATGTGGGTGTGTGCGCACATGCAGAGAACCCAGGGCTGTTCACTTATTCCACGCAGCACTAACAGAGCTCCAGGTTTTCTTAAAAAGTCATATCCAGGTTGTATTTTTTAAGCCCATTATAGGTAAGAATATTTACTTTGCCTTCAGTGCTGCTTTATTCAGAGCTCATATTAACTTACTTAACCTTTAAGCCAGTATCACTAGCATCTTTGTCAGACAGAGAAAAGTGATGAGAAGGCAAGAATTATTTAATCTGCTGCTGTCTAAGTTTCTTCCACACCTGATACCCTCAGGCTTCGACACGATGTAGAAACTCTTCGTCATGTGTCAAATCTGTACATCTTCACTGTATGAATTAGAAACTGAGTTCAAACAGGGAGCGGCAAGATATACTTAAAGTGATGAAAGAGAAAAACCTACAACCAACATTACTGTAGCCAGCAAGGATCTCACTCAGATTCGATGGAGAAATCAAAAGCTTTACAGACAAGCAAAAGCTAAGAGAATTCAGCACCACCAAACCAGCTTTACAACAAATGCTAAAGAAACTTCTCTAGGTGGGAAACACAAGAGAAGAATAAGACCCACAAAAACAAACCCACAGCAATTAAGAAAATGGTAATAGGAACATACATATCAATAATAACCTTGAATGTAAATGGATTAAATGCCCCAACCAAAAGACACAGACTGGCTGAACGGATACAAAAACAAGACCCATATATATGCTGTCTACAAGAGACCCACTTCAGACCTAGGAACACATAGAGACTGAAAGTGAAGGGATGGAAAAAGATATTCCATGCAAATGGAAATCAAAAGAAAGCTGGAGTAGCAATACTCGTATCAGATAAAATAGACTTTAAAATAAAGACTGTTACAAGAGACAAGGAAGGACACTACATAATGATCAAGGGATCAATCCAAGAAGATACAATAATTATAAATGTTTACGCATGCAACATAGGAGCACCTCAATACATAAGGCAAATGCTAACAACCATGAAAGGGGAAATCGACAGTAACACAATAATAGTAGGGGAATTTAACACACCACTTACACCAATGGACAGATCATCCAAACATAAAATAAATAAGGAAACACAAGCTTTAAATGACACAACAGACCACATAGTTTTAATTGACATTTATAGAACATTCCACCCGAAAGTGGCAGAATACACTTTCTTCTCAAGTGCACATGGAACATTCTCCAGGATAGATCACATCTTGGGTCACAAATCAAGCCTCGGAAAATTTAAGAAAATTGAAATTGTATCAAGCATCTTTTCTGACCACAATGCTATGAGATTGGAAATCAATTAGAGGAAAAAACCTGTAAAAAACACAAATACATGGAGGCTAAACAGTGTGCTACTAAATAACCAAGAGATCACTGAAGAAATCAAAGAAGAAATAAAAAGTACACAGAAACAAATGACAATGAAAACACGATGACCCAAAACCTATGCGATGCAGCAAAAGCAGTTCTAAGAGGGAAGTTTATAGCAATTCAATCTCACCTCAAGAAACAAGAAATATCTCAAATAAACAATCTAACCCTACACCTAAAGCAACTAGAGAAAGAAGAATAAAGAAAACCCAAAGTCAGTAGAAGGAAAGAAATCATAAAGATCAGAGCAGATATAAATGAAATAGAAACAAAGAAAACAATAGCAAAGATCAATAAAACTAAAAGCTGGTTCTTTGAGAAGATAAACAAAATTGATAAACCCTTAGCCAGACTCATCAAGAAAAAAAGGGAGAGGACGCAAATCAATAAAATTAGAAATGAAAAAGGAGAAATCACAACTGACACCGCAGAAATACAAAGGATTATAAGAGACTACTACAAACAACTATATGTCAATAAAATGGACAACCACAAAGAAATGGAAAAATTCTTGGATACGTACACTTTTCTAAGACTGAACCAGGAAGAATTAGAAAATAGAAACAGACCTATCACAGGTAATGAAATTGAAACTGCAATTAAAAATCTTCCAACAAACAAAAGTCCAGGACCAGATGGCTTCACAGGCGAATGCTATCAAACATTTAGAGAAGAGCTATCACCGATCCTTCTCAAACTCTTCCAAAAAACTGCAGAGGGAGGAACACTCCCACATTCATTCTATGAAGTCACCATCACCCTGATACCAAAATCAGAAAAAGATATCACAAAAAAAGAAAATTATAGACCAATATCACTGATGAACATAGATGCAAAAATCCTGAACAAAAAATACTAGCAAACAGAACCCAACAGCACATTAAAAGGATCATACACCATGATCAAGTGGGATTTATCCCAGGGATGCAAGGATTCTTCAATATATGCAAATCAGGCAATGTGATACACCACATTAACAAATTAAGGAATAAAAACCATATGATCATCTCAATAGGTGCAGAAAAAGCTTTCGACAAAATTCAACAATCATTTATGATAAAAACTCTCCAGAAAATGGGCATAGAGGGAAACTACCTCAACATAATAAAGGCCATATATGACAAACCCACAGCCAACATCATACTCAAAGCTGAAAAACTGAACATATTTCCACTAAGATCAGGAACAAGACAAGGATGTCCACTCTTGCCACTCTTATTCAACATAATTTTGGAAGTCCTAGCCATGGCAATCAGAGAAGAAAAAGAAATAAAGGAATACAAATTGGAAAAGAAGAAGTAAAAATTTCACTGTTTGCAGATGACATTATACTATACATAGAAAATCCTAAAGATGCTACCAGAAAACTACTAGAACTAAACAGTGAATTTGGTAGGGTTGCAGGATACAAAATTACTGCACAGAAATCTCTGGCATTCCTATATACTAACAACGAAAAATCAGAAAGAGAAATTAAGGAAACAACCCCATTTACCATCGCAACAAAAAGAATAAAATACCTAGGAATAAACCTACCAAAGGAGGCGAAAGACTTGTACTCAGAAAACTATAAAACACTGATGAAAGAAATCAAAGATGACATAAACAGATGGAGAAATATACCATGTTCTTGGATTGGAAGAATCAATATTGTGAAAATGACTATACTACCCAAAGCAATCTACAGATTCAACGCAATCCCTATCAAACTACCAGTGTCATTCTTCACAGAATTAGAACAAAAAATTTTACAATTTGTATGGAAACCCAAAAGACCCCGAATAGCCAAAGCAATCTTGAGAAAGAAAAATGGAGCTGGAGGAATCAGGCTCCCAGACTTCAAACTGTACTTACAAAGCTACAGTAATCAAGACAGTAAGGTACTGGCACAAAAACAGAAATATAAATCAATGGAACAGGATAGAAAGCCCAGAGATAAACCCACGCACATATGGTCACCTAATTTACGACATAGGAGGCAAGAACGTACAATGGAGAAAAGACAGCCTCTTCAATAAGTGGTGCTGGGAAAACTGGACAGCTACATGTAAAAGAATGAAATTAGAACACTCCCTAACACCATACACAAAAATAAACTCAAAATGGATTAAAGACCTAAATGTAAGACTAGACACTATAAAACTCTTAGAGGAAAACATAGGAAAAACAATCTTTGACATAAGCCACAGCAAGATCTTTTTTGACCCACCTCCTAGAGTAATGAAAATAAAAATAAAAATAAACAAATAGGACCTAATGAAACTTAAAAGCTTTTGCACAGCAAAGGAAACCATAAACAAGACAAAAAGACAACCCTCAGAATGGGAGAAAATATTTGCAAATGAAACAGTGGACAAAGGATTAATCTCCAAAATATACAAACAGCTCATGGAGCTCAATATCAAAAAAACAAATAATCCAATTGAAAAAGAGGTGGAAGAGCTAAATAGAAATTTCACCAAAGAAGACATACAGATGGCCAAGAGGCACATGAAAAGATGCTCAACATCACTAATTATTAGAGAAATACAATTCACAACTACAATGAGGTATCACCTCACACCAGTCAGAACGGCCATTATCAAAAAATCTAGAAACAATAAATGTTGGACAGGGTGTGGTGAAAAGGGAACCCTCCTGCACTGTTGGTGGGAATGTAAATTGATACAGCCACTATGGAGAACAGTATGGAGGTTCCTTAAAAAACTAAAAATAAAACTGCCATACAACCCAGCAATCCCACTACTGGGCATACACCCTGAGAAAACCATAATTCAAAAAGAGTCATGTACCACAATGTTCACTGCAGCTCTATTTACAATAGCCAGGACATGGAACCAACCTAAATGTGCATCGACAGATGAATGGATAAAGATGTGGCACAGATATACAATGGAATATTACTCTCTTTATATTTTATATATTGTTTCTATAAAAAGAAACGAAATTGAGTTATTGGTAGTGAGGTGGATGGACCTAGAATCTGTCATACAGAGTGAAGTAAGTCAGAAAGAGAAAAACAAATACCGTATGCTAATGAATATATATGGAATCCTAAAAAAACAAAAATGGTACTGATGAACCTAGCGGCAGGGCAGGAATAAAGACGAAGACACAGAGAATGGACTTGAGGACATGGAGAGGGGGAAGGGTAAGCTGGAACGAAGTGAGAGAGTGGCATGGACATATATATACTACCAAATGTAAAATAGATAGCTAGTGGGAAGCAGCCGCATAGCACAGGGAGATCAGCTCTGTGCTTTGTGACCACCTAGAGGGGTGGGATAGGGAGGGTGGGAGGGAGACGCAAGAGGGAAGGGATATGCGGATATATGTATGCACATGGCTGATTCACTTTGTTGTACAACAAAAACTAACACAGTATTGTGAAGCAATTATACTCCAATGAAGATCTATTTAAAAAAAAAAAAAAAGATCGCTGTCCAACAGAAATATCATGGGAGCCCAACAGGAAATTTTAACGTTTTTAGTAGCCGCATGAAACAAGGAACAAGAAATAGGTGAGATTAATTTTAATTATGTATTTTCTTTCATCTCACCCCAAATATTATCATTTCAACATGGAATCATCGATATAAAAATCATTAATAAGATATTTTACTTTTATTTAAAAAAATATGAAGCTTCAAAATCTGGTGCATATTTTACACTCACAGCCCATCTTAATTGGGACTGGCCACATTTCAAGGGCTCCAATGTACTCTGCAGTGTAGCTTTAAATCTCTCCTGATGTTTCTGTCCCACTGGTTTTCTCAAGATTAGGGACACCATGTAACTTAGAACAATAGTCTAGCTACTATCTTTAATTCTCTTGAAAAACACTGACTTGTTGAAGTTTGTTCCATTTATCAGAATCACAGGACACTTTGTTCCTCTATTTTAATGAAGTAGACAGTTATAAACGTGCTGCCAATGGCCACTTAGAGATGGGGTTAGAGAGACGCGGTAATCCTAGGATCCGCCCCACATCACAGCTCTCACTGGGGCAGAGCTGGGGGATGGAGAGGACTCTGATTTGCTCTATCATCAAAGGGAAGAAATTCTGCCAACAGAGCATAATACCCACTCATCTAAAGTGCTGGGAAAGGGCTTTAAAAAACAGGTCTGTTTTTCTTGCACTGGCCTTTCTTCCTGGAGGACAGGATGTCATATAGTATCATAAGCCTCAAGAGACCCTAATAAGGAAGGACCACACCTCAGGCATTCCAATCTAGCGAAAATCTACTCTATTTTTAAAAAACCCAAGAGAAAGGGCCCAGAATCTTCCCATTTATGGCTTCCAGTTCTCCACCAACCGACCCTCACTGTCAGGAAATTCTTCTCCATCTTATTGCAATGACTCTCACTAAGGCTAAAGCACATTTCTCTTTCTTTGCTTCCAAAATGCTCCCTTAAACACGCATTCAGGTCAGGAAAAAAGTGAAGAAAGTCATTTTAAAGGAATAACTGTATGAAGACCAGACGTGAGAAGTTCAGTTTAATACAAAACATGCGTGGCACCCTCTTGTCTGGTTATAGAAGCATCAAGAAGAGGTTGATTGAGAGACGTACATGATGGTGGCCTCTCTCATTTTGATGCAGGCTTTTTCGAGTACATTTCTAATTGGTTGAAACAGTTTTGGGCAACAGAGCAAATGCCATTGTCTCCGGGTTGGATGGGAGTGTGATGCAGCTGAACAAAGTCCAAATGGATGACCAAAGTTGAAGGCTTGACTTGTTACTGAATGACATCCCTGTGTCATAGCATGGTTCCAGCTGTCCTTAAGTGCAATTTAAGGACTTAGGGAGTTACATGGTAATGTCATGGGTGTCAGGGACCTACCTGCCTGTGGATTTAGGGATAAGCCTTTCGAATATTAAATTCCCATACGTGCACTCTTGACCTTTGCTCTTTCCCCTGTACAGGTAATGTGGGATTTACTCAAGGTCAACAGGAATTTGAATGTGCAGATTCCACTACGTAATCTCAAACTGCTTTATAATAAGCCTTCAATGTTGGGATTATCGCCATTGTGCTCTGTAACCCAGAGAAGGGAAATGCTTCCATTCACAGTGGCCAGGTCTGCACCGGTGCAGGAAATAATCTCTGTGGTTGTATGGTTACAGTAGGTCCTTATTAGTTACCTATTTTATATATAGTAGTGTGTATATGTCAATCCCAATCTCCCAATTTATCCCTCCTCACCTCCCTTTCATCCTTGGTAACCATACGTTTGTTTTCTACATCTGTAACTCTATTTCTGTTTTGTAAATAAGTTCATTTGTACCATTTTTTTAGATTCCACATATAAGCAATGTCATATATTTGTCTTTCTCTGTCTGACTTACTTCACTCAGTGTGACAATCTCTAGGTCCATCCATGTCGCTGCAAATGGCATTATTTTGTTCTTTTTTATGGTCGAGTAGTGTTCCATTGTATATATGCACCACATCTTGTTTTTATCCATTCCTCCATCGATGGACATTTAGGTTGCTTCCATATTTTTTGTTTTCTTTTTTTTTTGGTTCTCTGCAGAGCAATTGGTTCTATGGTCCTTTGGGGAGGTAATTCCATGGTATCTTGGGATTTGCCCATTCTTTCATTCTACAAGGATTTATTTAGTGATCTATGTGCCAGGCACTGGGCTGGGTGCTGGGGACCCACAGTGATCATGACACAGACCCAGCCCTCAAATTGTTGGTGGCTCTGGGAAATGCTGACAAGTAAACAGGCGATGGCAGTGAGTTGTGATGAGTTGTGACAGTAAGAGGGAAACCTCAGGGGGAAGGGTGACAGCTAATGTCACTGAGCAGGACCCTAGGGGCCTTCCCGGGACAGACACCCCATGTCCTCCGCCTGCCTCTTGTTTATAGAAGAACTTTAGCCTCCTAGGCCTTCCCCAAGTTCCAAAGAGCAAATTTAATCAGAGAAGTGAGAAAATGCAAAAACAAAGGAAAACAGTCAAGCCAGAGAAAATAATAATCGTTTAGCCATTAAACAAAATCAAGGACTCAAGGGCCATAGATAATATTCTGAACCATATCCGTTGAGCTGTTTTGGAGGTACTAAGCCCCCCACCAGGTGGAAGAAGTTAACTGTACGTTGACCACAAGCATGCAGACCCCAGACTGGTTGGAACCAGAAGGTTGATGATGTTGACTCCCGATTACCTCTCCACCAACCAATCAGAGGAATGTCCACGAGCTGATCACACACCCTGCAACCCTCTTCCTCACCCTGTCTTTAAAAACAGTTACCTGAAAGCCATTGGGAGTTCAGGCCTTTTGAATATTAGCTGCCCAAACTCCTTGCTTGGTGCCTGCAATAAATGCTGCACTTCCCTTCACCACAACTTGGTATCAGCAGTCGGCTTTACTGCATGCAGGAGAGTAGACCCAAGTCTGGTTTGGTAACAGTAAGACCCAGACCTGGGAGGGTCAGGGGGGCCAGGGAAAGCCTTGGGGGGGAAAGTGTCTTCTAAGCTGTGAAAGTTTAACAGAAACCATCCAGGGACAGAGGTGAGGGTATGGGAAGGAGTGTTCTAGGAAGAGGGAATAACATTTGAAGCATGTTCTAAAAAGGGATGGGAAGAGTATGAACTTCTCTTGTTTAGCCTAATTCAACATTTTCTTGATGGTGAAGGGTTGAGGATGACCTTTTCAAAACTGTTGTACATCAGTAATTACATCTCTTTTCTGTGACTCGAGTCCACTTCAGATGCCCCCAGTCATACTTTCCCAGGGCAGGCTGGCCAACGGATTGTCATTTCACTGCCACTTGAGGTCTTATTTACTATTTAAGAGGGCGGCTGCTTTCTAAGCCTTTAAGAGTTGGTATAAAAAAAGCATCTAAAACACACCAGGCCACTCACCTCTAAGCATCTGAAGATGATTCTTAACAATTTAAAGCTCCAAGTGCCTTGTTAGTTAGTGACGCTGCTAATTGAAGAGATCTTGCTCACTTTGCAGTCCTGTCCACTGCCCCACCCTCCAAATCCAAGCAGAGGTTTTAACTCTTAATATGAATGTGATCCTCTGAATCTAGTCTAACAAGGACGTAATCCAAAATGTGAAAGAACCCTACACAGGCAGATAAATTAATCACAGCATTTACTTGTAATAGTGGAAAAATTGTAAAGAAACCTTCAATGGACCCAAATGGGTAAATGATTTGATACTAATGGAATATCCATTTCTGGAATTTATGCAGCTATTAACAAAGATGACGACTTAAGTAATTTGGAAAAGGCTAATGAAAGACATTAAGTGAAAAAAATAAAATAGAGAATTAGTCACACATTATGATTACAACCATGTAAGAAATACAAACATGAAAAAAGCTGGAAAGAAATCTGCCGAAGTGAGAATAGTAGTCAAACTGGTATGTTATGGTTTTGAGCTTCTTCCTACGGTTTCTCTCTTTCCTACACTGCATTTGTAATACCTTTATAATTGAAATCTTATTAAAACTATTCACTCTTTAAGTTAGCAGTGTGAACATTTTCAAATCCCAGCAGCAAGTACAAGTAAGAGATCTGAGTGTCTGGGCGTCATTTCAACCTCCTGATGTACTGTAGCTTCTTCAGGGCAAAATATGAGGGAGGATAAGGAGCACTGCCCTGAGAATTTTATAGACATTGGAGAATATCAAGCAAATAGAGTTAGAAAAGCTGGAAGCAAGCAACAGATTTAGAATTAAGTTCTTTAAATCAAGTTTGGAAACTTCATTCTTTAGGGCTTTGAGGAAAACAATGATACATATTTTTTGAAGCTGAACAAAACCAGGGTCTATGATTCCAATTCCTGCTCTGACTTCTCTGCCACTGCTATGTTCTTAGTTTGGGGATAAATGGATTGATTTCCTGTGTGTTAACTGACATATAGATGGTCAACAGCGATGGCAGTGATGACCTATGGGAGGGGGTCGGGGGTTACTGAGCCCTTAGAGGGAAGACAGAGCCAAGAGATTGTTTTTCTTTCTTCACATCTATGAAGGCGTAACTTGAAAACAATGAACTGTTTTCTATCCCCTCTGAGCCAGGAAGATGACAAAATCAGTCTTAATTGTAGCAAGAGTTCTCTAGGTTATATTACAGTTAACTCCTTCCATGTAGAAAGATTAGTTAATGGCAGTTGTGGAATTTCCTTTTCTAGAGATTTGTAACAATAGGTTAGATCTACATCTGGCCTCGAATGCCTTAGGTGTGGTGCACAAAGAAACAGAATGAACAAAAATAGCACTCACACACACACACGAATACCACGGTGTGCCCCAGTCCTCACTCGTAGATTTTAATAGAGGTTTTAAAATAGTTTATATTCTCACCCACCCTTCAGCTGAATCAAAGTCTGAACTATATCAGTCACAGAAGAAACTTAGAAAGTTGGCCAAAAGTCATTTACCTGTACTAGGAGTTCCAGCTTCCGGTCATCAAGAAGATGTACTTGACATCGACGGCCTTCCGTCATCTAAGAGAAAAGAGAAATGATGGTCACCAAGAGTCTAGCGGCCTTTCACAGGTTAGAGGGTCCCCAATGCTGGATGTCACCAGGCACGTTCCTCTGGGCAAAACTTCCCCTGGGAGTTGGAGCCATATGAGGCCAAGATGCGGCAGGATTGGGTCATTCATTCATTCAACAATATTTATTGAGCATTTTCTGTGTGCCAAGCACTATTCTGAGAGCTGGGTGTATAGCAGCACACAAGACTAGGTCCCTGCCCTCATGGAGCTTACATTCTTATGGGGGAGATGTAAAATAAATTAGCAAATGCGTATATAACATAATATCAGGTGGTGATAAATGTTCTTCATTCTTGAGTCATTCTTCCATTCAATAATTTTATCACCGCGCATTAGGGGCACAGTTCAGTATCTGGTCTCTGCACCTCTCGACTTATCCCCCTAACTGATCGCAGGGAGCAGACGACTACCCCACTGGCAACGGCATTTGATTTCTGTGTTAATCATCCCCTCTCCTCATTTATGACTCTACTCCGTACAGAGCTCTCACTTATGTTACAGGAACCCTGGAGATAAGTGCTCACAGCTAAACTTGACCCCTGACCCTTGTGCCTTTCACCATTAACATATCTGTGTAATAGAAAGAGCATCTTGGCAGGAACTGGAAGACCCAAGTCAAATCTTAGCCCCCCCGATTATTGGCTGCAGGACTTTGAACAAGCCTCTGTTCATCTCTGCACTCCAATCTCAGATACAAAAGCAAGTGGGCAGGCCCAATGGGGGTGCTGGTGAATGTTTAACAGTTGGCTTTCTGGAAGGAGAGAGTTTTACTTTGTAGCATTTGCTGGAGCCCTGGCATCACCCTCAAAGGAAATCCTCTGAAGACCAAGCCTTCTGGTAGATGTCACAGCTGGCCACCACTCTAACCAAAAAGTGTCTTGCTGCTCCAAGTATCTTCACCATCTCTGATTTCAAGCTACTGTCAGGACAACACTGAGTGTTTCTAACAGACAGATATAATACACACCACCTGCAGACAGAATGCCACTGGGAGAGGGCACGCCCCTTCCCCATACCTTCCCTGTGCATCTCTTCTACCTGGCTGTTCCTGAGTTTTGTCCTTTTATAATAAAGCAGTAATCTAGTAAGTTAAAAACAAAACAAAACAAAACAAAAACCAATACACACACCTCAAGAGTGTAGATGCTAGCAAAGGACAGTAAAACAATTAGGAAGCGGATTGATTTATGTAGTTATTATAGTATTTATTACCCTTTTTAATATAATTTATTTAACTGTAAGTTTATATAATTTAGTGTTAATAATGCCTATGTTTTACAAGCGGAGCACAAAATTCCTGAAAATATAACAACTGGTGCTCATGAGCTGCCCCAGTACAGCTGCCAGGACCAGAAGACCCAAGGACTCCTTTCGGTCCTTGGATTTTTATCTGACTGTAGCCCCCACTGAAGCCACCTTCTTCTTCCCCAGCTACCAGCCACTTCATGCAGATCCAAAGGAAGGATGCACATGGGCTGATTCCGGCCCTGCCTCACTACATGGGCATCAGAGTCCCTTCCTGGAAGCGCCTTCTCCAGGAAACACGCAGAAGGTGGCCTCTTCTCTTCTTGCCCAACCCGGCTCATTCCCTGATCATCGGCACGTGCAAAGCTGCTGCGTACTCCTACGAGAGAATTCTTTCTCCTTCCCCTGAAGAAGGCATCGAAGTCATATTATTATTCACGCTTCCATCAAGTCATATATATTATCACTCACAGTGATTCATAAGAATATGATTCAGCCGTAAAATAGAGGAAATCTTGCTATTGGTGACAACATGGATGGACTTGGAGGGCATTATGCTAAGTGAAATAAGTCAGACAGAAGAAGACAAATACTGTATGATCTCACTTATATGTGGAATCTAAAACAAACAAACAAACAAACAAAACCAAAAAACCATGAGCCCCTAGATACAGAGAACACACTGGTGGTTGCCAAAGACAGGGGATGGACATGGGGGAGTGTGAATTGGGGGAAGGCGGTCAAAAAGTACAAGCTTCCAGTTAAAATAAATAAGACTTGGGAATGTACTGTACAGCATGCTAACTATAATGAATAATACTGTGTCGTATATTTGAGAGTTGCTAAGACAGCAGATATTAAAAGTTCTCATCACAAGAAAAAAATTTTGTAACATATATGGGAACAGATGTTAGATAGATTTACTGTGGTGATCACTTCACAATATATACAGATATTGAATCATTATGTTGCATGCCTTAATATAATCTTATAAGTCAACTATATCTCAATTTAAAAAAAAGAAAACAACTGTTACAAAGTAAATAAAAAACTTTGCTGGAAAAAAAAAATCCATCAGCTTCATCTCAATCCTTCACCCCTCTAAGTTCAAAGAAAACTACTATAATTTTAAATTACACTAAAATATATGCTTCCATACCAAAATGTATAAATTATTCTTTTAGCAAAAAAGTGCACCCAGGGCTTCCCTGGTGGCGCAGTGGTTAAGAATCCACCTGCCAATGCAGGGGACACGGGTTCGAGCCCTGGTCCAGGAAAATCCCACATGCCGCGGAGCAACTAAGCCCGTGTGCCACAACTACTGAGCCTGCGCTCTAGAGTCCGCGAGCCACAACTACTGCAGCCCACGTGCCACAACTACTGAAGCCTGAGCGCCTAGAGCCCGTGCTCTGCAACAAGAGAAGCCCCCGCAATGAGAAGCCCGTGCACCACATCGACAAGTAGCCCCCGCTCACCACAACTAGAGAAAGCCCATGCGCAGCAACGAAGACCCAACACAGACAAAAAAAAAAGAAAAGTGCACCCAAAATGTTCAAGTTTCAATAGGGCAGCTGACAGCAACTGCACAGGTACTTTTGGATAACATTTTAGATATTCAGCACTTGAGTTCTCATTAGGAAGAACTCAAGATCAACAGAGAGGGAGTTCTAGAAAGAAGAGTGCTACAACCATCTGGCATATTATTTTGGAATTCCTTCAAAAACATTTATTAACAATTTGAGAAAATTCTCTGAAGGGTGGGGACAATTTTAAGGAATTTTTAGAAAGCAATTCTGCTTGTCCTGTGCATATTTAAAGCACAGAGTTTTGAACTCCCTTTTACTGTAAAAGGTTAAGGGTATAAACACGTTCTTGAGTTACTTATTCACGTTCTAATAAGCTGTATAAAAACCAAGGAAAATTGGTACCCAAGACATTACTGTATCAAATAAAGTTCTAATCACAGTCATAAAGAAGAGGTAGCCTATCATTTTCTCAAAATATTTCCAAGCATGCAAAGTGTGACATGACCCCGAGTTCATACCCATACCTAAAAGTGTATCGTGAGATTCTCATTTTCATCTGAAACATACAATTCCCATTCCCTTACTCTCACCTTATCTGCTCAGCAGTTTAAAGAAGTAGCTATGCATCCAGATGTTAAGATCTACCCAAGGAGCTTTCCAACTTCATTCTCCTCTTCAACAAAATCTCACTACTAAGCCCTGAGGAATTTATAAGCACACTCCCTATTCTAATAGGAAATTTACAAGCTGCCTCCCTTTCGGAAGGCAAACTGTCCCCGAGAAAAGTCAGCACAGAGAAGTGAGTCTAAACCGAAACTCAACTTGGAATCATCACGTCTTTGAAAGCACAACTTTCTTTTGACAGCACAGCTGTGGCTTTTCTTCTCAAAAGGGAGACCTGTCTATTGTTCTGCGAGGATGGGAGATCGAAGCAACCTATTCTCGTCATCAGTTCAGAAGAAGTTTGCCATCCTGGGTGTGTACGGAGAAAGAGTGGCTGGACATCTGTAGCGTTGTCTGGCTTCCTGGGCATAGTGAAATTTTCTTTTGAATACTAACAATTGTAAACAAATATTGCTTTCCTTGTTCTTGTTTTCAGCTGCTCAGGCACAACTGGAGGGCTGGCATCACCCTCAAAGGAAATGCTTTTGGAGAACAAGGCTTCTTGCAGATGTCAGCTGGCTACCGCTCCAGCCATAAATCGACTTGTTACGGTACAATTCCTGAAGCCAATTCCAGAAGCCTGCCAAGTGCACTGTGACCCCAAAGGATACACAGAAAAGTGTTATTTTGAAAGTGAGGTGTCCACCCCACTTATCCAACTTCGCTGTTAAGACACACACCGAATCACGAAAACTACATATAAACATGGAAATGCATTTGTAACACGAGCTTAAGTGAACATAGTAGAATATGAGACGTGTACTATAAAGGCAGCCAATAAAATTGTCGTGAACATGTACAGGAATGAAGAGGCAAAAATAAGACAGTTGATGTGCTAGGTTAATAGGCTTATGGGTGGTCCCCTATCCCCACCCCTACCCAAATATGACTTCACATCTTTTTTCTTTTTCAGTTAAAAAATGTAAAAAAAGAGGGCTTCCCTGGTGGCGCAGTGGTTGAGAATCTGTCTGCCGATGCAGGGGACACGGGTTCGAGCCCTGGTCTGGGAAGATCCCACAGGCCGCGGAGCAACTAGGCCCATGAGCCACAATTACTGAGCCTGGGCGTCTGGAGCCTGTGCTCCGCAACAAGAGAGGCCGCGATAGTGAGAGGCCCGCGCACCGCGATGAAGAGTGGCCCCCACTTGCCGCAACTAGAGAAAGCCCGCGAACAGAAACGAAGACCCAACACAGCCATAAATAAATTAAAAAAAAAAAAATGTAAAAAAAGAAACTTAATCTAGAAAAATGAAGGACACTTTGAGGTCAGCCATAGGAAATGGAGCTCGAGAAGCTTCCTTCTCAGCAAATTCTCCTTAGATTGCCTATATTTTAACACCTCAAATCAAACTAATTAATTTACAAATGAGAATTATGATTGTCCCAGATGTGAGAAATCTCAAGACCAAAAGTCTCACACCTTCTCTCCCTGCGGGAGGAATTCATGGGAGACCGACTGTGCTCCCCAGAAGGGGTTCAGGGAGCACAGGATCTGAAAGGCGGGGATTATAAATACCTGTGCTTGAGGGCCTCCATCTACCAGAGCCTGACATACTCCTGATGGCGGAAGGGGGTTCTGTCCAAACATGACAGAGGAGTCCCCTCTGCAGGGCATTACCGAAAAACAAATAACCACCTAACTAGCAACGACAAACTCCCCCAAAGGGCGATTTTGAAGAGCTTTACATGGAGGGGTACAGGGTTCAGCGTGTGAAAATACGTTTTATTAGGAATGTTTTCTCTTCAAATTCAAAACTAAGTAAACCCCATTTCAATATGCTTCTTGTTATCACCTCTTTCTCTACACATCACCCCCTCCTCTCTCTCCCTCTTTGAGTCACTTCTTGGATGTCCGCTCTCCCCTTTTTCTTGCCCCTTGTCAAATGTATTATCTACTATGGTATATACATGCAGAGGAAGTACTCTGAAGAAATAACCCTAGTTCCCCTGTTCATAATAATTTCAGAGAAAACTAATGCAATTGTGCAAATGATAACAGGGTAACAGGTAATAAACTTAGAAAAACATACGATTTCAAAAAATAAAAACTAAAATACATTCAATTAACACATGTTACCATAATATTTCCTGAGACTAATTTATACTGGAACTGTTATCACTAAGACACTGGGGGCTGGGGTGAGGGTAGGGAGGGGGAGGAGAGCCACGTTCACAGTTACCACGTGCCTACTTGTTTATAGCTCTGCACAAGTTACCAAGTTGTGATTCAGATTCATTTTAGAGACAATACTTCATGGGACAATAAAATAAGAAATATTAAAGACTCACTGGAATTGCACAAAACAAAGAATTCACATTTCCAAAACACACTTTGGAGAATTGTCAGTACTCCCCCAAACAACCCGAAATCCGACCCTTTAAAACGTTATCATCAAAGAGAAAATTCCGATTTCTGAAGTGTCCAAGCCAAGGCCCAAACCTAGAGACGTAAGTCTTAGAGCACGTCCTGTGAGCGCGGTCCATGAAGCCACGGAGCATCCCGAGGATGCCAGAAGTATGACAGCAGCACCTCACAATCTGCCCTCTGACCCAGGCCATTCTGTGGCTCGGAAGGAAATTCCAGAGACATGACTACAAGTTCCCAGGGAAACTCACTGTTGGGGCTTCTGCTGTTTGGGTCACCTCAATGTGTCACATCCCTCTCTCCACTTCAGTTTCCTCTGCAGATAAATGAGGACCCAAGGACTCACCTAAGTACCAGAAAGTCACAGGATACCAGAATCGCAATAATTATGAAGCTGTCACATCCAGGAGACGAATAAATGCAACACATTCACAGTGGCCTCAAGAAAGTCAACCCCACAGTAAATAACTACACAGATAGAAAGGATTTCAGGCAAATTAAAAGTTGTTACAAATATCCAACCATCTGCTGCTCACACGTAACCTGTACCATGGACATACCAGATAGAATAAGTTATTATAGTGTATATTTCATACCTTATAATAAAAGTGCATGAGGGTCAAGAGGGAGGAGATACGGGGATATATGTATACGTATAGCTGATTCACTTTGTTATACAGCAGAAACTAACACACCACTGTAAAGTAATTATACTCCAATAAAGATGTTAAAAAAAAAAAAGTGCATGAAGGGCCTCTGCCTATAACCTTTAAAAAAAGTTATAAAGGTATATTGTCCATTTTTACTATGATTTTTCCCTCTGTCTGATTTATCTCAAGCTTATTACCTTTTTTTGTCTCTAAGTGACATCATATTAAAATAAAGATGCTAATGGAAAGAAAGGAGATACCAAGTATTAGACAGCAGAAGTCTGATTCAGAGAGAATGACTTGGTCCCAGTTTTGCTCCATGACCTCTGGCAAGTTATTTCACCTCTGTCTTTATTATGAGTCTCCTGGGTTCAGAAGGACACACACAGGCATGTCCTTGAGGTTCTTGGCTGCTGAATACAGTCAGAACTGATAAAACCCAGATGAAAGTGACTAAATGCGTGGCCCTATTATAAACAAATTCACATGGCAATGCAATGTAATATAAGAACTGAAGGGACTTCCCTGGTGGCGCAGTGGATAAGGCTCCGTGCTCCCAATGCAGGGGGCCCGGGTTCGATCCCAGGTTAGGGAACTAGATCCCACATGCATGCCGCAACTAAGAGTTCACATGCCACAACTAAGGAGCCTGCAAGCCACAACTAAGGGGCCCGCCTGCTGCAAATGAGACCTGGCACAAGCAAATAAATAAATAAATGAATAAATATTAAAAAAAAAAAAGAACGGAAACAGCCTTGCATTCTTCAAAGCTTGACCCGCTGCAAGTGTGCACTTGATGAGGTCATGAGTGCGGCCAGTGTTTCACTGGAGGATCTTTGGAAAGCAGACTGAGGTATGGCTACTGCCCGGGTCTCTCTGCTTCCAGCGAAAGGAAACTGGGTTTTCTCTGGTGACACAAGAGGAGGAGTCATGGGGTTGTGTGGGTACTAAGGGCTTGGGGACAGCGGAGGGCTGCGTGGGCAGGTGTGTCACAGGGAAGATCAAATCTGACTCCATATTGGATCCGTCTCTTTTTCGTTAACCTCTTGCTTTTCCTGCAAGTTAATCACCGAAAGAATGTTGCCTACAGCCTACAATACACATGATACCCCATTCTCAAGGCTCTGACCTTTAAATATAACTTTTCCATTCATAAGAGATAAAAAGTTACAGAACAGAAAATAACATTTGTCTTTTTTTTTCCAAATCCATTAATTGCATTATTTTTTGAATTTTATTTTATTTTTTTATACAGCAGGTTCTTACTAGTCATCAATTTTATATATATCAGTGTATACATGTCAATCCCAATCTCCCAATTCATCCCACCACCCCCCTGTCCCGTCCCCGACCCCCCGCTTTCCCCCCTTGGTGTCCATACGTTTGTTCTCTATATGTGTCTCTATTTCTGCCCTGCAAACCGGTTCATCTGTACCATTTTTCTAGGTTCCACATATATGAGTTAATATACGATATTTGTTTTTCTCTTTCTGACTTACTTCACTCTGTATGACAGTCTCTAGATCCAGCCACGACTCTACAAATGACCCAATTTCGCTCCTTTTTATGGTTGAGTAATATTCTATTGTATATGTGTACCACATCTTCTTTATCCATTCGTCTGTCAATGGGCATTTAGGTTGCTTCCGTGCCCTGGCTATTGTAAATAGTGCTGCAGTGAACATTGGGGTGCATGTGTCTTTTTGAATTATGGTTTTCTCTGGGTATACACCCAGGAGTGGGATTGCTGGGTCATAATAACATTTGTCTTGTTGGAGGTTTATAGGAACATTGTGACCAGACCTATGGGGACAGCTGCAAGAATGAAGGATTCCGACAGCAAGAAGTCTGCAACAACCAACCACACCCCTTCCCCTTTTAGTATAAAAGAAGCCTGAATTCCAACCTGGGCAAGCTGGTTCTTTGGGACACGAGTGCATCATCTTCTAGACCTGCTGGCTTTCTGAATAAAGTCGCTATCCGTTACCGCAGCAACTCATCTCTTGATTTACTGGCCTGTCATGCAGCATGCAGCATGAGCTTGGACCCGGTAACAGGTGGACCGTTTTAGTCTCCGACTCTGCCACCCTGCAGACCACTGCTGTGTGTGATCAAGCCACAAGTCCTACTGGACCATCATTTCAATCCTCTCCAGATGGGACTGCAGGGGAGAGGGTCAAAAAACATTAATAATCGGTCTCTGGGCCTAAAGTTGAGAAGAAAGGGATAGACTCAGATACGTCGGAGGAGAGGACAACCTGGGAGCTCCACTGATGGGCTCGTGTGACCCCAGTGGAGAGGAACTCCTACCCAGAGCTCTGCTGTGGGATGTGGGGAAGGAGGGGACTCTTTTCCCCTTCCAACAAGACACTGCAATCTGAGGACAAGCTATAGACATGGAGTCGGACAGGTGCATCTCACATACAGAAGGTCAAGGCCCAAGTGGGGAATTTCAGCCCAGGGCCAGAGTGTGACAGATGATTGCTCTCCCCCATCTGAGAGCCAACCCTCTGACTAAATGGTCAGGAGGAAAGGGACACTGCGAGAGCCACATGCAGGGGCCCTGGTTATGCACCACGGACACCACCTTGGCGACCACAGAGCAGTGAAGCCACTGCAGTTCAGTTAACAGAAGTTAACAGAAGTTAACGGAAGTGCAGGTGAGGCCTCCAGCCCCTGGAAGGCAGCAGAGCTTTCTGAATTACATTCTGACCAGCTGGACACTGAAAGAACGATAACCTGATTGTCCTTTCTCCTGCCACTGCCACAGCATATTCCGAAGACAGGATTTTCTTGACCACTATTTTGAGTATATTAGCAAGATCTCAATCCATTATTCTATCCAAAATACACATATTAACCCATATTCACCTCATTCACAGCACATCTACAGGCAAGCTTTTGCTTTCTACCCAGGCCTAGGGTCCCACAAACTTTGGTTCTGCAACCAGAAGAACTAAAGTCTCTGAAGATCCATGGAGACTCCATGCTACTTGACATTCCATTATTATTGTTATTATTATTTGGAGAGGGATGGGCAAAGGGAATAGAGCTTTCTCATAGGTGAAGGGGAGTTCGGAGTTTCGACCAGAGAGGGAGTCTCAGGCAGCCTGGATAGAGGCCGGCTGGAAACAGAAGGTGGGAATGTCTAGCCAGCAGGATCCTGAGCAGATCTGGATGGAAGGCCTTGGGGAATAAAGGCCTGAGGAGGAGATTCCCGACGTGGTTATAAAACATCCCTCGTTGATTAGCACTGTGGCTACCATTTGTGAGAGATGAGTATCTGAACGCTGGATAATGAGCCCTCTGAGATCTGGCCTCACCTCACCACATCTGGTTTTTTCAAATGCTCTCCTTCCCCAGGCCCCATCCCTGCAATTCCAAGACCAGTCCAAGTCCAGGACTCACCTGCCCTGGACTTCTGAGTTCTGTTTCCCTGAGGGCCACCCTTACCTCAGGGCCTGGCCCATGCTGTCTCTTTTGCCTGGAAACACTTTCTCTCCCCTCATGTACACAAAGGACCATCCCTGCCTGCCTGGTCCAGGCCACGCACCAAGCCAGGGGCTGGAGACACAGCGGTGACCAAAGGAAGCACCATCTTGATTCTCAGAGGTCACTGGCTTGAGGGGAAGATGGACATGACTGTCACTCATTCTTGCAGACTCAGCTGTGCTGATACACATGCCTTCTCCTCCCCGTGGGGGGATTTTCCCACCCCTGGCCGGCAGCTACAATGCCAGGCCTGGAGCCTTCCCTCCTGTCCTCCCCAGGTCACTGCGCCGGGGTTTACAGAGGATGGGAGGAGGGCTCTGGGGCCTGACCACCTGGGTTCGTGTCTTATCCCAGCTTCACTGGGGGCTAGCTGGGTGTAACCCCCCACAAGCACTTTGCCAATTTGTGCCTCACTCCCCAGTCTATGAAATGGAGACCATACTCGTGCCAACCTCGTGGGGCTGCTGAAAGGAAAAACTAAGTTAACACACATAGAGTGTGCATGGCACGGAGTAGGCTCAATATTACCTTTAGAAGTCTCTAGTCAGGGGACTTCCCTGGTGGCGCAGTGGTTAAGAATCCACCTGCCAATGCAGGGGACATGGGTTCGAGCCCTGGTCCGGGAAGATCCCACATGCCATGGAGCAACTAAGCCCGTGCACCACAACTACTGAGCCTATGCTCTAGAGCCTGCGAGCCACAACTACTGAGCCCACGTGCCGCAACTACTGAAGGCTGCATGTCCTAGAGCCAATGCGCCGCAACTACTGAGCCCACGTGCTGCAACTACTGAAGCCCACGTGCCTAGAGCCCGTGCTCCGCAACAAGAGAAGCCACCGCAATGAGAAGCCCGCGCACCGCGATTAAGAGTAGCCCCTGCTCACCGCAACTAGAGAAAGCCCGTGCACAGCAACAAAGACCCAATGCAGCCAAAAAAAAAAAAAAAAGTCTCTAGTCAGGGAAAGTGACACTCCTCTGAGCAGCAGTGTCAGGGAGACGAGAGACTACGTGTCCTGCCCTGCAGGGCGGAACCCGGTTTTCATCAACTGCTGCCACGCCCCCACCTCCACACCTGCAGGACGGCCTGGGTGAGGCTGCAGCTTTCGGCCACTCATGCCAGGCTGTCTGCCGCTGTGGCCAGATGGGAGAGGACAATGGCCTGGGCGGGCAACATCTGGGTGGCTGTCCCCAGCGCTGAGCAAGTACCAGGTCTTCACAGAGCAGAGTCCACGGGGCCCTGGTCCCGGGTAAAGGGGCTACTCCACCCAGACAGAGCACCTGGAGGTCCAGCCCTCCCCCAAACAGCAATGGCTGCTTGTCATCCCACGCTCCCTGCCAGCATCCACAGAGAGCTGGTGGAAGGCATGCCGGAGCCAGACGAGGAATGGAGGTTTAGGGGTGTCAGCATCACGTGTAAGATGACAATGGTGGCGACCACAAGAACTGCCAGGCCACATACACAGTCTGTCACTGGAGGAGGAGACGAATGCCTCTTGCTGGCAAGGAGGCCTCGCCTGTTTCTCTTGGCAGATTCAGGGTGTTATTCTTACTGACAACTGTTCACGACACAGGTGTCTGTGCAGACGTCCTTCAAGGCTGGCTGAGAAGGTATAAACTCTGAAGAAACAAAACATACAAAGAAGCAGCAAGAACCCTTCTAAACCATCCGACATCCCGCTGTTCTCCTTGAAGGGAGGAAAGAAGAAGGAAAATGACACCTGGGCTTTGGCACATGGAGTTCTGGCGTCAGTATCTCAGTGATAGAGTTTTGGTTGAAATGGAGATGCTTTTTCCAAAGGAAAAGGCAAATATCTACACTTTCTTTTGTTCTGATGACTGTACTTGGAATCTTTATAGAAAAGGAGGACTGATGGGGTAGTCTGACCGGGACCCCAGACTCAAGGAAAATGGCTTTTAAGAGTCCAAAAAAAAGATAAGGTTGACTCCATAGATCGGAAAGAATATTTTTTGTATGAGATCGAAACTTTAACACATAAACTTTAAAGATAAAAATAACATAATAAAAATAAAATTGAATGAGAAAGTGAAGATCGTGACATCAAAAGAACACAAAGTATCTGCACAGAGGATTCCCAAAGGTGACTAGATTGTAGTATAATATATACAACGTGTCAGGGGCATAGAGTACATTATACATATTCTGTATCGATACATAGATGAGAAAGTGTCACAAGTTTAGAGGAACAGAGGTGGAACACTGAAGCTGAGATTTAAAATAAGGAAAGTCTAAGGACAATGAAAGAGCCTTTAAAGATACGTTCCAAGCAAGAAGAGCAAGGAAAGGAAAGTTTTCATTGTTTGGTGCTAATGGATTTTTGTTAAAAGATGAGCTGCTGGACCACTCAGTTTAATCTTCTCAACCAAGAAGGGAAACGGTAGGACTAACGACCAGAAGAATA
The DNA here is from genome assembly GCF_028564815.1 of Eubalaena glacialis. Lineage (NCBI taxonomy): Eukaryota > Metazoa > Chordata > Mammalia > Artiodactyla > Balaenidae > Eubalaena > Eubalaena glacialis. The sequence goes on along the minus strand of NC_083717.1, from coordinate 8,450,823 downwards.
TAAACTAACTGCACCTCTTTCCCCGGAAAAAATCTCAGGTGGTTCATACAGTTAAATATTAAAAATAGATAGGTTTATCAGGTCTTTCTAAGCATAAAAGCAATGGATGAGCCAAAAGGGAAAAATGTATAGATTTGATTACATTTTTAAATAATTTTACTCCATAAATCACCATCAGCAAAAAGAAAAAGCAAATGCAAAGTTGGGGGGTAGGATGACAACAACTATAATGAAGGGTTACTATGTTAAAGATAAAATTAATTAATTCGTAGATGACTACAAGTTAAGTAGAAGGCTACTAATAGCCTACAGGAAATAAAACTAAGATGCAAATGGCTAAAAAGTTCATCTTCTTTGACAGTAATTTCTCCTCTAGAAAAAATCTATCCATCTTTCTAGTAATCCAGAGAGTAATCTAGTGACCGCCCCTCATGAAATAAGAGAAATGGGTTTAAAGGATTATACATAGTAGTGTCCATCATAGTGTGTATTCATTCTGCAAATGTTTATGGTACATAGTTATGTGCCTGGCATTTTATTAGATATATAATGATGAACACAATTTTGTTCCTACACTTAACGAGCTTCTATGTCCAACAGAAGAAATACCCAAGTCAACAGGAGATTACAGTGTAATCTGTGTGACCATGGGGTGGGTATAAGATGCAATGAGGCAGAGGGTCGGGGGGACCCTCACTCATACCTGGAGGATGGGTGAGTGCTCAGGTGAGGAGGTGATATCTGAAGACAGGACATCCGGCAGAGACAACCTGACGTAAGAAGAGCTGGATGGGAGAGAACGTGGCATGTTCTGGAAACATCAGCCAGGCAGTAGAGCTGGGGCACAGGGTGGTGGGTGGGCGTGGAGCAGTGAGAAATACGGCTGGAGAACCCTACTTATGACAACAGGAAGAAGGAGCAACTTATATCAACGGTCTGAGGATGGCTACATCATTGATGAAATAGTTAAGTATCCACTGGACCACGTTTCCAAATCAATTTAATCCTAACTGGTGTAAAAATGAGGGGAGCCTGGAAAGAGGGCTCTAATTGCAGGTGTTGAGGCTCACTGCCTTAGAAAACACACAAGCAGTTGGTAAATTATAAAGAGATACTAAACATAAGCTCTCAATATCCATATTACCCCCCAACGATTTGTAACCAGACACAGAAAGTGTGCTGACCAAATGTGTAGATGACAAGAGGTTTGTTTAGATGGTAGCTTCCATGTCTACAAGTTGGGGGTCATATTGTTTATGGTTTCAGGTCCTGTTCTTAGTTCACGAGTTAGAAGTACAGCATCCTGAATGATGAAATCAAGAGGTCTCCTACACTCTACTACGATTAAACTATTTCTGGAAATTTGTGTTTAATTCTGGGTACCATATTTTAGGTAGGACATGAAAGAAAGCGGAGCAAGACCAAAGAAGGGGAGTCAGACTGGGTAAAGATATGGAAACCATGTCTTCCTGGGGCTGATGGAAAAGCTGCATGCTGGCTTCAGTGAGAGGGACCCTGTCATCTATCCCCCATGCAAGACACCTCTGTAAGTGAAAAGGGAGGCTGTCATGGATTCCACGGGGGTACTAGGTATAAACTGGACTGTCCTGGGAAGGCCTGGACATGGGGACTTGCTAGTTTGATGATCTAAGGCTAATTTGATGATTAGGTTTGATAACTGAATGAGAAGGGAGAACTTTGCTTTGGCGGGCAGAAATGGGATCAATGAGTAGAAGTTTCAAAAGACACATCAGATTTCAATAGAAGGGAGAACTTTCTAACAAGCATCACTGTTCAAAATGGAACAAGTTGCTCCACCACCACTGCAAGTAATCAGGAAGGGCCAGAAGACCGTCAGCCTGCGATGCTGTAGAAAGGGTTACTGGACTCTGGGGGAAGGTGGACGTACACATTCTAAGGTATGAGCCATGGATATACGTGTACACCTATAAACAAGAATTCCCCCCAAAATAGACTCATTCTAATAACTCATGTATTTACTTATAATGCTTCCTGCTAACAATATTATAGGTACTTTGATGAAACAAACAGTCACCACATCCACTGACTGCTTCAGAAGACTTTAAGAAAATCACACTACAGATGGTAGGCACAAACACATTATTCTACTTTTTCCCTTACCAATTTCCTTTGTATAAACGTGCAATCAAAAGTCCTCTATTTAGGGACTTCCCTGGTGGCGCAGTGGTGAAGAATCCGCCTGCCAATGCAGGGCACATGGGTTTGATCCCTGGTCCGGGAAGATCCCACATGGCGCGAAGCAGCTAAGCCTGTGCACCACAACTACTGAGCCTGCGCTCTAGAGCCCATAAGCCACAACTACTGAGCCTGCATGCCACAACTACTGAGCCTGCATGCCACAACTACTGAAGCCTGTGTGCCTAGAGCCCGTGCTCCGTAACAAGAGAAGCCACTGCAATGAGAAGCCAACGAAGAGTAGCCCCCGCTCGCCACAACTAGAGAAAGCCCGCGTGCAGCAACGAAGACCCAACACAGCCAAATAAATAAATAAATAAATTTATTTTTAAAAAAATGTCCTCTATTTAAAACACAATGCTCACTGCAGCACTATTTACAATAGCCAGGACATGGAAGCAACCTAAATGTCCATCAACAGAGGAATGGATAAAGAAGATGTGGTACATATACAATGGAATATTACTCAGCCATAAAAAAAATGAAATAATGCCATTTGCAGCAACATGGATGGACCCAGAGATTGTCATACTGAGTGAAGTAAGTCAGAGAAAGACAAATATCATATGATATCACTTATATGTGGAATCTAAAAAAAGGGTACAAATGAACTTATCTACAAAACAGAAATAGAATCACAGACATAGAAAACAAACTTATGGTTACCAGGGGGTAAAGGTGGGGGAGGGATAAATTGGGAGATTGGGATTGACATATGCACACTACTATATATAAAATAGATAACTAAAAGACCTACTGTATAGCACAGGGAACTCTACTCAATACTCTGTAATGGCCTATATGGAAAAAGAATCGAAAAAAGAGTGGATATACGTATGTGTATAACTGATTCACTTTGCTGTATACCTGAAACTAACACAACACTGTAAATCAACTATACCTCAATAAAAATTAAAAGAAAAAACACACACACATGAAACTGCAATGCTGTGTGGGGTGGTTATATGTTTCTGTAGCTGGTTTGCTCTTCATGTAATTGACAACCAAGAACCAATGACATTTTCTTGGTAACATGAATCTGCCTATTTTATTCCAATGTCTAATTCGATCTGTCATTTTAATTTTTTATTTTTGCTTATGTTGTGCTCAGTGGGATGAGACAACACTATTTATAGCCATGGGTCTTATTAAGCAATAGGTTACCACATTTTTATTGTAAATTATTTTGTTGATCTTAAATTATATATATGTGTGTGTGTATATATATATATGTGATTGAAATAGAATGACATGACCGTCATAACAGGCACCCAATAAATATTTGTACATGCATTAATATACATTCAAATAACATATATTCTTATATATCATTTCAAGGGCAATTCCAAACTATAGAACTTGATTTGCGTTTAATGAGCTATGTTTTAATTTGCCTATTCTGTAGAAACATACCCCCAAACCCAGGCTCAGAAACACATGCATTCTTTGTGGTTCATATTATCTGCATGATGACATGGCAAATGAGCATAATTATCATCAGTCTGCCATCAGTGATAGCTGGGGTGCCTTGCCACACAGATAAGAGAATTTGGGACTAGGCTGTCCCTCCCACAAACAACCCCCTTTGTGTATTATACAGTCAAACTCTCCACTACCTCGAGGGATGTGAGGGGCAGAAAAGAGTATTTTAGACATCCACAAGCTCCTGGAGTTCCATGCTTGGGTCTTTGGTGACTCTGAAGCAAGGTGGGAGAGAACAGATGCCTAAGACAGTAGATTGGTCCCCAGGCCACCTGCTTTCACAGAACCTGCATGAGATACAAAGCAGCCACATGCCACTCGTGCCTGAGTCCAGGGGCCTAGTGCGCAGATGCCAAATCTTCCAGGCTTGGAAGGAAGCGCTCCAGCCCAAGAGCTGATCCTTCTGAGACTCACGCTTAAATCAGATCATATTTCCAATGGCATCACAGCACAGCAGACCCGGGGCACATGGGTGCCTTGATCTGGAAAGCCACAGCCCTGCAGGATGGTCCCAGCTCCAGGAGGTAGGAGCAAGCCCTTGCCCCTCCCCGGCCCAAGGCCCCCAGTAAAAAGCTCTCCAGGGAGAGCTTGGGAACCTGGACTGCTTGCATTGAGGGAAATTTTCACAGCTACCTTAGACGTCGGCACAGGGCAGTCCGTCTGGGCTGGAGGCTGCCGCCTAGATGTTTACATAACCAAGTTCTCTGGAAAGGATTCGGCTGGAGTGTCGCTGGCAGGGACTGCTCGCTCTTGCATGAGCTGTGCTGGCAGATCTTACCCTCCATTCATCTTGGAGGTTTCAACGCTGGCCGGCTGCCCGGGGCGCCACCGCAGAGGCTTCCTGAAGACCTGCTCCCAGGCCTCCTGCTTCTGCTGTGGCAGCGTCATGGACAGGACAGGACCCCTTGTTCCCCAGCACCATTTACAAATAGGGGTGGGGCATCAGACTAGGAAAGGAAGGGAAATTGGGGGGGGGGAGGCAGAGGGAGAGGATTCCAAAACCAAAGGAGGGCTCCCCCCTCCTTTTCACCCCAGGATGCCCCTCGGTGGCAAGGCTGTCGCAGGGTGTAACGCAGTGCTGTAACATGCAATGGCCACGGCAAATGGGAGATCTAGAAACATCCTGGGTGCATCTCACTGAGAGCAGTTACAGAAATAAGGACATGATCCTGGATCTGTTAGTCAAATCAAAAATTCTAATTGGACACAGAACGATTTCTCCAAGCTTTCGGCAGGAGGTAATTATCCTGTTGCCTACACAAAGGAAAAAAGGAGGAAACAGAGCCTACTGTTTGGGCTGTTTCCACAGAAGAAGGAACGAGAGAAGTTTCTGCTTGTATCGGAACTGATTAAAAGATGGCAGGGTTCCTGATCTTTCCTCTTTCCTGATTTAACCAGGAACGCGGGTGTCAAATGGTTTACACATGTCATTCCAAAGCCTTGGGAACCAAACTTGAGTGTATTTTCAGCATACGCCGGAGAAAAGACCTGGAAATGAGTGTGTGATGAGATCACTTTTTAGGGAAAGGCAGAATCTTAAATATGAACAAATACATGAGGCAGCGATTTCGTCTTACATCCTTCATAGTGTCCAGCATGGAGCTTGAAACACACAAAACTCTTGGGAAGTATGATTGATTGAAAATATGGAGTTATAATTCTTGACTGTGGTGATGGTTTCACAGGTGTGGATATATGTCAAAGCTCATCAAATGGTACACTTTAAACACGTGCAGCTTATTGTGTGTCAATGATACATCAATAAATCCGTTTAAAATATGAGAGAGTCACTCCTTTCAGACATCAAAAAAGGGACAGAGCATCAGGATGATCTGAAAAGTCCAATTTGTTTTTGTTGTTGCTGTTACTTTCCTGAATTTTATTATAGCCACGTCTGGTGTACACATACCATACACTTGGCACCTAAGGAACATTCGTTGAGTGAATAAGTGACCGAAGAGTGCAACGTATGGAGCCGTACATCTCAGCAGAGTTCTTCACACTTTGAGGAGAAATTATTTCATTTTTTATATCTTATATTTTTTAAATTTGAAGTGTGAATTGGATTTATGGTGTTTCTCAGATGTTGTCATATCCAGGACTGAGCCACAAAGTCTTCAAATATCAACTCTATCTGGCTGAGTCCCACTTCGTGTCTCTGCCTGGAATTTCTCCTTCCCCAGGCCTGTATATGACATACGTAAAGCTGCCCATTCAGCGTCTCCTTCTGGATAGCTGTTAAATATGTCAAACTCAAAGAGAATTACTGACCTGCCTTCTTCTGCAAACCATCTCCACCCGCAGCTTTCACCTCTTAGCTAACAGCCATTCCAGCTCTGCATCACCATGTTCTGTCCTCTCACATCCCACTTCCAACTCACCAGAAAATCTCAAAGTATCCAGACCCTGGACCCTTTTCATCACCTTCACTTTATCACTTGCCCCATTCCTGCAATGGCCAGCCAAGTGGCACCCCTGCTCTTCCCTCTGCCTGTCTTGCAGTCTGGTCCCCGCACAGCACCCAAACCGTCCCTGTGCAGCCCAAGTGGGATCAGGGTGCCGCCCATGTCCACACTCTCCAGCGCTCAGTCCCATTTCCCCCAGTGCAGAAGCCTTCAAGGCCCCACGTGATGCCTACCTTTATAACCCCTCACTCGGTCTGCTGTTCCCCCCCTCATCTCCTTGCTGTTCCCTACAGGTCACTCTTCTGCCCGGGGCCTGTGATGAGCTCCTTCCTCTGTCTGGAATGTTCCCCCCAGACACCCACACGACTCACCTCTTCACTTCCTTCAAAGCTTTGCACACATATCACCTTTTCATAACGTCTCCTCCTTCTGAATTTAAAATATTTTTCATACAGCAATTACCACCTTCTAGCACACTATATAATTTACTTATTTATTATGTGTCTTGCCTGCCTCTTCCTCGTAGAGTGCAAGCTCCATGAGGGCAAGAAGTTTGGTTCGTTTTGTTTGCTGGCACATTCCTGGGACAGAAGAGGCACATGAGTAAGTGCATGAATCAGAATGACTGGCTGACTCACCAACTGACTGAATGAATGAATAAATGAAGGAACTGCGTGCGCAGGCACGTTCTGCCATTCTGCCAGCTGGGATGCAAGGCTCACCCGCATATAAAGGATGCTAGCTGTGCTGCACCATCCTTGTTGTCTTACTGTTTACTCTTTGACACAGACATGTGCAGACAGAGAAGGGCTGACAGACAGGTAAGGACACCAGGCTTAAGCAGGAAAAAAAAAAAAAACAGTTCCAGCTATATGCAAGCAAGGAAAGAAATGAGACACCACAATATGTGACAAATAATCACTCATTCATGTTTCTGAGCACCTACCAAATGCCGGGCATAACAGAAGGTGCTTCAGAATCAAAGACAACTAAGTGCAGCCACTATGGAGAACAATATGGAGCTTCCTTAAAAAAACTAAAAACAGAACAACCATATGATCCTGCAATCCCACTCCCGGGCATATATCTGGGGAAAACTCTAATTCCCGATGTTCATAGCAGCACTATTTACGATAGCTGACTCACCAACTGGAAGCAACCCAAATGTCCAACCCAAATGACAGATGAATGGATAAAGAAGATGTGGTATATATATATATATATATATATATATATATATATATATATATATATATATATATATGGACTATTACTCAGCCATGAAAAAGAATGAAATAATGCCATTGGCAGCAACATGGATGAACCTAGACATTATCATACTAAATGAAGTAAGCCAGACAGAAAAAGACAAATACCTTATGATATCACTTCTATGTGGAATCTAAAAAAAATGATACAAATGAACTTATTTACAAAATAGAAACGACTCAAAGACAAAGAAAACAAACTTACGGTTACCAAAGGGGAAAGGGAGGGGGGATAAATTAGGAGGTTGGGATTAACAGATACAAACTAGTATACATAAAAGAGATAAACAACAAGGTCCTACTTGTTGGGAACTATATTCAGTATATATATTCAATATCTTATAATGACCTATCATGGAAAAGAATCAGAAAAAAAATGTGTATATGTGTATATGCGTACATACATACCTGAATCGCTTTGCTGTACACCAGAAACTAATACAATATTGCAATCAACTATAATTAAATTAAAAAAATAAAGACATGCTCTTTCCCTTAGAAGCTACAGTGAGAGACATACACATTAACGGGTCATTTGAATTTGAGATCAAACTGGAACAGCGACCTGGTGAGATTCCTGTGGGAGAACAGAGGAGGAAGACTCGCTCCACTTGGAGGGACAGGAGGAGGTAACGCTGCAGGCTGGAACTGAAGAATGAGCAGGGGTGTCTGGCAGACAAGGGACAGGACGGGCCTCTTAATCTGAAGGGTGAGTATTTGCAAGAAGCTGACGTCCAGCAAAGGTCAAATGTGCGTGGGGAAAGGCAAGGGTGTGTGGTGGTGTATGCACAACAGACTGAGTATCTGTGTCCCCCCCAGAATCCATATGCTAAACACGAACTCCCAATGTGATGGTATCAGGAGGTGGGATATTCGGGAGGTGATGAGGTCATGAGGGTGGAGCCCACATGAGTGGGATTAGTGCCCTTAGAAAAGGGGCTCCAGAGAGATCCCTCGCCCCATCCCACTGTTTGGCGACACAGTGAGAAGTCCCCATTCATGAACCAGGAAGGTCCTCAGAAGATACCAAATCTGCTGGTGCCTTGACTCCCCAGCCCCCGGAACAGTGAGAAATAAATGTCTGTTATTTATAAGCCACCGAGTGTTTTGTTATGGTTGCCTGAACAGACCAAGACAGTGTACGAAGGATAGTGTGAGAGAAGAAGTTTAAGAAATAAGAAGCTACCAGGTTGTGGTGAGGCCTTTTATTCCATGTTAAGGGCTGTGGTCTACAGGGAATGAAGGGGGGCGGCAAGGAGAGGTAGAGAGAGGGGATGCCTGTGTGCGTGCTTGCGTGTGTGTGTGTGTGTGTGTGTGTGTGTGTGCAGTAGGATGGTGGTAAAGGGACAAGTGGTGATCATTTTACAATAACTCAGAAAAGAAAGAGGAAACCTTGAACCATGGCAGTGGCAGTCAGCACCTCACTCCAAAAGAACTTGGGAAGAAAACACAGGAACAAGGCATTGGAGAAATTGATGGTAAAAGGCCAGAAGAGTTTGATGCTAGTAATGTAGCAAAGAGGAAGAGTGAGGAGATATGGTGAGTCATTTATCACAGGACAATGATTTTTAAGCCTTAGGAGGAAGAGGAACAGGGTAATCAAAAAACCACAGGTGGAACTAGTAATACAAAGGGACACTCAGCAAAGCATTGGCTGACTCTGGACTACTAGAATAATGAGGTTCCTCTGGGGAACTGTATTTACTGAACACTGATAACTAGCCAAACAAAGACTCAGCTGTTCCAAAGCCAGTCTGACAGGCAATCTCACCAGGGAGGGTCTGATGGGAAGGGGCAGGCAAATGCTGTGCTATTTCATCATCACCTTCTAGGCAACAGAGAAAGCTGCAGTAACACGAGCTTCCCCGCTCCCACCTTTCCACAAACAAGAGGCAAGGAGGCTCACACACGAACTGTTTTCTATTTCCAATATAAAACCCAAAGTCACAGTACAAAATTTATAGTTTTTAGATTTTTTTCAGTTTGGTTTTGTTCGTTCTTTAGGAGTGTGATCAGTCCTACCAGCAAGACAAAAAGAACTTAGTCATTTAAAAAAAACCAAAGGACTGGGCTTCCCTGGTGGCGCAGTGGTTGAGAATCTGCCTGCTAATGCAGGGGACACGGGTTCGAGCCCTGGTCTGGGAGGATCCCACATGCCGCGGAGCAACTGGGCCCGTGAGCCACAACTACTGAGCCTGCGCGTCTGGAGCCTGTGCTCCGCAACAAGAGAGGCTGCGATAGTGAGAGGCCCGCGCACCACGATGAAGAGTGGCCCCCGCTTGCCACAACTAGAGAAAGCCCTCGCACAGAAACGAAGACCCAACACAGCCATAAAATTAAAAAAAAAAAAAAAAAAAAAACCAAAGGACTGTGGTTTGGGATATTATTCTTGGATATTATTATCAAGATATATTTGAGTGTCTTTCCAAGATATCTGTATCTAAAGGGCACAAAATCTGCATTGATAAAGTTATAACCTTAGGAACAGGAGGGCAGGGAAACTAAACTGTCGTGCGCGAGCGAAAACCACATATTCCACAATAAAGATGGAACCACAAACAAATACCAGTTTACAATTTCTGCATAAAATGACAGACACACTCCACCCTGTCTAGGCAAACGAAGCCTATAAGCTGTCCCTGAAGATCCACCTAAAATATATCCTTGTTCTGGATGTGGTTATTATGTTCTATAAATACTTTCCTTGTTTTTACATTTGTTTAATGCTTTTATTCTGCTGCCCGTGTGTGTGCCTGTTTAATCCATCTCCAGAAGATGGACCATCTCTCATTCTAATTTATTTTATTTAACACTTCAAAGGTTATTAGGTGCTTAGATAATTTTTGATGAATATTCTGCTAATTGGCATGTTGATTTCTCCTACTGTGAGGAAAACTCTCCCAGTATTTTCAGAGCGGTCAGATGGTAGACGCAATTAATAAAACTCACACAAACATGTGGTACACTCAGGTTCTAGGCTTATTTCTTCCATTCACTCGCTGCGTTAAGTACTTGGGTGAAATATAAATAAGAAAATTGGAGGTGAAAATCTTTCTAATTGTTGACCATGAATGGAAAATAACCAAAAATTTTATATACTGATTGGATTGTTGCCTTTGTTGTTAAGAAATAGATGGCATACAACAGGCACATGAAAAGATGCTCCACATTGCTGATTATGAGAGAAATGCAAATCAAAACTACAATGAGGGGACTTCCCTGGTGGTGCAGTGGTTAAGAATCCACCTGCCAATGCAGGGGACACAGGTTCGAGCCCTGGTCTGGGAAGATCCCACATGCTGCAGAGCAACTAAGCCCCTGCGCCACAATTACTGAGCCTGTGCTCTAGAGTCTGCGAGCCACAACTACTGAGCCCACGTGCCACAACTACTGAAGCCCGAGCGCCTAGAGCCCGTGCTCCGCAACAAGAGAAACCACTGCAGTGAGAAGCCCGCACACCGCAACGAAGAGTAGCCTCCGCTCGCCACAACTAGAGAAAGCCCGTGTGCAGCAACGAAGACCCAACTCACCCAAAAATAAGATAAACAAAGTAAATAAATTTATTAAAAAAAAAAAAAACTACAATGAGATATCACCTCACACCAGTCAGAATGGCCATTTTCAAAAAATCTACAAACAATAAATGCTGGAGAGGGTGTGGAGAAAAGGGAACCCTCCTGCACTGTTGGTGGGAATGTAAATTGGTACAGCTGCTATGGAGAACAGTACTAAGGTTCCTTAAAAAACTAAAAAAAGAGTTACCATATGATCCAGCAATCCCACTCCCGGGCATATATCCAGAGAAAAACTTCATTCAAAAGTATACATGCACCCCAGTGCTCACTGCAGCACTATTTACAACAGCCAGGACATGCAAGCAACCTAAATGTCCACCGACAGATGAATGGATAAAGAAGATGTGGTATATATATATACAACGGACTATTACTCAGCCATAAAAAGAATGAAATAACGCCATTTGCAGCAACATGGATGGATCTAGAGATTATCATACTAAGTGAGGTAAGTCAGACAAAGACAAATATTATATGCTATCACATATGTGGAATCTAAAAAATAATACAAATAAATCTATTTATGAAACTAAAATGGCTCACAGACATAGAAAACAAACTTATGGTTACCAAAGGGGAAAGGGAGGGGGAGGGACAAATTAGGAGTATGTAATTAACAGATACAAACTACTCTACATAAAATAGATAAGCAACAAGGATTTACTGTATAATAAAGGGAATAATATTCAATATCTTATAATAACCTATACTGGAAAATCATCTGAAAAAATACATATATAACTGAATCACTTTGCTGTACACCCGAAACTAACACAATATTTTAAATCAACTATACTTCAATTAAAAGAAAAAGGATGGCATAACCATTGACTGACACACCCTTATTTCTACTGGAGAATTTTTCAAAATAAAAGCCCTAAGAGCTTTCTGATCAATCCTGAAAACTGAAGAATTTCAGAAAGGTAGGGTGATAGAATCCATGAATGCAAAGGTAAAATCATATTTCTTCTGTTCCTTCCCCTCCCCCAACCAATCCTCACCAGTGTAATGTTCCTGGACTCACTCAAGACTCACGGATACAGCAGGATGCCGCCCATTCGTAGTAAGCCTCCTCCGTCCCAATAAGGAAAGGATCACTAGGGTGATGTCTTTACCTGCAGAATCCTTTCTGGAAGGCTGGGTGACATTAATGGAGTATCACAGCTAATTTTTTTTTTTTTTTCTTACGCTACTTTCTATTTACAAAATTCACTCCAGGATTGTAGGTAAGGAGGTGCCATTTATTTCAGTAATACTTCCACTTCCACGGCCAGTGGCCTTCTTACACCCCTCATGTTTTAAACCTCCTGCAGTTAGTACTGTTGGGGCTTCCAGGGACATAAGCAAGCCAAGCAGGGAGGGGAGAGTGCAAAGACAAAATTTCTGATTCTAGAAGAGGCGCCCTTATTTTTTTTGTGCTGGGTGCTTCACGGATATTACCTCACTGGCTCCACTGAATATAACTTTTCTGATAAATAAGAAAACCGAGGCTCAGAGAGATTCAGTAACTTACCCAAGGCCTCACAGCCAGGAAGGGGCAGAGCCAGAAGTCCAAGCCCGGGGGACATGACACCACAGCCCTACCCCCTCTGTGTGCCAAACCACGTGGTCAGGGACTCTAGTCTTGGCCCTGCAACGGAGACCCTGGCGAGGTCCCTGAACATCTGTGAGCATCTCCTCATTCGTAAAAATGATCTCTATGCCCCCTTTCACTCCAAAAATTCCATCCGAGATGTCTGACTTGATGGAGAATCCCCAGATCTCGTGTGTGCGTGGTCCCCGGTCTCTGCTCAACATTTAGTGTGACTGCAGCCCTCGATGCTTGACGGTTATCCGTGGTCTCTGCTCTCCTGCCAAGACCTGCCGGCTACATCTGTGCTACTGGTCACTCTGTAGTTACTCTGTTACAAAACACTCAACCACCCCAATAAAAGGGGATTGAGAAGGCAGAACACTGCCCTGCGTTGTGCTCAGCTCCCATCGTTCTTGTCCTCACCACCCTCCCCTCTTTTCTGCTCTCTCTCTGAGCAACAGAGAAATAAGTATCCAGTATCTCTTGGGGGTAACCAGAGGAAGCAGAGAAATCGGTGAGCCCGCAGTGCACTACCCACTGTTTGTAGGTGTGCTGCCCAGCACCAGATGGCTCCACACTATTAGGGTTTCCTCGTTTGGGTTTGTCACAAGTATATACTTTTTCACAGGCATGTGGGGAGAGCGTAATCGTGCGTGTTATGGTTATGAATGGCACAGCCTGGCAATTCTCCGATTATTATTTCCATTTGCTGTCATGCATTATCAATCTAATTCCCCATTACATGCCATGTTTTTCACGCATTCCTCATACAGCAAGGACAAAGAAAGGCAAAAGCCCTGCAAAGAAGCCTGTATCACCAGAAGAACAGGCTAACTCTGATGGAAATTGTGGAGTTCGAGCCCAAGGTTGAGAGGATAGCTTTTGGCTAATTCGAAGTGAAAACTACCGTCAAAAAGTTTGGTATTTTGCGTGAGTACCAAGACGGGCAAGGTATTGCTAAATGGGAATGAGGGGCCACACCACAGAACAGACTTATAAAAAAAGTTAGATACAGGAGGACCTAAGAGGACATTTTTCTTTAGACCACTGGGTTTTCCAGGTTTCTGAAGATGCTGAAATATATCAGTGTTGCGGTTGGTATGAAGAGTCACTCAGTGATTTTTCTTATTCAAACAGGATCTATTGAGTGCCCACTATGAGCAGAGGGTAAAGGTAGGGATGCTTCAGTGAACAGAAAGTGCGCAGTAACTATGCACTGGCAAATAATCACTAATAAGATAGGAGCAAGATGGCACGTGTGAAGGTAGTCAGAGTTTGGGGAGAAGGGTGTGCGTGTGCAAATGTTCTTGACCACCTACAACTCACGTCTTCTTGCACTGCATCAAGGAATGGCCAGAGCTTCAGTTTTAAAACAAAAAAACAGAAACCACCACATACGATGGAGATCAGGCTTTGTAACAAGTTGGCTCCTATCAGCTCCATCTCTGAACTGGAGTTAGCGATGCTTGATCATCTACAGAGGGGTTACCCATTCAGTTCAAACGGAACCTACAAGCCCATTTTTTCTTGATTATTTGGTAGTCATAAGATCACTGAACTGAACCAGATCCCTTCAATCCCTTCCAACAATCATGGCCTTTATTCTGAGCAGTAATTTCCATCTTCAAGGAGAAAAGTATTTCTCTTTTGGGGAAAAAATACCTAATTTCTACTGATAAAGTTAAGAATTGAACACACACCCCCCCGCCCACAAACACACATACTCACTCACTCAACCGCACCCAAAATAAGCATTAATGCAACTCACTAAATGGTAGCAAGAGCTCTGATCATCTTCTGAGAAAGTAAGAGAGGCATAATGATAGATACTGTTAGGATAACGCGGCTAGTGGTAGAGCTGGTAGCCTCAAAAGTAAGGGTGTGTCTAAATTATTCCTTATAAATAAGAGAAAGACATGCTGATCCCACAGGACAGGGGAAAGAGTGGCAGCTGACGGATTTAGGGAACCAAAAGGAAAGTGCTGTGGAGAGAATTTCTGATAAGCTGGATTTATGCTGATTCGGAAAACTCGCAAAAGAGAGTAGTGAAACCAGCAGGCTTTGTGTGCAGTGGTGACCCTGGAGCCCAGCGTTCCAAGAGCTATTGTACCAGCTCTTGAGATTAAATGTCCTGGAAAATGCAAAAACAGACATGGAAAATACTGCCAATACACTTCAGTCTGATTACGGCTAGAATAAACAGCATAAGATAAAATACTCACATCTCATCCTTCCCCAACAGGTTCGACTTTTAGTGGCCACTTTTCCCAGATTCTTTAAGTCTTTGATTTTGCTTATGGTAGGAAAAGTTCAAGCATCTAGGTATCTTACATAACTGATGGAATGATCCTTTCTCTTCCTTTTCTCCCATCAACTCCTACCTTTTCGGAGACATCCAATATTTACTTTTGTTCCTTTAACTACCTATTCAGAGAGCAATGGACAGCAAAGAATCAGAAATGGACAAGATGGAGAGAACGGATAACCAGTGTCCTGGGGAGGTTACGAGTACCTGCTAATCCTGTAAGGTAGTTCCTCTTTTGCATCTTTAGCTCAAGAGGAATGTAGTTTTTGAAATTTAGATCGAAGATCTTTATCCCATGGCTTCTCTCCCCATGAGGTCTCAGAGATCCTTTCTAATAGAGATGCTGGAATTTTTCACAATGAATAAACCCAAATAGAGAATTTCTGCCACAAAGGTTACTGACACATCAGCTGATATCCAAAAATAAATAAGATAAGTAAATAAATAAAAGATAGGAATGAAAGCCATTGGTGAATCTAGACTTATACATTCTGATACTGTGTAGAGTGTGGTTTAAACTAACTTCAAAACCTATTTAACTGTTAGCATGTCTTTCTCACTTTACCTAGTTTAAATGGAAATTCTCCAGAAGCTACACTGTTCCTTTTTTTTAAAAAAGTATTGACATATGCAAAAATTTCTCAGAACAAAGCTTGAGCTTTGAATGTGCCCCATCATATTTTCAGTCACTCAGTGTGTCAGGCTAAATGCAACTCTTATAACTGATAAGTATATGACAAACGAATAAAACTCTAAGTCTTTTACTTACACACACACACTAGCATTAATAACGTGAGCACAAGTGGTATATTTATGCAGTAAAGTCAGTAATGATCTTCTTCGGAGGCAGTCATACTCAACCCCACATTTACTAAATACAAAGGTACCTTGACAGGTCCCCTCAATTTCCTGGACCTTTCATCTCATCACTACCTCTCCCATCACAAATCGATCACACTTTCTCATCAGCTCATAGAGGCTGACTCAAGCACCCCTTTCTTTTACAACTCCGGCATTCTCACTAGTCCACAGAGCCTTTTGCCAAGTTCCAGAACACAAGCAAGGATTCATTCTTTTTTTGTTTTTTTGGCCGCGCCGTGCAGCATGCAGGATCTTAGCTCCCCAACCAGGGATCGAACCCGTGTCCCAGGCAGTGAAGCAGGAAGTCTTAACCACTGGACGGCCGGGGAAGTCCCGAGGACTCATTCTTGGTTTATTCTTTGACCTCAGACTGTAACTGGGCCGTTAAAACTAAGCTGAGCACCACCCACATCTGGGAGGCAGAGCTCATGGATTATGAAATCAGCGACTCACTGAACCTCAAGGGGTTTCGGCTTCTCCCATGACAAGATCATGCTCATGGCACTTGCCACCTGCTAGGCTGTCAGGGGACTTGGCAACAAAGTCTACAAATTACAAAGAGGCCCTATGCCATAAATAACAAGTCATTAATAAAATTAGTTCAAGTGCCAGAAAGAGTATTACCAACAACAGTGGCAGATCACACTTGGTCAGAAAAAAAGTGGGTGGAAGAATCAAAAAACGGGCAGAAGATCTAAATAGACATTTCTCCAAAGAAGACATACAGATGGCCAACAGGCACCTGAAAAGATGCTCAACAACGCTAATTATTAGAGAAATGCAAATCAAAACTACAATGAGGTATCACCTCATACCCGTCAGAATGGCCACCGTCAAAGAGTCTACAAATAACAAATGCTGGAGAGGGTATGGAGAAAAGGAACCCTCCTATACTGTTGGTGGGAACGTAAACTGGTGCAGCCACTATGGAAAACAGTATGGAGGCTCCTTAAAAAGCAAAAATAGAACTACCATATGACCCAGCAATCCCCCTCCTGGGCATATATCTGGAGAAAAACATGGTTCGAAAGGATACCTGCACCCCAGTGTTCATTACAGCGCTGTTTACAATAGCCAAGACGTGGAAGCAACCTAAATGTCCATTGACAGACGAATGCACAAAGAAGATGTGGTACATATATACAATGGAATATTACTCAGCTATTAAAAAGAATGAAATAATGCCATTTGCAGCCACATGGATGGACCTGGAGATTATCATACTAAGTGAAGTAAGTCAGACAGAGAAAAACAAATATCATATGATATCACTTATATACGGAATCTAAAAAAAAAAAAAAGATACAAATGAACTTATTTACAAAACAGAAACAGACTCACAAACAGAGAAACAAACTTATGCTTACCAAAGGGGATAGGCGGGGAAGGAATAAATTAGGAGTTTGGGGTTAACAGATACACACTACTACGTATGAAATAGATAATCATCAAGGACCTACTGTATAGCACAGGGAACTATATTCAATATCTTGTAATAATCTATAATGGAAAAGAATCTAAAAAAGAATATATATATGTATATATGTATACACACACATATATGTATTAATCACTTTTCTGTACACTAACATGACTGAAACTAACATGACATTGTAAATCAACTATATTTCAAGAAAAAAAATTTTTTAAAGTGGGTGGAGGGATTTTCTGATCCTCATTTCAACTAACACTATTCCCTTTTAACACAAGAAGAGTTTAATGTTGTTGTTGTTGTTTTTCTAAAAGGTTACTTCTACCCACACAATTTTGCACATCAAGCATCACTTTTTCCAACTTATTTGGAGGCAACACTGTATTTACTAGCAGGACAATATAGTGTTGATTTCAAAGCAAGTCCAAATATTGCTTCCAATCAAATTAACTGCAGCCATTTAACCTCTGGGACCAAAGAGATTCAAGTCTACCTGCTGCAGGACCCCCCCATTCCTGGTGTACCTTAAATAAACCCAGATTTCATTCACAGCAGAAGGGACCTCTCAGCCAACAGAAGAGGCTCATCCTCTGACCCTCTAGGTTGCAAGAGATGAACACGTTGAGAATCAAAATCAGATTTCTGCTGATCTGAAGGTTTAGTCTTCCCACCATGTCCAAGTCAGACTCCAAAAGGGGGCCAAACGCTAGGAATGAACTTGAAGCAATTAAAAAACCAGAAACAAAACAATGAAATGTGTCCTCCCATCCGCTCCCCCACCCCCCATCAACCTCCCACTTTGTTGCACATTGGAAAAATGGCACACAGAGCTAAGTTCTACTAAGTGTAAGGAATAGATTTTGCTCCAACTCCTGAGACAGTTCCCCCAGGGTCAGCGGTGGCTTCCCTGGATGAAGTCATAAGTTTGCCCCTGGCTCTTGGACTGGTGCTTTCCCCGAACATCACAGTCATGCTTTGAGAAAAGGACCAGACTTATAGTGCCGAGGTGTTAGGGGTATGTGAGAAGGTGTTCAAAACCCATTCAGGTAAATGCAGATCAAATCAGCCTGACCAGGTGTCTAAATACAGCTGGGGTTACTCCAACACTGAATAAGCCATCCCCACCGAAGAGCTCGGATTTAGAAATGTGCTTGGCTTAGGTGTTCTGAGAATCCCTTTCACCAGATGCTGGGAGGATTCAAACTGAGAGAAGCCAGAACAGCGGTAACAACCTCTACTGGGATGTTCCATTCATGGGGGAGAAAGCCTCCTCCATCCACGGGGAGGTCAGGGGATCGCCTTTCCCTGCAAGCAGAGCTTCCGGGGGGACTGGCATTGCTGCACCGTTCAGAATGAGTGTGTCTATTAAGAAGCCACCGCCAGACCTATTATTAGAACAGCCATCCCTTGGAAATTTCGCAGAATTTGCTTGAATCTACTGAGCAGTTACTCTCCTAACGAGGTACTGGAGAAAGGCACCGAGTTCCTGACGACACACGGGCAGCCCACACGGCTCTCAAACTACAGGACCGGTTCATCTTTTCTAAATGCAATATGCGCCCACGTTTGGGCAGTTGCCTGCAATACAGAAGCACTGCGTTTGGGGGGTTCGTCCTGAAGGGGGTTCCCTCCTCTCCTCCTCCTCCTCCCGCTGTCTCCCTGCATTAAACTTGCTGCAGCCATTTGGAGTGTGAAAGAGCAGTCCATTTTAGCAGTCCCAGGCAGCCGGCGATCTGCAGCCTGCCTCCTGAACCCACCCAAAGAACAGGACTGCCCTGTCACTTCCAGAAAAACGGTTAGAAAAAAAAAAAAAAAAAAGAACAAAATCACGCCCAGGTCTGCCCGCAGCAAGGTCCTTTCCTTTCTCCCCGGGTAGACCCAGCCAGTGTGAGGTCGAGATGCCAAAGAAAGTGGGTGCGGGGAGAGCGGGTAGTAGGAGGGAGTAGAGTCTGTGCCGCACGTGGGGTGTGCACTGGAACAATGTCACATCTGCGGCATTAAATGCTCTACGTCCTCCGTAAAGCAGAAGTGTCATGTCCCTCTCACCGGCCCAGAAATGGACCCAGAAGTGCTGCAGAATCCACCGCCTGCCCGCAGTCGCGGCTGGGAAACAAAGACACATTACCTTTTATTCGTGGCGCTTCCCGGGTAGCCGAGGAACTTCAGGTTTGCAGCGGCGGATCCGCCGAAACGGGCGTCCCATGCGCCCCGGGTGCGCAGGCCCGGGGCCTAGCCGGCGGCATCCGCGCCCAGCGCCTCCGCCCCCGCCTCCGCCGCGCGGCGCCCGCAGCCGCCCCGCTGGTCCCCGCGCGCCCCCGCCGCCGCCGCCCCGCCGCCCCGCCGCCCCGCCGCCCCCGCGGGTCCCCAGTCAGCCCATCGCCCGCTCGCGCCGCTCACGCCGAGCCTGGCCGCGCGCCAGGGCGCACCGCCGCCGGCCCGCCTCTCGCCCGCGCGCTGAGCACCGTGCCGCCGCGCCCGGCCCTCCGCATCGCGGTCGGCCCCGCGCGGCGCCCCCGGGCACGGCGAGCGCGCTCGGCGCGGCCGGCGGCCGGGGGCTAGGCCGGCTCCGGCGAGTCCCGCGCGGCCGAGCGCGCCGCCGCCTCCCGCGCGCGCCGCGGGGCACCCCTGAGAGCCGCCCGCACGCGGACAACAATGAACGCGCCGGCCCGGCCCGGCCCCTGCGCAGCCTGCGAGCCCCCGGTTCCCGCTCCGCCGCACACGCGATCGGGACCAAGTTAGGTCCCGAATCAGCTGCCGAGCCGCAGAGGCTGCGCGGAGCCAGAGGCGTGCGCGAGAGGAGCGGGGATTCCGAGCCCGAGGACCGCCCGCGCACCCGGCGCCGTCCCCGACAAACCCACCGAAACCCGCCGCGAGAGGCCCCCTCCCACCCTGGGAGCCGGAGGAAGAGGCTACCTTGGCTGAACTTGGCGGAAGGTGCAGCTCTTATCCCTCGATCTAGTCCAGTTTTCTTGCATTAATCTCCCCTCAACTCTTTGGAAATGGAAGTTCCTGTGAGATAACCCAGTCGTGGGGCTATTGTCAGGATTCGCAACAATTACTGCGGAGGGGAGACTCCCATTTCCAGAGCCTGGGGGAGGAAGACGGCCTGACACGTTCTCTTTCCAAAAAAGAGAAACACACTGGGAGACTATCCCGAGAACAGTAACTCAATTCACATTGTATGTCTAAATGTTTATTACTTCAGGAGCTCAATTTGCCTTAGACACTTTTTTTCCCCCTTTTTTCATGAATTGTCAAAACACGGTTGATGAAATAAAGGGAGAAGGAGGCGGGAGCACCCGCTTAGCGAAGGTGGAAAAGCCAGCTTGTCTCAGAGGTAAAATCTTTCCCTAGACCTCACTCGTCACTTGAATTCCCAATATCCATCCACCCGTCCATCCACCCATCCATCCATCCACCCATCCACCCATCCTTCAAGGGAGGGACTGTTTCCCCTTTCAGTGTAGTTTGAAGGAGACCCAGGTATACTGATAACATTATTTCCAGGACACTGGCAGAAGTGAAAACTTACAAACTTTATAATAAAAAGAAATCTCACACATCCTGTCTTCCAACTGATCTTTCCAGACACAGCTTGTGTGTTCTCTGATGATCTCTGGTGAACATTTTTGACAGTTCAAGAGGCCTCACAATCCACAGAAGGGAAACATCTAACTTTTCCTCCAAGTCAGTGTTGGAGGAAAAGGTGAACGCCTGTGAGAAGGACTACCCATCTTATTTCAGGCGGTGGTGATCACATGCTCCTGGCTGGGGGACTTGATTATCTGAATCTGAGGAATGGGAAGCTGAATGGGAGGTTTCTGTATTTTTGAAGTCCTTGAGGATTGTTCTCATGCCAAGCCCGGTTCTTTCATGCTGCAATTGAAGCCCATCTCCTCGTGTTCTGAGGCCTTTAGAGGGAATATTATTTCTTTGGAAGCAGATTATTTCCAGTGCTGCTCTGTTTTGACTGCAACACCCAACAGGTGGTGATCGAGGAAATGTTCAAACCTTTCTCTTCCGATAGTTTGCATCCTTAGAAGAGTCTTTGGATTCCATCTACATCTACCTCCTGCCTTTCCACCTTGGCCGTTGGAATTCTCAATATGTCCTGAATCAAGCTGACCCACTGGTAAAGCCCCTTTCCAGGTTCCCTGTCTTACTAAACAGCATCCTTCATCTCCCCACAGGGATAGAGAGATCTTTCATCTCCTTCCTTTTACTCATTCCTCACTGTCAAATTATCACCAAGCCTATCCTCATAAATAGATCTGGAAAGTTCCTTGAGAGCAGCCCCTTGTCTGACTTGTTCCAACAGTGCCTGGTGCCCATTGCTTAATCTTTGTTGCATGAGTAGGCCCTGCCCCTAGCCTCGGTCAGTGTACATCACCTTTCACCGCCATGTCTCTAGCAACCTCCTGACTGGACCCCAGTCTTGTCTCTCAAATGCATTCACCACACCACCTGCAGTCACTCTCCTGAAACTCACATCTGATCATAGGATTTCTTTGCTTGAACCCATGCAAGGTTTCCCTGGCTCTTAGGAATAAAGTCCTCGCTTCTTTAGATGGCTGGGATGTCCCGAGCATAAGGCCCTCCTTATCCATCCAGCCTTGTCTGCGGCCACCAGACCCATCGCTCTCTCTTCCCTTCAGCTCCATAACCCTATTCCAGGTCCCCTGTGTTCCTGGTTCTCACTGGTCCCCTTGTCCCCCAGCAGCCCATGACTGTAGAAGCCACTCCAATCATGTCACATCTCTGCTTACAACTATCCGGGCTTCTCACTGCTCCTGAAGCATCCTCCCCATCGTCATCACGTGTTATTCTCCGAGTCCCTCTCTATGATTTGCCACCAGGCCACTTTTCCGCCCGTGAATGACTCTTTCCTTTTCTTGGCTTTTGCATGTCTTGTTTCTCCTGCCTGGAATGCTCACTGCCCGCCCCCGCCCCGCCCACTCTTTGTATAGCTGGCTCCTTGCCATCCTTCAGGTTTCAGCTCAAACCCTGCCTCCTAGATAACCTTCCCTGATCAGCACGTGGGAAGTGACCTCCCCAGCTGCTCTTTGTATCATTAGCCTGTTTATTTCCTTCTTAACTATGATTGGTATTCACAGCTGCGTGTGAAAGGCACAGACTGATGTCACACTTCCAGAGCCTGGCTCTTGCCTCAGCCACCTGCTAACTGTACAACCTTGGGCCAGTATCTTAACCTCTCTGTGCCGCAGTTTTCTCACCTATGAAATGGGGATCATAATACTACCTACCTCATAGCGTTGTTGTAAGGATTAAATGAATCAATATATGTGAAAAACTTAGAACAGGACCTGGCAATATAAGCGTATACATGTGAGGGCCTTTATGTGTTTTATTCTCACTCTGTTCCCATGGCCTGGGCTAGTCCCTGACACAGGCTGTCTTTACCCCCTTAGCCTTTTGTGTTTGGAGCCCAAACTGAGAATGGATACAAATTTCCGGAAGAAAAACTACATTTGAAGAATTTAAGTACTGAGAGAAATAGGCCATGGTAAAACTTGATGAATGAGATAAAAATTCAAACTTAAATCATCTGGAAGCTAATGAAAATATGAAGGAAATATATTCTCTGTTTCACCAGCAGTGATCCTTGGAGTTCATGGATGACAAGCTTTGCCAGTCAGAATTTTGTAATGGTCTGTTTTCCGAAGAGAGGCCAATTCTACCACTGACAATTCAGGCAGTTTCTTGCAAAGACATAAAGAATCAAAGGATCTTTGCAAAGTGTTGGACCATCGGCCAGCCCTAACATGTAGTTGTGATGAAAGAATAGAGCATGTTTCCATTTTCAGCTCAAGTGTGATGCTTTTTGAAGAATCTAACTGAAAAAAGAAACGTGGAAGGCTGGTTTCTGGACATATGCCTTTGTGTTTTGCTTTTACTGCTGGAGAAGATTCAGAAAGAAGGAGAAATACTTTTCCTTTGGTTCTTCCAGAGGGCAAGCAGGACTTTGAGACCTGATTACCAGGGGTTCTCACAAAGAGTTAGGGAGCTTTGTATTGAAAGGAGCTAAAGTCTCCAAGAGAGGAGAGGTGCTCTGAAGCTTGAAAATGGGGAATGGAGAAAAGCATGGAGAAAGGCAGTAACACCCCCGGAGGAAGGAAAGGGGTGCCACCTGCAATTGGAGAGACCCGTACTCCATGTCTACAGAGTGCCTCAAGAGGGCGCTGGTCACCTGCTGGGGCAGCCTGAGGACAATGGAGGAAGGTACCAAATGCTAAGAGGTGTGTCTTAGGCACAGCAAAGGATCTTGGGGTTCGGCCAGGAGGGATGGAGTCTTTGGCTTTAAAATGGACCTCAAGTTCTTGGGTACGTGAGCATCTCAGTGGCATCTACGCTGGATCAATGACAAGAGACCCTTTTCCTGTCATGAGGTATTGATAGAATGTGAGTTGGTGGAGAGGAAAGAATGAGTGAATTCCTGCCACCTAGGTGAGTGAGGACACAGATTGAACTGGGTTTAGAGGAGTAAACTAATGTGATTTTTTTACACCCAAAGTTGCAGAGCAAAAATTAGACCCACTTCACTAATAGAAAGTATCTGGTTCTTAACTCTGGGGTCTGCAGTCGCAGCTTTCCTAACAAGCTCGGGGCAGTACATGGAGCCGTTAGGAGAAGATGCCTCAGCTTGGATCTTAGCCAGAGTACCACTGCTGCCGGAGAAGGATGATCCCCACTCATTCCTTTGTGTATCTGCCCAGTTGAGGACAGATACCAGCGTGGGCTGGATCTGAGTCTGGGCTGCACAATCCTTTGCTAAGAACCAATAACATGGGACAGCCCTGGAATCCTGCTCTGAAGGCGCAGTGTGACCTTGAACAAGTCTCTTAATTTTTTGGTGCCCATTTCTTCACCTTTAAAACTGACCTGAGAATCATCTCTCTCTCTCTCTAGCCTTATGAAGACCATGGATTCAACACATATTAATTATTTTCAAAACCACACAACTGATGACAGTTGATAAGTAACATTATTACGAGTGCATATTCTGTGCCAGGCACAGTGCTAAGAACTTTCCAAAACATTCATTGATCATCACAAGATTCCTATGAGGTGGAAGTTATTTTTTCTCTCTCTTCTATGGATGAGGAACCTGGGGTCTAAAAAGGTGAAGTAACAAGCTGAGGGGACTCTGTTTATCAGATTTGAACCCAGAGTCATCCTTTTGTGACCCTGAGCTCTTATCTTGCAAGCTTGACTACCTCATACTAATACAAATGAAATATATTGGCAATCACGGTGAGCATGGCCATGCACTTACTTTCTATACACTATTAATTACGGATTGAGCCACAGTTGGAGTTGGGTAGCCTCTAGGAGGTGATAGTATGTTGTGTTGTTACATTAGTTTCTAAGCTGCACCAAACAGACATTGATTTACATTCCGTTCAGATGTTTCTGGAAAATACTACTGGCATCTTTTCCTTCTACTTTCACCAGATTTTGAGGATAGAGCAAGACTCCTCTGGGGCAGGTTAAAGTCCTTGACTGGTTTTAAGTGAACCCTATTACATTTTTATACCCAATCCTTTTCTCTCCTCACTCCCAGGTCAATTAAAGGCCAATTCTGAGCCACTTCAATCAAAAAGAAAGAATTCCATCTCCTCTCCTGGCCAGACAGCTAGCACTTAAGACTGCGGTCCCTGGGGTATATGAAGAAACCATCTAATAACTGTGTTTTAGTTCGTTATTTTTTTAAATAGCAATGTCATTTTTTTAATAGCTATGTTTTATAATCTTGTTATGCTCTCATTACATGAGATTGTTGCTTATTATTTTTTCCTGGTTGGGGATCCTGATTTAGACTGTCTCAACTCAGGGCAGTAAAAACCCAGGGCAAGTAATTGTGAAACACAGACAAGAATCAATCAAAACATCACAAGCTAATTAATGTCATTTGGAGCCCCTGGGAGCAGCTGTATTATAGTGAGTACCATACTATAAAATCGGTGTACATTAGAAGTACACTCAAGGACATAGGTTAACTCTTTCACCAAACCCTTTCTGTTTATTTGCTCTGAAATATATATTAACCGTAGTTAAGACTTACTTGGCACTTACCAGGTGCCAGATACTGCTTATGTGCTTTATATACAATAACTCATTGAATCTTCTCAACAGCCCTGGGAGGTCGGTGCTATTATTAGCCCCATTTGGAAGGAAGGGAATAAGTCAGGGAGAGGGTTTATAACCCACCTCAGGTCCTACAGATGAAAAGTAGGCAACAGCCAGTTATCAAACTTGGGTGGTCTGAGTTCCGAGTTGAGATTATTAACCCTCACTCATCTCACCGTCCATTGGTCAAGTATTTGGAGGCACTGCATCCCTTATTACCTAACACAGTGCCTATCAGCTGGGACTCAATACTCGTTATTTATTCGTGGGCCCATCACCTCGTTATGAAAGGGAGTTAAAACAGAAATATTTGTGAAATTGAATAGAAAAAATTTTTCAGCAAGCATTCCTTTTTCAGTTGGAACTTATAATAGAGAGAAGGCTTCTGTGCAGGTGACATCAATTACTCAATCTGTCAAGCAAGCAATAAGAATGTATTGGAACCATGAGCCAGTTTAGGAGGAAGGCCCCCAGGATTTAAGAGAACAGAGGCACCTGTGCCCCAGGGAGAAAAGGCAAGTCAGTTTCCTGGAGTTGAGATGGGGCTGAAAACTGTCATCGAGTGATGACTTGTGATGTGATGATATTTTTCCTGCCACCAAATAAAGATCAGACCCACCCCAAATTACAATGGCAAAGAATTCACGTTATAAATAAGGTGGGTTCAGTGAAGCAAGTTTCTAAGGTTCTGACTCAAATAGGCAGTTGGTTAGGCTGTTTGCTGAGATACGAATTGGATACGCAAGATTAGAACTCAGAAAGAGATATCTGGGTGGAAAAGAGAAAAGGTTGGCGACGCCTGTACATAGAGGGCACTTAAACCTATGGAAATTGACGAGGTTGTCCAGGAAAGATACTGTCGGGGGGAAAAGAGGGCTCAGGACCTAGCTCTCAGGCAGACTTAAGCCAGCATCGGAATCACCTGAAAGGCTTGTCAAAACAGATCGCTGGGTCTCACCTCCCCCAGGCCCCCCAGAGTTTCTGATTCATAAGTCTGGGCTGCGGTGCAAGAATCTGCATTTCTAATAAGTTCCTGGGATGCTGATGCTGCCGGTCTCCGAGCATCTCTCTTCTGCCAGAGCGGTCTTCGCTCTGCTCCTGGCACCCTGGCCTCCCTGCTGTTGTCCGGACTCATCAGACTCTCTCTAGCCCAGGACCTATGCACCTCCCTCTGCCTGGAATGCACCTCCCCAGATATCAGCCCAATCAAGCCCAAACCTTTTTCAGGTCCCTGCTCAAATATCACCTGCTTAGAGAGATCCTTTCTGACCATCTTCTTTTTTTTTTTTTTTTTTTTCAGTAGCAAGAAATGGAAGCAAGTTTTATTTCTTTTTTCATAGCTGTCACTCAATTCTTCAAATGCCAAACTCACTGTGATCTATGACCATCTTTCTTAAAAAAGCAACTCCTCCCTCTCGCCCTCCTGCTTCTGCCCCTCACCCTCATCCCTTCCCTGGTTTATTTTTCTCGGTTTCCCTTATCACCTTCTAACAGACTATACAACTTATTTGTTTGTATGTTTTGTTCATTATCTGTCTCTCCCAGGAGAGCAGGGATTTATGTCTGTTTTCTTTTTGGCTGACTCTCTTGAGCCTAGAATAGTCCCTGGCACATATTAGATGTTCAATGAGTATTCATTGAAGGATGAATTAAATGAAGGAATAAACATTCTTGCCTGTAGAATTGTGGTTTTAAGAATTTAATTCTGATGGAAACCCTTCATAACTGGTTGCCTCCATATCAAAAATGAATATGACCATGTTGTTCCATTCTGAAAAAAAAAAGAAAAATCTCCTCTTCTACCCGGGATAAAGCCAAAGATCCTTGGATATTCTCCAGTAGGCACTGGTTGGGGCTGAGACATGGCAGGGAACAGACTCTGACGTGGTCCCCGTCCCCTTGTTGCCTACAACCTGGTTAAAATCCTCCCCTGCTCTGAAATAGCCCATGCATCTCTCTACCCATTTTGTAGCACTTTATTGTAACCATTTCTGCATTTGTCTATATGCCTCACTCAGGATTTCCTCCAAGGCAGGAATCATGGTGGTGCTTTGTTTTTGTTTTTATTTTATTCGAAGTCCTCAAAGTTTGTTCATCTGTACACAGTATATTTAATGTTGCTTTATCACTTTCTCTCGGCCAAGCGTTATGATCATTACCCAATAGATTTTTAGAGTGAAATCCATTCAGCTAATAAAAAACAGGAGAAGCGTCTGTGATGGTAGGAAACAGCATTTGACCGGTGTTTATATGCAATTCCGTGTAATTGTTTTAATAAAGGCGGCCTAAATTATAGTCAATCTGAAGCTATAAATGAGCTCTGTCGCTCATAACTGAGCCAGGGCGAGTCGTGTGGTGTGTGCACCGCCAGTGGTGTGGAACCTTCCTTCAGTGCGTTCTGCAGATTTCTAAAAGCGTTTGTGGAGGCCTGATAAAAACACTTAATAATCCCGCAGCTGTAATTTCTATCTTGAAATGGATGTTTTTCCATCTCTCCTCTCAGTCTCTACCTAGTAAACTCTAAATTGTTTTGGTGTTGGCTTTCAGAAACATAAGGTTCTTTCTTGGCTTATATTCTTTCATATTCATATTTTATATTCTTCTCTAGTGGGGTCTAGGGAAGATCTTCACAGGTCTTTTCTTGGATTTCACCCTCTTTTTCACTGTCTCAAAAGTGCAAAATAAAGCAAATAAACACTGGTCTGAATAGCTGATCCTAAGCAGAGGTGAGGATGCTTGAGGACGGTTTTGATCTTGAGTTCTCAGTAGAAGAGGGGATACAGCGGAGAGAAAGGAAAGTATCTTCAGAATCTTCAGAGGATGCCTTCTGTGCTATTTGCAAAGAAAATTCCCTTGGAAATGGGTTATAACGTAAACTGGGATAGGATGATGATGATGATGATGATAATAACGATGGCTAGTATTTATTGAGTGGCACCAGGCACATTATGTGAATCATCTTCAATTCCTGCAGAAACGCTGCAAGTAGGTATTATTCATTTCCATTGTATAGATCCAGAAATTGAGGCTCAGAAACATCAAGGAACTTGCCAAAAGTCCATACCCAGAAAGAGGCAGATTTGAATCCGAGTCTGTATTCAACTCCTCCAAAACTCGAGGACTATATTTGTGACTAATTGTATAACAGGTTATTTTAGTTTCTGTTCTGTGGCAAGTGTAAAGCATTCCAGCAAAGGGTTTTAATGTAGATTTTTTTTTTTTTAAGCCTCCAAGATGCGAGGCTTAATTTTGAGCAAAAGCAGAAGTTGGTCAACTAAGGGCTCACAGCGAGAAGTCTCAGGATTGCTTTCTGGTGGAGTGGATGGATGGCGAGGGAGCTCCCGGAAGGAATGGAAAGCGGGAAACACCAAAGATGATATTCATCTAGGTGACGGGTTTGCCGATCACTGCCCCGAGCTGCCTCTGGTCATCAAAATCATCCCCACCCAAGCAGAGCTCTGCAGACATCAGGAGGTAGTCCGCACCGGCAAGTCCAGTGACAGGACGTAGCTGACTCGGCGCTGCCCCGAGTTGGCTAACCCCGGCATAACCCCTGGTGTGTACTTTTGCCAACAGTTATTTGGCAGATGCTCTCTGCTCTCTGCTTTCACCGTACTCTTAGTGGTTAGCATCTCTGATTCTGCTCCTCGTTCCTGTAAAGCTTTGAACAGGTCAACCTAATTCTTCAGGCAGGACCTTCCTTATCTGTCTACACGGCAGGCTGAAACCAGTATTAGGATCCACTTTCCTGCCCCAAGACGCTGAGAGACATAGCAAGGTGGTTAGGAGTGCAGGCTATGGCACTGGACTTCCTGGGTTTGAACCACAGGTCAACCACTTACTAGCTGTTGTACTAGTCATACTAGCAATCTTGGGCTAATGGGTTCTACACTTCTTTCAGCCTCAGTTTCCTGAGGGTTGCTATGAGGATTGCATTGTAAAACGGATAGTTTTTGGCACAGAACACACGCTTAATAAAACATATGCTAGGGCTTCCCTGGTGGCGCAGTGGTTGAAAATCTGCCTGCTAATGCAGGGGACATGGGTTCGAGCCCTGGTCTGGGAAGATCCCACATGCCGCGGAGCAACTGGGCCCATGAGCCACAACTACTGAGCCTGCGCGACTGGAGCCTGTGCTCCGCAACAAGAGAGGCCGCGATAGTAAGAGGCCCGCGCACCGCGATGTAGAGTGGCCCCCGCTTGCCGCAACTAGAGAAAGCCCTTGCACAGAAACGAAGACCCAACACAGCCAAAAATAAATAAATAAATTTTAAAAAAACAATAAAACAAAAGACATATGCTATTAATATTCTTATTTGCATTACCTGTGTCAACTAAGGGCATGAAATCTGGCAGCTTTTGTCCATATACAATACCCCCTTGCCTGCTGTGTTAGATGTTGATATTTGGTTTAAGCCCTGTACCTAAGTGTTGTGAGCTTTAATGAGATGCCAGGTGACGTAAGTCCTGTAAATAAATCATAGGAAATATCCTGATCCTAAAGAATAGTGTCCTGAATTCCATCCCTTTCTTCTGAGTGTCCTGCGTGCCCTGTCCTTGTAGGGAGTGTTCACCCTGCTCATCTGCGATTAACTTAAGAGGGGATTCAGGTCCATTTAGGACACCTACAACTTCATTCAGCCACTGAGGGCACATTGGAGAGAACTAGAAAATGAGCCTGACTTTTTAAGGTCTGTTCAATCTCCAGTTCAATGGGAAAACCAAGGTGGATCGCAGATTAGACAAAACTAAATGCCCTGGCCCTTCGTTCCTCGGACACTTAACAAGTGCCTGTGCAGCTGTGTCCGTAGGCATTGTTCATAGAAGCGCTCTGAGGCTTGAAGGCTTGTGTAAGCACCTCTGCTGCACAGAAGCGGAAATGGGCAATAAGGAGTTCGTGGCCTGCCCAAGGGCTCCCTGTGAATTTGTGGGACGTTCAGAATTAAAACAGGTAGCCTTTCCTGAGCACTGCTCACCAATACTGTCCCCTCCCAGTATGTATGCAGGGTAGTTACAAGACCAGATATGTACACACTCCTAGGTTCCTTCCCACTGTAGTGAGTCCCTCGTAATACAAAAGCACCTAAAATTCTTTTCTTGTTAAATTTTGATGGCCTTCTTTAAAAAGTATTTTAAAAAATGAAACATAAGCATTCAGAAAAGTACAGAAAATAGACTCCTGAATACCATTAAGACTGAACATTTTGCCTTATTTGCTCTAGACTTAATTTTTTTAATTGAGATATAATTGACATATAACATTGTGTGTGTTTACAGAATACAAGGGGCTGATGTGATACATTTATACTTCACAATTTGGCTCCTGCTGTAACACTGCTATCACATCACATAATTATTTCTTTTTTGTGGTGAGAATAAATAAGATCTAGTCTCTCAGCAACTTTGAAGTTTAGAGTACAGTGTTGTTGGCTGTAATCACTATGCCATGCATTAGCTCTCCCGGACTAACTCATATTCTAGTTGTAAGTCTGTACCCTTAAAAAAAATCTCCCCAATTCTCCCATCCCCCAGTCCCTGGTAACCACTATTCTACTCTCTGTTTCTATTCCTAGGAGTTCAGCTTTTTTAGATTCCACGTATAAGGGATATTATATAGTATTTGTTTTTCTCTGTCTGACTTATCTCACTGAACATAATGTCCTCAAGGTCCATCCATGATGTTGCAAATAGTAGACTGTTTTTATTGAAAGAGAGAAACAGAGACAGAGAGACAAGAGACAGAAAGGGTGGGAGAGAAAGAGAGAGAGAGCGAACTCTCATACTTTCTCCTTCCCTCCCCAGAGGCTGAGACTCTTCTAAAGTTTCTGTGTATCATTCCCATATTCCATGTTTGTTTTATCCTTTGACTACATACAAACATAGCCATAAGCATATACTATTATATATGCATACATATAGGTACTGTAAGTATATACTATTATGTGTGCTTTTAAACCTTACACAAATGCACCAGAACAGGTCTATCTTTTCACAATTTATTTTTCATTCAACAGAATGTTTTTAAGACTTGTCCATGTTGACACATTTAGACTTAGTCCATCCATTTGAATCCACTGTGCAAATAGCCCACAGGTCATTTATCTTTCTCCTACTGAGGGATTAGTAACTTCTAAGTTTTCACAAATACAGTTGGCCAGGGCCTTTGCTCTTACTCTTTCCCCTGCCTGCCATGCTTACTTCTCAGTTATTCCTTCATTCAAGAACATTCTTATAATGTCGGCTTAATTTGCTTCCTTATTCCTTCAGGTTTTTACTCAATTGTCACTGGGATGGCCAGATAAAATATAGGATGTTCAGTTAAATCTGAATTTCAGATAAACGATGAATAAATGTGTAGTACAAGCATGTCCCAAATACGGTATGGGATAGGCTTATACTTAGAAAATTCACTGATGATCTGAAATTCAAATTTAGGTGGGTGTCTTGTATTTTTATTTGCTAAACTAGCAACCCCAATTGTCATGTGCTCAATGAGGCCATTCCTGTCATCCTCTTCAAGTTTTTAACCCCTTCCCAACACTTCCTATTCTTTTTCTCTGTTTTATTTCCCCTCATAACACTTATCACGAATTTACCTGCCATATATTTTCCTAATTTATTTTGCTTATTTTCCGTCATCCTTCCTAAGCTCTTTGAAGGCAAGATTTTTGTTTGTTTTGTCCCCTGCTATATCCATAATACCTGAAATAGTATGTGAGGCATAGTATGTGTTCAATAAATATTTGCTGAATGAATGAATGGAATAATGCAAAGACTATCTTTGTGTATGTCTCCTGAGTATATGTCTGTGAATTTCTGTAAGATAAACACTTGGAAATGGAATTGTTTTTTGTAGGATGTCTATCTTTACTAGCTATTTCTCATTGCTATTCAAAGTGGTTGAACTAATTTCCATTCCCATCAGCGATGTATAAAATTCCCCATTTCCCCATATTCACACTATCTTCTCTTCCTTCCTTCCTTCTTTCCCTCCCTCCCTCCCTCTCTCCTCTTTCCATCCTTCTTCCTTCCTCCCTCCCTCCTCCCTCCCTCTCTCCCTCTTTCTCTCTTTCCTTCCTTCCTTCTTTCCTTCCTTCCTTTCTTTCTTTCCCTCCCTTTAGAAATACACTAATTTAAAATTTTTGTAGCAATAGTTGAAACCAGCATGAAAACATATGATACTCACTAGTGAATTACAACTAATGAATTCATAAAAAACAGTAACTGTTAATCGAAAAGGTTTCAGATGTTTTTCAGTGCTTATTTAAAATATGAGTTAATTATCATAGATGCATTCCTAAGCCACGGTACCTCTTGTGTAAGAAAACAAACAAAAATTGCTCCAACCCACTACTGTTTCAGTTACACCGAAAAGGTCATTATACACATTTTGAAGAAAAGCCACCTTATTATTTTTTCAACTAAAAAGGAGGAAGTCCTATCTGAGAGCCATAAAATGAAAACCTCCACAAAAATTGCATGGAATGTTCTTTGGGATCAGATTCAGAATTTTCAGAAACATGAAACCCATATCAAAAGAGGAAATTTGACACAGTCCTTTGTTACAGATATGGTCAATCTCTTTTACATCCAAAAGAAGAACTTAAGCTATAAGTTTTAAGAGCTGTGTGTTGGGAGTTCCCTGGTGGTCCAGTGGTTAGGACTTGGTGCTTTCGCTGCCAGGGACCAGGTTCAGTCCCTGGTTGGGGAACTCAGATCTCGCAAGCCACGCAGCATGGCCCAAAAAAAAAAAAAAAAAAGGCTGTTTGATCAAAGAATATAATGAAATGACACATTTTAATGTGTTCTTAATACATTCTTGAACATTCATAAAATAGGTTGTGATCTTTTGCAAAAATGGCCACAATTCCTCCCTGAATCTAGGCTCCTTATAATGATTGTGAAGGGATGTGTAGAGGTGAAGTCTGTTTCCTTCCTCTTGAATCTGGACTGTGCTTCTGACTGGCCTTGGCCAGTAAAATGCAGAAGCGACAATGTGCCTGTTAAAAATTAGCCCTCAAAAGGTCTTTTGTGCTTGTACTTGATCTCTGGGAACACTGCCTTCCTGTCCTAGGAACAAGCCTGGAAGACGTGAGACCTAGTGGATCAAAGCTGAGTCAGCTGAGTTGTCCCAGATGAATTCCTAAAGAGGTGAGAGAGCTCAGCTGAGATCAGCGAAGCCACCTGCCTGACCGGCCACTGAGCACAGATGCACGAGGAAGACCGGAAGAACCGCCCTGCTGAGCCCAGCCCAGATTGCTGACATACACGATCCCAGGCTGACTAAAGGCAGGTTGTTTGAAGCCGCTACATTTTGCAATGATTTGTGACACAGCAATGGTTATTGATGCACAGGCTAACTTGGTTCCTCACCCTACAGAAAGCAGAGCTGTTAATTTCTTCAGTTTCTTTCCTTTTGCTACACTTATGCTGATGAAATGGGTGAAAATATCTTAATTTGCAAAGGGCTTGATGGCCAAATAACATAATTTTTTTTCAACAAGATCTGTGAATGTTTTATTGAGCACAGCAGCTGCTGGAACCAGTAAACGGTCACGTACCCAGCTTGGCACCCGTCTGTGATGGGCACACAGCTGTGTCGCACCATGCTGCCCTGGGGTCTGCGCCAGCAGTCCCTGCAGCATTCCGCAGGAACAGTCGACTCTTAAGCCTCTGGGAGTTTCAAGGCAAATATCGAGTAGTTTGAAAACTTGTCATTTTAAGGAAATTTTAAGAAAATGAAAAGTGCCTCTGAAATTGGACTTTTTGAAAAATAGCATTCTGAGCATATCTTTTCCCTCAGCCAGAGGAAACTGCCAGCTGGAATTTTCAAACTCAGAGATGAATTGTTAGTTTTCTTCATGGAAAGCAAATAAAAACAGACAAACAAACAAATAACTCCCCCCCCTCCCCCCGCCGACTACAACCTTCAAAGGGAATCCTCGTATATCGCTGGTAGGAATGTAAGTTGGTGCAGCCACTGTGGAAAACAGTATGGAGGTTTCTCAAAAAACTAACAATAGAACTATCATATGACCCAGCAATTCCTCGTTTGAGTGTATGTCCGAAAAAAACAAAACACTAATTTGAAAAGATACATGTACCCCAATATTCATAGCAGCATTACTTACTGTTGCCAAGATACAGAAGCAACCTAAGTGTCAATCAACAGATGAATGGATAAAGAAGATGTGGTACTCAGTCATAAAAAAGGAAGAAATTTTGCCATTTGCAGCAACATGGATGGACTTGAAGGGCATTATGCTAAGTAAAATAAGTTAGACAGAGAAAGACAAATACTGTATATCACCTATTTGTGGAATCTAAAACTACAACAAACTAGTGAATATAACAAAAAAGAAGCAGACTCACAGATACAGAGAACAAACTAGTGGTTACCAGTGGTGGAGGGGGCAATATGAGGGTGGAGAAGTTGAAGGCATGGACTACTGGGTGTAAGATGGGCTCAAGGATGTATTGTACAACACGGGGAATATAGCCAATATTTTGTAATAACTGTAAATGGAGTGTAACCTTTAAAAATTGTATAAAAAATTTAAAATTTTTTCAAAAATTTAAAAAGCCAAACAAAGTTACTAATGTTGAAGAATGGCTCACAAAATTTTTTTCAAGGCTGACCTTTCACAGTTAACCAGTGGTAAGCAAAGCTATGAATATTTTTTTCTGAAAATGGATGATCACCTCCATAAAAAGAAGGTTCCGGAAATGAATGCAAGGAGTTGATGGGGAACAGTGTTATGTAACTCTAAATTCATTCATATTATGAAAACCATCCTGCTGGGGGTAAAATAAAGAAAAACACCCTCAATCATCTTACTTCACTGAAAGTCTGAGGTCCCTGAGGATTTAAAAGAGATTGGCTAACGGACCAGAGATCCTCCCCGTTCACCATATGCAAGAGGAAGCATTTTTGACATTTCCATCTGCAGAAGTCTAAAAATGCTCCATAGTTTGGTCGCATCTCTGGGAATCTCTAGCGATCATGCTGGCGTAGCATGAAAGCAGGGCGAGAAATGTTGCTCTTCTTCCCGACATATTTATGGATGTCTGAGTTCTCAAAATACTGAAGCACCAAAACGGAGAAGAGAAACTCTCTGGACACTGAAACAGACATTTTTAGCTTTCTTCAGTTTTCTCGAACGCAGCTCAGTTTTCCAAAATGCATAGGCACAATCCAAATCCTTTCAATTTGGGGTTTTGCTTTATTTTTCCTCATAGTAACTAATTGAAATTCAACAAATGAACCTTTGATATTATAAAAATAATGCAAATTTTACAAGGAATGTATGATAAACAACGAGACTAAGAAGAGGCAGCCTACCGAAACAGGTGTTGGTGAGGATGGGGAGAAACTGGAACCCTCACACACTGCTGGTGGGAATGCAAAATGGTGCAGCTATTTTGGAAAACAGTCTGGAAGTTCATCAAAATGTTAGGAATATACCCAAGAGGAATGAAAACATACATCAGACAAACTTGTACATGAATTTTCATAGCAACATTAGGCATAAGAGGCAAAAGTAGAAACCACCAAAATGTCCATCAGCTGATGAATGGATAAACAAAATGTGGTGTATCCATACAATGGAGTATTATTCAGCTATCAAAAGGAGTTAAGTCCTGAAACAAGCTACAACATGGATAAACCTTGAACCCACTATGCTAAGTGAAAGAAGTCAGTTACAAAAGACCATGTAGTGTCTGATTCCATTTACATGAACTATCTGAAATAGACAAGTCTATCTATAGAGAAAGTAAATTAGTGGTTGCCTAGGGTTGAGGGGATGGGACAATTGTGGCGTGTAGGGGGGTGATGGTTAAGACGTACAGGATTTCTTTCGGGGAATGAGGAAAATGTTCTAAAACTCATTGTCGGGGTGGTTGCATTACTCTGTGAATTTGTTGAATATCACTGAATCGTACACTGTAATGGGTGAACTATATGGTACGGAATCAAAAGCATTCTGCTTTCATTAGGGCCACTGTGCCCAGGCTCTGCAACATGTCTTTGCTCTTCTCTGCCATTAGGGTCCTTGGTACTGGAGGACCCTATAATCATAACAAGAATTCGGGAGACATTTAAGTAGAGGTCTAGATAAATCCTCTCCAGTACATGATCCCCATTCATTCATCTAACAAACATCTGTTGAGATCCTACAACAGGCCAGGTGCTATTTTTAGTCCTAAGGATATAGTTAGTGAACAAAAGAGACCCACCCCCCCGCCCCAGGAGTCCCTGTCCCTGCACTCATGAAGCTGGCATTCCTGCGGGAGAGCCAGGCAACAAACAGATAAGTAAATAAGTCCATAGTCTATAAGATGGGAACGGTCTGTGGTCGGGGAGGGAGGTAGATGCTGCGGAAGCCGATTGCAGGGAGAGAGGGCAGAGCCTCCAAAAGGCGACTGTCATGAGCGGGTGAAGAAGTCTGAAGGGAGATGAGGCTTGACCATCTGTAGACCCAACACCTCTCCACCTCCTTGAGGCATCTTTGCATCCTGGGAAGGGGATGGCCATGGGCAAGATGCAAGACCTATTGAGTGACTCAGCTGTGGCCCATGCTGTGCCCAAGAAGGGGAAGGCGCCAGTGGACACCTTTTGTAAAGGCGTCAGGGGCTGGCGTTAAGCCCTAGCCTCGTTTCCTTTTTGCTAGGGCTGATCAGCAGAGTATACTTTAGTTTCAGTGGAACGTTTTACAAAGTTTCTCGTATGTACTTGAATTCTATAATTGTAACATGAGGTCTGGAAATATTCAAATAGGGGTATACTGGGGGGAGGGATAGATTGGGAGTTTGGGATTGACAAGTACACACTACTATATTTAAAACAGATAACCAACAAGGACCTACTGTACAGCAGAGGGAACTCTGCTCAATATTCTGTAATAACCTAAATGGGAAAAGAATTTGAACAAGAATAGATATATGTATATGTATAACTCAATCACTTTGCTGTATACCTGAAACTAACAACATTGTTAACCAACTATGCCCCAATATAAAATAAAAATTGAAAACAAAATAAAATAAAAATTAAAACAAAACAAAACAAATAGGGGTATATCCTTACCATGGGTAGGTTCATAACTTATAAAATAACCATACACAAAGAATGTCAATTAATGAAATCATATAGTAGATACTAAGTAACTGTATTCAATATGCCTGTGATAAGCACTGACAGTAATACCATTATCAAGAGTATGCTCAATTAATATTGTTGATTAATATCAATAATCAATGGCATTCAATATTATTAAGAAGAATAATAGTTGTAGTCTAATAAGAGTTTCATTCGTC
The DNA here is from genome assembly GCF_028564815.1 of Eubalaena glacialis. Lineage (NCBI taxonomy): Eukaryota > Metazoa > Chordata > Mammalia > Artiodactyla > Balaenidae > Eubalaena > Eubalaena glacialis. Next base: position 8,413,239 of record NC_083717.1, on the reverse strand, counting down.
TCTGGTTGTGTATCAGAGAGCCTTGTTCCTGGTTATGTACAGATAACTACTTTTAGTAATCCCTTGGCTGAAATTATGAAGAATTCTTATCAAATTTTCAAAATGGCAAACACTTAAAAAGAGAGATAAAAAGCAAGATTCAAAAAGGTCTGAGAAGAGAGAATGATGGATTTAACAGCGGGAATCGTGGGTTTAACCAAACTAGCTGCATAAACTCAGGATGAAAAAAAGCAATTAATATTTTTAAAATCCTGAATTTTATTGACAATAAGCTTAATTAGGAACCTGGAGTGTCATGGGGTGGGCTCGAAATCTAGTGCAATATTAGTAGACAAAATAGATCACAGTGTTCTTGACAGGGGCATTCACAGGACCAATTCAGAACATATAAGAATTACTGTGTGTAATTTCATGGGCTACATTTTAAGATGAATGCTTGCAAATTTAACTCTGTCAAGATGAGTATAATTAAGGATGGGGAACTTTCAGGGCCAACTTCAGTGACTGAAGGGAACAGTGGTGTTTAGTCCCTGAAAGAATAGCTCTGGTGGAGGGAAGGCGGGAGCCAGCTACCTGGAGAGTTGATCTCGGGGAGATTCCGTGTGTTAAGTGCTGGTGCAAGACACTAGGACCCCTGCCGGGGTGGAGGGGGCTTTAAGAGTGCAGACTTTACTGTGACTGTGTAATTCAGATGTGCTAACCAATGGGGTGGCTTCCCTGTGACACAGTGGGTGGGTGTCCCGTCACCAGGAGTGTCCCTGCAGAGGCTGGGCACCACCTGTGATCCTGCAGGGGTGGGAACTCCTCCCAGGGTGGGTAGATGGACTCCCGACCCTGAGGTTCTTCTGACTCTCAGAGTTGGCGAGCAAGTACCACCAACAAAGAGTTCCAGGTGAGTGGTTGGCTCAGGCACTGTGGCTTCCCAACACTAGTAATTTGTATTTAGAGAACAAATGTAACGTTGTCTGAATTTAAGCACCCCTGAAGCCTTGACTTTGAGAAGTAAACGCTATCTGGAATGGTGCTGACTGCAGGTCAATTAGAAATGCAAAATCTCTTCAAGATAGAAGCCTGCTTTTCATTTGTTGAGCCCCTCATCCTCCATGGCTGCCTGACCTGGCTTGGCTTGGAATCCTCTAGAAGGTTTCATCTTATCCCCTCTCCCCTGTGGACAATTTCAGGGAACCCCTCTCAGCTCTGTCATCTGAACCACACACTCCAATCTGCCTGGTCCCTGCTGTAGACTCTTCGCTCTGGTTTTGCTTTCTGCCTCCTCTCTTGGGTTTTCTGGATTGTTCCTCACTTCTTGAGGCTGCCTTCATCCAGCTCCTGGACCTCACTGCTCCTTTGGCTCCTTTGGCTGCTCTTGGGGTTCAGCCCTGTCTACCCCCTCTGGCTTTGGGGGCTCGTAGCCCAAGTCAAGGTCTTCATTGCCCTAGAGGGAAGCCCCAACAGGTGTAAAATTGGCACTCAGTAGCCCCACTATCATGCCATTTATTGACTATCTACTTATGTGCCAGACATATAACAGTCTCTATTTCACTTAGTCCCTATTGTGACGTTTCAGAGCAGGTGTTATGCCCACTTTACAGAAGAAGAACCTGAGGCTCAGAGGCTAACTTGCCCAAGGTTACTCAGTGAGAAGTAGAGCTGGAATTCAAACCTCTCCATCTGCTTCTCACATCTATATTTTCCTCTAGTTTCGAGTCAGCACCTTACTAAAATGATGCCAGGTTTTCAGTAAACATTGGTTGATTATTGCTTTTTTATTCATTTGCTTGTTTTTAGGGGATGAAGAAAAACATTCTACTCATTTTCCAAAAAACAGGCCACGATCTTAGGATTTTACCTAAACAGTGGTTGAGCACATTTAAAAGGAAAGCTCTGTGTTTGACAAATTTGCTTTGAGATTTTATACTTGGATAATTCTAAATGGGAAAAGAATCATCTCTGAGGGTCTACTGAAGTTTTGGCTCTCAAAACTTAATTGAAATTATAAATGAAATTTGTAAAAATTCAGTAGAGCAGGGATGAGTCATACTATCTGATAAAGACTCTCATCACCAAGAAGTGGCTTGAGTTTCATGAATAACAAGTCAGGTGATGGCCCAGATGACAAATGTGTGCCGCACCAATGTGGCAGCTCCTAGCTAGGGCATAATTCAAGATTTATAAGTACAGGATGGATGAGGAGGATTATGTCCAGATTGTTGGGAAATCCTTCAATTTTACCCAATTCCCCTCTTTTTTTGTTTCTTAATACTGTGCAGATTTTTAAAAAAAATAATAAGCATGCACTGTACTTTTAATCCCCTAAGTGAGGGAAAAAAACCCCAAACCCGGAAACTGTAAATATCAAACTTATGTAAATATCAAACTTCATGAGTCAGCAACTCTGAGCAGAACACAAGCACACCATCACAGTCTTCCTTAATTCCCCTGTCGGCAGGAGCAACACAGACGGACACTTCATATCACCAGGCAGAGGGGACAGGAGATCCGGGCCAGAACCAGGCACCACTGCTCGCTGGTTGTATGGCTCTGGCCAAGCTGTTTCATCAGCTTCTGACTCTCAGTTTTATCATCAATAAAATGGGGGATAAATCAAGAAAAATGTGGGAGAGAGCATAGTAAACTCGAAAGCACTCTCTATGGAAAGTGGTTACTGTTACTTTCGTCCACAGACTTTCCAGTGGGGAGAATTCAACTCATCTGCTATTAAAAATTTACAAAACAGAAATAGAGTCACAGATGTAGAAAACAGACTTAACAGCTACCAGGGGGTAAGGGCAGGGGGATAAATTGGGAGATTGGGATTGACATATACACACTACTCTGTATAAAACAGATAACTAATAAGGACCTACTGTACAGCACAGGGAACTCTACTCAATTCTCTGTAATGGCCTATTGGGAAAAGAATCTGAAAAAGAATAGACATACATACATATATGTATAACTGATTCACTTTGCTGTACACCTGAACCTAACACAACACTGTAAATCAAATATACTCTAATAAAAATTTTAAAAATAATTTAAAAAGGAGATCCTTGATCTAAAATTGCCCACAACACGTTCTCTCCCCCATTACTGATTTGTTTTTCTCCTTTGTGCTTATCACTTCCTAACATATGTTTGATGACTTGTCCATTGTCTGTTTCCCCATCTAAGGTGATTTCCATGACGGCATGGTTTTCATCCATTTTGTTCTGTGTTGTATCTCAGAGCCTTGAACAGTACCTGACACCCACTAGGCTCAGTAAATTCTTGTTGAATGAATAAATGTCAAATGATATTTCTAGTCTCAGTGATCCCCTCCTAGCCCCCAGCTCTAAGATTGTGAATAAGCAGTCACAAACTCATAGGTTTAGGAACATCATTTTGGAAGGAGGTTTTGAAAGTGGTTTATTCATCTATTTATTCATTCACTTAACTGATGTTTATTGAGTGTCTACTATGTGCAATGCTCTGGGCTAGGCAGCGAAGGAACCATCCAAGTGTGAGGCATGAATGTCAGTCACGAATATTGTAAAACAAAGCAAAATGGACTTTGTAAAAAAAGAAAATTCAAATACATATTTTTTAAAATTATTTGCTTTATTTTTATTTTTTTAAAAATTTTATTTATTTATTTATTTATTTATGGCTGTGTTGGGTCTTTGTTTCTGTGCGAGGGCTTTCTCTAGTTGCGGCAAGTGGGGGCCACTCTTCATGGCGGTGCGCGGGCCTCTCACTATTGTGGCCTCTCTTGTTGCGGAGCACAGGCTCCAGACGCGCAGGCTCAGCAATTGTGGCTCACGTGCCTAGTCGCTCCGTGGCCTGTGGGATCTTCCCAGACCAGGGCTCGAACCCGTGTCCCCTGCATTGGCAGGCAGATTCTCAACCACTGCGCCAGCAGGGAAGCCCTCAAATACATATTTAAATGACAAATGTCCCCCTAATACCCAGGGTCCATTCTATTTGGTATCCTTACAGCTCATTTATAGATATCTTGCTTTTGGTGGCTTCTTTTTAGATTTAGGAGGTTTCTCATAATTTCCAAAGTGGCATCTGGTTGGACGCTGAGGGGGAGATACTGTACTCTTTGGTTTCTTCCACACTTGCTTTGAAAATGCTTGCAATTACTATAGATATGTGGGATTTTCTGCACAAAAATTTAGGTAGAATTTATTTTTATGATATTAGATATTGACTAACGTTCTTTTCTATGTACACATAGGAAAATATGACGTTCTTTAAAAACCTCTGCCTCTCTCACTCATTTTTTTTTTAAGATTCTTTGATATGGACCATTTTTAAAGACTTCATTGAATTTGTTACTATATTGCTTCTGTATTATGTTTTGGTTTTTTGGGCCCGAGGTATGCGGGATCTTAGCCCCCTGACCGGGGATCAAACCCGCACCCCCTGCACTGGAAGGTGAAGTCTTAACCACTGGACCGGCAGGGAAGTCCCCTCTCACTCATTTTTTTTAATATATATATTTTTTATACATTTATTTATTTTATTTACTTTATTTTTGGCTGCGTTGGGTCTTTGTTGCTGCGTGTGGGCTTTCTCTAGTTGCGGTGAGCGGGGGCTTCTCATTGCGGTGGCTTCTCTTGTTGCGGAGCATGGGCTCTAGGCGTGTGGGCTTCAGGAGTTGTGGCGCGTAGGCTCAGTAGTTGTGGCTCACGGGCTCTAGAGCGCAGGCTCAGTAGTTGTGGCGCACGGGCTTAGTTGCTCCGCGGCACGTGGGATCTTCCCGGACCAGGGCTGGAACATGTGTCCCCTGCATTGGCAGGCGGATTCTTAACCACTGTGCCACCAGGGAAGGCCCCTCCTTCACTGATTTTTAATGCAAAAGTTAATACCTATTTTTCGATAAAAAGGAAATAAAAATTTCCAAGCAAAGCAAAACTTGAACTTCAGTTCAGCTTATTGCCAACCTCCACTATGAAGGCTGTTGAAGTTTGCCTTAACGGAAGCAGGAGAAAGTTTTGAGTGTTTTTTTTTTTTTTAATTGAAGTATAGTTGATTTACAATGTTGTGTTAGTTTCAGGTGTACTGCAAAGTGATTCAGTTATATATATGTGTGTGTGTATATATATATTCTTTTTCGGATTCTTTCACATTATAGGTTATTACAAGATATTGGATATAGTCTCCTGTGCTATACAGTAGGACCTTGTTGCTTATCTGTTGTATATATAGCAGTGTGTATCTGTTAATCCCAAACTCCTAATTTATCCCTCCCTCCCCCCTTTCCCCTTTGGTAACCATAAGATTGTTTTCTGTGTCTGTGAGTCTATTTCTGTTTTGTAAATAAGTTAATTTGTATCATTTTTTAGATTCCACATATGAGTGATATCATAAGATATTTGTCTTTCTCTGTCTGACTTGCTTCACTTAGTATGATAATCTCTAGGTCCATCCTTGTTAGATAAGTGGGTTTACAAGATAACATTAATGAATAAGGTTGATGTGCAAAAAAAAACCTTTTCCCTTAGTGGAAAAGGTTAAAAAGGAAATCCCTGTTCTAACGTGATGACTTTTAAACGAGCCAGTTGTCTGGTACTTTGTTTACACTGCAGTTGGGTATCGTTTTACTTAGGAAGTGGCTCATTCATCATTGTACTAATGGGTTAATACGCAACTAGATGCCTGTACTTTCCAATTATGTGCCCCACTTTACTTCTGCGCAGTAACAGCATAAACAGTTTGAAAGGAAGCATCGAGAAGGAAAGAAAACTTACAAAGAGCTAGAGACCTTCAGAAATATGTTTGTGGCATGTGTATCTCAAAGAATAACACATTATTGCTGGAGTTAGAGTGTAGAAAATGCTTCCAGTGACATATATACATACACAATAAAAAGTGCCAATAAATGCAAAAGTAGCAATTAAGTGGAAGAATACCTATTTAGAAATCCTAAGTAATTCTTTAAAATTTTGGATTGAAATTATGCCCCTACATGAACATCTGACCATCAAAGAGGCCCCTGATAACTCCAGAACCTCTCCCCCCATAGACCCAAATCTCTCCTATCAGAAAGGGAGCAGGGTTTTTAAATTGGTAAAGAGTTTACAGCAATGGGAGAAAGCCTTCAAGTGTAAAGCAATTCCAGAGTCACAGCAAATCTTTCTGAAACCAGTTAGATGAAGAAAAAGAAAGTCAGGCATTTTAGCATTCCTCTAACACCTAGGCACTACTTTGGTGGAAGCAAAACTAGGTAGCTACTGACACAATGTTATCCATTCCAGACAACACTGCAATACTGTCCTCAAGGTCATGATGAGGTTCTTTAACTGAACACCTGCATCGCCTCCCTCACATCCCACCTGCCCTTACCTACATCTACCCAGTTATTTAGACCCAATTATTTAGTATATTGAACTAGTTTGTCCAGAATGCAGACTTTCAAGGTGATTTATAGGAATTCTTTCCAGGATGTAAGAACCTACAGTACAATATACCCTTTGGTTGCATCCAAATTTGGACATACTATCAGAACTTGAATTTTAATACTGTGGATGTGTATTGGAAAACCACTATATCTAAGAATATTTCCCTGACAGTACTAGGAAGTCAGAAATTAAATACTGGGTTCTCCCATGGGAGCATTCTGTTTTAGGCAAGTGCCCTTCACTATTATTTTACACATATTATGTTTATGAGGGCCTGAGAGCCAACTTTTATATTTAATGCATCGTTTTCTTTTTCTTTTAAAAATCCTTCTGCAGCTCTTAGAACGGGATCAGTTCAGTACAGGTGCTTCAATAGCAGAATAGTAACAAACATATAATAAATTCTTACTGTGGGCAGGCACCATGCCAAGCACTTTATTTATCTTAATTCACTTAATCCTTGTAACATCCCCATTTCACAGGTAAGGAAGAGTCACAGAGCTAGTGAGAGCCGAAATGAAATTCAAACTGTGGGGTTCCAGTGCCCTTACATTATTCCATATTGTTTCTCTAGCAAGCTTTGCCTCCTTATATGTTAAGAATTTAGACATTTTGTATTCTGGCTGCTATAGACTGAATTGTGTCCCCCATCAAATCCGTATATTGGAGCTTTAACCCTCAGTGTGATGGTATTAGGAGGTGGGACTTTTGGGAGGTCATTAGGGCTGAATGAGGTCATGAGATGGGGATTAGTGTCCTTATAAGAAGAGGAAGAGACACCAGAGCTTCCTTTCTGCCATGTGAGGACACAATGAGAAGGTGGCCGTCTACAAGCCAGTAAGAGAGCCCTCTCCAGACAACAAATCTGCCGGCACCTTGATCTTGGACTTCCCAGCCTCCAGAACTGTAAGAAATAAATGTCTGTTGTTTAATCCACCTCGTCTATGGTATATATATATATTTTTATAGCAGCCTGAACTAAGATATGGCAGTTCATCTGTCCATCTGTCTATCTGCCTACCCCTGGTGTTGAGATACGCAGTGAAGAATAAAAAGTTAAGGAACTATGAAAGTAAGCAGATAGACAGTGATCTTTAAGATCAAAGTCAATGCACGTATTATAACAGCAATTAAAGGCATTTACAGAGCCAGAAAATTTGTTTGAGAATATGTGGTCCAACCCCTTTATTTTATAGAAGAAAGTGGAACCCAGAGAGGTTAAGTGACTTGTCAAAGTCACATAGAAGTTAGAACAAGGTTGTTTATTTTGCGGGATTTAGAGAAGACTGATTTCTATCTATAAGGTAAGTGGAGTCTACTCTAAAAATAAAAAGCTCTCATTCTCCTCCCACCTTGACTCAGAGTAGTAGGTACAATTCCTGTTTTATTATTCTAATGACAAGATCACACTGCTTCTGACTAGAAAAAGCCAAAATATGAGACACAATTAGAATCAGATGATGCCATTTAAAAATAATTCAGAAGCCAACAAGTACAGTGCTTTGTCATTTTTTTCCTCTCTCTCTAGGATATGGTCAGTAGAACTGAATCATTACAATGAAGCATGTTGACTATTTCTGCCATGTCTGTCTATTTATGACTTCTTCAGACTACAGTAATTGTCAGCAATAAATAGACTATATTCAAACAGCAGGATTGATTTCTTATTCAGTATTATAACCAACTGTGAGGAGTTCATTCTTTAGCTAAATTATACTTGTAAGAACTGAGCAAATGGGATGAAAAAAAAATGCACTCCATCCATAATGATAACCCAGGGTCATCATGTATTTTCTTGAAAGAAATAACAAAGAACACACTTGGACACAGAAGAAATCATGTAGTAGAAGACTCTAGAGTGGGAGGTCTACGGGAGCGAGGCTTTCCAAGGGCAATTTTGTATAAAAAAGTCCATCTCTTTGAATTTTATAAACTTGCACACATGTTCCCTCGAAGGGGGTACTTAAGTAAATCAGGCCTCCCTGTTTGTCTCAGGGGATACTGTAGTGTACATGCACATGTACAGCTTTCTTCCTCAGGTGCTTACAAAGTCCGAGGCCAAGTTAAAAGGCCAAGGACACAACACACCCAGCCGCCAGACAGGTGTTCCTGAGTGTGGACTTTTCTGCTTCCAAACTACTGGCATCACAATTTCAGATTTAGGCTCTGCCGGCTGGGCTCTTATTCTGATGAAAGAAAAGATTATGCTGTTTCAGCTCACACGTGCACACACACACCCATATAGACACCACTATACACGCAAATCCAAACCAGGTGATAAGTACAGCATCATGTATCCCATACAGAACTTTTGTTCTGATCAGCAAATGGCTAACCTGCTTAGACCACAAGACGTCACCAACTTTTTTTTTTTTTTTAAGGCAGCTCTATCACATGGATACCTCATACTGAGTTCAAGGTCTGCTAAAAATCAGATTTTTCTTTCACCTGAACTTTCGTAACAAGGTCAGCCTTATCTATCGTATGCATAAGCAGTTGATTTTTAATAAATTTCATCTTATTGGTTCAGATCCGTCCTAACAGACTGCTAAAGAATTCACTGATTCAAAGAAATTTTACTAAATCCCTACCTTGGAAGGTGACTAAGGCACCATCCTGTTTTCAAGGACGGCTCAGTGTTGAAGGGGAGAGAGAGGGCTAAACCTGCAAATCCCAGAACATGATGATTGACGTGTGTACGGGGGTTAAGGGAGCGTCCCCTGAGAGAATCTACCCATCAGGACAGGGGGCGTAGGGGCTAGGGGTATGGGGCCGAGACAGGCTGCTACTTAGCTGGGTTTTAAAAGTTAAGAAGAAACGTTTTAAGATCTTGATTCTCTTATTTTCCCTATCTTGTATTGTTTGCAAGTCTCATGAACATGCTTTCTGTGCTGGCCAGTCAGGGGATGATTAAACAACGTGGACGTTAGAACCTGGCCTCCGGGAGCCTATTGTCCAAGCAGCGGTTGGAACAATTCTTTAAAATCATAAGCCAGAGCACATTATGCCTCAGCTCAAATTCCTCCAATACTTCCCATCTAATTCAGAGTAAAACCTAAAGTGTACACCCCAGCCTAGAAAAGAAATCAACATTATTTGGAATACCTTTTCCCAACTCCCACTCATATCCTCCCACTTTCCTTCTCTCTCCCTCCCTTTATTCCAGTCCCTGGACAAGCCATGCTCCCTCCTCCAGGCCATTGCATTTACTGTTCCCTCTGCCTGGAACTCTCTTTCCCCAGATAGAGTCTTGTGGTTTATAAAGGACTTCTCTCAAAGGGAAGCCATACTGATCATCCAATCTAAACCACATCCTTTCCCCTGCTACCCCTCTTTGTCCTCCTAGACTGCCTCACTTTTCTTTATGGCATTGCCCATCATTGGACACAGTACAGGTTTGTTTATTTTCTGCCTACCCTGTTCCACGCAAAGGGACTCCCATGACAGTGGGGTTGGGTGTGTTTTGGTCTCTGCTTTATGCCCAGTATTTAGAGGAGTATTTGGCATATCACAGCCATTTTTTGAAAGAAGGACTTCATAGAGAATTCGATTGGAGTGTTTCTTCATTGAATGTTGACTGCATGTCTGTCTGTGACACCACTGGAGAGACCCTGCAGTCACTTGGAGAGACCACTAGGATGGCTGAGACTGGTCACATCACTGGTCAGGATTTAGATTCAATCACTGCACCAAGGATGGGCCTTGAACTTGACCACTGGGCCGAGAGAGAGAGATGCAGACATCATATGAAGAAGTTCTTCTAATCGCAGTTTTTTACAGTCAGCCAAAAGCACTTGCATGTTTATTTTTGTGTACAAAAGTTCAGCCTCGCAATGAACAGTGTGCTACATGACTCTTTTTGAATTATGGTTTTCTCAGGATATAGCACAGGGAGATCAGCTCGGTGCTTTGTGACCACCTAGAGGGGTGGCATAGGGAGGGTGGGAGGGAGACGCAAGAGGGAGGGGATATGGGGATATACGTATGCATACAGCTGATTCACTTTGTTATACAGCAGAAACTAACACAATATTGTAAAGCAATTATACTCCAATAAAGATGTTAAAAAAAAAATTCAGCCTCGCTGATCTGATCACTTCCCACTTATAGCTCCTGTTTATTCAGACCATTTCCCTAAGAAAGTTAATTTTGGCAAGAGGGGGGATGTCAATGCTTTTTAATCTTACCCTTTCTCCCTTCATTAAAACCCATTTTTAGTGTAACACTATGAAATTTTCCATTGTAGTAAAAGGTGTTTGTTGTTTGTTTTTTGTTTGTTTGTCTGTTTTAGTATAAAGGTCTTTTATTTAGGTAATCTCATGTTACCAATCAGTCAATGTATTTGACTGATTGAATACGGCGGTACGTGGTAAAAATTTGCTGCTCAAGGAAATCAACTTTGCATTTCTTCCTTTTAGGCATCTGGTTCAAGAAAGAAATTCTTGGCTACAGAGATCTGAAAACCAGAGTGAAAGAATATATTCAGCTTTGACCTGTTTCTGCTTTGGTGTATTGGGCATTAACTGAGAGTTACGTGAAGAAATAGAAGAGCAGAGAAAGCAAGGCTGGGTATCGGGAAACATTTCTCAACCTGTGAATACAGATCCCCAGAGAGCTGGTGAAAGCCTCCTTGTTGGAGTCATTTGCAGCCAGGCTGGTCTGAGATGTAGGGAATACTTGAGATGTAGGGAATAATCCTGTCTGGACCCCTTAAGGTGCAGGGGAAGGAGGGCTAAAGATGATCTAATAGGCTGTTCTCTTTTGGAGTGGGTATTGATTAAGGTCAAGGCAATACCCAAAGCAGCTCCTGTTTGTAGTAAAAAAGCAACTCAACAGCAGTGCCAATGACCAGCCAGCAATTTAGAAGTCAAAGGTAAAGATCAGAAACTTGGCTATTTATTTGCAGGCTTCTTAATGCCACCTCCTCCAAACACCAGCATATAGCACAATATTTCCTTTGTGGCCCCCAGTTGCTGTTGAAACAGTTTTGAGTGGAGCAGTAAGAGAGGATGTTTCCTCACTCAGAGCTCCCTGAGTACGCTGATCTTCATGTGTCCTCCTCGACTTAGACAATTTCCTTACATAAACAAATAAGAAAAATGTGCTTGAGGTGAGAATGTACAAGGATACACAGAATAAAGGGAAGAAAGACATCCAGAGGCACCACTGAGCACCTGATACTTTCAGAACAGAGAAATAAATAGCCACTGCAGGGTCACTCGGGAATTTCTATGTTTATTCCTACTTATCGAATCCCCCACCTTTCCAAAGAAGATAGCCTGGTTAAGTTCTTTCCAGTCCAAATAGTTCAAAATAAATCTCTATTTATGATTTCTATTTAGAATGAAGCCCAAGGTCATTCATTCATTCTTCTCTCCCCTAGCATGTAAAATCATCTATTTAGAAAGACCAATTCCATAATAATGGAAATGTTTCCTAGAACCTAAATGTCTTAGTCCATTCAGGATGCTATGACAAGTACCATGGACTGGGTAGCTTATAAAAAACAGAAAGACATTTCTCGGAGTTCTGGAGGCTGGAAGTCCCAGATCAGGGTACCAGCATTGTTGGGAACTTGTGAGAAACTTCTGGGTTACAGGTTGCCAACTTCCCTCTGTGTTCTCACATGATGGAATGGCTTGGGATCTCTCTGGGGTCCCTTTTATAAGGGCGCTAATCCTTTTCATGGGGGCTTCCCCCTCGTGACCTAAGCACCTCCCAGAGGCCTCACTTCCTAACACCATCACATTGGGGGTTAGGTTTCGGCATATGAATACTGAGGGGACAGAAACATTCAGACCATAGCACTAGACTTACCCTAAATTCATGTCTGCCCATGAATTTCTGCTTGAAGATTGAGTTGTACAGCATCCTGAATCATATATGGGTATCCAATTTTTCTCACACCACTGAAGAAGTAAAAAAATCTGAATTTCAACTGGGTTCAGTGGGTTTCTTCCTTCTATCTGGACACAAGGAGCAGCAAGAGCATTTAAAAATAGCCAAGGAAGGGCTTCCCTGGTGGCGCAGTGCTTGAGAATATGCCTGTTAATGCAGGGGACACGGGTTTGAGCCCTGGTCCGGGAAGATCCCACATGCCGCGGAGCAACTAGGCCCGTGAGCCACAACTACCGAGCCTGCGCGTCTGGAGCCTGTGCTCCACAACAAGAGAGGCCGCGATAATGAGAGGCCCGTGCACCGCAATGAAGAGTGGCCCCCACTTGCCGCAACTAGAGAAAGCCCTCGCACAGAAACGAAGACCCGACACAGCCATAAATAAATAAATAAATAAATAAACCCAAAGTTAAAAAAAAAAAAAAAAAAAAGCCAAGGAATACCCTCGGTAGCAGGAAAGGATCAGGAAAAGAGTCTAGTTATTTCCATTAGGCTGGCTCTTAAAAGTGAAGCTAACATGACCATGAATGCAAAGACTCTATAAATTCTATATATGTGGAGAGACGGTCAGCACAGAAGAGGGGCTGTAATTTCATAACAACATATGAAAGGTGAACACAATTTGATCTTTAAATTCTAAAGTAGTTGGCAGCATTATAAGTCCAAGAAGTTTAAGTTCTTTTGGAACATGTACATTAAGCTGGAGATCCTAAGAAATGAAATTGATTTTTTTCCTAGTATTTTTAGAGTCCATTTTCACAATTCAACTGAATTGCGTTCGGGATTCAAAATGATCACTCAATGATCTATTTTAAAAAGTAGAAATTCAGCCAGGAGAAAAAGGATGGTTCTACTTAACACATCTTTAGCTGATTTCACAACTGAGCCTGTTTTCCTCTTCTACTTAAAAAAAAAATAAAATCCTGAACTGTGAATTTGAGTCAATGAAAATCCAACTATTTGCAAGTATTTGGATTGGCATTTGTGTCTTGGGTTGAGGCAAATGATCTAAGGCATTTTTTTTTAAACCTGTGTAATTAAAAGATAAAGACTCTTTCTAGAAGACTAGCAGTTGGGTTTTTTATTTTAGTGGCTCCATTTCACTTCTTTTTCTCTTCAGTGATAAGTAGAGATTATATATTTTCTTTAATAGCCCATTGTGTGATTTCACACGAGCTCTGAGGCTGGCTGGAGGCTGCCCGGAGGATGTGTGGCAGTGTGGCAGGGCAAGGGATGGGAACTTCTGGGAATGGCCCATCACTGCTCAGTCCACCCCAGGGCTAGAGGACCAAGTGGACACTCAGCCACTCAGAAGGCCCAGAAAATCATGGGGGACTGTCTCCAATTCCCTTCCCTCTTCCTTCCACCTTAACAGATATGTGTAACAGAATAACGTGAAGCAGGAGGCCTACTTGGAATAGTGTTACATGGAGTTTTTATGTAGCCACGCCTCCAGTTCGTTCCAAATATGATTGAGCATTTGGTAGCGTATTAGACATTGACCTGAAGTTAACTGGACATGCTTGAGATCCTTTTCCTCCTGTGCCAAGCCATCCTGTTAGCCTCACGTTTTATTTCCTTATTATTTGTAGAAGTGTTTGGCTTGCCCAGCAAGCTACACATTGTTTGTGGGATGGCAGCCTGCGGCAATTTTTTATTTTTAAATTAAGTTACCGCTCGACATACAAAATGTAAATTTTCCTCGCCCTATAGTAACGGTGACAGCTCCATGGTTCACAATTTGTCCAGTCAGTTCCTTTCCGTATGGAATAATTAGGAGGCAGTCTGGAAGACTTCCTTATATGTTCTCCAGGATGAAGGCTTGCTGAAGACCTTCCTGAGAGCCAGGCACAGCCCCCTTGGCATCAAGCCTGCCCGTGTCTTGGGTTTCCTGTTCGCAGGAGTGATGCACCTTTAAGGTTTCCAATGGTCAGATCTGGAGCAGGGAAGTGTTGTTGCTTCCAGAGGGAAAGCCAGTTTCTGAAGATGACAAACAAGGTCATCCATGGAAGGAGAACCCTGAGCTCGAGAAACACACGGCACGTAGCCTAATTCTACGAGTGGAATAAAAGGAGGGGAGGAGACAAGAGCTCCCGAAGCTGGAGGTCTAGTTTCTGATATTGTCCCAAATGTGAACTTATGCCCACTTTTTACAATCTTTGGTATTTAAATTCTCAGCCGGCAAAATGACAGTAAGGTGCAGTGGTAAAGAGGCAAGATCTGGGTTTGGGTCTCCGTGGGTTTGATCTCCGTGGGTTTGGGTCTTGGCCGTGCTACTTCCCAGCTCTTTGACAGGGCGAATTAAATTAAACCTTCTGTGCCTCAGTTAGCTCACCTCTTAAATGGGGACCACAACTGCCTTATAAGGTTGTTGTGGAGATTAAATGAGATACTCCATGAAAATCACACAGCCCAGAGCCTGGCACATAATCAGCATGCAATAAATATTAGCCAAAATGATTATAATAATTATTATTCTGGGCCAGGACAGAGTGTGAGAATTAATCGTTTTCTCCAAGAAAAAGACTTTGAATTTCCATCAAGAAGAGATGCGTGTAATAATGTGGCATTTCAAACTTAGTCAGAAGGCAGAGACGATCTTATGGGTGCACAGAACTATGTGTGGCGGGAGTAATTCTGGCTGAAATCCCAATGGCTAACTTCACAGGGCAGAGTCGACGCTGCCTCTGTCACTCATGGCAGGCTGCTTTGATCAAAGACAGTTCTCTGGATTTGGTGGCTTGTGCGGTTGGCTGAGAACCTTAACAGAGAGGTGTTGAGTGAGCAGAGGGTAGTTCCCGCCACCACCCAACTTCCCTGTTGAGTGTTTGATAATGCTGGTCTCCGCTAGATAAGCCACAGGAGTTTCCTGTCCTGTGTGAGCCTTCCAAGGAATCAGAGAGGAAGCCGTCAGCTCCACAGGCCAGTTGAAGCCCGTGGAGGCTGGTAAACAGCTTTTGGATAGTTTTGCAGTGAGGCACGGTTTGTTCCTATGGTGTACAACATGATTCTCTCTAATCAACTGTAAAATCCAGTCAGAAGCAGAGCATCCCTGCTAGACAGTTCCCGAAGTGTGGGGTTGGGGGGGGGAAGAGACAGATAAAGGGATTTCAGCTTTAGGGGCAAATGTGGTCAGAGTGAGAGAACACTTAATTATGGAACATCACAGGGCAGAGTTAAGAATAATAAGGTAAACGGGCCCTTTAACTACCATTGAATCCCAGAGCCTAGCCTTTTTCGTCTTTGCCTAAATGATACTGGTCCTGGGAAACCTTTCTAACATTTTAATCTTAGACCCAAAGCGTGATGCAGCTGTGTAGAAGTCAAGGGGGGAGAGAAGTTTTGAGATAATTCAGTCTTTCAATATGCGGCCAGGAAAGAGGAGACCCTGGAGAGCCTGGGCCATTGCTCAAGGTCCCACAGCTAAACTGAAACCAAGGGAGGTCCAGGATGCAGGTCACTTGATGCCCCCCACCAAGGCTCAGGCCACCCCACTCACTCCTTCAGGGCTGGGATGGCTCCAGGCAGGGCTGACCAAATCCAGTCTCCCTCCAGCCTTGATGCATTTCTGCACCCCCAGGACCTGCTGACTGATGAATCCCACCTCCTCCTGCCCATTTCAGAGCTTTCACCGCGTTATTCCTCAGAATGGGCTTTTCTGACCCCCGTGTGCTGGCTGCCTGCTCCTGCCTGAGCTTCTAAACCCCCATCACCCCCAATCACCACACATCTCCCACTCGAGCATAATTGTCTGTTCTTGAGAAAGAAAAAAAAAGCAGTTAAATAGGAACGAAAGGATCCAGAATTAAGAAACAATAAGGCAAACAGCCTCTTTTGCCCACAGAACTGTAGAGAAGCAGTTCCTAACCAAACCACACGGTTCCCTCGGAAAACCTTTTCTCCTGGTTCTCCCGCAACTAACTCTAAGTTTTGGAAAAGCTGTGACCAGTCCCTCTCTTTCGCCTGTGGTGTCCCTTCCCTAGTACACAGAAGGTGCTCCACAAATGTTTGTTTAATGAAAATTGAATGAATGCATTAATTTTAACTGATGACGAATCAACCATGTCCTTCTTATGTCTTTTCTTCTTTAAGCTAAACATCTCCATTTTTTTTTTTCTGTTGTTCAAAAGACATGGTTTCCAGACCCTTCATCACCTGAAAACCTCTTCTAAGCAAACTACAGGTTCTCAAAGTTCTGTTTAGATGGTGATTCAGCAGAGGCTACACTGCACTCCAGATGGGGAGGGCTGGCCAGTCTGATTAATTTCTCGCACTCTCTGGTCCCATGATTCTATGAATGAGGTTTAAGGCTGCATGGGCTCCCTTAACCGCTGGCAACACCCTTGACTCATCTTGAACTTATACTCATCCAAGACCACCGTGTATTTTCAGAAGGGACATTCTCAAAGAACTTTCAGTTTATCTGAAGAAATTACAAACACATATAAAATGATAGTGGATAACACATTGCAATATCTAGGCATGTGAATACTCAAGTAATTGATTTTATTCACTGTAATTAGAAGAACACTTCTGGCTGCATTTAGAAGAGCGAATGGTTTCTAAATTATATACAGGACAGAAGTCACACTCCAAACATAATGGGAAGGAATCAATACAGACAATAGCAGTAGGGGAACAGGATGTTTTTAAAGGTTGGATTTGTCTATGTTTAAAAGTTTCCCTTTCAGGAAAAAAAAAAAAACAAAGGTTCCTTTTCGGTTTTTCAAGGTAAGGAGAAGTTTCATTGTTTTTGTTGATATTTTAGATGATCATGGCCAATGTGTGTTGCCTACCTCCTGCTTCTCTTTCCAGGGGGTACTCGGGGCAAAGAAAGAAAGGACCTGGCATCCCCAGGGACTTGGGCAACAGATGAGGGGGAGGCAGGTGGTGAGACAGACGTGGAGGAGAAACGCATTTCTGTGAACCATCAGGAGAGCTGAACTCTGGGAACAAAATATAGAAACATCACCCATGTAACTGTGTGGGGAAATATAGTATCCTTGACAGCTCAATAACTGTTATGCAGAAAACAGCAACAGTCAGAATCATCCAAGGTTGTAAAGTAACATTAAAACTGTTATGAATGAATATCTAAAAGACATGATCCAAAAAAGCACTACAGGATTTGGCAAGCACCTGTATGCGGGGTTAATTAAAATTTCACACTTTGGAAAAAATATATGAGTTCTATGCCTAAAAAACATTGATGATGACAGCATCCAGGGTGGTGAAAAATATGGAAGGAGGTCTTGAAGAGAGCTAAAAGGAGTTCAGTTTTAGGGATGCATTAATCTGATTTCTTATATCCAAATCAAAGGACTGAGAAAACAAGGAACAGATCCTAGTTAAGGTGTAGACAACCCAGCTTCCGACTGTGCTGGTCAGCACGACGGAGGGAACTATTCGTTTCAACACGTGGACATCAAAATTTGGAGAAAAGTTGGAATCCTTCCCCCAACAAATATCTGGGGATCCACTTTATTCATTTAATTGCTGGAGAGACAGGCTTACTTCTAGAGCTGCAAAAACAGGGCTCTCAAAGTGTCCTTGCCATCCATTAAAAAGTCACAAATAATAAATGCTGGAGAGGGCGTGGTGAAAAGGGAACCCTCCTGCACTGCTGGTGGGAATGTAAATTGATACAGCCACTATGGAGAACAGTACGGAGAGTCCTTACAAAACTAAAACTAGAGCTACCATATGATCCTGCAATCCCACTCCTGGGCATATATCTGGAGAAAACCATAATGTTTGTTGCAGCACTATTTACAATAGCCAAGACGTGGAAGCAACCTAAATGTCTGTCGACAGATGAATGGATAAAGAAGATCTGGTATACGTATACAATGGAATACTACTCAGCCATAAAAAAGAATGACATAATGCCCTTTGCAGCAAAATGGATGGACCTAGAGATTATCATACTAAGTGAAGTCAGACAAAGACAAATATCATATGATATCGCTTATATGTGGAATCTAAAAAAATGATACAAATGAACTTACTTCCAAAACAGAAACAGATTCACATACATAGAAAACAAACTGATGGTTACCAAAGGGGAAAGGGAGGGGAGGGATAAATTAGGAGTTTGAGATTAACATGTTCACACTACTGCATATAAAATAGATAACCAACAAGGTCCTACTGTATAGCACAGGGAACTATACTCAATATCTTATAATAACCTTTAAGGGAAAAGAATATGAAAAAGAATATATACATATATGTATATGTATATGACTGAATCACTTTGCTGTACATCTGAAATTAACACAACATTGTAAATCAACTATACTTCAATTAAAAAAAAATGCTTTTTAAAATTGGAGAAGTTGACTGTCTTTTCATATTCATTAACCAAAGGACAGAGGAAAACAAACTTTGCAGATAATCCCACTTACATCTGGTTAGTAAATATTGATGCTTCCTCAGAGTATAAGCTTTGTCTCTACACATCTGCTGAAATAAAATGATCTGTCTCTTTTCTGTCAGTCACTTGCAGAATGTTTTTACATGTACGGCATTAGACTAGTACAGCATTAGACTAGGATGCTAAGTAGTATTTTGGCTTTCTTGCAGAGAAACTAAAAATGGACCACATGATAATTACCTTGTAAAAAATTCGGGGACTTCCCTGGTGGTCCAGTGGTTAAGAATCCGCCTGCCAATGAAGGCGACACGGGTTCGAGCCCTGGTCTGGGAAGAACCCACATGCCGCGGAGCAACTAAGCCAGTGCGCCACAACTACTGAGCCTGCGCTCTAGAGACCGTGAGACACAACTACTGAGCCCGCGCACCACAACTACTGAAGCCCACGCCCCTAAAGCCCATGCTCCGCAACCAGAGAAGCCACCGCAATGAGAAGCCCGTGCACCGCAACGAAGAGCAGCCCCCGCTCGCCACAACTAGAGAAAGCCCGCGCGCAGCAACGAAGATCCAACACAGCCAAAAAATAATAATAATAATAAATAACAAAAATAAATTAATTCTAAAAAAAGTTTTAAAAATTCGATATCAAGCTATGACAAGAACTATGTAAATTTAAGACTAGAACAGCAGCCCTCATTCTGGAAATGATACCCACTGATGGATGGTATTCCAGAAAGTCCCTGGTTGATCTGTGTGCAATGTGTTGTGAGAATATCTTTATATAAAGTGTGCCTATGTTTCAGGCAAAGGGTCAAAACAAGTGGATCATCTCTGGTATGAGTTTTTCAGAGGGGAAGTGAAGCAAATACCATCGGTAGAGAACAGCCACCGGGAGCCCTGTCCTGAGCATCCCCTACGTGCCCGGGGCTACGCTGGGCTCTTCACACTTTGTCACCCTGTTGCCGTCTCGCACCAGGCATGGTCCCTTAGGTTCCCTTCCTTCTTACAGACTGGAAATGGAGGCTTAGGAAGTCACACGAATTTCCTGAAGATACGCATCTTTTAAGTGGAAAAACAGACTTGATCACAGTCTGTCTGCCCCTCAAGTCCAAGTGCCCTGCACCAGCTTGATCTGTCCAGGATGCATCTCTCTCCTCTGCTCTCTTTGACCATCCCCCCCCCACCCCCAGCAAGATTTGCATAAATAAAGGAAGATGTGTTTGTACAAAAAGAGGTTCTATAGATTCTCCTTTGTCCAAGCCAGGGGGTCAGACATTGCAAACAAGATATAAGGAAATGGATATAATTCCTACCCTGACCTGCTGGTACACAAATAACCATAAGACAGACATGCACATCCAGGAAAGCTTCCTGGAGGGATCAGCATATGAGCTTAGGGGAAAGTCAAGAGCTTCAGCTTGTTTCAGGCTGGATAGTAGTCACAGTTTTAAATCACCAAGGGGTGGTGGAGAGGCAAGAACGGCCCAGGGCTAGAATCTGAGCACCCCACAGGGTTCCTTGACCCAGTCTCTTACTGTGGGTGGGGTGAGAATGGTCCTTCATTGTAAATGAGGCAGTGAACCAAGGATGCCCAGGTTGCTTTGAGTCCTAAAGATCTACAAGTCTATGTTCTACTTTGATAAAAAAGAAAAAAACATTCTCCTGTTGTTACGCTTTCATCACTTATGCTGTAGACTCATGTGTTAACTAAGCTTTTCCCCTTAAATAAATTGTTTTGACATTTCTTTGTGCTGCCTCTGATCCATTTAATAAATGCAGCTGAAGTCTCTTCTGCCAATGGCTAGACAGGCAGCGGTAGCAACCTTGGCTGGGCTAGCCCAGGGAGCCTTCGCTTCTCAGCAAGATGGAAAGACTCCCGACAGCAAACGAGAGGTTGAAAAAGGCCTCCAGGGGTGACATTTTTGCAATCCTTTTGGCGGGTAACCCCCTTTATCCCTGGAAAGCATGAAATGCTTGCCATCCCCAGAAGCTATGCCTCTTTGGAGAGAGGAAAGAGGAGCTCTCATTTTGCTAATAGCAAACCTCAGGTGAATTGTTAAGGGACTCCTGATGACAGAGGTGCTTCCAGCAAGATCTGGAATAATTGACCCCATGGAGAATGTACTTAGTGAAGCAGAAAGGGGAGGTGAAACAATAGTTAGCAGATAAACGGAAAAACAACTTGAGGTTTCTGTGCTGATAGCTAAGAACTCGTTAAACAGTGGAAGCCAAAATCCCTCCCACTGCAACCCAGTGACAAGCCTCTCAATACATCCTACTTATACTTAGGGCATCGTTACTTTAAATGTGGTAGTGGAGAAGGAGGGCTGTCTTTTTGCTTTAGCCCTACTTCAAATTGAGTAGCAAATTGTCAGGTTCTTTTACACGCTGCTTTTTGGTGAACTGCAGTAGTGATCTTCATTATCCTTTGTGAGAGGCTACGCTGAGGCCCTTGGGGCATCGGTGTTCATATATTAATATTTATGGTGAAGATTAATAAAATCTAAATAAAAAAACGGGGACTTAAAATTAAAATTTAAAAAGCTCTTCAATCTGTAAATCCATTTCCAGTGAAAGGGATGGAGGAGCAGTTAGTAACACGTGTGTTCTGAAACATTTACCAGCAGGCAAATCTCTTAATTGTAACCATTATATTCTGTTATGAATGATCCACTAATCTCTCAGTTTCATTCTCCACTGTTTCTCATTTAAGCATGCTCTTGGTGTCTCTTTTTTTTTTTTTTTTTTGAATGCCTAGTTCTTCAGTTAAAGAAGGAAAAAACCTCTTGCAAAATAATCTACTTTTCCTTTGTATTCTTGTATACTCACATCTTTTCTGTTCCATATAAAAGAAAGTAAACAGAAAGTTTGAAAAAGGACTTTAAGGAAATTCTATTCTATTTATGTGCCCTGACCTAAACCATCTACTACCCACTAGTCTTCTAATAGAATTTTTAAAGACCTTCAAAAGTCCTGCTATTGGATATGTCATAATTAATGACCCTCAATATGAGAAAGTTTTTCTGGTGTTCGGAAATCACTCCTGTTGTGGTGGGTTTTTTTTTTAATAAATTTATTTATTTTATTTATTTATTTTTGGCTGCATTGGGTGTTCGTTGCTGCATGTGGGCTTTCTCTAGTTGTGGTGAGCAGGGGCTACTCTTAGTTGCGGTGCGCGGGCTTCTCACTGCAGTGGTTTCTCTTGTTGCAGAGTACGGGCTCTAGGCGTGCGGGCTTCAGTAGTTGTGGCACGTGGGCTCAGTAGTTGTGGCACGTGGGCTCAGTAGTTGTGGCTCACGGGCTTAGTTGCTCCGCGGCATGTGGGATCTTCCCGGACCAGGGCTTGAACCTGTGTGCCCTTCATTGGCAGGCGGATTCTTAACCACTGCGCCACCAGGGAAGCCCTGGAGACATTTCTGATTGCTACAGCTTGAGAGCTACTACTGACATCTGGTGGGTAGGGACCAGTGATGCTGCTAAAGATCTTAAAATGCACAGGACAGCGCCTGCTACAGAGAATGATTTGGACTGAAATGTCCATAGTGTCCAGGCTGGCAAACCCTGGATTTGGAGGATGTGGGGCTACATGGGAAGGAGAGACCCCCTGAAACAGCTGCAGGAAATTCAACTCCGGTATTGACTGTGCAGTTTAAATGTTTCACAGTCTCGCGGGATTAATCAATGCAGAGTGAGATTAGAGACAGAAACCAGCCTGGAGATCATTTGAGGTTTTGAAAATTCTTACCCACATGATTTTCGTTATACTTTGGACCTAGTCCTTATTTTATTGTCGGATTACCAACCCAATTTGCCTCTATTTTTCATCAGGTAAAAGTTGTAATTCATTATTTGGGAATTCTAATTTTTCAGGAAACATTTTGGCTTGGCCAGCTTCACTGTCAGCCTCTTGACATACTTCCCTGGCATAACGTGTGGGATTTATTTGTAATATAAACTTCTGGCTGGTTAGTCCCTGGCTCTGACTTTAGAAACTGCCACATTTGGTGGTGGGGGGTGGATTGGACTTTCCCAACATTAACAAGAGAGCTTGAATGTTTTTGTCCCTCCAGAAAAATGTCTATGTGTCAAATGTCAACGATATAAAAGTATTCTTAACTTCATAGCAGGCGTGACTAAATATAGAATGGAACAAAACCTTCCAGTGGGTTTGTGGAGCCAAGAACAATAATGACCTACCGTGCTGTAGAGTGAGTGTCTTGCCTGACAACTTCTAAATGTGTTACATGTCTTTTCAACAGGATGGCCACAAGGGGAGTCGGTACAGAGCCTATGTTAAAACAGATTTCCCTTCCTGGCAGCAAAAAGATTCTCCCATCTCATCTCCAAGGTTGGAAAATAAGGTTCCATGTCCTAACAGGCAGTTGGCAGTAACAGGCAGTTACTTTGTAAACTTCAGTGGGATCCACTCTTGTAAGGCTTACCAAGGTATTCATTTCCAGTGTGTTGGCAAAGCAACAGTGCAGCTCTCTGATAGAAATAAATACAGGAAAACAACTTGATACTTGTTGAAGTCCTGTACCACAAGCCATGTGGCCCTATGAGTTAGAAAGAGAGAACTATTACTACCGCCCATGTTTTGCTTGGTGACCTTAAGGAGTTATGAGCAATATCCTTCCTTCCCTGTGGGTCTGACACTGTTTCAGGCAGTGTCATCTGAGGTCAAGGTCATGGGTTGACTCGTCCCATGGGCAGCCAGTTTCTTTAAGTCCTGTGGCCAAAGCCAGCCCTGCTAGCCTTCCCTAGTGTCCACTTATGAATATGAGACTGCTGTAGTTGGAAGGGGCAAGAATGTAGGATTACTCCTGGTCCACTTCCAAGAAAGGACATCCTTCAGTGTTGTGTTGATTTCATATAAAAAAGTCAGGAGCCTTTACATTTAATATGATGCCATATATGTCATTTCTTGTTCCATTAAAAAAAAACTATGCCCTCATGTCAAAATTAGATTTCTGCATCACGTCCATCTATTACCCTGGGAATACTTCTCTTTCTCAATCTTGAGGCTATGAGTCTGGAGCAGAAAGGGCTCCATTTCTGCTTCTTCACACCCTGTTAATTCTCTTACCTGGTGGATTCTGAAGGCATCGAGGAATGGAAGGTGATGTGGATATGCTGGGAAGAGAACACTGCCAGGGGAAGGGTCTGGTTGATGCCCTAGGAAGATAGCTACAAGATGGGGCTTATCCATTTTGCCTCGCCAGACAACCTGACCCTGTTGTCTTATCCACAGGCTCGTGGAAGGTTGCAGCCCAGCAATGTCCTTAGGGCTGTTCAGTCCTACCCTCCAGTAAGCTGTGGGCCAGAGTTGTCAGTGTGTCAATGATTACACTGCCAGTCAGAGGCCAGGATGGGACCAGTTCTCTACGGTGCCACTGACAACAAAGTAAGAAAGTGGGATGGGTGGATTCTAATGAACCCATGAGGAGGATGGAGAAAGACACCAAGAATTCAACATTCCAGTGTCCAAGGACCACGTGTTGAAAGAGTCCAATTAAATTCAGTTCAAAGTGCCGGTGGAAAAGAAAACGCATAGCCTTGCTTTCCCAAAACAGGGCACACTCATACTAAGGCTCAGAAAAACAAAGTGACATATACACACTACTATATGTAAAATAGGTAAACGACAAGGCCCTACTGTATAGCACAGGGAACAATACTCAATATCTTGTAATAATCTATAATGGAAAAGAATCTGAAAAAGAATGTATGGATACACGCACACACATATATATGTATTATGTAACTGAGTCACTCTGCTATACACTTGAAATTAACACAACATTGTAAATCAACTATACTTCAATAAAAAACAAGAAAAACAGAGTGAAACTAAACTGAACTAAATGAAAAGGTGAGGGAAGAATCTCAGGTGGTAGGTGACCTAGGGGAACTTTTCTGCTACCTAGAGGCTCAGGCTGGTAGAACTGTAGTTAGGATTTGTGCTTGCCCTTTCAGAGAAGGCGGCCACGACCTCATGAATGCCCCTGGAATGGAGGGAACCTCTCCTGCAATCTCAGTAGGATCAATCTTGCCCCGGTATGGAATCTCCCTGCTTCTGGGCGGTGCCCACAGGAGAAGAACCAAGTGGCAAAGGGTGATCCCAGAAAAGGCTTGAGGTCTTCTGGAGCGATGACTCTAGCTTGCTCCCCAGGGGGTCCCTGAGGACACTAGACCCTGTTCTGAGCCTATTAGTAGAGACTGGAGGGACCACCGGACATGCAAGCTGGGGGCCAGCACGCCCAGCTTGTACCCGTAGCCCCTTGTTCAGGTGAGCTTGAGGGGCAGGTGCCAAAGGCAGGTGCCCGGCATCCCCAGGCCAGCACGGCGACCTCCGTTCTGGGCAGTGGTACATTTTCACTGCTATCTCCCTGGGATGGAGGAGTCCTAGCCTTTCTGAGGATGGTTACCTGCTCTGAAAACTGCTCTGTGACAGGGTAAATGACTCACACAGGTTCTGATTCAGCCACAAATGAAACCAGGGAAGGTTCATTAAAGGCACTAATGAGGTCTCCCTTTCACCACCACCCCCCCAGTGCTATCGTGCTATCTTGGCTTCTCCAGTGCTGTCTCACTGCAATGCTGTGTCCCTGTGCCCTTCACAGGAGAGCGGACTTGCTGAGGCTGAACTCTGTGAACCCAGGATGCCTTCAGGTCTGAAAGTCACGTCCAGCTTGAAGGCATCTGAAAGAGATCAGGGGCTCCCTGCAGGCTACCTAGGCTTCACCAGGGAAGGAGGGAGGATGGTTGAGGGCACACCTGGGTTTCCACGATTGGAACAGTGTACAGGACATTACAGCACTATAGACTGCACGTTTGTGTTCCCCTCTCCCCATTCATATCTTGAAACCTAATCCCAATGTGATGGTATTTGGAGGTGGGGCTTTTGGGTGGAGCCCTCGTGAATGGGATTAGTGCCCTCCTAAAAGAGACCCCAGAGAACTCCCTTGCCCCTTACACCATGTGAGGACACAGCAAGAAGATGACCATCTATGAACCAGGAAGGGGGTCTCACAAGACCCCGAATCTGTTTGCACCTTGATCTTGGACTTCCCAGACAGTGAGAAATAAATTTCTATTGTTATTAAGTCTCCGGTGTTTTGTTACAACAAACTGAAATGGCTAAGACATTCGGCTTGATTTTTTCTGACTGTGATGCTTAGAAAAAATGTGGATGAATTTTACAGAGGTCTCTGAATTTTCTGCAAAAACAGAAAAACTTCTTCCCATATGAAATGAATGGGTTAAAAAAAAAAAGATGTATCTTTTGCTTTTATTTGCGTTGAGAGAAGTAGATATATTGTGGTTTCTGTCATAAAATATCTGATCTTACACAGAGTTGGGGAGGGGGGATTTCGTGAATTATAAAACACTGTTAAGTCATCCTAAAACTATGGGTTATATATTTCATTTTGTGAATTTCTATGGCATTTGCGAAGAACTGGGCTTTTTCACATGGCAAAATGTCCAGCATGAAGACACAAAAGCCAACTCCAACTCTTGATCAAAACAGATAATTTGATGAAAAACAGACCTAAATCCAAAAGTAATGTTTTTGGCGTAATCATAAAGCCAATAATTTTTGTTCTTTTTAAATAATACCAAAGCCAAATAGCTATTATGCCTTTCCAAATACCTGATATGGCAGTAGGTTGATGTTTGTGGGTTAAACTGCTGTTGAAAGTCTGACTCAGAGGGGCCTGGAGCAGGGGTCCTGCTAAGGAAGGTGGGAAGGCAGGCAAACTCACGTGGCCGTGAAAGGGATAAGGTCATGTATCACTGGGGCATCAGGAAGAACTTTCGATGTTTCTTCCATGTTGAGGCAACAGAATGAAAGACTTGGAGAAACCAGGAGAGGCCATCTGTCTAGGACCCCCTTCCCCGGCAGGTGAATATTGAAACCATCCGGGAGGTCTGCTTATTTCTTGAGGCTCTTTTATGAGCTGGGGAACCACACACCCATTAGCAGAGTGTGACAGAGCACACCACTCTCTGATCTGCTTAACCTTCAAGGTGTTTTCCCTGCCATTGGACAGAAAACTCCCCTGTTTATAAGTTCGTAGTGATTTTTGGAGACCAGTGCTGTCTCAGCTGCTGACTGCTCTGGAAGCTTCTTTTGTGACATGGGAAGGCTTGATAAATACCTCCTGGTGCTGTGCCCTCTCTGCCTGTACCCACAGCAACATGAAGAGAGAGACCCTTAGCCCTCCAATCAGGAACATGGAGTCTTTGCGAGACCCAGGCTGCTGGGGACAGTCCTGTGGTGTGGCCCTCACTGAGGGAGGTGGAGCCACGTTTAGGCGATGTCACCTGGCCAGGGATTAGCACTGGCTCTACTGGAGCATCTCTGTTATTACAGCCGCTTCATGCCTCTCTACCAGCATCGGTGCAGTAAGAGTAACAGCTGAGAAATATACCTGAGCTGGAGGGAAGCTGGGCAAAGCCAAGCCCAGACCCAACAGACAAGATGTAGAGTAAATACACAAGGGGATAAAAAAAAAAAAAAAAAAAAAAGGTGTTTCCTGGGTGTGGCAGATGAAAACTGCCAAGTCCATGTCTTAAATATTTTCTGATCAGTAAAATTTTAATCTGTTACCTTGGGATTGAGGTCTGTGTGGTTAGGTCCCTCCTAAATATGGGTCTGGCCGCTTGGTTTGGTCCTACAAGTTTCTTTTTTTTTTAAAGCAACGGTGAATTTTTCATAAGTTCCTTTCTTTTCTTTCCCTCCTACAACAGACCTGGGAAAGGAACTTAAAACCAGAACGCTATCAAATCCTTTATGAAACATTTGGGGCTAATTACCCTTGCTGGAAGTCTCAGGATTTTTTTTTCCTCTGCCTCTCTCTCTCCTTTTTTTTTTTTTTTTTTTTTTTTTCATTTTAATGGAACACAGTTCAAGTCTCATAAATGCTTAAATATGTAGTTGTAAAGTTTGAGATGTCTCATGGGCACCGCTGTCTGCAAATCTGCCAGGCAGGGCTCTGGGGAGGTTCAAATTCAAACCGGTTTCCGCCTCTGGAAGAGTACGTTATATAAACTGGGCTGGGAGAATTTTCATGCTCGGTGTGACAAGTAGTTCAATAAAGCGTGCTCTATTATATATCCAGGGTCAGCCCTAGAAATCCTGCCACCTCCACAGTTAAACAGTGCAGGGGTCTATGCATTTGGCTGTTGCTTCTCTCTCCTTATCCAGTTATCAGCAGCAACTAAGCCCATCTTTTTGCTGACTTCTCCAGTCTGCGAGGAAGAAGCCAGACCAGGCCAGGTTAGAGGCATCAGTTTTACGTTCCTTTGGCTGAAACCAGAGCCATAAATCAGAGCCCGAGCATTATTTGCACATCCTTAGGATTTGCCTTCCCCACTCTCAGAGCGATAC
Organism: Eubalaena glacialis; assembly: GCF_028564815.1. Classification (NCBI taxonomy): domain Eukaryota; kingdom Metazoa; phylum Chordata; class Mammalia; order Artiodactyla; family Balaenidae; genus Eubalaena; species Eubalaena glacialis. Next base: position 8,385,186 of record NC_083717.1, on the reverse strand, counting down.
ACCAAGTGGTTTAGGGAGGTAAAAATAGCACTGCCCAGGTGTGGAATAATTTTGGGTCCCACAATGATGAGTTGGGATCCAAACAGGCAAAGGAAGGGATCCGATCTGCTTTTAACTCTGTTTGGTGGTAGCCCTAACCTGACCCAGCATGCCTGGCCACGAGGAGGCTGGGATAGCCAGTGAAATCAGAGGCACACATGGATGCTTCCTGAAGCTCAGAGCTGAAGAACAAACTCAGCTGGACTTTCCAGGCAAGTCTTTCCCTGAACTCAAGGAACACATTTGATGGGTTGAAGGTCTAAGGCTGGAACCAGGAAGCTGAGATGCGCTGGTTACCCAGAATCCCCTGCTCTACCTCTTCCTTCTCAGAAGCCAGCTGATGCCAGAGGTGTCTTAGGACAGGGGAAATTTTTTCTCATCTTTGCAAAGATTCCAGGTGCTCTGGTGTAATAGTCACTTGTCTGTTTCCCTCATTTCCCCCAAGTCACATAAATGTGTCTTTTATTCACGGAATGCATTCCATCTCCCCTGGGTCCCTCCACAGACTCTAGTGGCCACTGACTCACTTTTTAATGGAACTTTACCATGGGAATAGAATCCAGTCTTTTTTCTCATCTTTTCTTTTACACCCTCCAACTTGCACTTCTTTTCTTTTACTACCCTTCTCCTGGCGGAGCTATAAGTGATCAGTTAAAAATCAGCATGTATCTTTTAAAAAAAAGATACAAATAAACTTACTTCCAAAACAGAAAGAAACTCATAGACACAGAAAACAAACATAGGTTACCAAAGGGGAAAGGGGGTTGGTAGGAGGGATAAATTAGGAGGTTGGGATTAACATATACACAATACTGTATATAAAATAGATAATAGATAACCAACAAGGACCTATTGTATAGCACAGGGAACTACACTCAATATTTTGTAGTAACCTATAAGGGAAAAGAATCTAAAAAAGAATGACTGAATCACTGTGCTGTACACATGAAACTAACATGACATTGTAAATCAACTACACTTCAATTTAAAAAAAAAGACAAAAAAAAAAAGATCATTTTGGTTTCTTTCCCCCCTCCCGCCCAATATCAGCATGGACAGCCTATAATGATTATAGGAAAACAACCAGCAAGCCAAACTATGGGACAATAAAAAGATCTGGTTCTTTGGGTGGGGGTGGGGATGAATAGGCAGAGCATAGATTTAGGGCATTGAAAATACTCTTATGATATTATAATGATGGATACATGTCATTATACTTTTGCCTAAACCCATAGCACGTATAACACCAAGAGTGAACCCTAAGGTAAACTATGCACTTGGGGTGATTCCAGTGTGTCAGTGCTAGTTGATCTTTGGCAAAAACTGTGCCGTTCTGGTGAATGATGACACCCAGGGTAAAGAAGTTGTTGACCCTGTTAAGGGGCGATTTGTGAGAGGAACTTTCGTCCTGTTCTAAATGAGAGGTTTTCTGCTTGCATTTTCTAAAACTTACTTTTTCTAGGTAGAGCTTTGCTTACTTACACAGCAATTTAGTTCACACGTGAATTAATACATGACTTCAAGGGGAGTTTTCTTTTTGTACTCACCACCCTGATTTGGGAAATACAGCATGGGTCCTAGCAGCTCATGTCCAGGGCCAGATTTCATCAAAAGGAACACAATGTAGACCACAATCGATACTGCCAAGATTTTTCAAAAGCTTCAAACATACTTAAATTTTGTAAGACATTTTATGATTCACAAAGCAATTTCACAAACTAGTGATCTTCACTCAACTCTACTGGGTAGATTTTATAAGTCCCTACTTTTGTAGACAAGGACACTGAGTTCCAGAGTGGGTGACAGTTAATAACTGCTACCACGCCGATAACTGAACCTAGGTGTGATACTGTGATTTATCAGAAATATATATTTGGTCTTCATCCCTGTTCCTGGCACAGAGCTCCTAAAACCCTCGGATATCCTAAGTGATAAGGTATCTTTTGTTATTCATAACAAGCCCCTTCAGCTGCATCTGAGTTTATGTTAATGGAGTGACTTTTGGAAAGCCCCTAAGGACGGGGGCTGGTTGCCAGGGGAAACCACTGTGTGATTAGAGGGTTGCGACCTCCAGGAAGGGGAGAGGGGCTGGAGGTTGAATCAATCGCCAATGGCCAATGATTTAATCAACGATGCCTACTTATTGAAGCCTCCATAAAAATACCAAAGCACGGGGTTCAGACAGCTTCCGGGTTGGTAAACACGGGGAGGTGCTGGGAGGGTGGTGCCCAGAGAGGTCATGGAAAGTTTTTGCGCCTTCCCACATACCTTGCCCTATGCATCTCTTCCACCTGGCTGTTCCTGAGTTATATCCTTTTATGATAAACTAGTTATCTAGTAAGTGAACTGTTTTCCTGAGTTCTGTAAGCCACTCTAGCAAATTAATAGAACTTGAGGAGGGGGTGGTGGGAACCTCTGACCTCCAGTAGGTCAATGCATAGGTTTGACAACCTGCACTTGTGATTGGCATCTGAAAAGGGTTGGGGGGGGGAGTCCTGTGGGACTGAACTCTTAACCTGTGGGATCTGATGCTATCTCCAGGTAGCTTCTCAATCTCAGAATTGCGTTAAATTGCGGGACATCCAGCTGGTGTCACAGAATTGCCTGATGTGTGGAAAACCCACACTTCTGGAGTCAGGAGTGAAGCAGTCTTGTAGCAGAGTACTGAGAGTAGAGGGGCAATGTGAGTGTTTTCCCTTTACACTCGGTTTTCCAACTCCAAGCTGCACCCTACGCCACTGAGATTTCTCAGCGTCTTGTTTCCGAAGCGATGGGGAGGGAGAACAGACATTCACATCTGTGTATCTTCCTCTTTGGAACGCACGAAATGAGATGCTAGTCATTCTCCATGTCATCAAGAGTCAATACTTCTTATGACCGATCACAGAATCTCAGAAAATGTTTCTTTAATTAGCAGTGTTACCGACTTTGCAACATGTAGATGATTTCCCCAGGAAAGAGTCTCCTGGGTTAATGCAGTGTGACCTGATCCTATGTGAGGAATTCTCCTCCACCCACAGCTGGTCCTATGGAGATGAAAAACAGGCACACACCCTAAAATCTTGTCCCAGATGAGTGGCTTTGGGGGATGCTGAATTCCCAGCCAGGAAGATGCAACAAAAAGGGGGGGACACTTGCCTTAGTTGTTCTGGCTGAATTTTACTGATGTTTCAGGGTGATGTTATTTCTGGCATCGTCTTGATTAGTGACTCTAAGACTGGTTTTAACTTGGGGAAAGTCTGCATCTGAGCAGATTTCATTTCTGTCTTCTCTTATCTCCTTCACTGAAATTCAACTAATATACTGTGCTGATCTAGTGCCGGAGACGATAGAAAAGTAAGTAAGATCTGATCTTCTCACTTGAGATGCCTCCTGTAGGAGATGTGAGACATTCTGTAAACAATGCTGTTTGAAGGCATAATGATAACAATAATAAAGCAACCTAGGGATGCAGAAATTTAATATTTCATGGAGAAGTCTACCTTTCCATCCAACCTTTCTTCTGCTCTGTCCTTTGCTCACCGTACCCTAGCCATCCTGTCTTCTTTCTCTTCCTAGAACAGGTCAAGTTTGTTTCTGCCTCAGGACTTCTGCACTTGCCCTTCCCTCTGCCCTCTGTTCTTCTTCTAGAACTTTGCTTGCCTGGTTCTTTTTCATCGTTTGGGTCTCAGCTCAGATGCCAGGTCAGGAAGTCCTTCCTGATGACTTTATCCTGCTTATTTGTTTAGTTATCATCTTTCTTGCCCAATAGCACGTAAGCTTCCCATATACATCCTTGAGAGTCAAGAATAAACTATGCCATGAACATGCAGCACTAAAAAAAGACTGAGATTCAAAGTGAGAGAATAAAACAAGACTGAGAATTGATCTTTGGTTTATCCATTAGATGGAATGAGGATCAAGAGAAACTGGCAATGCAAGCTGAGAAGGAAGAAGAGGAGGACAGTACAGGAGGATAGAAGCCAAGGGTGCTGAGTGCCTCCAAGGAAAAGGTGATGAAAGCTACAGACACATTGAGGAGGGTGGGAACCTGGCATTGGATGCAACAGGTGGTCAGTGGTGATGTTTGAGAGAAACAGGACAGGAGGGGCAGAGGCCAAGATCACAAGGGCTTAGGAAGTGCTTGGTGAGGATGCAGGGGACTCTAGGAGCAGTGAGTTCCACCTGATGGCTAGCAGAGGAGGGAGGACAGAGTTAGTGTGCTATCTTGGAATCGTAGCGCCTTGAGAGGACGTACTTCTGAGGTTAGGCGGGGAGATCTCAGTTTGAGTGTAAACCGGGAGGAAACCAAACCAGTGTTCAGAAGACACTGAAGATGAAAGAAGCAGAGGAGAGTTTATAGAGGCGAAGTCCTTCTGAAAGAGGTGAGAGAAGAAGGAGAAAAAGAGTACAAATGAAGGGATTCAGCTAGCCAAGTTTGGGGGTGGGGAATGTCATCCTCATCAGTGGGAAAACATGAAGGATGATCAGGTACTAGGACCTAAAATTTTACAGACGAGTGATAGGTGAGAATAGCTGTTCTCTTTGCTTTTCCATGTTTTGGAGTTAAGATGTTCTTTAACATTTTCATCTTAAATTAGAAGTGGCTCACTTTAGAACCAATTAAATCTGGCTTAATTTAACATCTCTTAGATGAAGCAAGATTTTTTTTTTTCCCCCACAACGTATATAGTTACCCACCCCTCTTTTTATGCTGTTTGTTTTCTGATTTTTCAGGTAATATGTGCTCTCCATAAAAAAAAAAAAAAAAAAAAAAAAAAAAAAAAAAAAAAATTGGAAAACACAGAAAAGTGGAAGGAAGTGAAAATGTATCTGTAATTCCACTACCCAGAAATAACTGTTATATTACAGCACGGTGGCTTAAGAGCGTGAATTCCAGGAACATCTGCCATGGTTCAAATTTGGGTCTATTACTTCTTACTGAGGGACCCTCACAAATTACATAAACTTTAAAGCTTTGGCGTCTTCATACGTAAAATGAAGATGGTGGTAACAGCCACGGCGTAGCAGCACTGTGGTGAGGACTGAATTACATGAAGATAAAATTACGTCTGAGAACACACCGCCTCATACCTGACATATGGGAAGTACGGATATCCCAATTCTGCGATAACAGCGTTTTTCACCTGACTTTTCCATATAGATGTTCTCTTTGGGAAATGGGAATTTCTGTGCCTGAAGAGTTGTATATCCTATTTTTGTTCCCACATACCATTACCTTGTGAACGTTTTCCTGTAACATGTGCAACATTTTCCTTTTTATTCTAAAGTGAGCTATGGCATGTTTCCTCTAAGAAATGAAAGAACTACGTATTGTCACTACCCTGGCAGTACCAACTATTTTTACCCTTTGTAAAACCTCAGAACTCAGCCTAGCATAATCAGACAAGAAGTTCACTTTGCAAAGAATCACCACAGGGCAGCTGCCCATCCTCATTCTTTCTTTACGAAAAACAAATCAGGAGCAAAAATGAATGATCTAGCGCTGTGCTAGGAGGTCAGGGCAGAAACAGACCCAGATGTGTGCAGTTTACACTTCTCCACCAAGTCTCACTGCTCTTCTCTGGGCTGGGATATGTTTGTACAGAAATAAATAAAAGGAGAGACCTCTTTCTGATCAGTTTCCTATGGTGCCCAGTGGCTTTGGCTGTTCATGTAATGGGAAAGCGTCTCCAAATGAGAATCGTGGTCCCTGCACCATCAGAGCCCGCCCAGACACAGGTGTCACAGTCCCACGGCAGGACACCCCCATCCCCTCCTGCTGGCAGCCTGTGTGACTGGCTGGGGTCATCAGCCAAGCTCCTCCAAGGTCACACCTGGAGTATATCACGGACCCGCACACTGGTGTCAAAAACCCCACACCAAACCCGCCCAGAGCGCCCGTGTGAAATGCAGGGTCTCCACGCTATCTTGACTCTGTTGTTACCCTTTTAATTTGTGATACTTTAGGTCGCAGGTAGGCTAGAAATAATCAGCACATTGTCTTTAAAAGCAATTCGCATTTTCTCCTAATAAAGGACCTTGACTTTGATTCTTTTAGCCATCGACATGATTTTCTGTCTTGGACTGGCTCCATTTTTCAAACGTCACAGGATCTTAGCAAAGCATACGTCATATTCAGTTGTGTAAGGTAGTCATTCTACCCAATTGGAATAATTCTGCTCCTAAATGCTATTTAATCATTCTTCTGACCCAAGCTCCTAAGGTGTAAACGCACGAAGAAGAATCTGGTGGCTGGTGAGGCTGAAATACCGCAGGGGTGAAGAAAGCTCTCTCTGGCTCCAGGCACCTGCTCCCAGATGAGTGGTACTATTAGCCCATGGGCTTTCATGTGGGGCTAGGAGCTAACCCTTGAAGTCTGGCGTTACAATTCCTTCCTTAATTAAAAACACATTGTAATAGCAGCGGTGTTGCCTGATGGCAGGCTTACTTGCCGACATGGACCCAGTGCCCTGCCGAGGTCTACTTTGTTTTAGAATTTCTAGTGTATTAAAGGCCCTACAGAAAAACCATGCTCCATTCGTGGAGATACCCAGCCTTCAAGAAAGGCACAATTGGGGGGAAGGTGGGTATTGATTAGTAATCGATGCTGGGAGAAGAACATAGTTCTTATATAGAACGCAGTACGTCAAAAGTATATTTCTATATTTTTCAGGCTCTCCCACTCTTGGTTCGAAATTGGTAATGCATGTGAAAAACATCAAGGTGGTTTTTATTTTAAGCTCTTTCACACTTATCTCTATTGCTGCTGCAAAGGGCCTTCCCAGCAAAGCTAGACTTCCATGAGTGTTTAAGTGACAAATGAAGGATTAATAACAGAATGACTACCCTTTACTGAGCATCTCGTATGTGTATACAATACGCTGAGTGCTTTAGGTAGGCTATCTTATCCTCAAAACAATCTTAACAAGAAATTGATTTTCACCCCCATTCTACAGAAGAGGAAATCGAGGCTCATGACAACTAAGGAGCCTGCCAAGTTCATGCAACAGGTAGATGATGGACCTGTATTTGGTGGAGACAGATAATTTGGACCTGTATCAGTCTGACAGCAAAGTCCCTGCTCATCTCAGATACGCCATGATGCTAATCGAAAATTACAAGTGGCTCTCCTATATTTACTGCAGCATTATTTACAATAGCCAAGACATGGAAACAAACTAATTTTCTGTAGTGATGGATACATAGAGAAGTTGTGGTATAAATACACACTGGAATATTATTCACCCATAAAGAAGAAGGAAATCCAGCCATTTGTGACAACGTGGGTGGACCTTGAGGGTGTCAGACAGAGAAAGACAAATAATGTATGATGTCTCTTATGTGTGGAATCTAAAAAACACAACAACAACACTTCCACAAACTCATAGAAAAAGAGATCATATTTGTGGTTTCCAGAGGCAGGGGTGGGAGCTGGGAAAACTGGATGCAGGCGGTCCAAAGGTACAAACTTCCAGTTATAAGATAAATAATACTAGGGATGTAATTTAATGTACAGCATGATGACTGTAGTTAACACTGCTGTATGGTGATGAAAGCTGTTAAAAGAGTAAACCCCAAGAGTTCTCATCACAAGGGAAAAAGAGTTTTTTCTTTTTGGGGGGTATCTATTCAAGATGATGGATGTTCACGAAACTTATTGTGGTCATCACTTAACAATATGTGTAAGTCAAATCATTATGCTATATGTCTTAAACTGCTATATGCCAGTTATATCTCAAGAAAACTAGAAAAAAAAATTACTAGCTGAAAAAATAAGAAAAAAATCGTGGCTGTATGGCTGTGTATTTTTCCCAGTGGCACAGAAAATGGATTTACCGGTGAGTTTTAAGAGTCAAATGAATGGACGTGCATTCCTGAGCATCAATAATGATTTGGAGGACAGTACAGGGCTGGAGGAGAAAAACAAAACAAATGGAGTCCTTCTGAGTCTTGGCCCTCAGCAAGCGCCTGGGAGGGGCAGAAAGCAGGAGATCTTGAGCATTTTTGAGACCTGAGATTCACAACGAGTTCTGCATTCAGCTCCGAGCCTCCCTCCAGCCGCCACACCTGGTACTTCCTCAGTTCCTGAGAACTGAGTGTCTGCTTATCCAGAACATTCTTGTTAAACAACTGGCTAAGAAAGTCATGGAGAGCGTCAGCAGGCCCTGAACCAGAGGGTAACCCAAACAGTCGGTGAATAACAAGATCAGCGCTCTCTCTGGAGGTGGTTCTCTGCCTCTGTACAGATGCGGGTGGGAAGGGAAGTGTGTCTTGAAGGGTAAAGATTCAACAAATAGGCAGGTACTTCTGAGAGGCTATACTGCCTCACTGTTGATGTTTATTAACCTTTCCACTTCTCTTTGGCTTGTACTTTATCATAAGCAGGGTCTAAAGAAAAGGAGGGAGTGTAAACCCTCCTTTGCTGGGGAGAGCACGGTGTCTCACATTCAGAATCTAGATGGAAATTGGGAATCCTTGGTGTTATTTCTAGCTGCGATATTAATTCATGGGGTTGAGCAAATCACTAGTTTTTTCCTGCCTTCAGTTCCCCCTTCCATTCAGTCCTGTTTTGGTCCTTGTATCTCTTTGGCCCCCACCTCTCCCTCTCTCCCTCTGTACTATAAGCCCCACTTAGAAAGTGGATCATATATGGTAACTGTGAATACATCCGATGTTGTTTCTCTCACATCTTTTCCCATATTTGCAATAATTTTTCTATCTGGGAACCTTCCCTTCGCCTATAGCCTTGCTAAATCCTGTCTGGTCTTTGTCTTCCTCCCTGCATCCTGCTCTGAGCCCTGGTCCCTTCTTTCTCTGAAATCCAACAGGATTTGTTGTCTGAACTTCTCACTTGGCATCTATTGCCTGCTGCCACACATCCCTAGCTATCTTTTCACTACTTACCTGACTGATTTACCTGGCTGCTTTGAAACTTGTAGCAAATACCTTAACCTAGCCTTTTGTTTTTCTCGCAGTATTAGCACACTGACTGGCACGGGACTTAGTCAATGTTTGTTGATTGAAATGTAAAACAGCAATGTTAACAACGGCAATGGCTACCTTTTATTGAATGCTTCCTTCCCACCAGATTGATGCTAAGAGCTTTATGTCAATATCTCACTCATGACGACACAATTTTGAGGTCTTATTTATCCCCATTTTACAGTGGAGGAAACTGCAGCTCAGTAACAAGATAACGATCGCACAGCTATTACATGTTGGAACTGAGATTCAGCCCTAGAGCTACAGGGTTCCATCAGTGCCATGCTACCCTGCCCCAATCAAGAAATATGTGATGGCTGACTAAAACAACAATGAAACAAGGCAGGGACATTTCCACTTATGGTTAATGTGGCTGTAGACAGGTGACCGTGAAACTGAAACAGAAGCAAGAAGGAGATAATGCAAGGATTCCATGAAAACAGCTTTGCAGTTAGCAGTTTCTCATACGGGACCTCCCCAGTGCCTTGTGCTTCAAACTCTGAACTCTGAAGTCAAACTGACTGGGTTTGAATCTTGGCTCCACAGCTCACCAGCTGTTTGACCTTCGGTGAGTGACATTAAGCTCCTGGTGACTCAGTTTCCTCAGGTATAAACGTGGACAATAATGGAACCCTCTCATATTGTTGCCTTGAAGATTAAACATATACATGTGAAAGGCACATATATGGAGCCTTAAATAAATGTCAGCTATTATTATCAAGAATCTCTAGGACTTCCCTGGTGGCGCAGTGGTTGAGAATCCACCTGCCAATGCAGGGGACACAGGTTCGATCCCTGGTCTGGGAAGATCCACATGCCGAGGAGCAACTAAGCCCGTGCACCACAACTCCTGAGCCTGCGCTCTAGAGCCTGCGAGCCACAACTACTGAGCCCATGTGCTGCAACTACTGAGCCCCGCATGCTGCAGCCCATGCTCCTAGAGGCCATGCTCCACAATGAAAGTGTAGCCCCTGCTCGCCGCAACTAGAGAAAGCCCACAAGCAGCAACGAAAACCCAACGCAGCCAAAAAAAAAACTAAAACAGAAACAAAACTCTAACTTAGACCAAAGTAATAGTATCTAGGCTGAAAGGCAGAAATGGTTGTGTATTTCACTAGATTTCAGGCAATGGGAAAGAGCTCTGTTTTTATCCTTCAATCCCGAACACAACAAGGAAACTGCCGGTAGGGAGTTTTAGAAGAGAGAGAAAGGCCACCCAAGGACCGTATCTCAAGGATTACCACATACGCCAATGCCACGCTGATCTGAAACTCATCACTCAAATGGCTGTAGGAACCAAGGGTGGCAACAGGAGGGACCTCCTGGTGGTAGATGATTAACGCTGCAGTATGTGAATAGGGGTTTTCTACAATCACTAAACATCTGGCCTCTGATTGTTTCTTACGAGCTGCGTGACCTTGAACTGGGTGACCTAACCTCCCTTTTCTTACCTATAAAGTGGGATAATCATTGTAGGATCATGGAGAAAATTAATGTATATGTAAAGCTCTTGGAACAGAACTCAACAAACACCTTCAATTTATTTTACTTTTACAGTATCGCCAGTCTAGACACGTAGTTTCCTTGGGTGGTTGAGATGTAGCCTCAACAGCAGAGAAGAGATTACTCTTGACTAAGTTAACAAGATTCCCCAGCACTTCAAGTATTTTATTCTACTAAGTGGCTTAAGTAAGGGAATTTTATTAGACAGCATGGGCTGGAATTCTCACAGTCTCTTCTCAGCAACCCCCTCCTTGGTAATCAGATAATGTCTATCCGCATTCTTTAAAAGCTGGGATTTTTTCTTTTAAGGATTTGATCTCAATACCCTGCAGAGACCTTTTAGAGGAAGGCCAGGTTGTGACACACAGCTGAGCCAATTTTTTTGCAAGGGTTTAGCTACGGCTTCATGGGCACGGGAGGAAACTAAATATAACCTCAGGTGTTAAAGGAGGTCAAACCCGCCTCAGGGGGTCCTCCATGCCTGCCTCTGAGCATACAGTGAGAGCTGGCACTCGCTGCCCTTCCACTGCCAAGCCTGGATCAGAGCCCTCAAACGAGGTGTCAGCTACAATTTGGCGCCCAGGGCTGAAGAGCAACAAGGATATCCTCTTGCTCCGAAAATGCTGGGGGTGGTGGTGCCCTGTGCTCTGGGCTTGGCCAAGAGAGAAAGCAAACTGCAGGGTATTTGGCCCAGACCAGCAGACACTGTGCAAAAGCCACAGTGGCCACCCCGAAACAGGGAAATCACAAACCAAATGCTCGCCTAGGGAAGCACCAACAAAGCTGCCTGGTGTGGGAGAGGCAGCCCCCACACTTGGATCCTGGCTCCACAGGGAGGAGAGAACAGAGGGCCCTTCATATTTCTAGGAACCACCAACCTTGGGACTTTCATTCAGCGCTGGGTCCCCAGAGGCCACCGCTACCTAAGACGCCAAGATTGCCTACTTAGAATCTTGGATCATAGCTTGTTTATTTCCTGACACAACTGTCTGTCAAAAGACTTCCTTAAATTTCCCCTAGAAACTTAAAGGAGGCTCATGAAGAACAGTCTTGTACAAATTTGGAAACTGCGTATTTTTTTCTTCTTTTAGAAGTTAAAGAATATTGTTTTATATCCCCATTCATTTCTCAGAGGACAGGATACGAAAGGCTCAGGTACCTTTACATTTGCTTTCATTTTGTAGCCAATGAATAAATTAATAATAATGGCTTAACATCTGTTGTGCTGGTATTATTTATCAGGCTTGGTCTAAGTATTTTATATATAATGCCTCATTCAACCCTAAAGATGACCGTTAAGTGGTAAATAGAGTTATTTCTGTTTCCGGATAAGAAGATTTGGTCTGGGGACTGGGATTTTATACCGAATTCACTGACTCAGGGCACAAGCCCTAAACCCTTTGTGATAGGCGGGCCAGCTGCCCATCCACCTGATCTTCCCAGCATCCCTAACGGTTGGGGGTTGGCCATGTGACCACCTTCTGGCCAATGGGATGTGAGTATAAGGGAAGAGTTCTATTTCTAGGTCTGACCTAGAAAAACTCTCAGGGGTGCTTCCCTTCCATGTTCTTCTTTACTAAATAAATAGGTCACTGAGACCCTAGAGGAGGGATGAGTCACAAGTTGACCCTGAACGATCCTGGGGAAGGCCGTCTAGCAACCAGAACATGTTGGACTTATATTATGAGTGAGAACTAAATTGTTGTTGTGATAAGTCACTGAGATTTCCAAGGTATCTACTGCAGAAGCCCAACTTACTTTAATTCATGCACCCTTTGAGAAAAATGAATCGATTGTCCACAGTTAAAACGTTATTGTCAGTGGACCCTTAGGGCAGAACTGCCACCTAGTTCTACAATGTAAGTTTCCTCTCAAAATACAGGGTGTGCAACCATAATGAGGAAATTCTCCTCCAACTTAGGAAGATGATAAAGAGACCCCAGGCCCTGTTTCCATCTTCCAAAGAAGGTTAGCATGACATGAAAATAATCAGATTGCACAATCATCATTTATTAGGAACCCATCTGGTGTGGGGATGAGCTCATACCCTTGAGAATAAAGAAAATTTCCAGCTGAGGCTGGATGGTGAGGCTTCCAGAACAGGCCAGCTGTTTTCAGAAGGTCCAGTGCTGGGTTAGGACAAGGCTCGTGAAGAGCGACCAGTGGTCAAGTGCTATGGTCACCATTGTTGTAAGTGATATAAATCACGTTACACTTATTACATAAGGATGCATGATTGTTAGCCTAACAAATTCAGTCTAATTGTCTTCCTTTTTTCTGCAGCAGCTTTGGGCTGGTACATTGTGTTATTTCTGCCCATCCCCTTTGCCTAGTTAACCCTCACTTGTCTTTAAGATTTCTGCTCATCTATTGCCTTCTCAGGAAGCCTTCCCTGATGTCTCAGAACAAGTAAGTTCTCCTGTTAAACCCTCTTAGGCTATTAGGTACCTTGTCCTCAAAGCACTGACTTCCAATTTTAATTTCCCATGAGTTTGCATAATTATTATATTAGCACTGTTGAGTGAATGATTGTCAGAACTCTACCAGTGGAACATAATCTCTATACAAATATGGAATCATGTTTGGTTTTGTTCACCATCCTATCTCTAGAACCCAGCACAATAGCTGGCACTTAGCAGGTGTTCTTTAATTATTTGTTAGATGAATGAACAAACACCTGAGTGAATGAATGAATCTTCATTTAGTGAGGAAACTGAGGTAGAAATATGCCATACCCCAATTTATTAGTATAGCTACAAAATATAATTTAGAATATTTGATTTCTGCAGCTACTACTGCCCATCTTCTCCCAAATCACTCTGTAGAAAGAGACGCCTTAAAATCAGCTGGCACTTGCATAGGTGATCATCACCCCAGAACAAATGTTGATAACATAGATGCCGAAGTCCTACCTGACAAGAGGCCAGCCACTAACTTCTCTGAGCCTTGATGTGGTACTCTCATTTATAACCCCTCTCACTGGTGTCAAGAATCAAAAATAAGAGAATGCACTTGACAGTACTCTGTAAACTATAAAAAGATGCATGCATGTTTTTCTTGAAGTTAGAACGTGTAAAAAATTGTCTCTCAATTGATGGGATTTTGAAAAGACACCACTTTGTGAAGAATAGGGCATTTTGAGGAGATTAGGCGAAGACTTGCCATTTAGTGAAATAATCATTATTTCCAGGCAATGGCAGAGAAATTAGATCCCCCAGTCTCCATCAGCCCCAGCCCAAAAGACCCCTAAACAAATGTACAATTTAACCAAAAAACTGGCTACTCTCCTTCTGATGGGATTACTGTCTCCAAGCCCCACCTGAGTAGAAGTTTAGAAGCCCTCACTATTCAAAGGTAGTGTGTGATATTGGTCAAAAGAAAAACTTCTGAGTTGATTTCCACGATGCTCTCATAGTAAATTGGCATATGTTGGGAGGGACTGGCCCGAAGTGAGTTGCTCGATATAGTGACTGACAGCTAATTTTAAACCTTGAAAGTATTATTTTCTCACTGGAACCAAGGAAAGTGCTTTCAAGAAGGATGAAAACATACCCCATGTCAGACTCAAAAATATTTTCTGAACAAAGTAAAAACTGAGCTCCTGCTTTGTTTGTAAATATGCTGTTAGAAAATTCAAGAATGAGTTTTGCAAACTCAAGAGTTTTGAATGGTCCTATTGCAAAGACGTGATTCTTTGTCAATGTAAGAAAATGCTGTTGCAAACACAGGGTGTGTAACATTCAAGCACATCTGCAGAAATGCAAACACATCATCCTTTACTGACAGGCACCAACAGCCATAATGAGTGGCAGAAAAGGTTGAAGCAAACAAATGCACAAACTTGACAAAAGGTAGAAAGGAACGGAACAAATTTGCTAATTGTTCTTCTTGGTGCAAGTCTATTTTTTTCCGCTATAACCATAACACATGTTATAGATCATCAGAGAAAAGGCTCAGCCCCGTACCATATGTGGGCACTAAATAATATGAAAAGCACAGCCCTTGGAAAACATACATTGCCGGAATGAAATGATGAAAGAGGAACAGCAAAAATAGCAAATTGAGCATCAAAGCCTAGCTTTGCACATGTGGGAATGTTTTTTGAAATCAGGCATCATCCATCGGTCCCAGGCTGGTTGTATTAGTTGCTTTAGAAGATGCAAATGAATCACTGCAAACCCAATCCCCTTTTAGAGGAATTGTTTATCATTAGGAGAATTTACCACCGATATCATTATAACTCATCATGCAGACAGTTGATAAAGTTGCAGTATCAAAATGATTCCTATTTCTAGAACCTCTCAGTTTCAGAAGCACAATTCCTACTAAGAGGAAAATGCACGAATCATTCTCTGTGACTATAAACCCCATCCTGGGGTGATAAAGCAATCTCCTCTGTTGGCTCACCTATTGTCGTATTTCTGTTTTTGTTTTTGTTTTCTGGCAGCGTTTGTGGGAAATGCAGTACATACAGGTCAATGTAGGCCTGGTTCTGTGGGCCACAGATAGTCAGTGTCAGAACACTGGGTCAGAACCACTCTATATAATTAAAAAAAGGACTCTTCCCAAATTCCTGACACTTGGTTGTCACTCTAGCCACTGGTCCGTATTTTCTTCTAGAAGAAGCAGTGATGGGTGAACCATGGATGATTTTAAAACCATGTAAGAAACCACACTTCTTGGAAGAAGATGGGAACGTACACTGGGACATTTTCCCACTCCTAGTTTCTTCCCTACAGCTTATATCCTGAAGTCAGGAAGAGCAGGTAAGTTTCCTCTTTGGGCTTTGTTCAGCAGGTTTCAGAAAATAAAAAACAGAAACAAAGTTGACAACTCTCATGAAGGGTACTGTTTCTACAAATAGACCAAAAATGAAAAAATTGAAAAAATGAATGACATCCAACTGAAAAAAAATAATCTAAAACAGGCTCCATATGCCTTACATATGTGGTCTCCATCTTTGGGGCCAGAAACAATTTATGGCACAGCAATAATTCAGGTTATTGGTCTTATTTATCTTAATTTTCCCGTAGTTCATACTAGTGATAAGGGGTGGGGTGGTAGGGTACAAAGGTGGATTCATCATGATGCTAATGAAGCTTAAACTTCAGGGCCCATCACTTCTTGGGGTCTTTTCCAGTTCTTTGGGATGATACCTAGTAATATGTGTACATAGCCATATTTGCATAAGGGAGCTATTTTAATTGCCATCAGTTATGACTACTATCTCTTTCTGCACTGACCTACCCTCTGTTAAGCTTCCCATCTTGATCACGTAGCATTGGAATGGCCACGGGTATTTTTTGGAATTGAGCTCAGGGAAAGTTGAGTTGGGATACATGTAGTTTGGGTTTAGAGAGATATATATATATGAAGTTCACAGTCATTTCCATCTATCTATGAACAGATGGAAATGGATGATACCATTGAAGGAATGGTTTCCAGCCTTACTCCTCACCCTTAAGTGCTGACTTACTCTCTGTTGTCCATGAAGGTACAGGGGCCGGGGTCTTACCCAGCTATTACTACATCTTACAGCACCTGGCTATGGAAGTCTGTGGCCTCCACATAGGAGAAATCAGATCTATAATGCAAGGAGCCAATATGCAGCAGCATGGATGGACCTAGAGATTATCATACTAAGTGAAGGAAGCCAAAAAGAGAAAGACAAATATCATATGATATTGCTTATATATGGACTCTAAAAAATATGACACAAATGAACTTATTTACAAAACAGAAATAGACTCACAGACACAGAAAACAAACTTATGGTTACCAAAAGGGAAGGGGGGTAGGGATAAATTAGGAGTTTGGGATTGAAATATACACATTACTATATATAAAATAGGTAACCAATAAGGACCTACTGCATAGCACAGGGAACTAGACTCAGTATCTTGTAATAACCTATAATGGAAGAGAATATTAAAAAGAATATATATTTGTATATATATGTATAACTGAATGACTTTGCTATACACCTGAAACTAACACAACATTATAAATCAATTATATTTCAATAAAAAGTATGTATATATAAATGCAGGGAGCCAGAACCTAGTCTGTGGAGAAATCTTCCATTCAACAGACCAGCAAAATTATAAGTAGAGAGTCTGGTTCTCATAAGCCCCAGTCAAAAGTGAAAGTGTTGTCTCTGTCAGGAGTGTATATAATATAAAAAGGCAATTGTAAAAGCATCATGTAATTTTTTTCTTTATCAAAGGAAATAGAACATAACTGAATTTTTCCAGAATTCCTTTGTTTAGAGCTTTCTTTTATTGTAGTTTTACTATAAACAGTATGTTTGATAATAGATCATGCATAGAAGAAACTTGAGAGGATTTCCAAATTTGACAATCCTAAAAATGTGCCCAATATTTCCAAAGACAAGTTGTGAATCTGAACAAGACCCTTCTAAACTAACAGTAATAAAAAAACAGATTTTGATCAGCCATGTTAGAGGAAAGACCAACTTCTCCTTCTCTTCCCTCGCTACAGAAAATATTACAAAGTCATTGCCTCGTGAAGAACAGACGGAAGAGTAGGCAGCCGAAGTATGTAGGAAAAAATGTATAATAGAGATGTATTAGGCAGTTAATTAATAAATTTGTTACTATTTTGGATTTCATGATGCTTATGGTATTTGTCACCTTTCTTCTGTTTGTAACATGTTGTGATTTTCCTTCCACACCTAAGTTTGTAAAATTTTTTATTATTTTTCTTTTAAAACATCCTCACCCCCAATTATATAACATTCAGGCTCCATGATTAACCCTTGTGAGAAAGAAGTCTTGAGGAAGAGTCACTTCAGGAAGACAAAAGTCCCTGTAGAGAAGAGACTTGCGTTGCCTGACAGGCTCCAGCAGAGCCAGAGCCATTGTTTTGAGACTGGGATGGGGATCTGGCAATGAGGAAGGTTTCCCTCCAGAGCCACACTTGAGTCCTGTTCTAGAGAAAGCCACTGCTGCACTAAGGGTCAAATCATACCCTTTTCACAGTTTCGACCATGGGTGATCACGTTTATTCTTGTAATAATAAAAGCCGCTAATACTTACCGAGTGCTTCTTATGTGCCAAGCAATGGGTTTCTTTTGAACTGAGTTAATCCTCATGATAACCTCATCAAACCATTATTAGCGACCCTCATTCTTAGATGTCACACAATCCCTTTTGTCCTCTATTAGTGCTTCCTACTAATCTCATGAATCGCATGAAGTCAGAAAGAGAAAAACAAATACCATACGCTAACACATATATATATGGAATCTAAAAAAAAAAAAAAAAAAAATGGTTCTGAAGAACCTAGGGGCAGGACAGGAATAAAGATGCAGATGTAGAGAATGGACTTGAGGACACGGGGAGGGGGAAGGGTAAGCTGGGATGAAGTGAGAGAGTGGCATGGACATATATACACTACCAAATGTAAAATAGATAGCTAGTGGGAAGCAGCTGCATAGCACAGGGAGATCAGCTCGGCGCTTTGTGACCACCTAGAGGGGTGGGATAGGGAGGGTGGGAGGGAGATGCAAGAGGGAGGAGAAATGGGGATATATGTATATGTATAGCTGATTCACTTTGTTATACAGCAGAAACTAACACACCATTGTAAAGCAATTATACTCCAATAAAGATGTTAAAATATATATATATATATATATATATATATTTTTTTTTTTTTAAAGTGGCCCCCACAGTGACTCAGATGCGGCCTCCTGGGGTTTTTGTAAGCATCTGCTTACTATCTGACAGTGGAATAAGCCTCCTTCAGCTCAGAGGCTCTCCAGCTGGACTGCACAATAGAATCACCTAGAAAGCTTTAAAAACATACATATGTAGGCACCAGATCAATTAAATCAGAATCCCTAGGAGTCAGACCTGGGCATGGGTTGCTTTAAAAGCTCCCCAATTGAATCAAAAGTCCAGCCGGGGGCTTCCCTGGTGGCGCAGTGGTTGAGAGTCTGCCTGCCAATGCAGGGGACACGGGTTCGAGCCCTGGTCTGGGAGGATCCCACATGCCGCGAGCAATCAGGCCCGTGAGCCACAATTACTGAGCCTGCGCGTCTGGAGCCTGTGCTCCGCAACGGGAGAGGCCGCGATAGTGAGAGGCCCGCGCACCGCGTTGAAGAGTGGCCCCCGCTTGCCGCAACTGGAGAAAGCCCTCGCACAGAAACGAAGACCCAACACAGCCATAAATAAATTAAAAAAAAAAAAAAAAGTCCAGCCAGGGACTGACAGCCATCACTTCAGCCAATGGAGAAACTGTAAACCATGAAAACATTGCTATGAAATAATAGAAAAAAATATATATGGTTCTCTGTCCCCCGTTTCTGGCACAGAGCTCCTCAAACTCTTGTAATTTCCTAAGAGCACTAGGGGCATCTTTGGTTCTAATATTTGGTCTTTGACTCTGGTTCCTGACACAGAGCTCCTAAATCCCTTAGAATTTCCTGGAAGACAGGAATGCCTTTTGTTCTAATGGGGTGACTCTTGTTGGGCTCCTGGATGGCTTCAGAATGGGGACTGGTCACCAGAAAGATCAAGCCATGATTAGAAACTTGGAACTTTCAGCCCCACCCCATCCTCTGGGAAGGGGAGAGGTGCTGGAGACTGAGTTAATGACTGATCATGCCTATGTGATGAAGCTTCCACAAAAATCCCCAAAATACAGAGTTCAAAAAGCTTCTGGGCTGGTGAACATATCCATGTGCTGGGATAATGGTGCCTGCCAATTCCACAGGGACAGAAGCTCCTGCACGCAGGACCTTCCCAGACCTTGTCCTATGAATCTCTTCATCTGGCTCTTCATCTGTATCCTTTCTCATCTCCCTTATCATGTAATAAACTGATAAATGTGTTTCCCTGAGTTCTGTGAGCTGTTCTAGCAAATGACCAAATCCGAGGAGGGGATCGTGGGAACCTCCAATTTGTAGCCAAGTCAGCCAGAAGTTGTGGGTAAACTGGAGACTTGTGATTGGTGTCTGAAGTGTGGGGGACGTTCTTAACCTGAGCCCTTAACCTGAACTTGTGCTAACTCCAGGCAGTTAGTGTCGGAATTGCTTGGTGTGGAAAACCTACCCATCTGGCGTCAGAAGCAGTGTGAGTATAAAGCAGAGTGAAAGTAAAGGAAAACAGAGAGTTTTTCCTTAGACAATTGCCTAAACAAAATACATAAAAATGGCCATTAATCACCTTACCACTAGTAAATAAAGGCACTCTTGATGAACTTTTCCCAAGATAAAAAGCGGTAAGAATACAGTACATTAAAAAAAAATAATAAAAAGCTAAAAATAGAACTACCATATGATCCAGCAATTCCAATCCTGGGTATATAGCCGAAGACAATGAAAACGCTCATGTGAAAAGATAATGCACCCCAATGCTCATAGCAGCACTATTTACGATAGCCAAGATTTAGAAGCAACTATCATCAAAAAGAACACAAATAACAAATATTGGAGAAGATGTAGAGAGAAGGGAACCCTCGTACACTGCTGGTGGGAATGTAAATTGGTGCAGCCACTGTGGAAAACAATATGGAAGTTTCTCAAAAAACTAAAAATATAATCACCATATGACCCAGCAATTCCACTCCTGGGTATATATCCGAAAAACAAAACAAAACAAAACACTAATTTGAAAAGATACATGCACCCCAATGTTCATAGCAACATTATTTACAATTGCCAAGATATGGAAGCAACCTAAGTGTCCATCAACAGATGAACGGATAAAGAAGATGTGGTAATATATACAATGGACTACTACTCAGCCATAAAAAAGAATGAAATTCTGCCATTTGCAACAATGTGGATGGACTTAAAGGGCATGATGCTAAGTGAAATAAGTCAGACAGGGAAAGACCAATACTGTATGATATCACTTATATGTAGAATCTAAAAAATACAACAAACTACTGAATATAACAAAAAAGAAGCAGACTCACAGATACAGAGAACAGCCAAATGGTTACCAGTGGGGAGAGGGAAGGGGGGAGGGGCAATATAGGGGTGGGGGAGTTACAGGTACAAACTATCAGGTATAAAATAAGCTTCAAGGATATATTGTACAACACAGGAAATATAGCCAATATTTTATAATAACTATAAATGAAATATAACCTTTAAAAATTATGAATCATTATATTATACACCGGTAATTTATATAATATTGTATAGCAACAATACTTCAATAAAAACAACATTTCCCATTTGTATATCTTTAGTATTATATTTACAGCACACTTTCACAAATATGCCCTGATTTATCCCTTATACTGCTATGAAGCTATACTCTATAATTGAGAAAGCAAAGGCTCTGAGAGAATAAAAGACTTTCTGAACAGTCTTCCCTGAGAAAATTAGTTACTCTCTGTTTTTCCCTTGAAAACTCGATTTGTTTTCTTGACTCTTCCCCAGGAGGCTGTGAGCTCCTGAGGATGGGCTGGTATTTTGTACGTGTCCCATTAAACCAACTCTGCTTGGTTGGTGTCTGAAGTGTGGAGGCAGTCCTTAACCTGAGCCCTTAACCTGAACTTGTGCTCACTCCAGGCAGTTAGTGTCGGAATTGCTTGGTGTGGAAGACCTACCCATCTGGCAGGTAAAAGGTCTGGGAGCAGGTAAAGCTGCCCAGGAGATGGTAAGTCTCATCTGGGACTCCTTCAGTTCACCCAGGTCCAGTGCAGCTGCCTTTTGCTTTCAGCTTCCCTTCCTTCTCCAAGCCCCTTAGCCCGGCTCTGCAGACAGCTAACTGGTCAACCTGGCCTCTTAGGTCAGTGAACTAGTTTAGACCTGCCGTCCTGACTTTCCCCTCCACATATGCTTTCCAGACCCACCTGTGGGGATTAACTGCTGGCTGCAGACAGGCTGTGTGGGTCATAGGCATCTGCCCTCTGGGCACCCTGGCTTGGCTGACCAGCGCAGCTTGGCCAGAGACAAACCATGGACAAGCATGAGGTGTGATTAGCCTTTGAGTCCCAATTGCCTACCAAGGGCCAGGCACACAACTGTTATTCAGTAAGTGTCTGATGAATCGAGTTGAGGTTGAAGCAGGAAGAAAATGTTTTCCAGGCCTGGTGTCCGATAATTCAGTGTTCTCTCCAACACACTGGTAACACGAAGGGAAGTTCCTAAAAAAGCCCCCCTGAGGTGGGGCTAGCCCACCCTGCTCGCTCGATTTAGAATCTTGATTTTTATGTAACTTGATGAAATATAAGGGAGGACAAATAGGAGATAAAAAGAAAGTGGGAGACAGAGGTAAGAAGCCAGGACCCCCAAACTCATTCGTAATCAGCAACAAATAAGACAGACTAATCTGGACTAAGGAATTACCCCCAAACACCAAGCTGTTGGAGAACTGACTCTAAAACCAAGGTTTAAAAAAAAAAAATGGACCAACTAACCATGATAGTTACTGCTTGAATCTCCCATCTGGGAGATTTATTTCCAGAAGTCTTTCAGATTCACAATTCGTCATGGGAAACACTGTGTAGACTTTCCAGATTGTTGTCAAATTTGAGAAGACTTCTCTCAAGTTTCTTTTATATATGATCTATTACAGACATAGTTGCCGTTTACAGTAAAACCATGGGTATGAGCCCTTCAGACACAAGAATTCTGAAAAAAAAAAAACACAACCCTTTCTGCAAGCCACTTGAAAAGTCTTCATCCCATCTGCCCGTGGGTAGAAGAAGAAGGAATGGGGGTTCTGGAAGAACTCTGCCCCTCTGTAAAATCAACTCAGGGCTCCTGGGTGCGTTTTCCAAGGAGCTGTCCCTTCAATGCAAGTCTGGACATTCCATGAGGAGGGCTTGTGGGGAAGGGTGGTTACACGGTCCTCGGTTGTTTAGCCATTATGGTTCATTAAGGGATTCTACAACGCCAAATTATGCCTAAAAATACAAAGGCCAGCTGTGCCTGCTTGCTTTCAAGCAGTCTGGGAAGCAAAGAGAGAGGACCCAAGCCACTCAAGTTAAATCAGCGAAATCAACTGCGTTATAAGAAAGCATCAATGGAGGAAGAACTAGTGACACCTTCCTTCAAGAACCAGGGAGGGGCAGAGCTACCGCTTTGCTCATCTGCCTTCACCCCCCCTCAGTAAGTCTGGCTCCTTCTCCTCAGGCTCGGCTGGGCTGTCAGGACTGAAACGCCCGTGGCCGGCAGGGCCCTGGCTTCATGCCACCAGTCTGGATGGGAAAGCAGACTCTCTTGTCTCTCTCTTTTTAAGAGCTCTGCATCCCCAGCCAACTGACTCAGAAGGGCCACCCTCCTGCAGAAAACGTTCCTTCTTTCTCACATTTTGTGTGGGGATGTCTGACTAGGGGAGCCACCAAAGGGGAGGGAGGTGAGGATGGGCGGGATGGGGACCCGATATCGCTGTTCAGCGCTCTTCCCTCCTCACCTGGTGTCCCGCGCAGACAACGTCCCTTATCAGCTTGTTGCCACCTCTATACCACACACACACAAACACACACACTCTCTTTGAGAAAACAGCATCTCTTGTGAGAGGGGCATGAACTTGTGGAAAGGGCATTCTCATCTTTTACTTGGGTGTAAATCACAGGGCTCTGTCAGTTACCAGCTGCGTGACTCTGAACAACTTACGTCCCTCCCTGAGTTTCAATAACCTCATCTCCAAAAGGTGCCATAAATGCCTATTTTATCAGGTTGTTTGGAAAACTGAGTTAGATCCTGCTTACGACACACCTCTCCCCGCGCCTGGCACCTAGGAGATGGCAGCTGAAGCGAACCCCTCCCTTTATTTATTGGACATAATACACAAGTGACAACAGTTGACACCCCTTCCCCACCATCCCCTATGGGTTTCTCATGCTGCAAAGAAACAGAAGAGGAGCATCGGGTCCCACCTGGTAGACAGCCCTGGAGATGCACCATGGTTTCAGCATCAGCTGCAGGACCCGCAGGTTCCCCCCTCGGCACGTCCTCAGCACCCGGCAAGTCAGGCCCCATACCAGCCGGTCCCAGCCTCTCAGCAGGTCCTCGGAGCCCTGCGGCCCCGCAGCCATGCCAGCCCAGGCCCCGCCTCTGCCCCTCTGGTCCCAGGACCCACATGCACGCAGGGCTGTGTTCTTTTCCTAACGCCAAGTTCAAATGTCACTGAGATGTCATCGGGCCAGGAAAATGCAATCCAAATAACTCTGTCTCCTCCTGGTCCTTTGTCCTCATCCCCGGCTTCCCTCCCCACCACCCTCATTAATCTTCTGGGACTGTTTTCCTTCAAGGATGAGCAAACGGCTCCTAAATGAAAACGTTTTCTCGCTGCCTCTGGGAAGTCCCCAGGGACTAGGTAAGCCTCCCCCACTGTGGATAGGTACTCGGTGGACCTCGGTGGACCCCCGGCTGACTCGGTGCAGAGCAGAACAGAATTTAAAGAAGAACGTGAACCCGGAGTCATCACTGTGCTCCTGGTTCCGGGATTCCATCCAGGGTGAGAAACAAAGGGGATGGATTTTCAGCCTCTGCGCCAACATTCCCAAGGCATTCCATCTAGTCTCTTAACTCTTTAAAACTTCGAGAACCAGAGTTTCTGCACGGCAAGCCAAAAGGCCAGCTTGGGGTTTTTTTTGTCTTTTTTTAAGTCAACACTGGGAAAAACTGCTATTTCTGTGGGCAATTTGTAAAAAGCCAGGCATTTACTTTGGAAACCTCCCAAGTTTAGGTTAGGAAGAAAAGGGCAGTAAGAAAACTTATCTATTAGATGTAATATCCACATCTGCGATTTTGGAAGAAAGCAGATAAAGGGGGTAAAGGTAGCCTATCTCCTTTTCCCCATGAAGGGTCATTTTCTATAAATGCTCTTGTGACTTTATCACATATTAGATAAGCCCTGTGGCGACCTTAATCCAAGGAAGGACCTCCAGTTAAACAAGGTACAGCTATTTGAGATGTCAATCAAGTTATTTTGAGTTTTGATTATTTTTGATTATTGTTTTTATTATTATTTTATTATGATTATTTTGATTATTTTAAACCATGTTTCAGAAGGGCATCTGCTTTCTAATTCAATAGCTTATAGATCAAAAGACGAGATGCCCAAGTCAGAAGGGGAGGGAAGAGGTAGGAGAGATTCCATCATAACACAAGCTGTACAGTTAAGAGAAGGGCGTGTTTAAGTCTCAACATCATTTTGAGTGCGTGGTAGTCACTGAGGCATATTTGCCTTCTGCACATTCTTTATATTGATTGATTGATGGATTATCTTGTCTCTTCAACTCAAACCTTTAACGTCATCAGGAAACTAGTAGAACATAACTCACAGAACTCATAACTCACTACCTTCTAGAATGTCCTGACGTCAGACATAACAGTTTGAATTCGGCCCTACCACTTACTGTGTGAGGTCAGACAAATAAACTTCTCCGACTTGGTAGTTCTTTATCCATAATGATGTAAATCACACCAACCTCACAGGGCTGTTGTGAGGATTAAGTCAGGGGATATTCTTTTTTTCTTTTTTTAAAGATTTTTTTGATGTGGGCCATTTTTAAAGTCTCTATTGAATTTGTTACAATATCGCTTCTGTTTTATGTTTTGGTTTTTTTGGCCGCGACGCATGTGGGATCTTAGCTCCCTGACCAGCGGTCGAACCCACACCCCCTCCACTGGAAGGCAAAGTCTCAAACACTGGACTGCCAGGGAAGTCCCTATCAGGGGATATTCTTAACGTGGATAATGCAGGGTGTGGCATGTACGCTAGTTTAATTTTTTGGAGCGTTTCCCATAATCAGGTAATTCTAGGATATTATATCTATCACTGATAGTATAAAACTCTTGAGATCATTTCCAAATTTGTGTTTCTCTAAGTCACCTTCTTGGAATCCCCTTTTATCCTTTTGCTGTGGATCAATGTGTTCATTCATTTAATGAATATGTGAAGACCATTTTCATTTAAACTCTTCTTGGATGAGTTTTATCATTTTTCCGTGAGTCATGGCTCCAGGGTAAAACTGCATGATTTCATTCCTGTGTATTATTCCTTTATTTTCACACACCCCGTAATAAAAGGCAGCGGGGGTTACAAAGGAATCTTGTCTTTCTACAAAGGCATCAGCAGAGATAGTTTTACTAAGAAAGAAAGAAAGAAAGGAAGGAAGGTAAATTAAAAAAAACCAAATAGTATACGGACAGTGATTGTTCCATTAACATTAGCTAACTGCCGTGGTATTTTCAAGAAAAAACAAAGGCAAGCTGTATCATAGTTAGCTGTTGTCTGTGTCCCCAAGCTCACACTCTCCATCCTCTGGGGATTTTGGCCGTGAACCAGGCTCTTATCCAGAGCATGTAATTATGGAATGGATAGGGATAATTTTAAAGCCACTTTTTAAATCTACGATTAAATAATGTGACTTTAAAAAAATTTTTTTTAGAAGTTAAATATATATTTAGCTTATGGTCTGGGAATCTTTGAAGTCTAAATGTGCCATAATAAGCGTTTTTTTTAAAACATGCCTGAATATAAACATATTAATTCCTGAGAAGAGCAAGACCTACTCAAACTGCCCTGAGGTCTTTACCGCACATGGGGGCAGGGATGCCCTCTGCGGAGACTGGCTCTGGAGCCTGCATTCTGAGCCTGGTTATGTCAGCAGATGTCTTTGAACCCGTGGAGGCACAGGTGACAGGGATGGGTCATGCCCAAGTGCAGGTAGAGGATGCTCCCCAGTTTCGCTGGCCCCGTCTCTTCAGTCATGTCTGTTTCTGCCCTAGACCTTCGGTCACTAATTCAGACTTTCACAGGGCAGCTTTCTCGATGGCATCTGAGGCTGTGCCTGCAAACAGCACCGCTACCATTGACTGTGATGCCCTGTGCTTTTAAAGGGATTTACGATGCTCAAGCAATTAGATACAGATCTGTGTATCTCTGTGTGTCTGTGTGTGCATCTGTGTGTATGTGTGTCTCTGTGTGTGCGCCTTCAGGTTGCAGAGAAGGAAATCAGAGTGACCTGTCCAGGCCATGTGAATATTGTGATGGTGTTGGGACATGATACCAGGGCTCACCAGGCCAACAAATGACCTGGATTTGTCTTACTGACTCCCAACTCCTTAAAATCATTTTCTTTATTCTTTCTTCAAAAATAATAGAAAATTGGGTTTTTCTAGGTGATTTGCCATTTAGACAGTTGATCACTAAACCTAAGGAGTAATGAATCGGTGACCTGCTGGGTATCTAAAGGGAGAGGAGTACCGTGAGATGCCCAGGAGACATCGTCAAGATCCATCCTGCATCTCCCCTCCTTTCATGAACCATTTTGCTAATGTTTGGGGTGAAGAGTCTAAGTCTTGAGTTAGTTGGCAGGATTGGGTCAGTTGCTGCCTGTTTGCCTACCGTTTGCCCTGGGGGGGAACATCACAGGGAGAACTGAAGTCCTGGTTCTGTGGTTCCACGTTTGGGAAGGGAACGGAGGCTGGGGGCTCTATATCAGGTGCTAACCCTGGGGAGAGGCAAGCCTGGTGAAGCCAGGAGTTCGTGCCCAGGTCAAAGGCAGGAGAGGTGGGTGGGGCCTCGTAGGGCACGGCGGGGGGTTGGGGGGAGGCTTGGCAGGGCCCTACCTGGGCCCCGCTCTCTCAGCTGCTCCACCCTTGGTCCAGCTCCCTCCATCTCCATGCCTTTGGGTTTTCCACCCCTGCTCCCAGACTTTCCTCACTGTTTTTGTAAAGACAGAGGAATTTTTAAAAAAGCAATAAATGCCTTTGCTTGACTCCAGGGATGTTTTCAGACATAATTACTGCTTTGAGAAGAACTTGGAAAAACTCTTAAGTTGGAAGTAATGCGTAGTGTCATTAGGAACAAAATTAGCAAATACACAAAGACAGGAAATGGCACACATGCGGAGAAGTCTATTTACAGCAACCAAAGAAATATGTTCAGAAATGCAATCTAATTAACCCATCTTAATTATTCACTGATTATTTACTGACATCTGTTTTAGAAAATGTCAGCCATAAGATTGACTGGAGAACTCCCATACTCTGTGTCAGGTTAAATCCAGCTACTGGGAGGCATAAATAGCATTTTTAAAAGGATTCTCTTAGATGCGTTATGTCAGCAGTCCCCAAACTTTCTGGCACCAGGGACCGGTTTCGTGGAAGACAGTTTTTCCACAGAAGGCGGGGGATGGCTCAGGCGGAAATGCGAACATGGGGAGCGATGGGGAGAGGCAGATGAAGCTTTGCTTGCTCACCGGCCGCTCACCTCCTGCTGTGCGGCCCAGTTCCTAACCGGTTGCGGACCAGTAGTGGTCTGCGGCCCGGAGGTTGGGGACCCCTGTGTTATGTTATCCTTTGCTGATAGAACCTGAAGAGAAAGGGCAGTTTCTCCAACATCAAGGCCCGGTCCCGTTGAGACCCAATGCCGAGACGTTTCAGCCAGAATTAAGGCCTGCTGAAAGCCACATCTGTTCTTTTGGAAGACCTAAAGAGGATCAACAGGCAACTTATTCCAAAGTGAGCCTGAGAAGGTGCTGGAAAACAAACGAATCCACGACAGTGAGTGGAAAAGCAGGGGTGTGTTCAGAAACACCTGTCAACCATATCTTTAGGTTTTGTAGTAAGCAGATTTCTTTTGGGTTTTGTGTACAGTTAACATTGCTGTGTCACAGACCTTTCCAGCCTTAGCTGCTAATTCACGTTTTAATTCTATATCCCCTCCCTGCCATGACTTCCAACACAGGATCAAACTTGGGTTGAAATCTATTGCACATACAGTTCTTTCCATCCATTGAATGCTTCTGTTATTAAATCTCCATGTGTAACCAAAAATGCCAGTTTGGGCAGAATTGGAAACTTTATTTTTTAAATGAAGGTGGCCCATCATTCTCTGTTAGTATTCTTTAAAAAAGAACATATGATTGAGATATAATTTATATCCCATACACTTTACCCATTTAGAGTACACAATTTAATGGATTTTAGTGTATTCACTGGGTTGTACAACCATCACCACGACCTCATTTTAGAACATGTTCATCACCCCAATATGAAACCACATACCTATCAGCTACCCGTTTTTCTCCCTCCTTCCCCCAGCCACCCGCAAACACTAATTTACTTTCTGTCTCTATAGATTTGCCTATTCTGGACGTTTTATATAAATGTGATCTCTGTGCCCGGCTTTTCTTACAGAGCATAATGTTTTCAAGGTTCATTCATGTTGTAGCCTGTATCAGCACTTCATGTCTTTCTCTTACTGAATAAAATTCCATCGTGTAGAGATAACCCATTTTGTTTAACCATTCATCCATTGGTGGGCATTTGGGTTGTTTGGGTTGTTCTTCGGGGCTATTATGAATAATGCTGCTATGGACATTCATGTACAAGTTTTTGTGTGGAGGCATATTTTTCATCTCTCTTGGAGAGCTACCTAGAAGTGGCATTGCTGGATCATATGATAGCTCCGTGTTTAACCTTTTGAGGAACTGTCAAGCTGTCTTCCCAAGCTGCTGCACCATTTTGCATTCCCACCAGCAGTGTATGAGGGTTTTAATTTCTCCATATCCTTGTCAACCTTGTTAATGCCTGTCCTTTTGATTATAACCATCCTAGTGGTTATGAAGTGGTAGCGATCTTACTTTCACTGGTTGGGCTCTAAGATGCGGCTTTGGGTAGGGTGGGGCACGACAGCCAGCAGGCAGTGCTGCCTTTCGAGGGCTGGCCTGCTGTCTTTCCTGACTGAGCCCCAAGCATGCAGATGGACTTTGGGGAAACAGAGGCAGAAGGCTCAGAAGAGCCCAGAATTTCCCCTCCCCCTCCTTCTCCTGCTTCTGACACCGTCACGCCCACCAGCGGGAGCAAAAGTCCAAACGCTTTTGGAAGTTCCCATTTGTCACTTGATAATCCCAGTGCCAGGTCTTTGGGAAAAGGATATTTAGAAATAGCACTTGTCTGGTGAAGTGAGTGGGCGACATGCAAAACCCAAACCCAAACAATCTCTTGAAATCC
Source organism: Eubalaena glacialis (assembly GCF_028564815.1). Classification (NCBI taxonomy): domain Eukaryota; kingdom Metazoa; phylum Chordata; class Mammalia; order Artiodactyla; family Balaenidae; genus Eubalaena; species Eubalaena glacialis. Next base: position 8,355,725 of record NC_083717.1, on the reverse strand, counting down.
CGAGGCGTTTCAGAACGGCTAACACACTGAATCCCATATTTGGGTCTGGAAAACATCCCAGCTCTGACAAAGAGTCATCAGTGCGTCATCATTCCTCAACCTGGGATCCCAAAAGACCCGCTTATATAAATGCTGGGGAGCGTACTCTGATCATTTGGGGGTAGGAGAATAATTTTTAAAAAATGCTTGGCTGTGTACATAAAAATATTTTGGGTCCCTGGGAAAGTAACAGAGAGGCAGGAGCTGCCCTCTGGCTTAAGCGCTCCAGAGCTGCACGCCAAGAGCTATGTTTAGAAATATTTCCCACAAGTGCTACAAACCGTTTTATACAAGGGATCCTAGGGCCATAAAAGTGATGTCATCCTATCAATTACCCTGGTTACGAAAGTCAGTTCTCATATACATGCCAGGCCCCAGTAGAAATAAAATCAGGGCCGCCTGAATCAAATCAGTCCAGACCCTGAAGAGAAATTAAATGCCCCTAGCTCTTCTCTTTCTTAATCTCTTGTTACTTGGTTTCCATGGGACTCAGTGGCCAAGGATGATTTTTGAGCATATATTTTGCAAGCCTGTGTTTATGTGATCATGGCCTTATATGAAAAAAAAATAGATGCCTTGTGTTGTTTTGGGGTTGTAAGCGCTTGGGAGGGCAATGGTCTGGGGCCTGTCGGGAGTGAAGTTGTAAAGCTGGGAGCAGGGCCTGCCCTCCGTTGAGAACCATCTCTTCTTCCTTCTCATGGAGGGAGATTAAGATGAATTAACTGCTCAGAGGAGAGCTGTTGAGAGATAACTTTCCCTGCAAGTGGGAACCAAGAAGGTGTTAGAAAACTTGTGTCTAGAAGCTGTAAAAAGGTTTAAGGATAACTCAGTGAGGCAGAAGTTAATGTTTCTCCTCCAGACATAAAGGAAGGCAAGTAGAATTGGTAAGAGGTAAATCAAGATAAGAACACTTACTTTTTTACCTATAGCTTAAATTCCTTTTAACCCTTGCCCCAACTGCAGGCCTGATGTTCTTATGTCTTATGTTGTTCATAACATACTAGAAGGTTTTAAGAAATTTGTTACTCATTTCTCTAAAATTCCTTCTAATGTAGCAAACCTACTTTTTTTTTTAATCCTCAGCGTCTTGAGCTTAATAGAAATGTAATGACAAAGAATGAATGAAAATCTGTATTTTATATAAAAGCATAGGCTTGTGGCTTTTCCTGCTGCTCTTGGGTGACATGTCTTCATAAAATCTACCCTGGAGTAGCTTAAGCTCCATAATAGGAGTTTCCGTTGTCCTCCTTGCTTTGGTTTCTCAAAGAGCAGGCATGTAGGGTCAGCCCTACATCCCCTTCCTTATTTGGTTGTGAAGACATGACGCGCTATGACAATGACAATGCTGGAGGCTTGATGAATGGGGATGGAATGGCTGTGCTAATGGAGGTGTGGTCAATGCCACTTTTGTAGGTCAGATGCAATTTTGGTGAGATAATGACTTTGGGAAGCCATTCTCTACGCTACATTTTCCCCTTGCTTTCTTGGAATGCTTTTCCCAAGGGGAAAAAGAAAGCAGAGAAATACAGAAATATGTCTGCCATCCGAAGAACCCAGCTGGGAGACTATCTCCTGACCATCACTCTGGCCCACCCCAGAGCTCTTTACCCTTAGTACCACCAAGTCCAGAAGTCCCGCAGCTATGCCTGGTTCCAGAGACTGTATTCCAACATGGTTGTGTCAACAAATCTGTTTTACTCTAGTCCATCACATTTTCTAGAGTTAATAAAATTCCTCTCATGAAACAATCTCCATAGCAATGACAGAAAATCCCAAAACACATAAAACAAAACAAAAAGCAACCACGAGTTCTTTAGTTGACTTTGTCAAGGGGGACTGAAACAGTCCATGAACTGGATGTTTGTATTACAAATTCAAAGCGAACCAAGAAGCAAATCCTTTGATATATACAAAATTAGGCCTGTTTTAGGATAAGCTTATTAATGTAGTGAGTTACCTAAACTACCACTGAAGAATTTAATACTGTACGTTCTCATTAAGATCTCTTATGGATAAAAATATTTATTTGGAGTGCTGCTTTTCGGAACCATTTAAATTAGCCTGATTATGGGTAGCGTGGTCTGTTCTGCATCCACGGCTGACCAAGGATAATAGAGATAGCTTAGGATTTAGCAACAGAGGTGGAAAACCAAGAACTATACTGGGGTTGGAGATCTAGGCAAATTATGGCTAGGAAGTCACGTCAGTGGTCACAGATATCCAGAGTCATCCAGAGTTTAAAGGTCAAGGTAAATCAATGAGTTCAAAGCGGGCAGTCAAAATATCTGTGAACAATGAATTGAGAGTTCAGGTCAACCAGAAGGCCGGAAACTAGGTGGGCTGAGAGCAAACAGACCAAAAGATATAAGGAAAGATGAGGCAGGGGTTCACAGCTGGATGCAAGGTTGGAGGGAAAGCATGGCTGGCTGGGCCCTCCTCCATCTGCCTGTGCCAGGGAATTTCACATCCTTCCCTTTACAGCAGTGGTCAAGCTCCTAGAGGGGCGTAATGAACTGCACATAGAAGCAGCTGAGTTGGGACCTGCCAGAATCCAAGTGCACAGACAGGAGGAAGTAAGGCTCCAGCAGGTACCCGTATCAGCCATCTAAAAGTCCTTTTATTTAGATCTCTCCTATGTCTTCCCAATTTCTGACAGAGGCCAAGTGGCCCATATAAGTGAAACATTTACTTAACCCAAGGCTCACTGTGTCTCCTAATTTGCAAGAGGTCCTTTCCCTCAATTGGCAACCCTAAAATTGCACAGGAAGGAGGGCCAGGGAAACAGGAGATGGAAAGAAATGTAATGCCCTTTAATGATGCAAGTGAAAAAATGTAATTATACCCACCCAGGCCATGAAAGCATCTGAAAACCTATAAGGAAAACTAGCTGAGACTTTATTGTTTGATTTGTTACGAAAGATAAAATGAATTCTTCCCTTTTTTCAAATGAAGTCTCTATGTGGCATAATTTGAGGTAAATTTCTGCGAGAGAGAAAGGAAATTGGATCAGGGGATTGTTTATTTCCCCCTTGATGCCGAAACAAAGGTGATGATTTAAGATTTGGCTGTAAGGAGACACTTAGGAGCTAAGTGCCTTCTGTTCGTGTCTCTTAATAAACCCAGGACGATGCCCTCATTGTACCACAGCTGGGAGCAGGCTTCTTGTTAATTAAGCACGGGTAATGGGCAGGTCTGAGATCTCCTTCCTGAGTTTGGCCACGATTAAGTGGCCTGAGGCACTCTCTCGAGGGAACACTCTATGTTCTCCACCAAAACTCGGGCTGCGTTTCAAAATGTGAAAAACAGAGCAGCCTATGTGGCAGGGATTTCATGAAACTGAATGTGTGTTCAGAGCCCAAGCCAGGATGACAACCCCTCCTCATTTCCTTTGTGAGGCGTGGAAGTATTTACCTGCTGGGTTTCATACCCTCCAACCCTGTGGGTTTCAGATATTGATCCTTTTTAAAAAAAATTGTGGTAAAATATACATAAACATAAAATTTACCATTTTGACCATTTTTAAGCGTACATACAGTTCAATGGTATTAAGTGTATTCACACTGTTGTGCAGTCATCACCACCATCCATCTTTAGAACGCAAACCTGAAATTCCGTGCCCACCGCGCTATTCCCCCCAGCACCTGGCAGCCACGATTCTACGCTCTGTCTCTCTGAATTTGCCTATTCGAGGTACCTCATGCAAGTGGAATCACACAGTATTTGTTCTTTCGTGACTGGGCTTATTTCATTTAGCATAATGTTTTCAAGGTTCATCCATGTTGTAGCCTGTGTTAGAATTTGCTTCCTTTTTAAGGGTCAATAATATTCCACGGTATGTGTATACCACATTTTGTTTATCTTTTCATCTGTTGATGGACACTTGGGTTGCTTCTACCTTGTGGCTTTTGTGAATAATGCTGTTACGACGTGGAAGCAACCTAAATGTCCATTGACAGATGAATGGATAGAGAAGATGTGGTGTGTGTGTGTGTGTGTGTGTGTGTGTATGTGTGTATATATATATATATATATATATATATACACATATACAATGGAATATTACTCAGCCATAAAAGAGAATGAAATAATGCCATTTGCAGCAACATGGATAGATCTAGAGAGTCTCATATTAAGTGAAGTAAGTCAAAGACAAATACCGTATGATATCACTTATATGTGGAACCTAAAAAAATGATACAAATGAACTTATTTACAAAAGAGAAATTGACATAGAAAACAAATTTATAGTTACCAAAGGGGATAACAGGGGGCCGCGTGAGAGATAAATTAGGACTTTGGGATTAACATATACATACTACTATACATAAAATAGGCAAATAACAAGGACCTACTGTATAGCACAGGGAACTATACTCAATATCTTATAATTATAATGGAAAAGAATCTGAAAAAGAATACATACACATACAGACATACATATACATATATATATACACATATATATAGAGAGATATATGTGTATATATATATATATATATATATATATGAAACCGAATCACTTTGCAGTACACTTGAAACTATTACAACATTGTAAATTAACTATACCTCAATAAAAAAATAATGATGCTGCTATGAACATGGGGGTACAAATAGCTGAGTCTCTGTTTTCATTTCTTTTGGGTCTGCAGCCAGAAATGGAATGCTGGATCATCTGATGAGTCTATGTTGAATTTTGGAGGGAACGGACATACCCTTAGATAGTCATCTTTTTCACCTACTACTTCTGCTCTGTCTTGTTCCTGGGCTGCTCCTGAGACAGCCTGGGACCTTCCCTGCAGGCAGACACACAACCGCTGACCTCTAGGACTTGTTTATGTAAATGGGCTCTGCTCAGGTGGCCCTCAGGTGAACCTGTGCTACTTTGCATGCACCTGCCTCAGCTGCCCTGACCTTTACTACGTCTGCTTGATTTGCATCCTCATTCCCAGGCTGGAACCAGAGTCCAGCTCTGAAGCCCAGTGCCGGTGGCAGCCGGCGTGGCCCTCACAGTTGCCTCCTCCTGGACCCTCCACGCGGACCACTCTGCTCATCGTGACCCAAGGGGCCTCAGCCATGAGGTGGGCTAGTTCCTCCATTGAAGGCCAAGGGCAAGAAAAGGAAGTTGGGAATGGGTGGTGCCCTCTGAGCAGATCGCGCTGGCCTAGGGTATTTTGGGGGTCAGTGGCTTCAGGCTGATTGAGGCTGTGACCCCATTTAAATTACCCTGAACATAGGTTGGCTTCTGGTGGTGGGTTTGAGTTAGACTCAGCATCAGGATGTGGAAAGATGCAGGAGACGGATTGGGATCCTTTCTGATCTGAAGTAGGGCCCCCAGCTAGAGCAGGGTGAGCAAGACTGCAGCCCCTCAGGCTCCAGCTTCCATGGGAAAGGAGATGCAGATCAGGGTCAAGGGCACAAGCCCACTGGTTTGGCGTGGGTTTAGGGGGTAACAGCTCCAACCCGGGGACTTGAGGGTCCCGGGCACCACCTAAGCCACTGGGTACCAGGCTTCAGAGCCGGTAGATGCTTCCTGCTAGTGCTGCTCAGCCTCCTGGAACTTGGCCAGACTTGACCTTGACCTTGTCCATTGTGCTGATTTAGGAAGGGGGTGTTGGCAGCTTTCACATCTGTACCTGGAAGGTCTAGCAAGGTGGGCTCTGACAACCACCAAGTGGCTCCAAATGAAACTCCCCCAGCCCCACTGTGGCCACCGATCACAGGGACGCCACCACTGGCTTTGGGCATCTCCCTTGCCTGGAATGTCAAGTCTGCCGGGCCTGCCTGGATCCTGCCCTGTGGACTGCAGCCCCCCTCTCCCCAGGCATCAGCATTTCAGCCAAGGTAGCAACCCTCCCTTACCTGGTCCCTCCATGGACCACTGGTTGCCAGCCCTGGCTGGCCCATTAGAATCAGCCAGGAAGCTTTTATGAAATGCATTTACCTGGGCCCCATCCCTAGAGATTCTGATTTTATGAGTCTGGGGGAGGGAGTTGGTATTACTACTCTTAAAAAAATATCCCAGTCATTCTAACATACAGCCATGGAAAAGAACCATGGCCACAGACCAACATTGAGTTCCCTGCATCTTGAAGATGAGTTCCTTTCACTCATAATGTTACCTAAGAGCGCAGGTCCGTGTTCTCACGCTTTAGCTTGCATTAAAATATCTGGAGGATGTGTTCAAACACAGACCTCCAGGCTTCACCCCAGAGTTTTTTGACTCAGTAGATCAGGTGTAGGGCCCGGGGATTTGAATTGCTAACGTGTTCCCAGGTGAGACTGAAACTCTGGCTCTGGGATTACACTTTCCGAGAGCCACTGATCGAGGCCCACGACACCCCTTGATTCTTGGATTTAGGGCGATGGGGAGAAATGGAAGTGAGTCAGTCACGGTTTTTACTGTTTACAATTTCATTCTTGGACATTCTTTTCAGAAGAACTGCCATTTACCTCTGAGTGTCATGGTAGGGGCTAGTAAATGAACTTTTCCCCATTTGGGGAATGGAAAATCAACACTTAGGGACCTTCTACCCAATGATTCCTTGCCCACCACTGCCCCCCCGACCCCCCGAAAAATAATTCAGTAGTTAAAAGAAATATTTTGTTAAAAGGCATCCAAGTTTTCTTCCCACCACAAGGACCTGCTCGTTGACTTGAAAAGCCTGACTCTTAGTAATGCACGTTTATTTCTAAATTAAAATGGTTTCTTAATGATGTGATATTTCAGGACTTGAGTTCCCTAAAGGCAGGCATGAAGCAGCCAAACCGAGAGCCTGAATCACTTACTCCTTTGTCTCTGTGGCCGGGAGGGCAGAACATTTTAGAGGTTACAATCTGCCCTCAACAAAGGGCGTTTAGACTCTTGTTTTAGAAATGAGTGACTCATCTCTGGGTCATTTTCATGTCTCTATCTCCCCTCTCCCCTCTCCCTTAACCACGAGGAAACTGCAGGCGAAACACTCTTCTTTATCTCAATGCACAAAGGACACAAATGGTGCTGATCTCGAGACCTGACTTCCTGTTATTAAGGAGGACATCCTACAATTTCATGGAGCGCGATTTCCAAACAAAGCAGAAAGTCGAATGATTTCAGAGTTTGCTCCCCACCTACAATTACCTAGGTCACAGCTGTAAAGGAAGAGGGAAAAACCATTAAATCACTCCAAGGCAGGAGCACTTGATATCATCTGTGGCCGAAAAATAAACACTTCATTTTATTTTTTAAAAGGAAGAGCAATACATCTAACAGAAACATGTACATTTGAGATGTGATAGAAAGTGGAAAAAAAAAATCTGATCGGACAATAGGCCAGGGCTGGTGTCTCAGGCCTAATTATTTTATTTAATATTTGTACAAAACTGAGAGGGAAATGGAAATGATCTCCTTCTTATATATGAACCATGATCTGCCTTTAATCTGTGCAGAGGACTTCTTAGGATTACGCATAACCCATGAAGATTCCCATTCGGTCATGCAAGGGTTAAAGACTTTTTAAGTCGCAGAATTGTTTCAGGTCTGTTGGACTTCCAAATTTGGCAAATGTAAAATTCTCATAGTGGACTCTCTGACCTTGATTGGACATCAAGGCGGGACGGACTATTTCAGAGTGGATTAGATATTTAAGAACCCACAGTATCCAAGGAAGGAATACTTTTCAGAAAGGAACATCTCAATGTGCTGTGTCCCTTTCTTTCTCTCTTACGGCCCCCTGGCACCATGCGGATTTCATTGCTCATTGAGTGGGCAAGATCGGTGTGAATGTCACTAACCCACTGACCAAAAATAACTCCTTTCTTTCCTGCATCTCAATATGAGCAAATCTATTCCAAGAAGCCCGGCTACAATATGGTTCCTCATTCACAGATACAGGTATTACACACACTCACACACACACACACACACACACACACCAATTCATGGATGTGCTATGGAGTAAAACCTGTGAGAGACCCAGCTGAGGTGTCTACACAAAACCAAGGGCTTCCCTGATGACATAGTTGAGTCTCTTACATGTTACGTTTCAAAGCAATGTTTCACTTAGAAAATGACTCTACTCAGGATGGTTCTTTTGTTGGGATTGATTTCCAGTGTAATTCCATCATCAATAAATGGTATAATAGAAAAAAAAATGGGTTAGTGACATTCACACTGATCTTGACCAAAAATTTGTATAAAATAGACATGGTAAAGATGATAGATTGATAGATGGATAGACAGACATAGAGACAGACACAGATTGATAGAGGACAGATAGATGACATGTGAAACAAAGATGGGGAAAATAATCTATGTCCATGTACATCAGTTAGGACACGAGGTACTGAAAATGTCCTCTGTGGACATGTTAGTGCATCAGCACTATTTGGGAGCCTATTAGAAATGCAGGTTCCCAGACCCTACCCCAGAGCTGCCGAATCAGAATCTGCATTTGACAAGATCCCCAGATGATCCCTTTGTCCGTTGATGTTGGAGCAGTGCTGCTTTAGAGCAGAACAGTCTAGAAGAGTGATCTTCTATAACTGGAAATATTTGCCCAAATGAAACTGTGGGTGGAAACACAAATATCTTAGAAGTGGAACTCCTCTGGCTGAGTCAGGGGTGAGTTATCTAAGGCTTCTTGGCCCCCTAGTGGCACCTCCCACCTGCACCAGCAGTTACTTCTACTTCTATGGGGTAAGCAAGGATGCCTAATGTTTGTACCCTAACACCTACTGTCCCAGAAGGCACAGGCCACCACTTCCTGAACAACATCCAAGCCCCGGCATATTATGGATGCTTAGGCAGTATTAGATCACTGCTAACAAGTGATTCTGAAGCAAGATTATGTGCAGAAGCACAAAAGGACATAGGAAAAATCAGAGAGCAGGCAGATAGCATACTTAATATGGGAGAAAGACAAGACAAAGAGAGAAACAAAAGTGGCCCTATAGACAGAGCTGCCAGGCAAAATATAGGACACCCAGCTGAATTTGAATTTCAGATAAACAACATGAGACAGACCTACACTAAAGCGCTATTTGTTTGCTGTTTATCTGAAATTCAAATGTAACGGGGCATCTGTATTCTCACTTGCCGAATCTAGCAACCCTCATTCCTTCCTCGAGGACCCTCTTCTCAAGCTCGGGCCCTCCTTCCAGATTAGACCCCAATCAGATTCCCTCCGGAGAGGTCTCTGCCTGGATTCAAACCCCGGACTTGCCAGTGCTGGCGGCTGTGGGACCCTGGGCGAATGATTTCATCTCTCTCTGCTCTGCCTCCCTCTTCTGTAAAGTGGGGATGCACACGAAAGCCTGCCTCATGGGACTGTTTGGGGGTTAAAGGAGAAAATATCTGTAAAGCACAAAGTAGGAGCTCATTGAATAAATGTACATTGTTGTCTATCAGGTCAAGATCTCGTGGGTTTCAGCAACTTCCTTTCTGTCTGAATTGGCTCCTGGTCATTTTCTTGAAGACCTGAGATCAATCTGCAGAGGGAGGAGAGGGAAGTAAAGGACATGGTGCCTGAAAAACCGCAGAAGGGGATGCTTTCCTCTCCTTTCTGAGGCGCCTGGCCCGGTGCGACCATCTAGCCCCTGCATGTCTGCCCTCTCTCTCCCTGGGGGCCGAGTCGGGGGATGTACTAGGGAAGGAGGGAGGAAAATGTGTCACTTGATATTTGCTCCTTGACCCCGGCTGACCCAGTTAATTCACTGCAGGATGGAAGGAAGTGCACTCAGGAGACCTTCCTCTGCCAGAGCTTCTTGGCCGGATGTCTTAGCCATCAGGGAGAGATATCTTGCTTCCTTGACAGTTAGCTGAGCAATGGGCATTCTGATAGCCTGGCAAGGTGGACAAGCCCCAGGACAGTCACACCTTACATTTCAAGGTCAGAAATTCTCAAAAAGCTGCTGAGTACCGGAGCCAGCATTTGGGATGTGTTACTTCTTCCTCTCGGAGTAAACCTGACCACTGAAGCCTCATCGCCTCCCAGCTTTTGTTTTCATCTTTGTTCCCATGAACGCCAAGATCAGAGACTAGATTCTGGTAATGAACTGTTCTGCAACATTAAACAAATAAAACAAGAAAGCCAAGGTATCGGGGGTGGGGTGGGGCTCAAGTCCCCCCACCCGCCAAAGAGGAGATATTGGAGCCAGCTTTCACGGTAGATACTGAGCCAGCATCCCTCATGGAAATCAAACAATTCTCCCGAAACTGCGATCTGAATGCCGCGGTTTCCCTGAAACTGTGTTCTGGGCTTTCCTCCTCTGCTTGGCACTGACCCAGCACCTGCAGCAGCAAAGCTTTCCCAGGAAGCTATTGTTATTTGTGCATCTGATCATTTACAGCAGAGCACGCTGACAGCAAAATTTAGAAAGGAAAAGAAAAAAGAAGCGGAGGGTGAAAAGGACAAGACGGAGGCTTCCAGCATCCCGGTGGGAACTTAAAAGCAGAAACACCTCTCTTTTGGCCCTCAGCACAGGTTAGGACTCTACAGAAGAACCATCCTCAGGCAGAGTTGCAGCCTGTATGGAAGGTGGGTGTCAGACACGGAGATTCAGAATGAGGATGTGCACCTCTGCTACTCCCCTGGGGATACTGTCTAGAGTGTATTCTCTGATCTTCCCCAGAGCATCCCTCCAACTGCCACCAAGGAGCTGCACTAAGTTGCTGAATCCACACAGCACACAATGGAAGGGCTCTGTTTTTCAGGACCAAACATTCCAAATGAATTCATTTCCTTCTGGGAAAAAGCACTGCCTTGTTCAGAGCACGAAGTTCCCAGGGCTCGGCTTACCTGGCAGCATTTTGGATACACCTGTTGGGATCATTAGCCCTGCCAAGAGAAGGGAAGTAGTATGCTTTGTTCTATTTTTACTCCCAGTTGACTCTCTTCCCACTGTGTTGGTTTCCCTTACAGAATCTAACCCAAACAGAAGAGAAAGTTACAGGGCTCCACGCTGCTTGGCAGGGAGCAAAATAGATGCACATAAATATACAGCAGACCCTTTAACAACACGGTTTGAACTGTGTGGGCCCCCTTATATGTGGATTTTTTTTCAGTAGTCATACTACAGTACTACACAACCTGTGGATGATGGAATCCACAGATGTGGAATCTTAGATGCGGAGGAATTGTGAATAGAAAGGAACTGCAGATCTGGATGACTAACTATAAATTACATGTGGATTTTCCACTGTGCCAAGAATTGGCTCCCCTAACCCCTGGATTGTTCAAGAGTCAACTGTATACATGGAATATAAGGGTAAACTAGGAAATTAAGTACAGTGTAAAATAGAAAAAAAGAAAAGGACAAAAATGAGTTAAAAGGATGAGATAATGTGAAAAGGCAGCTAGAACAAGCAAGTTGGGCCCCAACTTTAGCTCTGAGTTTACTGGCGGCAAAGGTAAAAAGGTAATAGAGAAGAATCATCTACGTCTTATTAGCTCCAAAAGGAATGAACAGGATGGACTTTATAGAAGGAATACTAAAAAACACGAGGAACATTATTTTTGTCATTTTGAAAAAGCCTCAGAAGCATTTTTACTGATGTTTCTTCTGTTGGCTTTCTGAGCAAGGTGGTACCTTACCCACTCGCTGCCTGTCCACAGCCCAGGCTGTGCCCAGACATTGCCCTCGGCTCTGTAAGCGGATCAAGAGATTCCTCCAGACTCTTCCTCCTACCTTTGCTCTGAACCTACTTCTTCTCCTCTAATTTCTCTGGTCTCCATCGACCATGTCATTCCAGATTTCTCCAGCTCCATCCAACTCTTTCGCACTCAGGACCCATTAACCTGTCCATGGGGCTTGTTTTAGGGATTCCTGCCACCAGCAAACTCTCATTCCTTGCCTTGGTTTTATATTCTATAAATCCTGCCCACCACACTCCATGCCCTGCCCAAGTCCTAGCTCTCTTGGCCCGAGTTCAGGCCCAGAATGGGGTGCTGCATGATTAAAGAAAAGGATATCAGCCTTCAATAACGATGAGTTAAATCTTAACTCAATAAAAGAATCTCAGCAGGCAGCTGAGAACATATGGTCCAGGTATATTGATATTTGATTATTTAACTTCATAAGGATAAAGTAAAAAGGACTGAGGTAATGAATAGCTACCATATCCCTTGATCTGCTTCTCTTGGGTGTCAGATGTCCCTAGGAAGGCTTTGGTTAAGTGCTGGAGGGCAGGCATTTCACAGTGGCCTCCTCCAGCAAGAGGTAGAAATGAAGATATTCTGAGATTAAAACTAAAGAGATACATCTCTGCTGTGGGTCCAAGTGAGAGCTGCCACTCAGAAGGGACAGTTGAGAAGCACGCCTTGTATTGTCCCCCCATTGGAGCACCATTCTACCTTGACATCCTGGTAAGATCAAGAATTCCTGTGGGTAGAGCCAATGCTTTCATCAGAAAAGGAACTGTGAATCCATTCAAGTTCTTGCTCAAGGACTTGGCTGAGACCCCAGAATTCTCCTCCATCGAGCATGAAAGAGATGATTGAAAATGAAAAATATTTTAGTTCTGTTGTTACCGGCCAACCACCTGGATCATAAAAGAACCTCATTTTGGCTCTTGTGCAATGTCTGGTTTGGGGTAAGACCACACACTGCTGGTCTGTAAATATGAGTTAGTAGCAAAGTAAACTTCGAGGTGATGGAGCAATTGTGTCACTGGATGAAATTGTTCGATATGGTCCACTTTGATACCGGAGAGCATTTGCCAAAAGCAAAAGAATGGGCTGACACTTAGATGCCCTATCAGGTCATAATTAGATCGTAGGTTCAGTAGCTTCTTGACTGCTATTCCTCTTACTAGGTAATAAAACCACGCAGTCAGCAAACAGGATGCTGTCTTCCTATTTCCTATAGCTGGAGGACATGCATTCAATGTATTTTAAAATTTGCATTTGATCTATCAGAAGAGTTTTTTTTTTAATTCTGATTTAGCAGTAGGATTAGGATGCCAGCTGGAGGGCCTGAGGATCTACTCCAAGATTCATTTTTTGTATCGTGATGTCTCCTTTTTATGATATTCAAGACTGGGAAGAGAGAATACATAGATATTTGGGGTGGGATGGTGCTCATTTTATTGTAGAAGTTGAAAACTGGCATCTTGTGGGCCAAATGTAGCCTGTAAACATGCTTTCTTTGGCATGCAGTGTTTTTCTTTAAGCTTGGATTTGTTGCCAGCATATAAAAATTGAGATATTTCATCTCTTTCTCACACACATATATATATTTTTTCTTACTTATAAGAAAATTGCACAAAGATTTTCCTTTGAAAAATCAGAAGATCCAGGAACACCAGCCCCAGTTTCCCCACGGCAAAGCTGAGCAGTAGGGGGTCATTTGCTAAGATACGAGATCTCCAGTTTGCAAGGTACAGCTTTCCTTCTTGACCTCCATGTATTTGACCTGCTTGACTCCTGTGGTCATCTGAGTTATAATGCCTGTGTAGGGCCCTATTTTATAGGATGACAAGCATGAATAGAGGCAGCCCAGGATTAAGATGAAGGGTGAGGTCCTAAGGGTACCACAGGAGATAGATATTAACTCTTGAAAACAGCCAATTTCTGATGGGTGAGTCTCTGAAGGAGCAAGAAGAGTCTTGCCCTGCACAGGCCCTATTCTAAGACACGTGATACATGTTTCTCTCATGCCACCTTAAGGTCATTTGACTGAAGGAAAAAGGAAGTCACAGAGTCCCGAAGAGACTTTTGTTTGCTGTTGGGCTCTTCAGAGGGAACCTCAGAACACACGTCCAGGGATTGTGCTAGAAATAAGGACTATTAAGATGATTAAGAATGGACTCTGTGGCTTCCCTGGTGGCACAGTGGCTACGAATCCGCCTGCCAATGCAGGGGACACGGGTTCGAGCCCTGGTCTGGGAAGATCCCACATGCCACGGAGCAACTAAGCCCGTGCGCCACAACTACCGAGCCTGCGCTCTAGAGCAAGTGAGCCACAACTACTGAGCCCGCATGCCACAACTACTGAAGCCCGCATGCCACAACTACTGAAGCCCACGTGCCTAGAGCCCGTGCTCTGCAAAAAGAGAAGCCACCGCAATGAGAAACCCACGCACCACGACGAAGAGTAGCCCCTGCTCACCGCAATTAGAGAAAGCCCGTGTGCAGCAATGAAGACCCAATGCAGCCAAAAATAAATAAATAAAATAAATAAACATTAAAAAAAAAAAAGAATGGACTCTGGCCAAGCCAAATGCTGCAGGATATCGGTATTCACCACGCCCCGCCCCCCTGCCCCCAGGTGCTGGAATGGGATGGTGTGTGGCCTGGGGACCCGGGCTCCTGCTCCCTGGGAGAGGCCCTCAGGAGGACGGCAGAGCTGCCATCCGGGGGCCCTGGTGTGAGCATAGCATTCTATGCTGCTGATTTCGAATCAACGAGTACCCTTTGTGTGTTTCCAGAGGATTTTTTTCTTTTTTTAGTAGCTCCTCTCCCTAAATGCTCTGATGCTTGAAAACCTAAAGCTGGGACCCAGCAGGATGGGGGGGTTCCCTTTCCTCATTCTTCCCTTAGGTTGACATTTTAACGAGAAGGATTGTAAAACCCGGCACCCGCATTGCTGCTTACATGGACGGACCTGGCTGTGCAACACGGCAGTGCAAGGCAAGGAGGAGAAGAGCTTTCTCGGGGCACTGGGCTCTGAGCTCGTCCCTACCCAGACACACCTGATTCTGCTTGGAAAATGAAATAGCCGAATTCCCCAACATCAGCCTGGAATCGCGGGAGGGACTCACAACACGTCTGCCTTTAAAGCTTCCCTTTCACTAGTCCGAATTTGATGTTCCTAAAAGGAAGATGAAAGGGGGGTGGGGAGGGGAATTATGCATGTGCTGACTGGGTGGATTTGTCCCAGGTAGAAACCCTTTGATTGATAGGATCTACATAAAGGGCTATATTCCCATTACTAAAGGCCGTTACCATCCTTCAGCCCAACTGGCAGATAAGACCAAGATTTTCTTCTGTAAGAAACACCACGAAAACCCAATGAGACAGAACCTGATGTCAAAGACGTGATTTCTTCCAGTTTGATCCAAATCCATTCGCTATTACAGAATAGGTCTAAACCCCAACATTCAGGGTTCAAATCAGGACCTGCTCATTTCAGGCATTTGGCTCAGCCCTAAATTATACTTTCTAAATCTATTCTGGGACTCGGCTGGGTTATGAAGCTCTGACACATGATAGCAGCAACCCATTTTTAAAATATTTTCAGAAGTGAAACAGAACAAAACAAAGCAAAAGAAAAGAGGTTTTCTTCAGAGAGATCTCAGGAAAGCTAAGGCTGAGTGGTGGGGTACTGGCTTTTGACGCAGGTGATCAACGTAAGATGTTGAAATCCGTCTTTCATCTTCTCTCTTGCCTTTTTTTTTTCGGCTGGACTAGCTCTAAGGGACTGATTGCAGTTTTATTTTTCTGACACAGTGGTTTAAGTGGAGGGGGGCTGTTTAAAACAGGAGCACTGAGTTTCTAGGATGCTGTAGGGAAGAAGATTTGCTACTGGCCTTGGTTGCCATAACTTTCACCCATTATTCCTTATCCTGGTCTCTACTTGCTCGTTCCAGGACTGACCTCAGGTTGAGTAAGAATTGTCCTGAGAGTTTCTTCCTTTTCCTGTCTCCATTATTTCCCCCTCCCTATGCTGTGCTCTTTTCTCTACCTCACTGGTGCCTTTTTTTTTTCTTTTCTGGAAAGCTATACTTCCGGTACCATTCTCAAACTTTAGTCCACGTTATAACCCTCAGAGGTTCAGATTCAGTATGTCTGGGGAGAGACCATGCATCTATGGGTTTAGAGAACACACGGGTGATTCTTTTTTTTTTTTAACGTCTGTATTGGAGTATAATTGCTTTACAGCGGTGTGTTAGTTTCTGCTTTATGACAAAGTGATCCCGGGTGATTCTGATGCACGCAGCTTGCACACAAGCTCTTTCATAACACAGCAATCAGATGATTTCCTAGTCCTTATTGCACTTGATTATCAGCAGCATTGGACAGTCCAACATTCCCTTCTGAGAAATTCTCTTCAATTCTCTTTGCACCTCACTGGATGCACTTATTTGTCTTTCTTTGCTGGTTCCTCCTCCTGGAAGTGATCTCTAAACTTGGGTCCAGTCCTGTGATATTTCTCTGTGCCACCATCCAGGTAACATCACCTAGTCTTGTGGCTATTTACACTATCCTCCAAGGGTATACCAGAAAATGTTCAACCATTGACTCCCCAGAAGAAAAAGCCCCGATTTGTAATGTTTGCCAGTTTCCCCGGTGTAAATTCTCCCATCACTGCCCATTTCAACCTGCCCACATGTGGTCACTGCATGTGGCGTTAGGAAGAGATGTACACAGTCAGCACAGAGCCTGGGATAAGTCAGCTCTATCATCCCCCTGATTACTGTCCACATTTATATCTCCAGTCCAGACTCTCGCCTAAACACCAAACGTGTTTTTAACATCCTCCGTTTGCGTTTTTAACTATCATCTCAAGTTTAACACATCCAAGTAGAACCCCTCGTCTCCCCGCCCCTGCTGTCGTCACCCCAAGCTGGTCCTGCAGCGTTCCCCATCTCAGCGAGGACTCCACCCTCCAGCTGCTCGGGGGGGGATTCCTCTTCTTGGTTCCTCTTTCTCTAGCACCCAATCCATCAGCCAATCCTGTCAATTCTACACTGTAGACAAATCCAGGATCCATTCATTTCTCACCACCTCCAGAGTTAGCATTTCTCATCAGGATTCTTACACTCATGACCTAATGAGTCACCTGCTTCCGTGCCTGGTTCCCTATCAGCCTAGTAGCTGCAGGGACTCCTTTAAAACATGTCAGCTGAGGTCACCCTTCTTTCCCCAAACCACTCATCTCCTTTTGTCCTGCTCAGCGTAAAACCCCGAAGTCCTTATCCTGGCCTGAGCAGCCCTCTGTCACACGGGCTCCTAACACTTTCCTGTCTGCTGCTCCTGACCGCTTACCCCCCGCCCTCCCCCCTTTACTCCTCAAATCCATCAAGTGTGCTCTTGCATCACACCTGTGTACGTGAAGTGTCCTCTGCCCGGCGTGTTCTCTCCCCTGATGGCTGCATGTCCTGCTCCCTTACTTCTTCATGCCTCTCCTCCAATTCCACTTTAACAGAGAGCCACATGGTAGAAAATGCAGCACACCCTTCTCTCCTCCCTCCTTATCCTGCTGTGTATTTCCTTAGGGGCCTTATCACCAATTACAGTCATCCCTGGGTATCTGTGGGGGATTAGTTTCAAGACCCCTCGCAGAGACCCAGATCCGTGGATGCTCAAGTCTCCTCTATAAAATGGCATAGTACATAGTACTTCAGCCTTCTGTATCTGCAGGTTCCACATCAGCGTAAAAGGGAGGCCCACCGCAAGATGAAAGCAGAGATTTTGTTACAGCCCCTGGGCCTACAACACTGCCTGGCATGTAGTAGGTGTTAAATAAAAATCTGTAGAATTAAACAATAGAGTGCTGGGTCCTAGATATTAGATTCCCTGGGGTATTTATATTCTGAGACTGACTTTTTTTTAATTGAAGTTGAACCATGTTTTCCAGAAATGATTAATATACTTTTAAAAGCCTCATTGGTTTTCCTGATTAATGTTCCAATAGAGAGACGGGAAGAACCATTTGGAAGCAACCTATCCATTGGAAATGTGACCTTGGCATGTTTGAGAAAACTCAGCAGGCAGCGGAGGAAAAAGATCAGGGGCGTGTTTATGGACTATCTTGAAATATACACACGGATTCTGATTGGGAGGGAAAACGGCCGCCCACATACTCAGAAGGGTTAATTGTGTAGTAAGGTTTCAAGAAGTTTTTCTTTTTTTTTTCCCACCCTTTTTTAGATTCTTCTCTCATACAGGTCATTACAGAGTATTGACTAGAACAAGAAGTTTTTCATGAGCAAGTTCTCTACCAAGAAGACCTAGCATCCTAAATTGAGTCACTTTGTTAGAACTGATAATGACACAAATATTTATCGGCATAAGAAATGCAGGCACTTTGCAGCCCTATTCTTTGAGTGACAATTCTGTTTGAGTTTATGACCATAAAAACATTCTTTTCATTCATCTATTCACATTCATTCAATAAATGTATAATCACGCTATATATGTGCCAGGCATGGCTCTAGGCTCCGGGACTTAGTAGAAAAACTGATCAAGTCCTTTGAAGCAGTTAGTAATTGAGTGACCAGGAAGGGAAGAGAAAAAAGAATGAAAAATCCACAGATGTGATTCATCCACTCCCAGATTAGAAAACATAGATCCATGGCAGAGTTTCTTCTATATTGCTTCCTACGCATAAGATGCTATTGTTCTCAGAGGCGCATTGATAAATCAGTACAAATAAAAGGGGATTGTTTTCAACTATGTGTTCAAAGAAACTCTTATATCACACAGGTGGATAGCATTCACTCTGCTAGAGCAATTTATAAGAGATCTGCTTTCAAAATACCTACAGAGAGTGTCCTGCGAATACAGGATTGATTTTATGAACATGGCTGCAAGATGGTGGGTTGAAATACACCCGGAAGGGACTTTGTCCCTGCTCCGGTGGAGAAGAACTTTGCTGGAGTAGCTGGATTGGGTGTTTCTGATCTCAAATTATCTAAAAGGAAGTCCTGTATGGTACTAGCCACTATGACTTCAGAAGGCTGTGTTCAATTATCCAGAAAGTGACCTCAAAGTGTTGGACACTTCATAGGATGTCCCAGGTATACGAACACACTTTCAAAAGATGAAGTTTTTTTTTTCCTATTGAGAATGACACTCTTGACTGAAAATCCAACACAACTGACTCATTTATTTCCTTTTTATGTGAAGACACCAGAAAGCACAGGAACTAGCTAATTTCTTTAAGCTAGGATCTTGCCCAGACAATCCATCTTGGCAATGATCTCCTCCTGGGGCAGTGGTTGTCAATGTGGCCACACAGTAGAATCACGTGGGCACTTAACTACGGATGATGCCTGGGTCCCTTCTCCAGAGATGCTGATATTCACTGCTTTGGGGTACAGCTTGGGTGTTGGGATTTTTAAAGCTTCTCAGGTGCTTCCAGAGGGAAGCCAAGGTTGAGAAGCACTGCTGTAGGATGAGTGATGGCATCTGACCCAAGACATTAAACAGAGTCCTAAGAAGGATTCAGGACCTGGGGATGAGTAGTCTAAAGAGGGAAACCATCACCTGGTTTCATGCTGAGCTTGAGAGCTGTAGCTCGGGGCAGGATGGTGAGGTTCCTGGGAGTCTTGACCATTCGAAGAGAGATTTCCAGCCCTGCTTTCCCCACCAGCCTGAGGAATGAGAACCCTGGAGTGGTACCCAGTAGAGGGACAGCCTTTCCATTATGCCATCTCATTCTGGCCAAGATGAGAAGTCATTGGTTTAACTTGACATGAGCTCACATTTATTTTATGAGAAATAAAATAAATGTTGGTGCACCAATCTGGGGGTCACTTAAAATCACACGGGACTAACCAACGTGGGGAACACGGCCTTCAATGCAGCCCGTGAACCCGAGAATTGGAGTCCCTGATATAGTGCATGTTCTTTCTCCTCCAGAGAGGTGTGTATTTATAGAAAGAACAGAACCTATGCAGGATGAGGGGGCTGGATAATAATATGTGTGAATAAATACACTGATCTGTCTGAACCGTTTCTGGGCTGTCTGCTTTCCATGGTAATAAATATCCACTAAAAGCCGTCTGCTGTATGTGTTTTTGGTAAAGTCTCACACTTCCCTGCATGAATACATTCAGAATTTAAGCACCACACACTCCGTGACAGAGACTCTGTTGTATTCTGAATTCCTAAGTTATGCAGCTTAGCAGCTGTGATAATGTAACGGTTTGCAAAATAATAGGCCACACGTCAACCTGGAATAACACGTCAAATAATGAATAATGTGGGTGCAAAAAGGTTTAATTTACACTGTGTTAAAAATATTGCTCCAGAAATACCACACCAATTCAGTCTTTCCAGGACAAAAAAAAAACAACAAACCAAAACAAAACAAAAAACCCTTTTACTTAGATATTTAAATAACTGTGGTAAAAGAGAATGCTTTCTTATTTATTTTTTTCAAGAAAAGTGTCCAATTCCTATTACTCTGTGAAGATACATAGAATGAGTCTGATTCGTTGTTCACATACACACATTGTTCCCCTTCAAGATACGTCTCAGATTTCAGAATAAATAGGAGAAAAGCATCTGTCTCCTAAGTTTGTATTAGCATATAAGTGTGGACACATTTTCCACCAGCAAAAATGGGGCTGGTGGTCATTTAACATAAGATGTGAGGCTGTTCCTGTTTACGTTTTCATTCTGATCCTCTTCCCAGATTTTCTCCCTGAGGGAAGTTTCTAGCAACTTTCAGATTTCATTCATTCTCTCATCTAATGAATGTTTCGCCCTCCTGCTAGGAACCAGGGCCCGAAATGTGTTCCCTGTCCTCAAGGAGCTTGTCATCATGGGTGTGGAGGAAACAGGCAGCAGGGAGATTCAATGCAGTGTCATCTGTGTTATTGTAAGGGAGATACAGAGAGCTTTGAGAGCCTGAAGGAAGGAAGAGCTGTTATTCATACTTGGGGAGGGGGTGGGTACCTGGAAAGCCTTCCGACAGAATGTTATCTTTAGGCTGAAGTGTGTGAATAGGAAGTTAAGGAGGCGGAGGGAGGATGCAGTGTGTGTCAAGCCTACAAAAGCACGTGCAAAGGCCCTGTGGCAAGGGAGAGCATGGTAGTTTGGAGGAACTGCAGACGTGTTCAGTATGGTTGGAGTGTACATTACCCAGGGTAAGGGATGGGGAGAGACCAGGCTGGAGAGGGTAGCAGCGTCCCGATTACGGAGGGCCTTATAATTATGTTTAGACATTCGCACTTATCTTGAGGCAGGGATTTTAAGTAGACAAGTGGAAGATGACGGAGGCCTGAACCAAGAGGAGGGGAGGGGAGGAGGAGTTAGATGTGAGAGAGGTTCTGGAGCTGGAACTGGCAGCACTTGGTGACTGATTAGATGGCGGACCCCAGGGAAAGGGAGGAGGCAGGGAAGATGCCTGGGTTCTCATTTGGGTGTTTAGATGGCTGGTGGTGTTGAAGGAATCGGAGCAGGACTGTGGGTGAGAGGATGAATTCCACTTTGAACATGTTGAATGTGAGGGATTGAGAGCCTCAAGAGAAAAGAGACGTCCACTCCGCCCTGGGTCATCCAGGCCCAGGATACGTGGGTCTGGATGACAGAGAGGATAAATCAGTGGGGAGATGGGCATCCTTAATAAACACACACACTAAAACAATGTGTGCTGGGCCACATACAGCTTGGCCCGCTTATTCCTAGGTTTTGGACCTATAACGGTCATCTCCAATGTGGAACAATTTCCTCATATTGTAGGGTCATAGAAACTTAATACAACATTCACCCCGTCTCCACAGCAAACTCCCCCCTAAAAGGTCCACATTTGCTCTCTCCTTAACTCATTTATATGTTATGTCCTTACATTCTTAGAATTTTCCATGAAGTTCATTTTTACCTTCCCAGCTCAAGAAGGAAAAGACCCTACTGAAGTACCTGGGCTTGAGTAAGATTACTTACTTGGCACTGGCAATGAATCTGAAACACTCTATTTTTTATGTCTTACATAAAATTGGGAGTTCAAGGGAAGTTATCACCAGGAAATACTTCTGTCTTGGCTTTACTGGGTGAATATCCCTTAAAGGACATCTTTGGGTGACAGTAAGTGTGACTAAGAATGTACGTAAAAGGCTACTGGTTATTAAAAATACAAGCCAAGTGTTCCTCTACTCAAAGTCAAACTTCAAAAATATGCCTATCAAATGGAAATTGGTGCAGCCACTATGGAAAACAGTATGGAGGTTCCTCAAAAAATTAAAAATTGAACTACCATATGATCCAGCAATTCCACTCCTGGGCATTTATCTGGACAAAACTATAATTTGAAAATATACATGCACCCCTATGTTCATAGCACTATTTACAATAGTCAAGACATGGAAACAACTTAAATGCCCATTGACAGATGAATGGGTAAAGATGTGGTACATAGGTACAATGGAATACTACTCAGCCATAAAAAAGAATGAAATAATGCCATTTGCAGGAACATGGATGGACCTAGAGATTATCATACTAAGTGAAGTAAGTCAGAAAGAGAAAGACAAATACCATATAATATCACTTATACGTGGAATCTAAAATATGACACAAATGAACCTATCTACGAAACAGATACACAGACATAGAGGACAGACTTGTGGTTGCCAAGGGGTGGGGTGGGAGAGGGATGGATTGGGAGTTTGGGATTAGCAGACGCAAACTCTTATATAGAAAATGGATAAACAACAAGGTCCTACTGTATAGCACAGGAAACTATATTCAATACCCTGTGATAAACCATAATGGAAAAGAATATGGAAAAAGATATATATTTTTTATATAAAAAGTTATATATATAAAAATATATAACTGAGTCACTTTGCTGTACAGTAGAAATTAACACAACACTGTAAATCAACTATACGGCAATAAAATAAATTTTAAAAATATGCCCATCATTAATGATTACCTTCTTTCTGCACGCCATGTATCATGGTAGGGCCTTACATCACCTCTAATCCTTAATAACAGTCCTCAAGGATAGATAGTGCAGATGAATAAACCAGGCTGAGAAAGACCGAGTCACTGCCAAAGTCACACAATTAGTAGGTAGTGAGGCTCTTGTTTCTTGGGACAGTGTGGCTGCAAGCCCCACCCTTTCCACCCCACTTGGCTGCTTCCTGTTGCACCTGAATCACCTTCATTACTTATCTTGGAGCTGGATTAGAGCCCTATTGTATTGACTTATAACAGTTTCATTTATATAAACCTCAGATCTCCTATCTCCAAACATGGCATCTTAGATTTCTTTTTCTGCCCTGCCTAGTATGGTGATGGGTTGGTTGATGGTTGTCTGTGAAAACATATGAACAAGAACCAGGCTTCGTCTCCCAGCCTGAGTATTTTGTAATCAGGATTTGACGGCTGTCTAAGTAGCAGAGTTAGAAAGGTGCATTTCTGTTTTGTCAACTCATCTTCCAGGCAGTTGGAAAACAGAAGCCATTTTTTAATCCTGGACACGTAAGGGCCCATGACTGCCATTTTTTAATCCTGGACACGTAAGGGCGCTAGGTCATGAGTTCTTCTCTTTGGTTGTCAGCATCTCTGCCTTTGGTAAGTTTCCTTTCCTGTGAAGTATTAGTGACAGGTTGGCTATAACCCATTTCTCAGGGCCAGGCTGCAATGTCGAAGCTCCCTCAAGGAGCAAAGGTGATGAAACACTGTCTCAATGGCAGGGATGTAAGATACCAGGTCCCTAGACTGAGGTCCTGCTCTGTCCTTGACTGTATGTCCCCGGACAGAAGATTAAACCTCCACATGCCTTGGTTTCCCTGTTCATACAGGATAAGGGTAATAATCCCCATTCTCTGTGCCTCATTAGCAGCTCACGATCGTAAAGGGAGGTAACAGATAAGAAAGTGCATTGGGGCAAAGGTGTTATAGAAATGCGAGGTCTTACCATCATTAAATATCATGAGACCATAGAAATCACTCGGATGTCTGGCACACTCTAGGCTGCAGATGTAACCGAGAAAGCTGTTGCTGCTTTTAATTCAGGGAGTCCCAAGAAAAGAATGCTGTTTGTCAGTGTCTGCCCTGAAGGCAGATGCCATTTCTCACCTTTCCTGCCCCCCCTTTTATATAAATAGATGACTCTGATTGTGAAAGTTGTCATAAAACCAGCGATGGCATAAAATATCCAATTGAAATCGACATGACATCGTACGTTCCAATTAGTCTCACTCTTCCCCATGGTGGAGGGTGAGAGGGTAGCCTTGTAGGAACGCAAGGGGGCTCTTCTTGTGAGTGATGGTGTCTCAGCCCCACCACTTCACAGCTGGCAATGAAGATTAACAGGACATCTGATGCTCCAGTGATGGACATGCTTCTCTTAAGGGCCTAGAAGTTTTCAGATCAGACTCCTAAGACACTGGTGTGTGCCCAAGGACAGGACATAGGTCTGTATCTTGAATGTCGGTATACACCAGCACATACAACAATAGACAGGTTTTGTATCTGACACTGTGTTCATATATTGTCAGTTTTTCTTAAACGAATAACAGAAATGGTACGTGAATACATCTGGATTTATGAAACATACGTGATTTATTAAACGTCCATCTGGAGATTCTAATGGTTAAATAGGTTACTCTGGATTATTTGTGCAAATGTGCAGGATAATTCTCTCCTTAGTTTTGTCATATGGTACAACTCCAGTACGGGCAACTCACATTTCCAAGAGAGCTTTTGTGAACAGAACATATTATGTAAACTTAGTTACCATACAGGAAAAAAAATTTCACCGGAACCTAAAATCACATTCAAGATAAGCTACATTTGTAAATATAACGAACAATTTGCAAATTTTGCTCTAACAGTTGGTCCTATACTGTAAAACTCGTGGTATAAAAGGGAGCACGCATTAGGCCCCGAATACATTTAAGTTGATGACCCTGATATGGAGCCCAAGAAATATGTCTCAAAAGAAAGACCTACACACAGCCAGAATAGGAAGAGAAGTTTTTTCCATTACTACTCAAATGGCAGAATAAAATGTAACTCATCAAAAGTCAGGAAATCAACCCCACCTGGAAATCTCGATAGCCCCTCGTAGTTTTAAAGCTTGACTCATGTTTTCCTTAAATTTAAAAATCACCGAGTAGTCAGTATACAAACCAGAAAAAGTCACTTGAATTAAATGCTGTTCCCCTTTATAAGACGCGGCAGGTCGCTTATCTATCACGACAGCGGTTTGTGATCCTCTTTGCCTTATTGATTTTAGATTACACCTTCACCTAAAATGTCTAAGTAGACATCCACAGCCCGCAGAGGGATCTGCCATTATGCAAACAGGGGCTTTGGGGGTTTCTGAGACACGCAAACCATTCCACCCCTGCGTGGGTACAGGCGCTGTCCCCACGTGAATGAGCCCAACGTCCTGAGGACGACCAGATTTGCATTAACTACCATCATCCCCCAAACTACATTAGTCACTCCAGACAAGGACAAATCCCTGTTATTGTTTTACAGCATCTTCTCTGTCAGGTGCTACCGTAAAGTAAGCATGTTTTCAGAAAATTAACAGAGAGCCACAATCCATAATGGTAAAAAACCCCAAATGATAGCAAGGTATTTGAAACAGTACAACCACAACTAAACAACAGAGGGGATTTTAATCAACCAGGTGCATCATTTAAACCCTCAAAGCATCACAGCTCCTTGTCACCATCACCTCCTTCGAAGACACTGTCACCCAGCAGAGGAAAGGAAATTTGCAGCCCTGCTGCACCAATGAATCTGTTTCACTAAACAGAGAGGAAAACAGGTTTTGCAGCCCGAAGCTCTTCTCAACGGCACTCTCATCGTCCATGCTCTTTCCAGAGGGCAGTCTCTACCCCAATCTTTTATGTTTCATCTCTAACAGTCCCAACCCCCATGCACAGCCGACCAACATTTGTTTCAAATTTCTCATCATTATCTACAAAGAAAAAAAATTACATATGCCATAGTATTCCCCAGTCGCAGGAATTTGAATTTTTCAGGAAAACATGACTACCAGAAGGGATGCTATATACAACGAAAAGAAACCTCTCCCTTTCTCTGGAGCAATTGCTCGGGTGAAGAACAAACAGCCCGCCACGTCGCTTACCCTCTCCACGCTGCGTCTTCTCAGAGATCCATAAGGAATTTTCAGTAAAAGTCTCTGGGATCTATTCGGAGCCACTGCAGCCTGAACCACCATGGTGTAGAGCCGTGTGTGTGTGTGTGTGTGTGTGTGTGTGTGTGCGCGCGTGTGCGTGTGCGTGTGTGTGTGTGTGTGTGTGTGTTTTCTCAGCCAAGGGAGAGACGGAGGCGTCCTCAAAACTGGGAAACTCCTGGAGGTTTCCCAAATATCAAATAACTGAAAGAGTTTTTTTCTTCCGACCTATGAGCCAAGATGTGGTGTGTCAGGAGGTGGGGGGATGGGGAAGAAGAAAAAGAGGCCAAGTTCTGCAACTTCAGCTTGTCTCCCGCAGCTCAGCCCAGCCCCCTCCTGTCTGCCCCCGCCTGTAACTCAGTCAGTCCCTCGGTGAGTCTGCATGTCCTAGGGGTGGGCAAATGACGCTTCTGGGGAGAGTGATCCAGAAATGTCAACTTTGCTTCTCGTGGCTGCAGACGGTAACCAGGTCAGTTGTCTAATCGAAGCCCTATCAGACGTAGTATTCATCCCATCACGTGACTCCAAAGCCCCTTGGCCATACAGTAGGTCACATGCTCACCTTAAAAAGACTATTTGGAATATCACCATCTGGTGTGGAGATTAATGTGCAATCCTGCATTCTGATTTCACTCTCTTCTGGACACAGGAAAAATATTTGAAGGGCAGTGACATAACACAGTGGGGACTTGGTGGGGAAACGCTCTTCACAGTCATAAATTATAAGTATGACCCTGAGCATCAGACAGGCATATTTTTTCCTTCCTGCTTTCCAACGGATAGAAAATAAATGTAGGCATACAGTTAATTATATATGTGAATGGCGTCGACAAAGAGGAAGTGTGAGGGAAGAAAGGAGAAAATGTTTGTATCCCATGGTTCAGATGAATCAAATCAAATATACCAGACAGACTCGCATTTGGCATCTCCTCATTTAAATGTTTGTGTTACAGAGCATTGATTTTTATGTGTGCCAATAAACATGAAGAAATTATGTTTGATTTTACAAGGCTCTGAAAAGGACTGTCTATGCTCAGATTTACCCATCACATTTGTCTATTCTTCTCTAATCAGATGGTATAATTCCACATCGGACAAGCTTCTCAGACTGCTGGTACACATGCTCTAAAAATTTAAGTGTCCTGTAATATTTTGTTTCTGATATATCGCTCATTTGTGCAACTGCCTCCATCTCTACTCCTTCCTAAATCTGCTTATTTCTATAGCAGAGAAAATTACTCAAAAGAATAAACAAGTAAGGGGCTTCCAGAGTTGGAGGTATTTTAGTTTCTTTCTTTTTAACGTGTTTCTGCCTCCGCTGCTTCGCTCTGTTCTGGGGTTTTATGAAAGGGATGCCATTTCCTTTGTAAAAAAATCCCATGCTTTTGGGTGTTTGCCTAATATCACTCTTATGCTTTGGGAACCAGCTTTTATTTATTCTCTACAGACCCGTTTATTGAAAACGACGGAAAAGAAAGTTCTGTTTATTCTAAGAGTCTGATGGGAAGTGGGCGTTGGGGGGGGGGCAGAGGGAAAAAAGTGGAATTCTACGCTGCTCGAAAATGAATCAGGAAAAAGACTCTTAGAAGCGGGGTGCTCCTTGCGGTGGGGTGGGAGGGATGGAGACGTGGGTCTGGGCACCCAACTCAGACACACATTAAGAGGCAGTTAAAGAAAGCATCAAGTTGATGTGGGAAATTCCAAATATACAACAACCGGGCTTTGTTCGTAATGGGTTCCATATGTGCCGTTGAGAGTTGTGAAAGGGTGAGAGGGAAGCGGGGAGACAGGGGAAGATGGAAATTTCTCCAGCATGACCTGCAGAGAGTCTTTGGCGAGGTGGCTTAGGCTTACAGACCCTTCTTCCTCTTTCTCACTTCCTTTCTGCACTGCCCCGTGGAAATACGTCTGGAATGCTACCCAATAGCTTGGCTAGATCGATAGACTCTCTTTCCTTTATAAAACCCTGTTCGATTCCGTAACGGTTTTGAACAAAGGATAGGCACATTTTCTAAACCCTTATCTGTCCAAAGCTCTGGGATTCTGTTTGCAAGTGCAGTTCGAGAGGGGGCCATGGGTCAGATCAACTGAGAAGTCACCGTCTCTTTCCTGACCCAGGCCAGGGCAAAGCCCCTGGGAGCTGGATTTATTTATATTTGACTAAATGCAACTTCCTGTTTCCCAGGGGTATTAATGAGTGTTTCGCTGAAGAGCTCAAGGCTTCGTGGCATAGTTCAGATCAGAAGGGACACTTTGATGAACTAAGTGCAAATAAAACAAAAACATATGCCTTTGATTAAAGTTAAAATACATATAGAAGAGAATGTTAATGGAAACAAAAATAACCGTTGGCCAGACTCCCGCACATTTGAGCCCCACTCATTCTACCCCCATTCCCTACCCTGGGGGTGTGGAGAGCAGGGTCATTTCTCATGTCAGCACTGGCGCCTCCTCCCAGCTAATAGAGAGCCCTCCCCAGCCCCCATAGAGTAGGTGGACACCTCCCCAGAGAGGTGTGAAGGCTCTCAAAGTCCAGCTTGTGCAAAACGATCTTTCTGACGGTCTTGCTGTGGGTGTTTGAGATTTACGCATTTTAAATTGATTACTGAGTCTAAACTATTTATTTCCAGGAGACCGTTGTTACACTGTTACAATACAAATATGTTTCTTGGGAGGGGATATGCACTCATACCTTAGCGGATATGACCACTTTAGGAGAGGCGAGGGTAACTTAGGCTTACTGAGTACCCAGCAGTTGCCAGGCAACATGCTGGAAGGTCACCAAGGGTTAACTCCATGGTGGAATTAAGTTCCATTATCCATGTTTTACAAGTGATGAAACTGGGGCCCAGAGAGGGTTAATAAGTTGACCACGGTAGCACAGTTAAAACTGTCAGAGCTAAGATGAAAACCAAAGTCAATCTGGGTGACTTCAGGGCCTGACTTGGTCCCTTATACTCTCACCTGCCACTGAGGACTTTATCAGATTACAGCACTTTGGAAATGTAGAAAGGAGATGTATCCATGGGGCCCATCAGGGAAATGGAAAGACCACTGTCTTTGAAAAAGAGAGAATTTCAATCCAGGAAATGGCGATATATTGAGCAGTGCTAGAGTCTCTGGAACCGCTGCTTTGACGTCCCTTGGAGCTAAGCCTTTGGAACGGAGTGCAGCCAGCCCTCCCCATCCGTGGGTTCCGCATCCATAGATTCAACCAACCATGGATATAGGTTTTGATCCGTTGTTGGGTGAACCTGCAGATGTGGAACCTGCAGATACGGAGGGCCAACTATCAGGGACTTGAGCATCCACAGGTGTTGGCATCCGCAGGGGTCCTGGAACCAATCCCCTGCGGATAGCAGCGAGGGACTGTATTACTTAGAGAGAGCATGTTTTTACCAGGGTGGCGGATGACAGGGTTCCCTGTGCGTCAAGGGAATAGCCCAGTGGGCACGGGACAGGCGGGGAGGATGCTGCCAGGTCGGGGTATCAGTGAAGGCTGCTGGGAGGTGGCGTGGGGGAGACGCACCTCTGTTCTAGAGTCCCTGAAGCTGCTGCTTCTGATGCCTCTGGCAGGCCAGCACCCACTCAAGGCTGGTGGAGCTTTTTCTTTTAAGATTTTTTTTTAAAATGTGGACCACTTTTAAAGTTTTTATTGAATTTGTTACAATAATGCTTCCGTTTTATGTTTCGGTTTTTTGGCCACAAGACACGCGGCATCTTAGCTCCCCAACCGGGGATCGAACCCACACCCCCTGCATTGGAAGGCGAAGTCTTTAACCACTGGACCGCCAGGGAAGTCCCTGGTGAAGCTTTGTATTTGTTCGTTTTGAATATTTCCTTCCAGTCTCCGTGAAAGTGTTCACATTCAAACCCTGGAATGAAAATGCATAGGAATTGATGGAGCCATACTTCAGGAAAATCAATGGTCTTGGCACACCAAAGCAAGATGTATCCAACCAAATGGTCAGGGATAGCAGGAGGGGAAAGAGGGGGCTGGGGAAGATGGCCTGTCAGGGGGAAAGCCTTTGCTGACGCCAGTGCTGGTGGGAAGCAGGAGAGGGAAGGTTCCACGGGGTGATGTGTGCACGGGTGTGAGCGCTGACCCCCACGTCGGACGGCTGACCGTGCTGGCGCCTGCTAGGCAGCCCTGGGGAAGGCGGGTGACCTCCTGGGAGGACAGTGGCAACAGAAATGGGGACTGGTCCTCGCACCCTCCTGCCCAGAGTGAGCCTGACGTACCAGAACCGAGGGCTCATTCCAGCTGCTGGCCCAGGGCCTGCAGCGACCACCGGGGAGGCTAATCTTTTCGGCCCTTGGCAGGTCCACGTGGATGCCTGACTCACCGCAGACTGTAACTCACCAGCACTAGTCAGCTCACTGGCCCTGCTTGATTTTGTTCATTCGGCAGAACGTGAGAAGGGGTCATAGGACACAGAGGTGTCGGCTGGGGGAGGGGACTGAGGGCACGCTGTAGGGGAGGGGGAGGGGTGCCATAATGAAGCTCCAGGGTCAGAGGGCAGCCTGAGGTCCCTGTGAGCCTGTGGTCAGGGTCAAAGGGCAGCGAGCTGAGACGTGTTGGGGGGTGAGCTGAATCTCCCTTGGGGAAAGAAGGACAGTATCAATCTGAAGAATGTCATCTCTGGCCTTTCTGTTCATTTTCATTCTTTCTCTGGTGAAAGGTGGAAATGGCTTATATTAGGGAAATGAAGACAACAGAAAGCGGACAGATGAGATGCTTCTCCTAACGTCCATCTCAAGCCACAATTTGTCAGTTAAGCAGGACGTGAAAGGGCTCTTTCTCGGTTTTATTGGCGGTTTCAAGGCAGCAGGGGCCAGCTTCGCCTACACCTACTCCAGGGCTTGCGAGGGAGGGTCTGAAGCCCTCAGGTGACCTTGCCCTGCAGGCTGTCCGGGCAGGGGGAAGAGGCAGAAGGGGGAGCCACAGGCCCAGGGAGAGGGGCTGTGAGGTGCCCGCGGGGAGGGTCACAGGGAAAGGGACCAAGTGCAGCAGCCGCTGGCAGCAAAGGGAGGGGAGGTAAGTCCCATCCCATCCCATCGCCTTGGTTCATCCTAGGTGCTCAGTGTGTTGTGTGAAGGGCGGCTGACAGAGGCTGGGGGCGAAGATTTTACATGACCAACTGGGAGAGAGTAGAATGTTGTGATCTATAGTCAAAAATATACATTTGGTCTTAGTCCCCTTTCCTGGCACAGAGCTCTTAAAACCCTTGGAATTTCCTAACAGGTGCCTTTTGTTATGTTCACGGGTGACTTTTAGAAAGTCCCTAGGACACCTAAGGATGTGGCTTGGTTCAGAGGAACCAAGTCTGTGATTGGAGGGCTGGAGCTTTCAGTCCTACCCCCCTGACCCCCGGGGAGGGGGGAGGGGCTGGAGGTTGCATCAGTCTCCAGTGGCCGATGATGTAATCAATCATGCCTATGTAAGGAGGCCTCCCTAAAGATCCCAACAGTCTGGGGTTTGGAGAGCTTCGGGGTTGGAGATTTGGGGGAGACTGGTGCACTCACACCTTGCTCTATGCTTCTCTTCCATCTGGCTGTTCCTGAGTTATATCCATTAATAATCAACTGGTAATTTAGTAACTAAAATGTTTCTGAGTCCTGGGAGTTACTCTAGCAAAGGAATCAAACCCCCAAAGGGGGTCTGATTTCTAGCCATCTGGTCAGAAGCTCAGGTGATAGCCTGGACTTGCAACTGGCGTCTGAAGTGGGGCAGGGCAGCCTTGTAGGACTGAGCCCTCAACCTGTGGGATCCAGTGCCGTCTTCGGGTAGACAGTGTCAGAACTGAGCTGAACTGTAAGACAGCGGCTGGCGCTGGAGAATCGTCGGTGTGGGGACCACTCGCCCCCGACACACTGGTACTGGGTTCGAGGATATTAAGAGGTATCACGTGTGCCTGGGAACCGCAGTGAGAAATCCCCAGCAGTGAGAAAGGGGTCGGGACAGGGTCTTCAAAGAACCCACAGGAACCCTGCAAGGACAAGACTGGGTTTAAATACCTGCCAGTCCCAGAGAGAGACTTTCCTGCCCTGACCTCTCCTACCTTCCCCACACCCGGCATCACCCCACACCAGCCCTGAGCTGGGGGACGGAGGCGCTGGAGCCTTGAATGACATTTGGAGTTTTTAACGACTGTCACGTAAAACGGATGAGAGAGTAAACAGGCAGAGATTGACCCAAACACACACGTGAAGACAACACATTCCTAACCAATTTGGAAAATTCCTCCAGCAGGAGGGAGGGAAGCTCTGTCTTTCTTCAACATTCCAGCACCATTTCCATTAGCTCCTAACTCGGCTAACCTGCGTGATTCATGTCACGTCTTATTAGAGTACGCTGTGACTGAGGCTGTGCAAACAGAAATACTGCTGACAGCCATCATTTTCTGTTTGAAAATGGCTGGAATTCAGGCCAAACACGAAACCCAACATCCCTAAGCAGAGAATGTGGAGCGACTCCGGTGTCACCAGACCTCACGCGCCCGGGGCCTGCGGGGCTGCTGACGGGTCCCCGTGCAGGACAGTTTAGGTTTCTCGTGGTTGGAGCTACGGTTTGCACTGATGCTATGCATGGCTGGCATTACCCATCTTTGGACAGACTTTCCCTCCTGCTACGGCATTTGGAAGAAACAGTGGGTAGAATTGTAGGGAGCTTGGGTAGGCAGATGAATTTTTCCTTCCCTATTTCTCTCTCTCTTTCTGTCTCAAGCTCCCTTTGCCTAGTTGGGCTCTGTCCTGGGCTTCATTGAACAGTTCCCCTCCATGACCAGCCTGGCAAAGAAAATAAATGAAGCTTCATCTGAATCCTTCAGTTTGACTCCCAATTATCCTTGCTGGGAAAAGGTTTGGTGCATGAGGATAAGTTTACTATTCGCTTCTGAGTTGACACTGCCTGTGATCTTCTTGTATTCCATACCAAGCTCCACACTGGCCTTGCCCTTGTCTAAACCAATGTTGTCATTTCTTTTCATTGCTTGGGCTGCACATCCTTCATTCAACAACTATTTGACTGAGTGTCTAATAACATAATGGCAACCCCCTTACCCAGCACATTCTATTACAGGCACTCTTCTGAAGGTTTTTAAAAGTACAGTCGTTCGTTTAATTCTCACAATACCTTATCAAATAGATAATCTTGTTCTCCCTGGATGAAGAAACCGAGGCAGGGAGCCTTGAAGTCACCTGTCCGAGGTCCCCTGTAAGCAGCCTCACAGTACATGAACTGTTACACTCTCCTAGATGGCTACTGTGTATCAGGTGCTGGGCCAAGAATTGAGGACACAAGAGAACTTTTGCTTATTGGAAGACTTTTTTGTTCCTGAAGCTCAGCTCCCCTTTGTGATGGGGAAGTGAAAGGACACTGGCCTTATACCTGAGTTGGCACCTGCAAGGTTACTGCACACCTACCTACCCCACAGGAAGAAATGAAATCATGTTTGTGAAAGTTCTTTGTAAATCATACACACACACACACACACACACACACACACACACAGTTTTCCTGTTAACTCTGTCACCACAACAGCCCTCCTGGACCTCACCATCTACCTCTCCCCCTCTTCATACATAGCCTGCTATGATGGCCATGTTTCATCCGTCTGAATTCCCTAAAGGTCATGCAGCAAGCCCCTTTTTTTGGGGGGGAGGGGTAAAGAAGCTTCTTCTCGGACCTTTGAAAACTCCCTCTTGAGGATGTTTCATTTGAGCAGAGAATTTAGCCCAGAATAAGACCCTCTATCCCCATCAACTCAAAAACACACATCCCATCACAAAGGAAACCAGATCTCACCCTCTTCCAGGATAGGGAAGAAGATGTAGCCTGTGCTGATGGAAACCTTGTGTACTAACCAGGCATCCAAGAATCTCCTTCAATCTTTATGGCAATGATCAAGCCAAAGAGAATGTCAAGTGGAAAATATTAATGGCCTGTGAGGAAGATCCGTCCACATTCTGTCTTAGCAACTCGTGCTCCATGGACATCCAGTAACAGGTCCATCAGCATGGTGGCAGGATTATTCAACTATCCACCCATGGAAAGAGTGGGCAGGCAGAGCTCCTGATGGCAAGCAGCTGATGGACCTTATTCCTCCTTAGGAAGCTTCTTCACATGTGACCCGGGTATGATTTGCCCCCATCAGAGCTTCACTTGCCCTTCCCAGCATGAGGCTAAGTCAGGCAATCAATGGCTGCAGCTGGGATGATGGCTCTTCTGCATGGTGGTAATGGCTTATTGCATGTGCCATTAGGAGTGATGTCGTGGCCAGGTCCTGAGGAATCAATAAGATTGCTGGGATGCCTGTGTGATTAAGCAGTAAATAGCCTGACCTGTGTGGGGCTGGCAGTGTAGATTGGCTTTCGAGGCCATTTGCAAAGCCCTTTTTCATATGCTATCAGTTGTGGATGGATTTTGATAACTAGCATTGATTTGCTATATTTATGAAGTGCTGTTTGCACTGGTTAAACTGTGTAATTGCACCTAGAATGGACAAGTAAATAATGTCCTTATCTGTGGTATTGACTACCCAGGATTAGCTTAATATATATATGTAGCATACTTCCAGTCAATGGATGTTGACTTTTGATTTTTTTTTTTTTTAGCTCTCAAATTTCAGTTAAGCATTGGGTGGTAAATGACCAACTCTTAAATCTGCTTCTAATTTCCATGCTTCCTTTTTCCGGGAGGAGGAATTTAACATGTAATTAATTTTCTTCAATAGGAGAATGGTTCATCTTGGTTTAACTGATCCCTCTGATGCTGCAAAAAAGGGAGGTTTCCATTTTGGCCAGCAGATTGCTTTCTTTCCTGTGCCCAGGAACATGTCATTTACAAGGGTAACTGCCCATTTGCCCAGGGGTCTCTGGAATGAGCGACATGGCCTGTATTTTCCCAAGGAGAGGAAAGAAAGCATTTGAATCTGCTAGGAAGATGGGTGTCCAGAAGTCTCATATTGTAGGAATATGCCTTACCTTAAGTGTGCCCTAGAGGGGTCCCATAAGTCAAAATGCCAAAGGGTTTCCCAATATCAGATCATGGCCAAAATGGGCAAAATACCTTCAATGGGCAAATCCTTAGATGTAAATGAGGATGGGTAAGGGATTCTGTTACTGTTTGCTTGGGGTACTCCATTCTATTTGAACTTTAAACCTCGGTAGCATGGATACAGATAATAAGACTATTGTGAAACTTGAATGAGACAGTGGAATCACATGTGTAACAACGAGGATGACAATGAGACCAGATTCTGACTTTCATACTATAGAAGAATATATTTTAGATCTTATTCTATTTGCAAGAGGGAATCATTAAAAGTTACTTTTTGAAAGGAAGTGATACTATCTTCCTGAATATTTTGAACTTGAGTGATAAAGGATGAAGTGTAGAATGGAGAGCCAAGGTGTATAGAGACAAGAAGAGCAGTTACAATGTCACTGAAATTGTCCAAACGAGTGATGATTAAGTCCAGAACTAGGATGGTGGTGAGAGGTTGAATACAAGATGTTGGCGAGTTATAAATGCTGGAAGGAAGAACAGTGTTCCTCTTTACTGAGGGACTAGAGGAAGGATGGTCCTATTTAGTTAAGATAAGTACACAGGAGAAGGGGGAGGTTTGGAGAGATGATAATGTGTAGCTCTGGATGGACAGAATTTCTGGTGCCTGAACATTTTGACCTGGTACTGAAGAGGGGAGTCAAGCCTGGACATGTAGGTCTGGATTTCAAGAGCAGACAAATAACCACTAGACAAGTTATTAGTCAAGCGTGAGGGTAGACATTCAAGAACACAAAAATTTACTTCTCAGGCACCTTTTCTTAGGAGCTTACTGGAAGACAATCTCCAGCAAAAGAAAGCTAAACCTACAAAGAGGGGAACATGAGTTCCAAGAAAAGGAGAACAGATCACAGGACTGGTGCAAAGGGAGTTCCCAGAGTATTGGAAAAAAGGAGCCTCAAGAAGACAGTGGTACAAGAGACTTACAGAGCTAGTCCAATTGGTGCAGGAGGATGGAGGGATCCAGGAAGGATGCCTCAAAAAAAGAAAGAAAAAAGGAATAGGTTGAGGGTCTAATGAGTTTGCCAAATTGAGAGGAGAGACACAGCTCTACTGAAGATCGTAGAGAAAAATGCTTGATGGGTACAATAGAATATTAAGTAAGCGAACAATGAAACAAGGCAACTGCTAATTCCTGGAAAAACATAAAGTTGGAAAATCCAGGATATACAATGATACTATACAACTGTCCTCAGCTGTAAACAATATCTTGGTAGTCACAATAAAACTGAATTTTGATTTAAACTGTGATACAGATATATTGAAAAGATAGTAGAGAAGAGATATGTGTGTGCCGGTAGGGATGTGGAGTACAATGGAAGTAAATTTTAAGCCTCATCTTTCAGGGTGGCAGCATAAAATACCAAAAATTGAGTAATTAAGATACCACAGTATAGGGGCTTCCCTGGTGGTGCGGTGGTTAAGAATCCGCCTGCCAATGCAGGGGACATGGGTTCGAGCCCTGGTCTGGGGAGATCCCACATGCCTCGGAACAACTAAGCCCGTGCGCCACAAGTACTGAGCCTGCACTCTAGAGCCTGCGTGCCACAACTACTGAGCCCGTGTGCCACAACTACTGAAGCCCGTGCGCCTAGAGCCCGCGCTCCGCAACAAGAGAAGCCACCACAATGAGAAGCCTGTGCGCAGAAACGAAGACCCAATGCAGCCAGAAATAAATAAATAAATAAAAAAAAAAAAAAAAAAAAAAAAGAAACCACAGTATAAACATGATGACTGAGAAATCTGAAGCAACAGTTGAAAGTCCATGAGTGCCCCTGGGGAGGGACTCAGAGATGGAAAGAAGGGAAATGGAGCCTGGTGTTTTTCTTTATAAGTTTTCTAGTACTCTTCAACTTTAACATGTTATGAAAATTGCCACATACACGTATGATTTTGATAAAAACGAGAAACTGTAAAGAGAAGGAACAATGTTCAAGGCGGTTTGAGCCAGATGAGGCCTGGGAGCAGTGGGTGGTGATTAGAAGGGCACCCATGGCCTTGAGAAGGTGTGCATGGAATGCAGATAGCAGACGCCGGGCTGTGGAAGGAGACCTGGGTCACCTGGCCTCTTTCTGAATGGACAGATCTGAGTCCAGATACTGGGTTACTTAATCCAACAAGTAAATGTTTCAGGAGACCTGCTTCATTTCGTCTGGTTTCTTTCCCTTCAGTGTATGTTACAGGGCTCTCCCTCCACAGATCTGCTACTGAAATAGCTGTTGAACGCCTAGCCTTTAAACTATACCTCGGAAAGGAGCACCTTAAATCCTTTGAAACAAGATGAGGACAGACAGACAAAAGGAGAAAGGCACATACATCAGCAAGGGCACTGCCATCAATTCTGGAACCAGTCCTGAAGGGTCATTCATGCTTTTGACTCATCACACCTTTTTTTTTTGTCTATGCCACGTGGCATGTGGAATCTTAGTTCCCCGACCAGGGATCAAAACGGTGCCCCCTGCAGTGGAAGCGCCCAGCCTTAACCACTGGACCGCCAGGGAAGTCCTGATGTCAGCTTTTGAGCTCTTTACTTCAGTGTGGTGATGTGTGTGTGTGTGTGTGCACGCTCATGTACACACACGTGTGTGTTATTTTCTCTTGTGAACCCGGCAGCATCGCAGCTACAAGGGCCCCAGGCTGGTGACGACTAATTACAAAACACCAGGCCTGATGTGTTCCTTTTATCTGATCTTGCAGAAGCCTTGCATTCCCACGAAACCCCCAGTGGCCCTTCATAATCCTGGAAAGGAAGTGTCAATATGGAAACAGCTGTTCTTGAGATAGTGAGACGACAGTCTAATGAGCTATGGAGGAAACCCAAGGCTAATGGCACTCGAAAGCAAATATTCTTTCTAGACAATTAGACGCACGTGAGAATGCCTGTAGTCCCTAGGAAGGCGGAGTGGGGGGGGGACACTGGGCTGTAGATGTCACATCCCCTCATTCTTACATGGGTTTTTATCCTCCTAAGCCCTGTGGGATGTCGAACACTCCCTGGCTCTCTTCTGGGAGGTGGAGACCCAGGTCCCCTTGCTAAAAGGCCCCACCAGGGGAGCCCAGCTGGAGAGCAGAAGCGAAGCACAGCCCATGCCCAGTGCTCTATCCCCCTGCCGGCTGCTGCATGAGTTCAGGACCGGGTACCTCCTGCCATTTTGGAAGCAGGCAGGAGAAATGGCCAGAGGCAGATCTGGTTGAGGCAGGCAGCCAGTGCTGTGCCTCGACAGAACCCAAATCCCTGATCATTCAAAGGGGAAGGTTAGGTGGTGAGAGTGAGAGAGAGCTTTAAGGGCGAAGAAATGGGAAATTACTTTTTATGGTTAGGGACTTAAAACCAATGCCTTTTCCAGGGGAAGGCAAAGGGAAGAAGAAGACTAACTTGCCCAGTGCCTCCTCTGCATCAGGCATGGCCCTGGGCACTTGCTCTAAATGACCTCTTTAAACCTTCACTGTGATCCTGTAACCTGGGTAGTATTACCTACACTTTATTGACAAGGAAATCAGAGCTCAGAAAGATTAAACACTTGCCAACCTGGGGTTGAGACCCCAAGTCCGTGTGATGTTGAAACTCATTCTCAGTATTCTTTAGGGATGTGTATGTGGAGATACATCAGAGCATTCTGTTCTTAACAAGAAGAAACTATTTCACCAGAGCCTAAACAGTTAAGGTTGTATCAGAGTATAACCTACTTGGGGGAAGGGAAATGCCAACTCCAGCTTCCTCCTCCACCCATCCTGTCCCACCTAAAGGAGGGAAAATCCCTGAGAAGTACTGTGAAGTTCACAGTCCAAGGGCACAGGCTCCTAAAAGACTGAGACCTCACGTAGGAGTGTAGAATGCCCCATCGCTGGCCTCACCACCACGTTACTAAAAGCCTGTTCCCCACAGGTCTCTTTACACAGTACATCATGTCCACCATGAAGTTACAAGGCATCCTCAGAGGCGAGTAACAGTTTGAAGAGACTGAACAAGCATCAGAGCCAGAGTCAGCTAGGGCAGGAATGTTGGAATTAAATCAGACCAGGAACTAACAAACAGACAAACAATAACAACCACAACAAAAACAGTGATTTTTATCCTAAGGGCCTTAATGGAAAAAGTTGACTATATGAAGGAACAGACAGATAACAAAAACAGAGAGATGGAAATTCTAAGAAAGAATCAAAAAGAAATTCTAGGGATCAAAAACACTGTGACAGCAATGAAGAATTGCCTTTGATGGTTTCATCAGTAGACTGGACACTGCTGAGGAAAGAATCTCTGAGCTTGAAGATATGACAACAGAAACTCCTAAAACTGAAAAACAAAGAGAAAAAAGACTGGAAAAAAAAACCAAAACAGAATAGAATACCCAACAACTGTGGGACAACTACAAAATGTGTAACATATGCATAATGGAAATAGGAGAAGAAAGAGAGGAAAAAAACCAGAAGCAATGTGTGAGGAAATAATGACTGAGAATTTCCCCAAATTCAGTGTCAGGCACAAAACCACAGATCTAGAAAGCTCAGAGAATACCAAACCAGATAAATCCCCCTCCCCGACCTAAAAAACCCCCAAACCAACCCCCCACCACAAAACCACACACACAATCCCCCACCCCACAAGAAACCAAACTACACCTCAGCATATCATAGTCAAACTTCAGAAGATCAAAGATAAAGAAAAATATCTTTTTTTTAAAAAAAATTCTTTTTCATATTCTTTTCCATTATGGTTTATTACAGGATATTGAATATAGTTCCCTGTGCTCTACAGTAGGACCTTGTTGTTTATCCATCCTATATATAATAGTTTGCATCTGATAATCCCAAATTCCCAGTCCTTCCCTCTCCCACCCTCCCTCCCCCTTGGCAACCACAAATCTGTTCTCTATGTCTCCTGAGTCTGTTTCTGTTTCATAGATAAGTTCATTTGTGTCATATTTTAGATTCCACATATAAGTGATAGCATATGATATTTGTTTTTCTCTTTCTGGTTTACTTCACTTATGATAATCTCTAGGTCCATCCATGTTGCTACAAATGGCATTATTTCATTCTTTTTTATGGCTGAGTAGTATTCCACTGTATATATGTACCACATCTTCTTTATCCATTCATCTGTTAATGGACATTTAGGTTGCTTCCATGTCTTGGCTATTGTAAATAGTGCCGATATGAACATAGGGGTTCATGTATGATAAAGAAAAAAACTTGAGAGAAGCCAGAGGGTAGATGGATTCACTGGTAAATTCTACCAAACATTTATGGAAGAAAGTACACCAATTCTCTACAATCTTTTCCAGAAGATGGAAGCAGAGAGACTTCCTAAATCATTCTATGAAACCAGCATTGCTCTAATAGCAAAACCAGACAAATATATTACTAGAAAAGAAAACTACAGACTGATATCTCTCATGAACATAAATGCAAAAATACTCAACAAAGTATTAGCAAATTGAATACAACAGGTATAAAAAGAATTATATACCATACCCAAGTGGCATTTATCCCAGGTATACAAGGCTGTTTCAACATTCAAAAATTAACTAATGTATTTCATCATATC
Source organism: Eubalaena glacialis (assembly GCF_028564815.1). Lineage (NCBI taxonomy): Eukaryota > Metazoa > Chordata > Mammalia > Artiodactyla > Balaenidae > Eubalaena > Eubalaena glacialis. The sequence continues at coordinate 8,315,262 of NC_083717.1, read as the reverse complement.
AAAAAGCTAGAGAAGAAAAATCACATGATCATATCAGTATATGCAGAGAAGGATTTTGACAAAATCCAACACCCATTCATGATAAAAACTCTCAGTAAACTAGGACTAGAGGTAAACTTCCTTAACTTGATAAAGAATACCCTCAAAAACCTACAACTACCATCATACTTAGTGGTACGAAACTTGAAGTTTTCCCACTAAGACCAGGAACAAGCCAAGGTTGTCCTTCTCATCATTCCTTTCAACATCTTACTGAACAAAGTCCTGGCTAATACAGTAAGACAAGAAAAAGAAATAAAAGTTATATAGATTTGAGAAGAAATAAATCTATCTTTGTTCACAAATGACATGATTGTCCATGTAGAACATCTGAAACAATTGACAAAAATACTCCTGGAACTAATAAGTGATTATAGGAAGGTTACAAGATACAAAGTTAGTATACAAAAGTCAATTGCTTTCCTATATACCAGCAATGGAAAAGTGGAATTTAAAATTAAAAATATATTACCATTTATATTAGCACCCCCCAAGATGAAAAATTTAGGTATAATTCTAACAAAATATGTACAAGATCTATATGAGTGAAATGAGAAAACTCTCATGAGAGATAGCAAAAAAGAAATAAATAAATGGAGAAATATTCCATGTTCATGGATAAAAAGGCTCAATATTGTCAAAATGTCAGTTCTTCCCAACTTGATCTATATGTTTAATATAATCTCAATCAAAATCCCAGCAAGTTATTTTATGGATATCAACAAACTGATTGTGAAATTTATATGGAGAGGCAAAAGACCCAGATTAGTTGGCGGAAAAAAACAGAGTCAGAGAGCTGACACTACCTAACTTCAAGACTTACTAGAAAATTACACTAATTAGGACAGTATGGCATTGGTACAAGAATAGATAAATAGAATAATGTAACAGAATGGACAGCCCAGAAATAGACCTACATAAATAAAGCCAACTGTTCTTTGGCAAAGGAGCAAAGGTAGTAGAATGGAGCAAAGGCAATCTTTCCAACAAGTGGCGTTGGAACAACTGGACATCCACATGCAAGAAAATGAATCTAGGCACAGACCTTATACTCTTCACAAAAATTAACTCAAAATGGATTACGGACTTAGATGTAAAACATGAAACTATAAAACGCCAAGAAGATAATATAGGAGAAAACCTAGATGACCTTGGATATGGTAATACCTTTTTAGATATAACACCAAGGTAAGATCCATGAAAGAAATAGTTGATAAGCTGGACTTCATTAAAGTGGAAAACTTCTGCTTTGCAAAACATAATATTAAGAGAATGAGAAGAAACTTCATAGACTGGGAAAAAATATTTGTAAAAGACATATCTGACAAATGACTGGTGTCGAAATATACAAAGAACTCTTAAAACTCAACAATAAGAAAACAAACAGCCAGATTTAAGATGGACAAAGGGGACTTCCCTGGTGGTGCAGTGGTTAAGAATCTGTCTGCCAGTGCAGGGAACATGGGTTTGAGCCCTGGTCCGAGAGGATCCAACATGTCTTGAAGCAGCTAAGCCCATGCGCCACAACTACTGAGTCTGTGCTCTAGAGTCTGTGAGCCACAACTACTGAGCCCACGTGCCACAACTACTGAAGCCCGTGCACCTAGGGCCCGTGCTCTGCAACAAGAGAAGCCACTGCAATGAGAAGCCCTTGCACTGCAATGAAGAGCAGACCCCGCTCACCACAACTAGAGAAAGCCCGTGGGCAGCAACGAAGACCCAACACAGCCAAAAATAAATACATGAATAAATAAATAAATAAATTTATATAAAAAAAAAAAAAGATGGACAAAGGACCCGAGCAGACACCGCACCAAAGAAGATATACAGAAGTGTCAGCGCAGCCATTTTTCACTAGGCACTCTGATCTGAAGTGCCAGGTGTGAGGCCTCTGCATGAAGCACCCTGTGAACAAGTGAAACTAGATGAAGCACAAAGGAAAAGAAAAAAAAAAAAGCAAGCTGCAAACCCTCTGAAAAAAATGCCACTGCACCTCTAGCTCTTGCAGAGGGAGGGTGGTGTCTTCAGTGGAGTCTCCTATTGCAGGGGGACCTTCAAGATGGTGGAGGAGTAAGACGTGGAGATCACCTTCCTCCCCACAAATACATCAAAAATACATCTACATGTAGAACTACTCCTACAGAACACCTACTGAATGCTGGCAGAAGACCTCAGACTTCCCAAAAGGCAAGAAAATCCCCACGTACCTGGCTGTGTGGCTGACAGGGGCTTGGTGCTCCGGCCTGGTGTCAGGCCTGAGCCTCTGAGGTGGGAGAGCTGAGTTCAGGACATTGGACTACCACAGACCTCCTGACCCCACATAATATCAATCGGCGAGAGCACTCCCAGAGATCTCCATCTCAATGCTGAGACCCAGCTCCACCCAACAGCCAGCAAGCTCCAGTGCTGGATGCCCCATGCCAAACAACTAGCAAGACAGGAACACACCCCACCCATTAGCAGAGAGGCTGCCTAAAATCATAATAAAGTCACAGACACCCCAAAACACACCATCGGATGTGGTCCTGCCCACCAGAAAGACAAGATCCAGCCTCATCCACCAGAACACAGACACCAGTCCCTTCCACCAGGAAGCCTACATAACCCACTGAACCAACCTTACCCACTGGGGGCAGACACCAAAAACAATGGGAATTATGAACATGCAGCCTGTGAAAAGGAGACCCCAAACGCGGTAAGTTCAGCAAAATTAGAAGACAGAGAAACACACAGCAGATGAATGAGCAAGGTAAAAACCCCCCAGACCAAACAAATGAAGAGGATAATAGGCAGTCTACCTGAAAAAGAATTCAGAGTAATGAGTGTAAAGATGATCCAAAATCTTGGAAATAGAATGGAGAAAATACAAGACACGATTAACAAGGACCTAGAAGAACTAAAGAGCAAACAAACAATGATGAACAACACAATAGATGAAATTAAAAATTCTCTAGAAGGAATCAATAGCAGAATAACTGAGGCAGAAGAATGGATAAATGAGTGGAAATAACTACCGCAGAGCAGAATAAAGAAAAAAGAAGGAAAAGAATTGAGGACAGTCTCAGAGACCTCGGGGACAACATTAAATGCACCAACATTCGAATTACAGGGGGCCCAGAAAAAGAAGAGAAAAAGAAAGGGTCTGAGAAAATATTTGAAGAGATTATAGTTGAAAATTTCCCTAATATGGGAAAGGAAATAATCAAGTCCAGGAAGCGCAGAGAGTCCAATACAGGATAAATCCAAGGAGAAAGATGCCAAGACACATATTAATCAAACTATCAAAAATTAAATACAAAGGAAAAATATTAAAAGCAGCAAGGGAAAAACAACAAATAACACACAAGGGAATCCCCATGAGGTTATCAGCTGATCTTTCAGCAGAAACTCTGCAAGCCAGAATGGAGTGACAGGACATATTTAAAGTGATGAAAGGGAAAAACCTACAACCAAGATCACCAAGTAAGGATCTCATTCAGATTCGATGGAGAAACTAAAACCTTTACAGACAAGCAAAAGTTAAGAGAATTCAGCACCACCAAACCAGCTCTACAACAAATGCTAAAGGAACTTCTCTAGGCAGGAAACACAAGAGAAGGAAAAGACCTACAAAAACAAACCCAAAACAATTAAGAAAATGGTCACAGGAACATACATATCGATAATTACTTTAAATGTAAATAGATTAAATGCTCCAACCAAAAGACAAAGACTGAAAGGATGGATACAAAAACAAGACCCGTATATATGCTGTCTACAAGAGACCCACTTCAGACCTAGGGACACATACAGACTGAAAGCGAGGGGATGGAAAAAGATATTCCATGCAAATGGAAATCAAAAGAAAGCTGGAGTAGCAATACTCATATCAGATAAAATAGTTTTTTTTTAACATTTTTATTGGAGTATAATTGCTTTACAATGGTGTATTAGTTTCTGCTTTATAACAAAGTAAATCAGTTATACATATACATATATCCCCATATCTCTTCCCTCTTCCATCTCCCTCCCTCCCACCCTCCCTATCCCACCCTTCTAGCTGGTCACAAAGCACCGAGCTGATCTCCCTGTGCAAAATGGAGTTTAAAATAAAGACTATTATAAGAGACAAAGAAGGACACTACATAATGATCAAGGGATCAATCCAAGAAGAAGATATAACAATTGTAAATATTTATGCACCCAACATAGGAGCACCTCAATACATAAGGCACTAACAGCCATAAAAGGGGAAATCGACAGTAACAAAATAATAGTGGGGGACTTTAACACCCCAATTTCACCAAAGGACAGATCATCCAAAATGAAAATAAGTAAGGAAACACAAGCTTTAAATGACACATTAACCAAGATGGACTTAATTGATATTTATAGGACATGCTATCCAAAAACAACAGAATACACTTTCTTCTCAAGTGCTCATGGAACATTCTCCAGGATAGATCATATCTTAGGTCACTAATCAAGCCCTGTTAAATTTAAGAAAAGTGAAATCATATCAAGTATTTTTTCCAACCACAACACTATCAGACTAGATATCAATTACAGGAAAAAAACTGTAAAAAATACAAACACATGGAGGCTAAATAATACGCTACTAAATAACCAAGAGATCACTGAAGAAATCAAAGAGGAAATTAAAAAATACCTAGAAACAAATAACAATGAAAACACGACAACCCAAAACCTATGGGATGCAGCAAAAGCAGTTGTAAGAGGGAAGTTTATAGCAATACAATCCTACCTCAAGAAACAAGAAAAATCTCAAATAAACAACCTAACCTTACACCTAAAGCAATTAGAGAAAGAAGAACAAAAAAACCCCAAAGTTAGCAGAAGGAAAGAAATCATAAAGATCAGATCAGAAATAAATGAAAAAGAAATGAAGGAAACAATAGCAAAGATCAATAAAACTAAAAGCTGGTACTTTGAGAAGATAAACAAAATTGATAAACCATTAGCCAGACTCATCAAGAAAAAAAGGGAGAAGACTCAAATCCACAGAATTAGAAATGAAAAAGGAGAAGTAACAACTGGCACTGCAGAAATACAAACGATCATGAGAGATTACTACAAGACATTACTATATGCGGATAAAATGGACAACCTGGAAGAAATGGACAAATTCTTAGAAAGCTATAACCTTCCAAGACTGAACCAGGAAGAAATAGAAAATGTAAACAGACCAATCACAAGCACTGAAATTGAAACTGTGATTAAAAACCTTCCAACAAACAAAAGCCCAGGACCAGATGGCTTCACAGGCGAATTCTATCAAACATTTAGAGAAGAGCTAACACCTGTCCTTCTCAAACTCTTCCAAAATATAGCAGAGGGAGGAACACTCCCAAACACATTCTATGAGGCCTCCATCACCCTGATACCAAAACCAGACAAAGATGTCACAAAAAAAGAAACCTACAAGCCAATATCACTGATGAACATAGATACAAAAATCCTCAACAAAGTGCTAGCAAACAGAATCCAACAGCACATTAAAAGGATCATACACCATGATCAAGTGGGATTTATCCCAGGAATGCAAGGGTTCTTCAACATACGCAAATCAATCAATGTGATACACCATATTAACAAACTGAAGGCGAAAAACCATATGACAATCTCAACAGATGCAGAAAAAGCTTTTGACAAACTTTAGCATCCATTTATGATAAAAACTCTCCAGACACTAGGCATAGAGGGAACCTACCTCAACATAATAAAGGCCATATATGACAAACCCACAGCAAACATCATTCTCAATGGTGAAAAACTGAAACCATTTTCTCTAAGATCAGGAACAAGATAAGGTTGCCCACTCTCACCACTATTATTCAACATAGTTTTGGAAGTTTTAGCCACGCCAATCAGAGAAGAAAAAGAAATAAAAGGAATCCAATTTGGAAAAGAAGAAATAAAACTGTCACTGTTTGCAGATGACATGATACTATACATAGAGAATCCTAAAGATGCCACCAGAAAACTACTAGAGCTAATCAATGAATTTGGTAAAGTAGCAGGATACAAAATTAATGCACAGAAATCTCTTGCATTCCCATACACTAACGACGAAAAACCTGAAAGAGAAATTAAGGAAACACTCCCATTTACCACTGCAACAAAAAGAATAAAATACCTAGGAATAAACCTACCTAAGGAGACAAAAGTCTTGTATGCAGAAAACTAGAAGACACTGATGAAAGAAATTAAAGACAATACGAACAGATGGAGAGATATACCATGTTCTTGGATTGGAAGAATCAACACTGTGAAAGTGACTATACTACCCAAAGCAATTTACAGATTCAATGCAATCCTTATCAAACTACCAATGGTATTTTTCACAGAACTAGAATAAAAAACTTCACAATTTGTATGGAAACACAAAAGACCCCGAATAGCCAAAGCAATCTTGAGGAAGAAAAACAGAGCTGGAGGAATCAGGCTCCCTGACTTCAGACTATACTACAAAGCTACAGTAACCAAGACAGTATGGTACTGGCACAAAAACAGAAATATAGATCAATGGAACAGGATAGAAAGCCCAGAGATAAACCCATGCACATATGGTCACCTTATCTTTGATAAAGGAGGCAAGAATATACAATGGAGAAAAGACAGCATCTTCAATAAGTGGTGATGGGAAAACTGGACAGCTACATGTAAAAGAATGAAAATAGAATACTTCCTAACACCATACACAAAAATAAACTGAAAATAGATTAAAGACCTATATGTAAGGCCAGACACTATAAAACTCTTAGAGGAAAACATAGGCAGAACACTCTATGACATAAATCAGAGCAATATCCTTTTTGACCCACCTCCTAGAGAAATGGAAATAAAAACAAAAATAAACAAATGGGACCTAATGAAACTTAAAAGCTTTTGCACAGCAAAGGAAACCATAAACAAGACCAAAAGACAACCCTCAGAATGGGAGAAAATATTTGCAAATGAAGCAACTGACAAAGGATTAATCTCCAAATTATACAAGCAGCTCATGCAGCTCAATATCAAAAAAACAAACAACCCAATCCAAAAATGGGCAGAAGACCTAAATAGACATTTCTCCAAAGAAGATATATAGATTGCCAACAAACCCATGAAAGGATGCTCAACATCACTAATCATTAGAGAAATGCAAATCAAAACTACAATGAGGTATCACCTCACACCAGTCAGAATGGCCATCATCAAAAAAATCTACAAACAATAATGCTGGAGACGGTGTGGAGAAAAGGGAACCCTCTTGCACTGTTGGTGGGAATGTAAATTGATACAGCCACTATGGAGAACAGTATGGAGGTTCCCTAAAAAACTAAAAATGGAACTACCATATGACCCAGCAATCCCACTACTGGGCATATACCCTGAGAAAACCATAATTCAAAAAGAGACATGTACCACAATGTTCACTGCAGCACTATTTACAATAGCCAGGACATGGAAGCAACCTAGGTGTGCATCGACAGATGAATGGATAGAGAAGACGTGGCACATATATACAATGGAATATTACTTGGCCATAAAATGAAATGAAATTGAGTTATTTGTAGTGAGGTGGATGGACCTAGAGTCTGTCATACAGAGTGAAGTAAGTCAGAAAGAGAAAAACAAATACCGTATGCTATCACATATATATGGAATCTAAAAAAAAAAAATTGTTTTGATGAACCTATGGGCAGGACAGAATAAAGATGCAGACATAGAGAATGGACTTGAGGACCCAGGGGGCAGGGAAGGGTAAGCTGGGACAAAGTGAGAGAGTAGCACTGACGTATATACACTACCAAATGTAAAATAGATAGCTAGTGGGAAGCAGCTGCATAGCACAGGGAGATCAGCTAAGTGATTTGTGACCACCTACAGGGGTGGGATAGGGAGGGTTGGAGAGAGACGGAAGAGGGAGGGGATATGGGGATAGATGTATACATATAGCTGATTCACTTTGTTATACAGCAGAAACTAACACAACATTGTAAAGCAATTATGCTCCAATAAAGATGTTAAAAAAAAAAAAGAAGATATACAGATGGCAAGTGAGCACATGAAAAGATGTTCAAAATCATATATCATTAAAGAAATGCAAATTAAGACAACGATGAGATACCACTACATACCTACTAGAATGGCCAAAATCCAAAACACTGATAACACCAAGTGTTGTTGAGGATGTGAAGGAACAGGAGCTCTCATTCAGTGGGAATGCAACATGGCACAACCATTTTGGAAGGTAATTTGGCCGTTTCTTGCAAAACTAAATATACTCTTACCATACAATCCAGCAGTCAAGCTCCTTGGTTATTTCCTTAAATGTATTGAAACTTATGTCCACACAAAAACCTGCACATGGATTTTTACAGAAGTTTATTCATAATTGCCAAAACTTGGAAGCAAACAAGTTGTTTTTCAGTAGGTGAATGAATAAACTGTGGTACATCCATACAATGGAGTATTATTCAGCACTGAAAAGAAATGAGCTATCAAGCCATGAAAAGACATGGAGGAAACTTAAAATCATATTGCTAAGTGAAAGATGCCAATCTGAAAAGGATACATACTGTATGATTCCAACTATATGACATTCTGGAAAAGGCAAAACTATGGAGTCAGTAAAAAGATTAGTGGTTGCCAGGCATTAGGGGAGAGTGATGGATGAAGAGATGGAGCACAGAGGATTTTTAGGGCAGTGAAACTATCTTGTGTGATACAGCGGTGGTGGATACATGTAATTATACATATGTCCAAACAACACCAAGAATGAACCCTAATGTAAAATACTGACTTTTTGTGATAATGATGTGTCAGTGTAGGTCCATCAGTTGTAACAAATGTACCACTCTTGTAGGGGATATCCACAGTGAGTGTGTGGAGACGGGGGGATATGGGAAATCTTTGTACTTTCTGCTCCATTTCGCTGTGAATCTAAAAACTAGTCTAAAAGTATTTTTTATAAATTAAAAAAATAGTGTGGGGAGGTTGATCTGGAGATGATAATGGTAGGATGAATTGGAGGAGAAACGCTGGACACAGGGGAATAATTAGATGGTTAGTCCAAGTGACAGGTAGTAAGGACCTAAACCGGTGCCATGAAATTATGGGTTGTGTTTACCGAGAAGGATGGCGTGTATGACTGCAGTCCCCTCCAGCAGCTTCCAAACAAGATTAGGGAGGTGGAAGTATTGGGGAAAGAGCACAGGGACGGGGGCAGTTAAGGAGAGAAGGACGACGCATTAATGACTTTGTGGTATTTAAATAAAACAGCTTCTGGATTAATTCCTCCCCCCCCAAACCAAACTCACCCCGACCCTCTGGTATGCCACAGACACCCCCCGCCACGAGACCCCAGAGCCACTGCCACCCACCACCAGCCCCTACCATGGCAGGCAGAGGCTCTCAGCTATCGAAGAAACTCCCTGCTGTTCTGTCTCTGCTGTTCAGTCTCTATTTATACTTCAGATAAAGTAAGGATGCCGGCCGTGGATCTCCCATCACTGGAAGCCCAGAAGGACCCTCTCCATTCTTGACAGCTTTCTTTCTTAAGGCATAACTTCCCGACCCTACAGTCAGAACGACCGCGAGTCACTGAGATCCTGGTACCCAGCCCTGGAAAGGCTGATTCCCTCTGGGAATCCTGCCAGCATCATGTTGCCTCAATTTGAAGACAAATTATAAATTAATAAAGAAAAAAAACCCCAGACTTTCACGTCTGCCAAAACACACCATTCCCTGAAAGGTTCCTCAGTGATGCATAGTATAGAAAGAGCCAACCCTCTAAAAGCCTTTTCCAGATTCAAGAGGCAGACTAGCCTGTCCTCGAAATGTTACCCCAGCTGCCTTTCCCAGGGCAGAGCCGGTGTTGTTCTTGGAAGGAGAACACCTCCCAGCTGGGTTACCACCTGCATGTTTCACACAGTCTGGAGTTCCCTAAGCCCCCGCCAAGAACACAAAACAGACAGACCTATCACGGACGGAAAACCTCCAGAAAAGACTGAGAAAGATTGTGGTCGGCGTGGAGGAAGCAATGCTGTTTAGGTTGCTATGAACGCCAGGGGTTTTCAAAGATTGTGTTTCTGAGCTCATCACAGGCACAGAAGTGTCCTTGTCAGCTGCTTTTTCTTTAAAAGAGAGTCACTCGAAAAGCCTCACCCCATAAAATCAACTCCTGAGGAAGTCTTGGTAACCTAACACCTATGAAAGAGGCAGGGATCCAGGTGCTGGAGAGGGGAGTTCTCACTCTACCCTGTCTTCCTCCTTCTCCATTGGAAAAGCACAGACTTTTCAGTATACCCTCTCCCTTTTTTCAGGAGCGATGACTTCACGTTACAAATGAATCTGGTTCTCCTAGGCAATGCCTTCTGAAACTGCTTTGGTCTCTTCTGGCAAATGTTTTCTATTTCTTCACCCCATTCATTCGACTTCTGCATGTTATTTGGTTTAAAAAGCTGCTTCTCTGCTATGTAATCTGTATAGACCAATCCGCACAGCTCAGGCACTTCGTGACTTTACGGTTTTCTCCCCCCAAAGGCCCACGAGGAAGAAATTAACAGCATGGTGAGGACTGGATGATTGTGGAAGAGAATCAGACTCAGTGATGGGAACAGGAAGACTCTGGGGGTGGCAGAAGAGGGTCTGCCTTTACTTACAAACACATCCATGAGCAGGTGTTCCAGCGTCACCTCAAAGTCCTCCAGTTTGGCAGCTAAAGTCATAACGAATGATCCGATGGGTGATTGGCCCAAACTTGCAAACTCTTCCGCTCAGAACACGCGGAGACAAACTTAGTCACAAGGCAGAATCGCTGCTAATGGGAGGCGGAAACCCTCAAAAGAGAACAGAGCATTGCAGACTGTCCGGCTGGAGCTTCGTAGCCAGAAATCTTAAAGGATTGGGGAAAAAAAAAAAAAAAAAAAAAAGCTGTATTAAGGATGCTGTGGGACCAGACTGGGCGCAAAGTGATGTCACCAGGTGAAGAATCCAGCTACTGCCTGGCTCTCGATAACTTCACGGTCCGAGGTGCAGTAGGAAACACAGGGAAACCCTGGCAGTGGGTGAAAGAGAGAGAGAAAGCAAGATGGGGTGAGTAGGGAGAGTGGGAAAAAATGGAATAAACCGTCTGACTCTGATATTTATAGGGCCACATGTTTTTGACTCCAGCCCATTTCTCAGTTCGTTTGTGACCTTTCATAAACGGCCAAACACACTGGAGCGTATTGTAGAATGGGGGCAGTGGGTCCTACAGAAGTTGGCTGTGACCAATGCTAGGGCAATTCACACAGACACGCCATCAATGGTTCTTTGTGAAACACCCATCAGACCTTGTTCTGTACATGATGACAGAAAAGCACATAGTCTTGTGAAAAACAAGGAAACAAAATTTTTCCTGAGAATATTATTAGATCCTTAGACTCTCCCCCGTCCTGCGTCCTCCCCACCCCCTCCTCTTCAAGAGTAGATAAACATCAAGGAAAAAAATTGAATCTCTTGTGTCAACTCCTCAAGCTTCTGCCAGTGAAAGACAATCCAATCTTGCAAAGGATTTTCTCCTTTTCTGCTTCTGAAGTTTGCTGCAGTGTCTTCTTCTTTTAACTTAAAAGATTTAAATTGTGGTAAAATACACATGGCATGAAACTGACCATCTTCACTGTGTTGAAGTGTGTGGTTTGGAAGTGTTAAGTACATTCACGTTGTTGTGTAACCAACCTCCAGAACTCTCTTCATCTTGTAGAACTCCATCTCTACACCCATTAAACAACTCCCCACCCCCCTGACCCCAGCCCCTGGCAACCACCATGCTACTTTCTGTCTCTCTGGGTTTGACGATTCTCGATACCTCATATAAGTGGAATCATGCGATATTTGTCCTTTTGTGTCTGGCTTCTTTCACTTAGCATCATGTTTTCAAGGTCCATCTAGGCTGTAGCCTTTGTCTGAACATCTTTCCCTTTTAAGGCTGAAATCTTACATCTTAAGAAAGACCACTACTTTGGACAAGTTTTCAGGCCTGAGTAAATCTCTCAGGAACACTTGGTTGTCAAGCCTACGGTGGCCATCCTTCCTGTGAGTGTTCTAACAGAAACAGTCTTGGTCTACTAAGTGAGTTCTGTCCTGTTCCTTAAATAATTACTGAACTGAATAATCCACGCAAATTCTAGCCTCTGACTCCAAACAGGCTATGACCACTTAACAGTCAATACTTATGCCAAAGAAGAAGGTGGCCCACACGGTACGGAGAAGGAAACAAAAATATGAAACCCTCTGGACTATAATAAAACTCCCCCCACCCCTTTTTGTCAGAGCTCTTTAAAGTGGGAACAGCTGAAACTCTCCAATTTAGTATCTTCCCATGAATTTTCACTTTCCCAAAGGAGATGCAGACCCACTTCACTCGGCATATAACATTTAAACAAAGCAAGCATAAAATAAAGGACCAAGAAAAAAACTGGTACAAAGCATCATATTATTTATAAAGCAGATTTGGAGTCTCTCAGAGTAGACAAGTCGGTCATAAATTGTACATAAATGTTCCTTGAATTATGGCTTCGATTCCATTTTCGAGCCTCTAATAGGGGAATTAGAGTGGGTTTCATGACAAGCATCTCTTGTTAGGCAGAGGCACCAGGGCGGGGGGGGGGGGCACTGTGGTGATGAATGGCTCCTATAGCCAAGAGTTTACAGAAAATATATTTCCCTGATGGGCAAACTCATATTCACAGACCTCCCTATTAGCTAATGTGTTTCCCGTGTCTGCAGTGGAGGCGAGGACAGAGCAAACGATGTCAGCCACCAAGACTCAGCACTAGCTGACATCTTGCCACGTAGTTGCCGTCTTTTGTTAAAACTACAGCTGCCCTGAAGGAACTCAAAACGCCAGGTACCTTCTCTTACCAGGTAAGAGAGCGATGGGTAAACAATCGGCCATAACCAGGAGACTGCTGGAGAGGAGATGTATACACAGATGCAATACTGTTCTGGTCTCCTGAGAATCTCAGGAGAGCTTTCAAAATCAGGTTTTCTTGAGCCCCTTGCCTTAAGAATTCATTTTGGACAAAGTGGTTCAAAAATCTGGAATTTCAAAGAAGATATACTGGTGTGTTTCATTAATCCTCTTCCTGGGATGGACAAGGATCAGCCAATGCAGAACAGTTAATATTTTTCATTTAAGGCAACCAGTCTCCCAGTCCCAGCAATGATTTTACATGGTTTTATAGTCAGTCCAAGGCATGGCTTCTCTTAGAATATAAACAGCAAAGTTCAGGACAAGAGACTGTGCATAATTTGGGCAGTGTGAGTAGAATTCTTAGAGCTAGAGCTCTAAGCAGGATGTATCAAGAACATCCTACTTTTTAGAAACAAAGTCACCTTAACAGTTTCCAAAGGGGAAACACTGACCAGAAGAGAGTTAGTATGAAGAGAGAATGAGGAAATAGGTAGTGGATTGTGGATGTCACCCACAAGAGGCATTTGGTATGAGTTCCGGTGTTAGTGGGTGATATGAACCATGGGGAGAAAGTTGGGTACCCTGGAGGCAGCAGGACCACACTAGTCCTAAGGCAGGGAAATTGCTGAAGATGCATCATGATAAGGCAAGCTCGCTGGCATCAGTGCTTATCAATATATGAGCATACGGTAAAGGATGGCTTGGGCAGATTGAACACGGAAGTTTTTTTTAGTAAATATATTCTAATTGATAAACATTTTTGGTAACTATGGAGACATTTTATTGATGCTTATATAAAATCTGAACATTCATTTGTTCATTCATTCACACATCCTTTTGACAAATATTTACTTAGCAACTGGGCCAGATATTGGGATGAGCCCTATTGCTGCTAAGAAGGTCAAGACACAGCTCTTTCTTCAAGACTTACAGTCTAGGGAAGACTTGGCAAGAGGCGCTGGTGGAATTTTATACTTTTTATTGAGATATGAAAGAAGAGCATACTTCCTTATTGGGGAGCAATCACTTTGGGACTTAGGGGATGAGAGGGCTCACTGATAAAAAAGAAAGGACATTACTCCCACCCCATGGGAAATGAATGAGAGTGAGTCAGGTATAGAGCATGCCTCCTGAGGATGGGATTTGCAGCAATAAGTGGCAAGGGCAAGGCTGGGGGCACTGATGGATCCTAGGGGTCTGAGCCCAGAGACCACTGGGTTTGAGAAGGTAGCAGCCAACGTCTCAATATCGGCAGCACAGGATCCTGACACCATCCCACAGACATCACTTTGATGGTACACATCTCATTTAGAAAAAAAAAATACACTTCCAACTATTGATCAAAACTTAGTGGCCACCTGAGAAGGATCTGACACTCGCCACCGTGCTGGAACTAAGGACAATTAATCAGCAACACACCTGATATGGTAGGCAATGGCTAGAATTTGCTCTGCACATTCAAATAACCTTTGTGGGTATGTTTTTAAATTTCGAGTTTCATTCTGTTTCAATCTCATTGACCATTTCCTTCTCCTAAGTCCATGAAAAACCTCCTCCAGCAGCCTCAATATTTTGCTGATAGGACGCAGATGAAAGGGAAATCTTTGGAAGGCAGGGATTGGCTGGATTCCCTGTACAGACATGAAGCCAGTCTCCCTTCCATCCTCCCTAGGTAAGCTGTGGGCAAACCAGTCTTCTAGAGAGAACTATGTCATTCCGCAGCCCTGAAAACAAATCATCCACTTCTAGAGTGTGAACACTCTGCAGAGGTGAGGTCCTCACTTCAAAGAGATCATGGTTCAAGTCATATCAAACAATCTCTATTAAGTACAATGGTGTGCAAGCCCAATGCAGTAAGCAATTGAATATGCAAAGATGTTTTTCTGGAGAGTTCTCTCTGTTCACGCTACTGCAGTGAATTTCTACTCAACAAAACCCTTTGAAGGTCAACTACAAAGCAGTGGATCAGACCACCGTGCAGTTGATCAGAATTGGTCACTAAGATAATCTAGTTAACCCTTTTAGTGCCTCAACTGGTGAATGTGAGCAGTGATTTGAAAGTGATGAAATACTTACTGAGATTTTTTTAAAAAAGCAAAACCACTGGCTTTTATTTTGATCACTCAGTCATGTCCCATAAGCCCAGTTTATAGTGCAAAAAACTCCCAATGATACATGTAAAAGCAACTGATATCACTATCCTATTGATATACTTGTCTGTCAAGCTTCTGCCTTACCTTAAAACTAGAAAGAGAGGGTTTTTAAGGATATGCATGTTTAAGTAAAACAGGCTCTTTTGATGGCCCTACAGACAGTTGCCTGTCTGGGTCTAGTAATAAAGGCTCGCCTGTCTGCTTGAGCTGTCTCTCGGAGGACAAACACTCCAATAAAGATCTATTAAAAAAAAAAAAAAAAAGGTTTGCCTGTATAGAGCCCCTGGCAGGCTGGCACTGCCGTGGCTCCAGGCGGGGGTATCTATCAGCAGACCATGCTCGCAGTGTCTGCCTCGTTCCTCCCATGTTTGTGTCACAGGGCTTACACAAGCAACCTTGTCTTCCCTACTCACCATGCCTTTTCGATTTTGACAGCCTCTCTGACAAGTACAAAGGCTCTATTCCTCCACATCTGTCCCCCCTACCCCACTCTGGCTTTGCCTCTCCCACCTGCATCCCCTGCCCATTCACAAGGATGAATTTCAAGACTTTCAAAACTAACAGGCTGTGAAACTCGTGTCAGGCACATGCAGTGGTGCTCTGGGCTGATGATAGAGAGAACACATAAATACTCGTCTGATTTCTTTCAGTCTCGACACCTGTCACTTGCTCTACCATTTGGAGTAAAAGAGGCTTGTGGAGCTTCTGAGCTCACCCCCAGCAGGGCACCTTGGGAATGCACCAAGGATATTCACCCCAGCTCCACCACCTGCACCTTCCAGGGCACCTTGATTTCTGGAGTTCAAATGCAGGCTGTGGAAGCACAGATCCTTACCATATCCTCCCAAATCATTTACAGACACTTTTGATAACTCTTTCTCATCTGTTCAAGTGGCACAGGAGTTAAAGATTTCCATGCCTTCCAGGGTTGTTTTGAACATGAACCCGATAAAGCACTTTGAGCTAGTCTAAGATGAGATGCTGTGGGCATGTGAACTATGGGGTGGTTACTACTTGCTATGAACTGAATGTTTGTGTCCCCACCAAATTCATAAGTAGAAGACCTAATCCCCAGTGTGATGGTATTTGGATATGGGGCCTCTGGGAAGTGACTAGGTCATGGGGGCGGAGCCCTTGTGAATGGGATTAGTGCCCTTAGAAAAGAAACCCAGAGAGCTCCCTTGCCCCTTCCTTCTGCCACGTGAGGTTATAGCTAGAAGACAGTCATCTACAAACCGGGAAGTGATAGGACTATGAACCAGGAAACAGGTTCTCATCAGACCCTGAATCTGCCGGCACCTTGACCTTGGACTTTCCAGCTTCCAAAACTGTGAGAAATAAATTTCTCTTGCTTAAAAGCCACCCGGTCCTATGGTATTTTTTTATAGCAGCCCAAACGGCTGTTATAGCTGTGGCAGGCTGGCTTTCTGTGAGTGTAGCTCTCTTAAGAGTTCACAATGAAGTATCACCTCACACTGGTCAGAATGGCCATTATCAAAAAGTCTACAAACAATAAATGCTGGAGAGGGTGTGGAGAAAAAGGAACCCTCCTACATTGTTGGTGGGAATATCAACTGATATGACCACTATGGAGAATAGTATGGAGGTTCCTTAAAAAACTAAAAATAGAGCCACCAGGTGATTCTGGGCATATATCCAGAGAAAACTCTAGTTTGAAAAGATACATGCACCCCAATGTTCATTGCAGCACTATTTACAATAGCCAAGACATGGAAGCAACCTAAATGTCCATTGACAAATGAATGGATAAAGAAGAAGTTGTGTATATATACAGTGGAATACTACTCAGCCATAAAAAAGGAGGAAATGATGCCACTTGCAGCAACAAGGATGGACCTAGAGATTATCATACTAAGTAAGTCAGACAGAGAAAGACAAATACCTTATGATATCACTTATATGTGGGATCTAAAAAAAATACAAATGAACTTATACACAAAACAGAAATAGACCCACAGACATAGAAAACAAACTTATGGTTACCAAATGGGAAGGGGGGGAGGATAAATTAGGAGTTTGGGATTAACATATATAAACTACTATATGTAAAAGAGATAACCAACAAGGACCTACTGTATAGCACAGGGAACTCTACTCAGTATTTTTAAATAACCTATAGGGAAAAGAATCTGAAAAAGAATAGATATATCTATATGTATAACTGAATCACATTGCTGTACACCTGAAACTAACACAACATTGTAAATCAACTATACTTCAACTAAAAAAAAAAAAAAAGAGTTCACAGGTGGTCAGGTCAGCATACAGAGACTGACTCTTGACTTTCTCCATCCTTCAGCCGGCAGAACCCTGCGTTTTCCACACCTGCCCCCCAGAACTTGGAAGAGCTCTCTGGGTACAGCTGGCTGAAAAATGGCAATGGGAGGATGATTCTTGGCTTTTAAGGCTTATGAGATTGATATAATCCCATCACTGAGAAAAATGAAGCTTCCACAAGACAACAAGACAAATATTTTCATAAGAAGTACTCGGGGGTTGGGGGGGAAGGATGATCAGATCTTGGGCTTTGGGTGGGTCTCTACCCATAACTCACAGCCCTAATCAGTAAGTAACCTGAGTTCCTCATGCAGTTGACAAATCCCTGTTCAAGTTTAGCTCAAGTGCTAACCCCGAAGAGAGAAGGACGTGAAATGACCTGAATTTATCTCACAATGGCAGCCTTGCTCCAGAGACCAGGCCCTTACATTTTCGCTGAGGCCTGCCCTAGAAGGGCTAATATCGCTTCTCTCCCTTTTTACAGAAGGACCTTTGGCTGAAGATGGAGAGTGAGTGATCTGAGAGCTCTGTCCCATGGATAGCTTCACAACGGCCAGGATTTGCCATAACTGGGTTTTCGTGTGGCTACCGGTGAGGCCTGTGCTCCCGCTCACCCTGCAGGGAGGCTGTTCTAGTGCAGCTGAGGCCGGACTGACACCGGGGTCCCCTCATCTGTGGCCTGAGGCTCGCAGCCTCTTTCGGCTCAGCTTCTGCATGTGTCTAAATCCGGGCCGAGCCTAGACAAGGGATTCCACACGGTGGGTATCAGGGAACACTACAATTTGCACATCGAATTAACTATTGGGAAGACCAAGCAAGGGTTGACAATATCTTATACGCTAAGTTGGGGCGTTAACAAGAACAAATAACAAAACAAGGCCATTACCATCTGCCATCGCCGGGATTTTGTTAAAGGAAAGACATTTTAACACACTCCAAAAATAGGAGAGGGGGCTTCCCTGGTGGTGCAGTGGTTAAGAATCCGCCTGCCAATGCAGGGGACACGGGTTTGAGCCCTGGTCCGGGAAGATCCCACATGCCGCGGAGCAACTAAGCCCGTGCGCCACAACTACTGAGCCTGCGCTCTAGAGCCCGCGAGCCACAACTACTGAGCCCGCATGCCACAACTACTGAAGCCCGCGCGCCTAGAGCCTGTGCTCCGCAACAAGAGAAGCCACCGCAATGAGAAGCCCGCGCATAGCAACGGAGAGTAGCTCCAGCTTGCTGCAACTAGAGAAAGCCCGCGTGCAGCAACGAAGACCCAACGCAGCCAAAAATAAATAAATAAATAAAATTAAAAAATAGGAGAGAGATCATCTCAGAATTTCAAGTGGATGGCATTCAGCCGGATGGAGAACTCCCTCTGTTGTCTGTATTTTCTGTGCTGGTGACTGGTGAGGAGTTTATTACAGGCAGGCATTGGTGCCTGGAACCAGAGGATCGTCAGCTACAATTCAGCTCTAACATCTGGGATTATATCCCTGGTTTTCAATGCGTCGTCACACTGCTACTAAAACACAGACTAGAGATATGCAGAAACAGCTCATCAGTGAATCGCTGCAAACAGACCCTCCACCTTCCTATCCATGTGTTCCTTCTCTCCCACAAGTTCAATGTCAACCCACGGAAGAGCACATCGGCCAGGCAGAGAAGGGAAGCTGAAACAAACACTCTGCCTTCAGTTTTAGAAGCATGGAGAAAGGACAAAGCCAGACCAAGGGAGAGTATAGTGATCTTATTTTGCTTCTCGGTCGACCCAAGTCCTTCCAGGTGTGTTCTGGAAACATCAGGGCTCTCTGGGCGCTACTGCTCCTCACCACGATGAAATCTCTTCCCTACGCATGTGCTTGCGAATGAACAACTGATTCTTAGGCACAAGACTGAGTCCCCCTTTTTTGAAACTCTTTTTGTTAATGGTTTTTGAATGGTAACACATGCAGATGACACAAAGTTAAAAATGAACAAGAGAACAGGTGAAAAAGTTTCTCTGCTTTGTATCTCTGACCTACAGCCACTCAGTTCGTACTAGAGGCAAGCACCTTTACTGTTTCTGGAGATGTTCTAATCAGACTCAGGCATAAAATATTACCACTTGTGTATGTTATATGTATCAATATATAGAAGATATATCACAAGTATTTACAACTGCAAATAGTACTTTACTGTCTGGAATATTTCATTAATCTGCACCCTATTGATGGGAATTCGAACATGTCACTAACACAACATGAAAATGCATTTTGGGGTGTAGACTTCTAGAGGTGGAATTGCTGACTCAAAGGTCATGTACATTAAAAAAAATTTTACCCTCTATAGAGTTTGTGCCAATTTATACCCCCCAGAAAATAGAGAGTGCCTGATTCCTGACACTGTCAGCCACACGGTATGACAGCTAACTTTTTGAATCTTGGCAATATGATGAGTGAAAAATGGCATCTCATTTTTATTTCAATTTATAATCTCCTTTATTAATTGAAAATAGTGGTTCACAAAAATTCCCTAACATGAATTCCCTTTTTTTAAACCAAGTCTTCATTGATCCAGATGGGTCCAGCTGTGTCTCATGAAGATTCTGGTAAGGGGCATAAACTAATGATTAGCAGCAAGATGTTAGACCCATGTACCCACTGAAGTCCACACTTAAAGGCAATTTAAGAGAATCTTTATTAATGGCTCCCTCATGCATCTCTGTATTACCTACTCCAAAATGCACCTGTTAGGATGACTGGAAATTAAAACGACACTAAGCAAGAGCAAAGGGTAATTCATTCTTTCGTAAAGTTTCCCTTTGCCCTTGAGAAGAGATATCAAAGCAATGAAAAGGTTGACTCTTGAAAGACTTCGGACCATGACACTTGATCAGATGCGGACTGTATAAAATTGATAACATTTGTCAGCTACTCCATTTCAAATCTACCAAACTCAGAAGCTAATCTCATAAAGGATCAGCAGGGTAGACAATAAAGGTCCTCAGAATTTCCCCTATGTGCCAAGATATACGAGAATGTCAACTCCTCTAGGTACAGCTATAGATTCCCCGGTGACTTTGTTGATCAAAGACTCATGATCACTGACTTCCATCAGTAAAGTTGATCCTAGTGCCTCACTGAATTTACGATGGGCCTCTATTTTCTGCTGTTGTTCACCTCTGTTTAGGTTTCCACTTACTTTCAAGGTCACTAGCTGTGTTTGGACAAAATGATAGTAATATTGATCTTCAGGACACCATTTCTTGAGCATTTTTGGAAAGGACAGTGTAGATATCAGTTATTTCATGGACATGTAAAAAAATCATTATAGAAAGGCAGCCAACAAACTAATTAATTTAATTAATTTAACTTAATTAAACATATTAAATATTTACTGAGCTTGTTGTTTTCTATTGGATTTGCATTGAGGTTGTAGTGATTTTTTCACGTGCTGCAAGCACCAAGCTATTAATCCTGTGGCTGGAAATGCTTAGACTCATGAATTGTTAGAAGACTATTTTATAGAACATGACCTGTACTTAGACAATTTACTTGTATTGCTATTTAATAATATCCCTTTTTGCTCACAAAGGGGTAGATGTTATACGTACTATGGGTGAGGCAGGTCTTTCACATCTAAGAATTTGTATTTCTAGTTTCTGAGTAAGATCTTATTGCTTGTTTACTTGCTTATCTATCTATCTATCTATCTATCTATCAAGCTATCCTCTCTTTCTTTCTTCCTCCATCCATCCATCCATCCGTACATATATACATACATACATCTATCCATCATTTATCCATCATCGATCCATTTATTATCTATCTATCGATTGATCTTTCCTTCTTTCTTTCTCCCATCCATCCATCCATCATTTATCTATTATCTATCCATCCATTTTCTTTCTTTCCTTCTCTCTCTCCCTTCCTTCCTCCTCCTTCCCTCCCTCTCTTCCTTCCTTCCTTCATTCCTCTTTCTCCCATCCATCCATCCATCCATCATTTATCTAACATCTATCTATCCATCCATTTATCTATCTATCTATCTTTCTATCTTTCTATCTATCTACCTATCTATCTCCCATCTAATCTTAACCCTGTGCCAGGCATTGTTCTAACTGCCTTACAAATATGAACTTATCTAATCCTCACTATAGCCCTATGAGGTGGTTATCATTTTTCCACCCCCATTTTACAGGTGGGAAAACTCAGGAACAGAGAGACACTTGCTAACAGTCACACAGCCAGTCCAATGGTGGAGTCAGAATATGAGCCCAAGCCTTCTGGCTCCAGATTCAGTGATGTAACCACTACACTGGGCTTGTGTGTGTTCAACATTCTAGTTTTGTGAACCATCACTTGTTCCCTGTCACGGAGGGAAAATCATTCTTCTGTTGGACGAAACAGAGAGTTCTTATGAGGAAGCAAAGCTGGTTAAAAAGTGTGTGGTGGTGGTGATGGTGGGGTTCATTGGAAAATGTCTGGTATTCATTTACAAGATAATCTTAATAGCATCTCCATTGTGTAATGGAGAGATTCAATAATGGTACTAAAGAAATTCAGTTGACATTAATGTTGGAGCAAAAAACACAGAGTGATGCAATTCTTAAAATTGGGAGGAGTGTAAGATTCATCTGAGACTGACTTGTGTTCTGGAGATGAGAGAACAGGCCCCGGGGACTATGGCCTCATTTGGCCTGTCTGCTGGCGGCCATCTTGGACCCAGGGACCCGGATCCAGACGTAACATCTCCAGGTGCAGTGCTCTCGTTTCCATCCTTTCTTAACAGAACTATGGACTTCGCAGAGGACTTAGATCGGCTCAGGCATCTCCCTGACCCGCTCTGAAATGCATTCTTCACAGGCACTGAGGGCATAAGGAGAGAGCTTTGGCCTGCAGTGGTCACAGTGGTTCAGTGCTCACTCACACAGGTCTTCCTTTAACGGAGACATTGATGGGAAGGTGGCTGGACCAGAAGAGGGGGGAGTGAAGAGATGGAGCGGCCAGGTGTCTGACCCACAAGCCTGCAGAAATATATTTCTTGGGGCTGTGAAGTAACATGTGCCTGCCAGGCCTTCAGAGTGGGATAACTATTTTACTTCCTCTTAATTAAAGGAATTATAGGACTCCCTTGTGAGAAAGCAAAATGACTTATCTGACCGTAATGCAGTTTTGGAAACAGCAACTAGGAGGGCTTTGAAAAAGTCATAAAGTATGTGGAGTTCCAGTCGCTTCTTTTTGTTTTGTCTTTTAGTTTTCATGCTGAAATGGGGCAATTGGAACACTTCTGCTTTCTCCAAATAAAACAGAGCTCTTTCTGTCCTTTGAATTCTTCAGAGCTGCTTTTCAAGGAAGCTAACTTGGCTTCCTGGTGACGTTTTTCAAAAAAGCCTTTCTGATGATGTTCTCTGAAAAGCCTTGCTTTGCTGCGGTACTTCCAATAGTTCGACATTTTAGTCACAGATTAACTTTCTGTCATTGAAATTCTGACTAACTGAAATTATTTTCGTCTGTTTATAAATGAATTTGTTTTCTGCACCAAAAGGGAAACACATTATAATCTTCATACCTGAGTTATTTGATTAAACAAGATTTAAAGTTAGGAAACATTTGCAAATAAGTTTTACATCTAGGCATGTACCGTCCCACAAAATAAGTTTCCCATAAAAATAAGTTCCCCCCAAATAAGTGTCCATATAAGCACCAGAGGACATGTCCAGGGATTTTCATAGCAGCATTATTCATGGTAGCTCCAAAATAAAAACAATCCAAATGCCCATCAGAGGTATAACAGATAAATACGTAGTATGTTCCTATTGTGTAATCACATAAGGGAATAAAACACAGCAATGAAAATTAAGACACCATCGAACTTTACAATCCCCGCTGCACTAAAGTGACTACAGTGATTAGGAACTGTGACACTTTTTTCCGCATAAAACCTGGAGATGAAAGCTTACTGATGTCACAAGAGAGGCCACGATTTTCCTTTTCTATATTATCTCGTAGGAATCTTCAAAAATAGTATATAAAGACACTTGGCAACATGCAAAACTGTTCTATAACTTTTTCAGAAAAACTCTTTTTCCACATCAGCTGAGTCCACGGGGCCTAATTTGACCACATTTTAAGAAAACAAAAGGCAGAATTGGGACTTCCCTGGCTGTCCAGTGGTTAGGACTCCATGCTTTCACTGCCATGGGCCTGGGTTCAATCCCTGGTCGGGGAACTAAGATCCCGCAAGCCACGCGGTATGGCCAAAAAAACAAACAGACAAAGGCAGAATTATTTTACTATTTGTTAATGCTAAGGTGGAGATCATTTTCAACTTTGCTGTTTCTTTCATGAGATTCCTGACTCCAGACTTTCTGGTTCGTGACTCAATAAAGGAAATCATTTGCTTACTCAGGGTGACAATCAGGCCTTTGGTGCTCACAGCTATCATGCTTTGATGGTCAGGCATTCAGTATCCTGCCTGGATTTGCTATGCAGCAGCCCAAAGACTGGTTAAGGGAGTGATTTTCTGGCTGCTCTAATGAGGATAATCCAAATTGATCCAAGTGTGGGGATGTAAAATTCCCACCGAGTGGTAACTGCTTCTATTATTAAGCATGGTCATCAGGGCTGGTCACTGGAGATTATCTGGAGAAGAGAAAGACTCATAAACTGTACAGTTCTATCCTGGGACCCTGCAATCCAAATTCCTTCTCATTTGTCAGGAGATGCAGTGGTGGGCTTCCAACTCCAATGTCACTCTCAGAATATTGTGGAATGACCCTCTGTGAGGCAGAGTGATGTCCTCATCTGAACAGAATTTTGATGGCTCTTGTGTTAAAATATTAATTCCATTAAACAGGTTTGTTGAGGAAAGAATAGAATCTTCATGGTGGAAATATACCGATGCATATTGCTTGGTTTGAACTTCTTTATCCTTTGGAGTTTCGCTTTTATTATTGTCCTTGCCTGGTGGAAAAGATGTGAAGAACATCTCCTTGGTTACTTGGGAGCAAAGGTTGCCCACTGATTCCGATGTGCTTTGGCTATAGTAGACCAGCACCTCGTGGTGAAGCCCCCAAACAATACCACAGTCTTGAAGGGCTGGGCTCCAGGCTGTGGCAAGAAAGTTCTTCAAATGCACGTCTCCCAGTGTGTAGTCCATGGACACTCTCTGCTCTCTCCTCTCGTCCCCTGATGGGAATGTCTTCCCTTATGGAACTCTGTAGGAATTGGCCTTTGTGGAAATTTCTGGAGTGCCAGCTAAATGTGCCTGTGAGAGACAAAAGGTCCAGGCCTAGCACACTGTAGACCACACTGGAAAGTGGCCCAGAGCTTGATACCCCATCCATCCAGGACAAAGTGACAGGTTGTTCTCTGCAACCCAGGTCTGAGGTGGTGCTGCTTTTGCAAAAGGCTGGGAGAGAAAGAAGAGGGCCTTAAAGCTAGAGTCACCCCGTACCCACTGCCCAGGCCTGAGCTTGACCATCTGATGGCTTTGCAGCATCTCCTTTTACAAACTGTTGATTCAATGTCAATTGTGTTTATAGGGATTCTTACCTTGTGACCCTTGTCTTCAAGAGGACTGAGAAACTTCAAAGACCATAGACAAAATTTGTGTAAATAAATACAGGTGCCTGA
Source organism: Eubalaena glacialis (assembly GCF_028564815.1). NCBI lineage: Eukaryota > Metazoa > Chordata > Mammalia > Artiodactyla > Balaenidae > Eubalaena > Eubalaena glacialis. Next base: position 8,290,225 of record NC_083717.1, on the reverse strand, counting down.
TTCTAGGTAGAGGGGCCAAGGTTTTATCAGCTTATCAACCAGGCTCTCAAGATCCCACACAAAAGAACATCATCAACAACAAAACAAGACAAAAACAAACAAGGGAAAGAAAGAAGAAGGAAGGAAGAAGGGAAAGAAGAAAAAGAAGCAACTGGGTTCATTTCAGTTTTTCAAACCAGAGCACAGTCAGTTTTATTCATTTCAGAGGCCGAAGGGTCAAGGAGGTTGATATAAACTCTATCCAGTCTTTCATTGATACAATCTCAAATGCTCAACAGCTGCTTCCTATTTCAGTTGATAGGAAGATAATTTAAATATTCCTGTTGGTTTCTCTCCTATCTGTGTTCTGAAAACCCAAATGAGAACCCCCTGGTACTAGTGCTGAATAATCCAGAAAGCAAAACTGACTGTAACATGAAAAGGGAAACTTTAGGATGAGAAGTACTTTCCATCCTAGAGATATTCCCCTTTGAGGGATTTCCAAGTCCAAGAAGTGTGGGAGAATGTGACTCCTTGGGGTTTGAATACCAACGAGTAGCGAGGTACTGGCATGGAATAGAAAGAAGCCTTGCAGTTAGACAGGACAGAGAAGCATGGCTTTGCTGCTTCCCCACTGTGGGGTCCGAGATAGACTACTGAGGTCAAGTCTTGGCTTCCTTCCCCACCAAGGGGGAGTGACAGTGTCCACCTCAGAGAGAGGTTCTGACCACTCAGTGAACAACGTATAAGGGGTTGAGCACACAGCCTAGCACACGGTCACTCAGTAAACATTAGACATTATTTCTGCTTTGTTAGTCAGTAAAATCCCAAGATAATGGGAAAGAGGGGTAGAGTTCTTATGGGGAAGGAGGAAGAGGAGGAACGTGGGAGTGGGGATGGGCCAGTAACCAAAGACCCTGAATAAGGCTGAAGAGTGAACCAGCCAACCAAGATATTACTAGGATGGACGCCAGTGCTCTGAAGTCCCATCCAGCTACAGAACCCAGAATGGTCCCCATGGATACTCACGCCAGAGCACACAACTTCTGGGCCTGGAATGGATCTGGATGGAGAAGCAGGAACTTTGGAAATTCTGGTCAGTGAGCTTTGAGAATGCCTGATTCACTTTGTTTTCCCCTTACGAGTATAATCCCTCATTTTGTATGACGGATTTTTGTAAGCTTCCCCACTTATTACATAGGGCAGCGTTTTACAGTAATAAAAACAATAGTGATTTTTGGAAACAGAACGGGCTCTCCCCGGTTGTTATTAAGACAAATCTATTTCTTTCCTTCTGGCCCTGGAGACTGCCACTCACTAACTGACCTCCAATTCCTAAAGTTTGCTCTTTAACGACAAACTAAAAGTTGGTCTTTAACGACAACATCTCTTATTGGCAGAACGTGGAGAAACCCCCTTGTAGTTCAAAAAGGATGCATGAAATGACCATGGCCACTAGGATTTTGTGTTCAGGACCAACGGAGGGCTCATAGAGTCATGTGGAAAAAAGCTGAGAAGCCAGTCACTCTGGGAGATAAGTGTTGGATTTGTCCACTGCTGTATTCCTCACCTACGGATGTGCTGGTTTAATTTGTACCTGAGACCTTTCTCCTACCTTTTTTCAAATAAACAAGTTTACAAAGCTTGTAAACAGAGCAATTAAGATCATTAGAATTACGAATGTGCATTGGGGACTTGAGGGGTGAGGAGATAATCGTCAATATAAATAAGGAATTCATGGTGAAGCAGACAGTTTCACACTAGACGGAACCTTCAAAACAGGCTGAGAACAGGAAGTTGAAGAAAGATGCTGGCAAGCATTCCAGAACTTTAAGGACCAAAGGTAAACCATGGCCTTTTAAAACTGGAATCCAGGGACTTCCCTGGTAGTCCAGTGGTAAAGAATCTGCCTTCCAATGCAGGGGACATGGGTTCGATCCCTGGTCAGGGAACGAAGATCCCACATGCTGTGGGGCAACTAAGCCCGCACGCCACAACTACTGAGCTCGCGCGCCTCAACTGGAGATAGCCTGCGTGCTGCCAACTACAGGGCACACGTGCTCTGGAGCCCGAGCACCACAGCGGAGAGCCCGTGCACTGCAGTGAAAGAGCCCACGTGCCACAACTGAGATCCAACGCAGCCAAAAGTAAATAAAATAAATACATAAATAATAAACAAAATCTTAAAAAAAACCCGAAAAACCACCCTGGAATCCATCCCCATCTCCTTACCCCCTCCCACCCCCAGTTTGGTTGTTGGCATATCAGGAAAGGGGTCAGCCAAACTGTGTCCTTCCCCTCCTCCTAATTCACAGTGGTCTACAGTAAATCTTTTTTCTCTTAAATGTCCTTAGGGGCTGTTGGATTTTATCTTTTTTAAAAAGTTGGGCCTTTGGGGCTTCCCTGGTGGCGCAGTGGTTAAGAACCCGCCTGCCAATGCAGGGGACACGGGTTTGAGCCCTGGTCCAGGAAGATCCCACATGCCGTGGCGCAACTAAGCCCGTGCGCCACAACTACTGAGCCTGCACTCTAAAGCCCACGAACCACAACTACTGAAGCCCATACGCCCTAGAGCCCATGCTCCGCAACGAAAGAAGCCACCGCAATGAGAAGCCGGCATACTGCAACAAAGAGTAGCCCCCGCTCGCCACAACTAGAGAAAGCCTGCGCACAGCAATGAAGACCCAACATAGCCAAAAATAAATAAATAAAATAAATTTATTTTAAAAAAAAAAAGTTGGGCCTTACTCTGTAAAGATTTTTTTAAGCATGAGGGAAAATCTTGCTTTTATGAATTGACCATGCTTTCACAGTTGCCCTCCCCAGCATGCTTACCACACCTCCATCCAGCCCATCTTTTCATACCAAGAAGTATTTATTGAGCACCTATATGCGGAGGCAAAAAAGTCATTGTGTGAGTGTAGGCTTGGCTCCATCACTTACAACACACACACTGGTGTTAGGCAATTCTTTTAACGTCTCTCAGCCTCAGTTTTCCCACCTATAAAATGGGGTTAATGGTATTTATCTCCCAGAGTTGTTGTGAAGATTGGGTTCATCCATGTAAAGCAGTCAGAACAGAGAGCAAAGTCACATTAGGCAGAAACAGCTCTCACTTACTGGCCTCTCCCTTGTGCCAGGAGCAGCTGTCCTGAGAGGTTTGTGTGAATTAACTCATTTAGTTCCCACAAGATCCCTGTGAGGTGGTTACTGTTGTGAGGTGGTTACTGTTATTATCCTCCGTTGTGTGGATGATGAACCGAAGGCTTAGAGAAGTTAAGTGATGGCAGAGCATGGCTGATTGGCTGTGCCAAAGGAGGATCACATCTCCATGAGCAATTCTGCTCCTGCACAAGTTAACACCTTTCAAAATGTGTGGATCTAGGGAATTCCCTTGCGGTTCAGTGGTTAGGACTCTGCACTCTCACTGCCAAAGGTGCGGGTTCAATCCCTGGTTGGGGAACTAAGATCCCGCAAGCTGCACAGCATGGCCAAACAAAACAAAGAATGTGAGGCTCTTGGGGACAGTGTGTATGCAGGAAGCACCATGTGCAGCCTGAAAATCTCATCAATCGTAGGGCTTTGATATCGGCAGAGCCCAGCCTGCAGGTTTCCCCAGCTGGAAGTTGGGATGCTTTCCTTTCCATGTCCCAATTTCCCTAGAACTTCACTTCAAATATACCTTTCCTGTGACTCTTAACTCTATTCTCACCCAACTCAGCCAACCCCTTTCTTCTAGGTTCCCTGAGTGTCTTAGTCTCTTTGGGCTGCTGTAACAAAAATACCATAGACTGGGTGGCTTATAAACAACAAAGATTTATTTCTCACAGTTTTGGAGGGTGGAAGTCTGAGATCAGGGTGCCAGCCTGATTGGCTTCTAATGAGGACCCTCTTCCAAGTTACAGAGGCTGCCTTCTCCTTGTATCTGCCCACAGCAGAGAGCAGAGAGGGGAAGCAAGCTCTTGACTCCTATTAGGGTACTAATCCCATCATGAGGGCCCCATCCTCATGACCTCATCTAATCCCAATCACCTCCCAAGGCCACACCTTCTAATACCATCATATTGGGGGTGGGGTTTCAACCCATGAATTTGGGGGACACAAGCATTCAGTCTGCAACTCTGAGTACTTGGTTTCAGTTGTTGATTTTTCACCCCTATAGCCTAGAAGTCACCCACCTTTGCTTTCTAGACAAGGTTACACTTACTTTTTATACCCAGATTATTATGGTACCAGCTCACCTCCGTCAAAAAGACCCCTGCTATTTCTGAGCATTTTCTGAGGCCCTGTCTTCAGTATGTCCTGGAACAAACAGCTCTGGGTGCTTGGTTCTAGCCCTTCATCTATAGTTATGTCCCTGCCACCTCCTCCATTGCTGGTGACCCTGGAGAGATTGCCTCTCCTAGCCCAGACCCTGAGACTCCAATTCTGGCTTTGGGACTGGGGACACTGCTCTTTCTTTCTTCCCTGCCCAACTCTGTCCTAAGCCTAATTTCCCAAACCACGACTGAGACCAGCCTGCAACTTTTATAGGCCTTATTGAACATTCAACAAGAGTGCAAAGAAAAATGGAAATTGCCCTACAGGTACAGTCCTATCCTACCATCTGGTACACAGCCAGCATCCCACATAGAGCCTGGACAGTGTCCAGGCGAGGCCAGGCTACCCAGCATCACCCCATGCCCAGGTCTCTCCAGGCCTCAGTTTCAGAAAAAACCGTCTTCTCGGATCCTAAGAGAGGGAGTATTTATTCCCAACCCCCATCTCAAGTCCACTTCACTGGGGCTTCGATTTTAGCCTCCTCCCAGGAAGATGGCTGGAGAGAGCACTGATTCACCCCAGAGAAAACCCCACCTCTAACCACCCAAGTGTTATCTGGTCCTTGTCCCCAGAAACTGAAACACAGTCACTTGGTTAATAAAGTAATTAATACTCTGTGTTCTTCCAAGGAAGATTCAAGGAGGTTAGGTTATCAGGTTCCTTTACAGGAGCATGCATTAGTGGATCCGTTCCTCCCAGATGCCACGTTCGTCTTCATGTCTGTAATGATCTGTGTTCCCATGCAGGCAGTAAGATCCTCAGGAATAGAAAGTAAGGCTTGCATCTCCTTTTCTGACTTCCCTGTACCCTCCACCCCTACACTGTTCCAGCTACACACACACATACACATGCATACATACTCAAAACCTAAAATCAGTGAACTGCGCACACAGCAGGCACTGAAGGATCCCCAGATTTGTTTTCTCACAAAACTTCTGAAACAACTGAAGGATTAAAAAGACTAAATTATGCCTGCCTTCATTTTAAAGATATTTGCTCTTTTCAGTTTTAACGTACCAACCTCCTGACCTTTTTTCAATTGAAAATAATTTTTTTTTAAAGATTTTTTCCCCCAGTATTTCTTCAGCACCAGTCTCGGCCCCTGTTGCCCCTTCTCTGTACCCGCCGTGGTGTGTGTGGCGTCACTGCTTTGCTATTGGCTACCTAACCTGCCACTCACGCATCCTCCACCCTATCCGAACCCACAGCCCGGGGAAGGCCTCCCCCCACCATCTGCTCCGCTTCATTCACGTGCAAATACTAAGGCGTTTCAAAGGCAGAGCTGAGCTCTCTGTTGCGTCTTTGTCTCTTCTAGTGAGAGGAAAGCACGCCTGCGAGAGTTTTTGCTTTCTGCCCCTCATATCAATATATTCAAAAGAAAAAGAAAAGGTACTGCTTATGGGATATTTTGAAAAAAATCATTGTTGCCGACGTCTACCTTAGTGAGTTTTTCTATGGTTATATTTAGCCCTGCCAGGCCTGGCAGACTTTCTGCCACAAAACCTTGAAGCCTTAGTAAGTGGACTCATGTAATATTGTCAATACAGACCCTAGACTCCGTTATTTATTTGCCTCTCCGTTGAGGCAACACAGGCAGAGAACACACTGGTACCTTACTTTTCAAATCCCAGTAAATACAGCAACATTCTTAATTAGATGAAAGCAATAAGAGAGAGAAAATGTCTTACAGCACAATCTGAATATAGCATCTTCCTCACACGTTATCTTTACTCTAGAGCTGGATTTATGAGAATATGTTATGTTGACAAATACAAGAAAATAATAAACATCAGGCTCTGTGGCTATTTTGCATTACTGCTTCAACTCAAGACATTTCAAAGAGAGGGAAACACAAATCCAGCAAGACAGAAGTCAATGTGGGCTCAGCCAATTTTGAAACCAAAAGACCCCTTTCCCATCTAGTGTGTTTGTTTATACTCTTGACACTCATTTGATGCATCCCAGTCTCTAGAAACCAAGCTTAGTTTGTCTGTGTTGGTGAACATGATTAAAGAATAATAGTCAAACTCATACAGAAATAACAGTTTGGATCAGAGAAGTAATACCTAGTTCCCTACAAAGGAATCAATTAATTCACCTTCACTAAGGTCTTAAATTGAACCCACCATAGATGTGTGTCTATTTCTGGTTCCTTGAAGAGGTGAAACTGGAGAGAAATGATTAGAAAAACTCAGGCTTGGTTGAAGGAGATGGTGGTAGGCGGAGATTCCTCTTACCAAATATACCATATTCCCAAATGCCAGCTTCCTTTCCTTCTTTTTGCCCTCAGAGATGAGAAAGCAGAGGAGATTTTGGCTATTTTCATAATGAATTTATCCATCATGTTGAATTCATTGGTTTAGGGCCAATCTGAAGTTTAAACTTACGTATCTTTTGCTTTTTTCAAGGACAAAATGTAGTTGGATATATGCAATTTGAAATGCATACTTTCAAAATCTTCCTTTCTCCTTCTAGAATCTTTCCTCCATTTATCTTTTAGGTACATTGTCTAGCCTGGATCAATAAGACTGGCAGAGGGTGGAAGAGTCTGAGAAAGAAGAAATATGAAAGGTATCTTTTTAACATCATGTTACTATTCAAATCCAGGTCTTTCCATTTACTATATAGTGTGGTAGAAACTAGAGAAAAAATTGACTAAGTTTCACAAAAAGGATAAATACAGATATTCGCTGTTGACTGAGAACCTCATCTAGGTGAGCAGGGATTGGATTCTCATGGTCCTTTCTCGGCAGCTTATTTGACCGGAAGGGGGTCGGCTGGCGGGAACACTGTACACATCCCAGCATGGCGGTCTTTGAAGTCTCCATGAAGCCCTTTGGTGAAGGAACAAGCCACAGAGAACCCTGCAATTGTAGGGTCTCCAGAGAGCAGACTGGCTGTACATGTCTACACACACCCACCAGCTAAACCACAGATCCAAATGGGATATGAAGCACTCAGAGGCCCAAAGTGGCATTTTAGGCTGCCATAATCACATATAATGTCTACCCTTGGTTTAGAAGGTGGGTGGAAGCAGGGAAAAAATGCTGTGGTCAAACTAAAAATGTTTCTTGTAGTCAAGGCAATAATGATGAATTGAGATATAACAGAGAATACAAAAAGCAAAATGCAAAGCATACCTAGTTTATCCAATAATTTTGGTTAAAAACAATTTTAAAAAACCAAAAAACAAAGAGCTTTTTGCAAATCTTATCAGGATCGAAAGAGGGAGCAAACCTGGTCCAAATCTAGTTATGTTTTGTGAACGTCACTGTGGAATCTAATGTTTGCGTGTAAATGAAACCAGGTGGCTAGTATTAGCTCCTGTCTCCTCTGGAGTCCCAGTGCTATTACCTTAAAACCAAGAATAATGTAAAAGCTAGAGGTGGGATTTCTTGGAAACTATCTGCTGTGACTGAATTATGTGTCACATCCAGCCCAGACACTGTCCAGAGAGAGAAGAGAGGCATTCCTTCCTGTAGCTCTGCCAGTCGCCTCCCAACAGACCTCCCTTTCATCTTGTTAACTGCATTCCCACTGCTGGACTGGAACTAATTGCTACAGTAAGGACGGTGTTGTCCTAGCCCAACGGGGTTGACCATCAGAACTGGGGGTGGGTTGGCTTTACCTGAGTGGTGGGTATTGAACAAAATCAGGGTAATATTCAGAGGAGGTGTGGGTTACATGGGTGGTGGGTGGACATACTATAGTGTCCACTCATCCACTCTGCTGGCACTCATTTTATTCCTCCAACTCCCTTGTTTTAATTCCCAGTGGTTTTGTCTCCAGGGACACAATGTGCTGATCCTACAGACGTTGCATATTTCATGTTTGTTTGTTTGTTTTTTTCCACATCTTTATTGGAATAAAGATGCTTTACAATGTTGTGTTAGTTTCTGCTGTACAACAAAGTACAACAAAGTGAATCAGCTATATGTATACATATATCCCCATATCCCCTCCCTCCCACCCTCCCTATCCCATCCCTCTAGGTCATCACAAAGCACCGAGTTGATCTCCTTGTGCTACGCAGCAGCTTCCCACTAGCCATCCATTTTACATTTGGTAGTGTGTATATGTCAATGCTACTTTCTCACTTTATCCCAGCTTCCCCCCCACCCCACCCCGCACCCTCAAGTCCATTCTCTACATCTGTGTCTTTATTCCTGCCCTGCCACTAGGTTCATCAGTACCACTTTTTTAGATTCCATATATATGCGTTAGCATATGGTATTTGTTTTCCTCTTTCTGACTTACTTCACTCTGTGTGACAGATTCTAAGTCCATCCACCTCACTACAAATAACTCAGTTTCATTCCTTTTTATGGCTGAGTAATATTCCATTGTATATATGTGCCACATCTTCTTTATCCATTCATCTGTTGATGGACATTTAGGTTGCTTCCATGTCCTGGCTATTTTCCTGTTTTTTTGACAGTGCTTCTCATGTTAACTCTAATCATACAACTTACATCTTAGTGATTATTTATTAAGTACTTAATATGAGCCAGACACTATTTTAAGAGCTTTATACATAAGGAGAGAATGTAGTTATTTTGCAGACATAAATATTTCCAGTTGAAGTAATAAATCTCAAATGATAAAAATAAATCAAAATTTCTAGCATCTTGGTACCCATCTCAGTCTTCTGGATGCCATGGTTACCTTGTGTCCATCTTTCCAGCCTGAATTACTCCTGGACATTAACAAGAGTCAGTCTCCAACTCTTCAAAGCAGAGGCAAGATCCAGATTCTTCTTTTAATTTCAGCCCTGATTTGCCTCATCAAGATGAGCCAAATATTTGCTATGCCATTTACATTTAATATATTATTCTCTCAACTACACTATTAGGTTGGTTTTATTATCTCTGGAGATTTTACATATATGGAAACAGAGGCTCAGAGAGTTCAAGCAACATACCCCAAATTAAAGATAAAGCCAAAATTCTTTCTCCTTTTTTTCCTTTCCTCTTAAAAAAAATGTCTTATGTCATAAGCTTTAATTGCATGTCCTTAATTTAGTAATAAACTTGTTATTGTTCTGTTGAAACCCCACAAGGTTCAAACCACTGCTGGGCATGCAGTTATTTCTTAATAACTATCTGGCCATTATCCAATCAAACTAGGATGGATGGGGCATCACGGCTTTAAACCACACAATCGTGCACGTGGATTTAGCTAATGCCCATCTGATATGCATTCTCCTGCTGATGCATTCCGAACTCCTTACGATTTCCTATCTGCCTCAGTAAAAAAGACGTTGTAGTCAAAACATGAGAATTAAGTCTACTTGCTATATACGTCTCATTAAAAAATTGCCCCATGAGTTTTAAGCGCACTAAACATTAAGGATCTGAAAATAGACATTTTACAGCTTCCCTGAGACTTTTGAGGCCAACTGAATGGTTCAAAAGCTTAAGAGCAGCCGTACATCTACCAGGGATTTGAAAAATCAAGTCATATTCTTCCTGCTACTTAAGTCAATACCAAGAGTAAAGATTTTGCAATCAGGAGCGCACTAGCAATTTCTCTGGAAAGCGCTCAACAATGGAATGCCGCTTAATCCTGCCCCCCAGCTGGATGGGAGCTGCAGCCCAACAGTAGCCAAGTGTGTCCTCATAACATATGACTCAGAAGCATTCATGGAGCCGGAGATATTGAGGTCCTAAAAATAGTCTAGTTTTATATTTGTGTTTTCCCTAACTACAGCCTCAGAGAAAGAATGCATGTGTTCACAGTTTCACTTTTCCTTCCATAGTGCTTTTAAATAACACGTCGTTATGACCACATCCAGCAGCCTCAGAAATATTCCTTGTTGTAAAAGGGCGCCATGTGAAAGTAACCATCCAAGTCGCTAATTCCTCTACCCTACATTGCCATGGCCACCAGTGGGGAAGGCTTTCCTTCAGCCTTTGGAAAACAATAAATGCTTATTCTCGGGAAATTATGATTTCTTCTGCATGAAATTTTAAGGGCACTTTGCAGGTGCCTGTTACTGTGGAGCTCCTGGTGAATTTCAGCGATCAGAATACTATGCTTATTTTGAACATTGAGGAAGTGATCAGTCATTCAAACAGCAGCAGAGGCAATTTTAGCATGCAAAACTGCAGTGATAATAATACACTATAATAATGTTACCAAGCATTTATCGAATGACTTGTCATTTTTAAGCATTTTCCCAGTGCTTCCTAATTTGAATGGTAGAGTATTGTAAATCTCTGTTGATGGCTTATGGGGTCTTTGTTCACACCCATCTCTGATATTTTATTCTGCCAGTAATAGGAGGAGACAGATGGAGAATGGGAGACTAGCCTCATTCAGTCCAACTCTGTTTTTCTAGTTCTTGTTTGAAGTAGCCTATGAGGGGAGGCCTTAATGCAACCTCTCCAAATTCCCACTGAAATACCTAAGTCACAGAAAATGCTAAGAACTCACTCCAGTATCCAACATTAAGACATCAAATAACAGAATCCGGGAGAAATTTCCACTATTGGAAAGGCTGTTAGAACTAAAGTTAAATAAACGGTGGCCTAACACTGCTTAACTTGATGAAACAAAGAAGCCCCGCCCCCATGAAAGAAGAGGAACACAGTTGGTCCCTTCTTTTTTGGATGCCTCACCTCCTGGCTCACAGACCCAGGGACTGAATAAAGCATGAAGAATGTCACAGTACGCTCTTCTCCATGGGATGGTTTAGAGGTGATCAGAGCCCTAGCCCCTTATTCTCCCTGCTAACATAGTCATACTGGGATAAGAATCCTGTGACTTCCGGAAAACAAAAGCAGTGGAAATGTGACGTGGGGAGGAGTGGGTGGCATGCACACACACCCATATGTATATATGCAAATGGAGTCATCTCACTGACAGGAATAGTAGCCGCAGGAGCAGGGCTGATTCTAGGGATCAAAAATCATAATGAGCAGAGCAAGACTGGCGCCGGGAAAGTTTCTTTCCACTCCAAATATCTTTTCCATCCAGTGTTCCACTCCATCTGACATCCTACCACTAGAAGTTCATTTCAATAAATGAAGCCATGTGCTTTCTAGGATCATCTTTCGCAGCCTAAGTATGCCCGAGCGGAGTCAGGTATGAAGTCACTGACGCCTTAGCAGGAATTGTGGGGAATGTTATAAAGTCAGCCTTTTCCAGCCCCAGGCCCCAGGGCTCGGCTGATGTCAATGAAAGAAACAGGATGCCGTTTCCCTGATGACTCCGCTAAGAGGTAATTATACCACATGCCTGAAGGAAACATTTGGGAGGCTGAACTGGCTGTGATCAAGGATGGATAATATAGACCAGATCCCCACTACTTATTTGTTTCCCTGTGATTTTATCATTCAAGTGTGGTATAGAAAAATTCAAGCTCAATAAAGCTTTGATTAATTATAGTCTAGTAAATGTCTCTATTACTGTATTTTGTTCATTATGTTTGTATGAGATCACTTACGTATGTGTGAGTTTGAAGTTCTCACACATCTATTATCATACACTGCTGGGTAGCAGCTGAACTACCCACGTATTAGGATGTTAGCTTTATTAGGGTTAATTGGAATTGCTTCCTGTTTTTTTTTTCCCCCCCTAGGCTAAGTGAGATGAAGGAAGCTGTCTTATCTAGTCAGTTTTCTCTTTCTCTTAAAAATATCCTGAATGATGTGTGGTTATTTTATTCTCTCATGTCCAAGGGCATCGCTTTTGTTCTTTCTGTAGTGTTGCTCTGTTTCCAATCACCCCCATCTCCCCCCATTCCCAATCCCTACTCCTGCCTCCAGGGTAGGGAGAAAGTGGATTTGCTGATTTACTTTTCAGTATTGTTGGGGAAATATCATTTGCCCTCTATGTTATATTCTCGGAGTGTTAAGTAGTTTGGCTAAGTCAATGTTGAACTTAGATCATGTGAATTGTACTCCTCGGTCTGCTACTAATTCACATGGTGATAGACTGTAAGTTACTGAACTGCCATGCCTTGGTATGCACAGCTATAAAATTAAGATAAGATTGCAAAAACGACCGGCCATGGTATGATGAATTCAAATGACTGATCTCTGCAGCACAAGTGCTTATCTTAGAGATGAACTTCCTGAAGTTCTTTGCAAAAGCTTGTGTGTATCTGCATATTTGCTTGGGAGAGGGTTCGTGAGTTTCATCTGAGTTCAGCCTCCTGGAGGCCTCCAGGACAGCTGTGCATAAACACTGGTCTGGGGACTCATGAAGAATTTTGTATTGGTCCATGAGGAAATGTGAAAAGTAAGAAAAATTGTAAGGGAGTTTCCATAAAGCCAAATGGATTCAACTTTAAAGACTGTACTATTGTGACCATCTAGAGGGGCGGGATAGGGAGGGTGGGAGGGAGACGCAAGAGGGAGGAGATATGGGGATATATGTATACGTATAGCTGATTCACTTTGTTATAAAGCAGAAACTAACACACCATTGTAAAGCAATTATGCTCCAATAAAGATGTTAAAAAAATTTTTTTTTAAATTGTATATTTTCCAATGTTTTGTTGTTTCACTTACTATTATGATGGTGTTAATGTAGGGTGGTCCCCCCAGCTCTCTGCCCCAGTGGCTTCCCAAGGCAAAATGTTAAGGTTAGGTTCAAAGAGATTTTTAATATTTTCATGGCTCATGAAACCAAATATTTGGGAACTACAGCTTTTATAGAAGATTCTCCTGGCCCTTAATGTTCCTCTCAAACATTTGCTGTCTGTCTTTGGCTATTTTGAGAGTAACATGAATCAAGGAGCATTGGGCTGCCTCTAGGGCTGGTCTATTCAACACAAATCAACAGCCATCAGCCTTGAAGAACAAAAGGTCTTCACTGTGGGTGATCTTGCAGGGATGGTTCACACGGAGCACCACAGCGCATTTACTTTCCTTCCCCTCAAATCTCACAGTGACCAGAACTTAATTAAATTCTTGCTCCGCTTCTTTCCTTCTGTCCTCACACTGCCAACTACCCCCCTCCCTGTATCCTTCTGAGCACAGTGCCACACCCCATCCCGTGCTCCCTCCTGGGGAGACCCCTGTGGGGTGCGATCCAGCATCTACTCTACCCTCTTTCCCCCACCTCCTCCCCAAGTAGTCATCCTGGAAATTTGGAAGATAAGATCCTTCATCTTGTAATGGAGTTACAGTTCAAAGAAGTGAGATGCATAAAGGACAACTACTGTATAGTAAATCAACTATACTTCCAAAAAAAAAAAAAAAAAGACAACTATACACTACATTCCTCACCCTTAATCTTTTATTTTACTTGTTTTTTCCCCCAGTATCTTTCTTCTACCAACACTTTATTAGCAGTATAATAGGGCAGCCCACCGGAGAAGAATTGGATGAAAGTAAAATGGTCAAGGAGAGTAAGCACTTTGGACTTTGGACTGTTACCCATGTTTTAATGCTATATCTTGGTTCATTCATTCATTCGACAACTATCTATTGAATGTCTACTGTGTACTAGACAGTGCTAGGTGCTGGGAATGCAACAGCAAACAGATGCAGACATGGTTTCTGCAAACGTGGCGGCTCAGAACACCACTGACCAGCAGGATCCCGGAGAAGGTTATGTTTCAAGATCACTGAGTTGACAGATTCTTTGCCAAAGGTAGTTTCCTTAGTTTCTTAAAAGGAGATGCAAGGATTTCAGATCAAGATTGATGAATCGAATCAAAGAGAATCGAAAATTTGCAAGATCAGATCCGTACTGGTGAACCTTTATTCTCTAGGGAAAAGTAATTATTCTCTAGGGAAATAAACGTAATTATTCTCTAGGGAAAAGTCATAAACTGAGGTCACTGATGTGCCAAGGCGAACACCCCTTACCAGGGAAAGAGCCCAGATCCCTGACCACTGGTCCCTCCTCATTTTCTCAAGTTGCCTTTCCGCTGCTCCTTGTGGCCATTCCACCTGCGAGGGCATTTAGATCACAGTTTCGCAGAAGCTTGTCAAGAGCAAACATAAATCCAAGGCTGACATAATCCCCCCCAAATTCCATGCCACATTCAGAAAGGCAACCAGTTCTCCAAGAGATTCAAAATTAAATCAGGCTGGCATCTTGACCTAGCTGGGGACGAAGTCTACTTAATGCAGATGACTTTTAAACAGAGTTCGTGTCAACAATGGCCACTGCGTAAATCCTGATTTTTCAGCCTAAAGTTAATCTTACCCTTCATACATCATGCCTCCGTTCCCAAAACACAGGAGAAACCTTTGGTTTGGGATGAATTACGTTTAAAAATGTAAAGCAAAAAAATGTCTTTGGAAATGATCCCGAAATTTTCTTAACATCTGAAAATACTTCATGTAAAGAATTAATTTAGGAGAAAAAAAGACCTACTTTGGATTGGAAAATATTTTTAAACTAGGAGAGCAAGAGAAGGAGACAGTATAGGAAGAAAACTCAACTTCTGAATTATTATTGTCCCTAAACTCTGTTCTTAGGAGGTGAGTGGATAGGACTTGGGTGCTCTTGGTGGCTTAAGATATGGGTGGTAATGGGGCAGAGAAGATGACCAGACACATGTGCAGAAAGATATGTGCTTACTGGGCATCTTCTCCAAGGCAATCATTGAATGAAGGAGACTGACTCGATGAGAACACTGGGTGATGGTGACAGTGGGGTGGACACTTGGATGAGTGGGAGCTGGCGGCTGGGGTAGAGGGAGAGTGAAAGAGGCGCTGGGAAGTATTTCTTTCCCTGTAGTATCACAAGGCTGCTTCTCTTAATTTTGTGGTTTTGCCATAAAGCCCAAAGAACTGTGACCAATATTTAATAAGCCTTCAATAAATGTTGACGTTTCTACCTGAAATTCCACCTATTCGACATTGATTCATGCTAACAATGTCCTCTTTAAAATAAAAATTCTCTTGGGAAGGTTCAAGTCAACTGACTGTTCATCTTTCACGTAAAGTGTTTAACAGGACTGCTTCTGGATCTCTAGCTGAGGTCAGCTGCACAATGAGAGTTCGATGGCCAAGTGGTTAAGAAGAGGCAAGGCAATGTCGTGTCAAGGAGATGCTGGGGCTGAGTTCAGGCACAAGTGGGGTCTTGGGAAGTCAGAAGTTTTTACTTCCCCAGGATAATGTCCTCAAAGTGCCAAGTGAAGGAGACACGAGGAAGAATAAGCCAAAAATAACAACTGTGGCTATGCAACTTTTGGGCCCAATGTAGGGTTCACATAACCCTCACTCTTCAAAGTTGTAAGCATTCTTTGGCAATTGCAAAATCTAAAATATTTTAAATTCTGTGAGTTGGCCTCAGCTGGTCTTCTAAAGCCTAGTGCTTGCCGAACCTCAGTGGCGTTACCCAGCGAGCAAGCATCCACATTTGCTGTCCACAGCTGCGAAGCTCTAATTTTCAGCAAGATACACAGTAGGCGTCTGACTACATAGAAGCAGCACCACAAACCACCACCACCAAGGATCATTTATCAGTTATTTTGGGAAAGGGGAGGATTTTTTTTAGAAGAGAGGAAACTATGCTAATAAGCTTTTTGTCTGCACACATTTCCCCCCCCCCAACACCAGATCCCTATCTGTGCATCTCAGTTTGCTACATTGTTAGCCTTAAAGGAAAATGAGGTGAGATGGAGATATCTGAGTCATAAAAGTAATAAAACATGCTTCTGGAAAATAGCTTTCTACTTTCCCTTAACCCCACATGCTTCCCAGTTATGTGGTTTGTTTCTTCAATGCAAGTCTTGGGAAATTATAGTTAGGGATACTGATTGCTAGAAAAATATACACACGCGTTTATAATTTATATGAAGGGAAAGAGAGCGAAAGGGCCAAAAAAAAAGGATGAAAGAAAAATAACTTAGTATTAGAAAAAGAGAAAAGAATCAAGAACAAGACTCACTCTGTGAGGATAGAGTAAGTCTTACCTGCACCCATGCCAGCTTTCCAGGCAAAACAGGGGGTCCCTGTCTCTTGGCTCAGATGTTAGTGCCAGGCAGTGTCTTCTATTTATATGCTGTCTCTGGGGATCTTGCTGATTGATGTACTTCTGACAATTCCTTTGGTAGGCGGGGAGTGAGGGTGACCTGCATGCTGGGATGTTGGTGGAGCTGAGGGAAGGGTTGCGAGGAGATTGATGGGATGGGAAACTTGGAAGCATCTTTGTATGAAAGGAGGTGTTTTAGGTCATGAAGAACTAGATCCATTGGGTTGTCTGCAAGAAATGTTAACATTCCTCAAGTTCCCAGGTGATTCACTTAATTTGCCCATCATCTTTGGATGGTTGGTTTTGTGGTTGTGTGGTTGAAACTAAACACATAGGACCTTGAATATACCCTCCAAAACCAAAACATGAGTGGGATCTGTGGTCAGATACTACATGGCTGGTATCCATGGTGGGAAAGATCTCAGAGGATGGCTGATGAGGTTGGGGGTGTCTTAGATTGCCCAAGGACTGCAATAGGGGGAGGGGATGGAGCGAGGGGCAGTTCAGGGGAAAGAGTCTGCCCTTTTCATGGGCAGTCATCTGCCACCCATATGGTCAGGTTAAAATTCCTGATAACTCAGGTTTTGGAAGATTGGAAGTTGCCCTGCATGAATTGAGTCACCAAAATCTCCTTTTAAATTTTGTGCAGGTAGTACCATGGCACCAACAAAGTACTTAGGTGGCAATTAGAAGGGTAGTCAAGGTGAATTGTAAGGGTTCGCGTTATGGAATGGGGTCTCAGTAGTGGACAGAGCAAAGTCGGAAGCAGTGGAAGGGGGAGGAAGGATGAACATCTCAAGGGTGTGTCAACTGCCCCTCAACCTGGGCTCTGTTCTCCACTCTTCCACTTGTCCAGAAGCTAAGGATGAGAGTCAGGCAGTGTAAATATTGATTTTAAGACCTGGGTCTTCAACAAGATGAATTATCAGCTGTTTCATGTCTGAAACGGATACACACAGTTGAGAAAAGCACCAGTGATCAAAGTCAACAGTCGAGAAGACAATCACAGCTACTGTGAATGCTATAAACTGCTGTGCGAAAGCATTTCTGTGTCCAGGTACAATGCCCCTGGGGAGGAATGCGTTCAGAGTTCATGCCTATTGAACACATAGAAGAGGAAATGTCTCATCCAGGAGGGTGTTGGACTGACCTGCGGTTCATCTGCCTGCTTATGGTATGCACAGCTGGAACGGAGGGGACTCCACTGGAGGAGAGAAAGAGACTCACACAGGGGTAAGACAGTTTTTAAAGATGATAACACAGGTAAACACCTGCTAAGCATGCGGGACTGGGTAATAGGAGGCATAACTCCCATTTGAAAAAAAGCCTTCAGGCCTTGACTTCAGGGGACTTACTCTTAGATGGTTTAATCTACGTCCTGCAGAAGCTTATACCACAGCAAACACTACAGACATGGGGATTACCCAGGACTAGCTGACAGTCTACATATTCCATAGAGTACAGTCAAAGAAAGATGCCCTTAATAATTAAAGAAAAAAGGGGGCTTCCCTGGTGGCACAGTGGTTGAGAATCCGCCTGCCAATGCAGGGGACATGGGTTCGATCCCTGGTCCAGGAAGATCCCACATGCCACGGAGCAACTAAGCCCGTGAGCCACAACTACTGAACCCGTGTGCCGCAACTACTGAAGCCTGCGCGCCTAGAGCCCATGCTCCGCAATGAAAAGCCACCACAATGAGAAGCCCGCACACTGCAACGAAGAGTAGCCCCCGCTCGCCGCAACTAGAGAAAGCCCGTGCGCAGCAGCGAAGACCCAACACAGCCAAAAATAAATAAATAAAATAAATAAATTTATTTTAAAAAATAATAAAAATAATTAAAGAAAAAAGCTGCACTAGCTCAAGCCAACTTCTGGCCTGTAGAGCACTGTGAGGGAAAGGTTCTGCAAGATCGTCAGCAATGACTAGATCTGGCTTATTTTAAATTTTACTCACATTTGCATACAAATAATCAATGATCTATATCTCTTTAAAAATGTTTTTTTTTTCTCTCTCCAGTAAGCACTTTATGTCCTGGTGAAATCCTGTTCATCTGATTACTTTACTATAATGGGAAAAGGAGAGGCAGGGCAAGGAGGAAATACTTCCTTGGAACCTAGTCAATCCAGGTACATAGTAAATACTTTCCCTCCCTTATCACAGTCAATCATCAGAACAACACTATGCATTACCTACCATTCATTCTGTTTTCCAAATCAAGGAGCCACGGTCTGCAGAGTCGGTGTAGCTTTCTCAGGCACTAAGAACAGAGATGGAACTGGAACTCCCATCTACCTGCATCCGGCGCCACTGCTCCTTCCGGTAGACCATGCTGCTTCTCCAAACCAACAGTGGCAAAGTATACTTTAGCTTAAAATGAGCTTGTAATATACCGCCTACCTTTAATCACAGGAAGGCACAAATATTTGCCAGAAGAATTGACTTTAGCTGGATGGCTACCCAGTCTTGGGTCTGTCTGCCACTCCTGAGCCTCTGAAAAACCAGCCTCAGTGCTATGAGGCCAGCCCCCCACGCATCCCTTTACCTATTCATCCCCCCAGCATGGGTCGCACCCAGCAGCCCGCAGCTGTGTCACGAGGGCCTGTCTGTGAATTCCTACTGGTGTCTCTCGGGGTATCTGTGTGCTCACGAGGACTGGGGAGTTTGTGAGCATAGCAAAAGGATACAGTGTGCTTGGGTTTACTTTGTCATTTCTAGGCCTGGGCTAAAACCATCACCTTAAGAAGCTAAAATGTGTATAGTTATTAAATCCATTACTATTCATTTGGGGGTGGGGAAGGAACAAGATAGATACAATCCATTAATTTGCCTTTTCCTACACTCGTCTGGATTTCTCCCTAGTCACGAATTATTTAATTAATGTCTTCATATGTTCATTCCACACATATTCCCCATATGGGACAACTTGCCGTAGCATACGAGGCTGAATGAGGTGTGGGTCTTGTCCTCAATGAGCTAGCAAGTAGGAGAGACAGAGGGGAGAGTAACAGATGAAGAGATACAGGGGCTGAGAGAGGATGTATACAAGATGTAGTGAGTGAACATGAAGGAGAGGGCAGAGTCCAGAGGCTTGTGGAGAAGACAGCTCTTGGAATTTTGCACTTTGATCCTCTTAACAGAGGACCTGGGTCTAGGAGTACTTTCTAGCAGTTTCCCTCAGGGCCAGCTCAGTGTCGCTCAAACACTGAGAGAAGTGAGGAGACTCCAGGGATCCCAGGTTCTGCCACGGTACCTGGGTAGGTATCGCAAGGGACTAAAAACGCTGCTTGGGACTGAGGACCATGTACGAGACAAGAAATAGATGCTATAAGAACTGTCCTCTGGGCCGCAAATTGCTTTTCCACCAAAAGCTGTTCTCACTGGGATGGAAGATTTGGACCCGGTCACCGGGAATGCTGGCCTTTCCTTGCTGCCAGACGCCCGTGGAACCTCAGGGCTTTGGCTTTCTCATCCTCGAGTGAGAATAAGAATAGGAATAACAATGCCTTCTCCATGATCTCTCAGGGCTGTTATGAGGCTCAAAGGGGATAATGCACAGGAGGATACTTCATAAGTGGGCCCTAAGTATTTGTAGTCACTGTTATTAGTACTGGCAACATGTCAATTTCTGTATCCCTTTCCAACTGAGTGGAAAGCCTTTTTGTTGCCCTTCTCTTAGGAGGTCACTCTTGTCAATTCTGAGATGCCCTTTGCAACACGGAAGCTTGTCGGGAGCGATGCATTTGGAGAAACCGTCTCTTAAGGTTTGATAAATGCATTCATTTTTTTAGAAGCAAACACAGGGTGAAGCAGACCTGTTTGGATTGAGGTTTTATGTCTAATGCTAAGAGGGTTACAGAATTAAATCAGAGATTGCGTCCCCTGAGATACTCAGGAGTAGACGCATTTTCATAGGCTCCACATCCATCTCGAATGTCCCTGTTGCTTGTGGCTAGGTGGTGTGTGTGCTACGTGGCGTGTGCGTGTGCCGGCGCGCTCACCCACACGTGAGTAGGGGATGGGGCAGGGAAAGAAGAAGATGAGAAAGGGTCTTATAAAATGAACCCAGTTGTGCAAAACATGACATGATGGTGAATCATTTCAGCCTCAATCCACCTGACGATCACCCTGGCTTCAAGGATTAATGACCCTTGTCATTAGATTTCTGAGGCAGACAGCATCCCATTGCAAAGGACCACTCCCATGAATGAATAATCCTAATAAACACAAATGTAATAAATACAAGCCAGAGGTTCATCTTCTAGAGTCTACGTCGCTGGACGCTAAAGGAACAGCAGCCCTGGTTGTAATATTCTCAGGTCCGTTCCTTTAGAATCCAAAGGGGAGGAAGGACCCGTAGGGTTTCTCTGGATTGTCTGTGTCTCCCGGCAAGATTACCCTGAAACCAAACCTAACAGGGGTAAGAAGGACCTTGATACTCCTGTGAGAATGCACTCCAGGCTTTAAAACCCTGACTCTCAGGAAGTCTTCCTACTGTGTGTCAAATCTTACACGCATCTTTCATTTAGTCGGGGCCAGACTATGTCTGGGGCAACAGATTCATTTTCAGTGGCACATGAGGAAAGCCACCTTTCTCCCCATCCACAAGATACACAGGCACACGGAATAAAGCTGCCTCACTCAGTCATGCACTGAGCACCTACTATGTGCAAGGCAGCCTCTGAGACATGTTGCACTTTATAGTGTCTGACATCTGTTTTCCATGTGACCTTCACAACAACTCTCTGGGTTTGGGCATGGTAGGGGTTATGACCTCTAGATGATGGACAAAGGAACTGATGCTCAGAGAAGTTATGAGAGTTCCCCAAAGACAGTGAAGTTCAAACCCAGGTCTTCTGGCTCCAAACCTACGTTTCCGGTTGCACCACTCAACCTCTTGCTGTCCTGGGCTCTCATCCCTCTCTGTGGGAATGGGTGTATCCTATGCAGCCCCTTCCAACTGGCCATTTGCATTAAGGCTCCATGTTCTGGATGAGTCCTAAGAATTCCTCACTAGAAGAGGGAAACAGTAATACCCCCAGGTCTTGAAGGATTTCCCTTAGAGACTGGGACAACCCAGGCTTGGTCATCTTAGAGGGTCCAGGGTCCCTCATTTTCCTTCTCCCTGATCCCAGCAGTCAAGTGCAGCAGTGCAGAGGGAAGCGACCCAGTGTAGCAGAGAGGTTAACAGTAGATCCTGCAGGTGGTCAAATCCCAACATTTCCACTTGCCACCTGCATACGTAAACCCAGCTTCCCTTCCCCTGTCTACATATTGGGGATAATAACATCAAATGCCTTACGAGGTCAACGTGAAGATTAAACACGTGATGCCACAGAAAGCACTTAAAACAGGGGCCAGCATTGAGTAAGTGGCAATACATGTTAGGTATATTATATACCTCAAAAATGTAAAGAAAGTAAATGAGATAAAAACAATAAAAGTGTTTTCTAATATTTCCATTAATGAAAATGATGGTTTCTGATTCCATCTTTCTTTGACATCTAGCACTAATTTTGAGATAATCAAGTCTATAGAGCAATGGTGTTTAATGAAATGGGTGAAACCTGCAGTGTTTTAGACAACAGATCACTGGCCAGAGAGTAACAGACCGTGTAGATGATTCTGTGCGTCCTTTAGTGCCTCAAACGCCTTTGGCGCTCAGCGAGATTGCGTGATTCTAGTGTTGGGTCACTTGATGACTCCTCCCCCGCTCTACCTGGAGTGTCCTATAGAGACAGACTTCCAAATATCCACTTCCGTTGCTGCTTTCCAACTTTGTTTCTTACCCACCAACTGAAGGCTGTGATGATATTCTATCCTTTCCTCCATATTTTCCCAGCCGCGGACATGGGAACTGGGTCCTGTGCACGGATTAGTCTAGGAAGGGAGACCCCACCCACGATGTCAAGCCCTCCAGCACCTTGGACTCTCATTCACTGGATTCATGGGGATCAGTGAGTTGACAAGCAGGGCATGTTCTTTGCTGGGGCCTCTCTTTCCTGGTGCCACGTGAGTGCCCAGGCTAAGATGAGACGGCGAGCCCCTCCTGGGCTGGGGATTGTTTCCCAGGACTTTGCTGGGCCAGATGCCTTTGGATCCTGAGCACGGCTTGCAGTTAGGAAAGGGACATTGGAAGCTAGTGATGCTAGCCCCTCACTTTGCAGATGAGGAAACTGCAGCCTGAGAGGAGACCCGGCATGCCAGAAAGAGGCTGAGTTGGGAGAAGAATCCTGGGGACCAGCACCCAGTCGGGGTCTCATTAAGGCTCATCTACTGCCTTCCCGATCACCCGCCAGGCTTGTGTCATCGGACTAAGAGACTGATCTCAACGAGACATATAAATGTGTCAAGTCAAAGGGAAAGGCACTCGGTTTGAAGTGGGGAGAGTGGAGCTGGGCGTCTAACCCAGCTCAGATGTTGGTGGGTTGTCGTCATCTCTGTAAGGGGAGACGGCAAGCACCGTCCTAACCAAATCACAGCTCTCGAGGCTTTAATAGAGAGATGACTCATTTTGGAATAATAGCCCATAAATTAATAAATACCATTAAGTTTATGGGCTTCTTCTAGTCAGAGCCCTTTCTAGCTATCAATTTAGTTTTTAATAAACTCCCCATGACTTGTAAAAGCACAGCAGTCAATTTCTGGTCTGTGCTGAAGTGACATTTCTGGTATCAACTTCCTCCTGCACACGTGCAATGAAGACGAAAGGGCCCCAAACAAAACAAAAAGTAGGTGGAGAGACATTTGTCAGTTTCCGTTAGGTGACCGGATGAAGGCCAGTGTGCCTGGCTGCCTCTCCCAGCGTCTGGGTGCCTGCCCTGGGGGTCTTGTAAGCACCTCGCTGGATCGCTCAGACGGAAGAGGAGACCCGAAAACCACCTTCAATTGAGACTCTCTGAAGAAGAACTGGGTGGGAATCATGGCTGACCCAGCATGTGACTTGTCATCTAAAATAGTACCAGCTCTGCATACCCTGTAGGGGTGATGGAGGATAAAGTAAGTGAAAGTTCAGTAGCAAGCTTTATGTCCTGGAAGATGTAAAAGTGCGATCATGTTGTAATAATAATATAATGATGATGGTGATGATGATGATGATGATAAATATCATATACCGAGTGTCTTCTACGACGTAAGGATCTATGCCAAGCACTAGACATTCAGTATTGTTTCTGATGCCCACAGCACTCTTAGGAGGCAAGTATCACTCTCCTTGGGCTCAAGAGTGGATGGGTAACTTGCTGGAGGTGACACAAGCAAATTCCTCCTGTGGAAATTCAGCCCTCCAATCTGGTCATCTGGTTCTAGTCATGGTCTTGCACTGCCCTAGACCATTCAACATGTAATTTTTACTAAGGTTTATCTGCCTTAATTCAAACCATACTCTTCAAAGATTTTCTACTCATTGTTAAAAACACAGATACAACCTAGGATGTTTTCATTAATATTCCAGGCTTGGATTCTGCAAAAGAGGTGCCATCTTTGTTGCCAACCAATGCAAGAGGCTTCGTACAGAACTCAACCTTTCTTTTCCAAGAGTGACTAGAAGCCCTACAGATGTGGAGGGTGGGAGATAGGGGTAGATATTGGGGGTCCCAAAAACTACTTATTCGAGGAGAGCCTAGAACTCCTAATTGCATTTGGAATAGATCGCCCGTGGGCTGATAAAGTTGGAGGAGATGGTAGAGTTCTTTGAGTCCAACATCCTTGTTCTGCAGGAGAGGGCTCTGCAGCTCATCGAGTGTGTAGTAGTGTGTCCAAGGTCACCAGCTACTTGGTGACAGAACTGGCTTAGTTACCTTAAGCCCTTGTACTCCTTCCTCCATGTAATGCTATCTCTTGGGCTGAGTGGTACAACCAATGACCCACTGCTCTGGCATTTCCCTGCAACCAAGCTGTGGTGAGGTGGGGGCCAGGTGAGGAGGAGGCATCTGAAACTCAGGTGCGTCTGATTAGTGATTGGTCTTGATGGACACTGTCAAAACGTAAAGGGAATGGCTTTGTAGCCCATAGCTGACTCTACAGATCATCTCTTCCATGGCATTTTCAGACCTACCAATGATCATGATAAATAATCATTAAATTGGGTGGGCTTGATTGGGAATTATCTATAGTGCCCTGCAAGAGGTCTGACAATGATCTAAACAAATAGATTTTTCAAGAATGTTCACTAATATCCCCCGCCCCAAGCACGTGTCGTATACATAGCATCACTAATAAATATTTGTTGAACAAAATAGATGTTAATATCTCAATGTACCGAAACAGCAGCTGCCAGAAACTAGAACTCCAGTACCTTGTTCTGCATGACACAGATCCATCTAAGAGGTGAGGCGAAATTCGAAGTTAGATCTGCCTGCCTGAAAAGCCTCTATCGCAACCACTTTCAACCTTAAATTTTAAGGTGTGGTTCTCACACATTAGTGGGCTGTGTATGTCTAAGAACCGGCTGGGGAACAGAATCCTGGAACCTCCCCTAGAGACATGGATTCTGTAGGACACTTTGCCACAGCAGCATAGGTTATTTTGGTGCAGATGGACCACAGGCCCCACTTGGACAAATGCTGTTCCAAAGATCATTAATAACAGCTGACATTTACGAGCCCTTACTCTGTCCCTGGAATAGTTATTTCATCCTCTCACCAATGCTATGATATAGGTTCTATTATTATCATTGCATTCTGGAGATTAGGGGGGAAAACCCTGAAGCACAGAGAGGTTGGGTGACCAGTCCTGGTCACTGAGTTGGTCAGGTATGGAGCCAGAAGAGAAAACCCAGTGTCGTGCTGCAGAGCCTCTGCTCTCAGCCATCAGCCTCTGCAAAAGGAAGGGCGAGGAGGGAGGGTGGAGTGTAATGCACTGTTACTGTCTCCACTCAGTTTTGTCTGAGCGTAAAAGGAACTGGATCCTCAGGTGCTTCCAGGTGGAGGGAAGGCTGGCCAAGGTGACCCTATCAGGCATGGCTTCAGTCTGGGGACACACCTAAGGGCAGAGCTAAGCTGTGAATTGATAGAGGAATTGGACAGTGTCTCTAACCACCCTTCTAGTGCCCACCAATGGATGAGGAGACATTTAGAGTAGATTTTAGGGTAGATACCTCTCTTAGCCACCGTTCCTTCATTTTTGGTAGCAAAGAAGGCAGCTAATGGCAAAAGACATAAATAAAACAGAAAAACTTGGTATGAGCATCATACAAAGCTTATAACGACATCCATACTCTTGTTAGGCATCTCGTCCCCACCTTTGTCCCACTGAAACTCCAGGGAATGAAAACTTCGGTTGTTAAAGAAGCAGATGATCATATTTCTAAAGAAATATTTCCATGAGTCAAGCGCCCGAGCTAATAAAGACTCATTTATAAGAGGTTACACCCAGAGAAAAATAGCAAACAAGCCCATGTTTCAGTCCTCTTAGACCTGTAAACAGTCCATAGGCAGTGTGCTCTGAAAGCAGCAAAACTGTCCCATAAAATGTTTGTAGCCATGACTGCTGCTTATGTTGTCACGGGGAAAAGTAAAAAAGGCACATGCACAGAGGGTTTTTTAGGTGCTCTCTTGAACTAATCATAGTTTTTATTTTCTATATTTTATGAGGCTTCAAAATCTTGGAGCCTTGTGGCCTGCAGGACGGACTGCTTCTCCCAGGATTAACTGCTGTCCTACCCCCCGCCCCCATGTGCAGGGGATACGTTCCAAGGCCCCCAGTGGATGCTGCAAACTGCAGTTAGTACTGAACCTATATATACTATGTTTTTTCCTATACATGCACACTTATGATAAAGTTTAACTTATAAATCAGGCACAGAAAGAGATTAACAGCAATAACTAATAATAAAACAGAATAATTATAACAAGATACTGTGACAAAATTTATGTGAATGTGGTCTGTTTCTCTCAACCTCTCTCAAAATATCTTACTGTACAAATTTAATGCCTGTTCCATCTTAACTAAGCACTCACCACCCATGGTGGCTGTAGCTTTTGTAGTTTGAAGAACAACAGCAAAACTAGCATGAACTTCTTTTTCCTTCTTCACAACTTCACGGATAGGACATTTGTTCTTACCTTAGATCTTAGCAACCTCAGCATACAATTTTCCCCTGTCCTTATTAAGTCGAGAACTTTTACCTTTCCACTTAAAGGAAGCTCTCTACAGCTCCTTTTTGGCATATCTAAATGGCCAGCATCACTCCTCTTGTGCTTTAGGGCTGTTATTAAGTAAAATAAGGGTGACTCAAGCACAAGCATTGTGATAACTGGACAGTCGATCTGATAACTGAGGTGGCTACCAAGTGACTAAGGGGTATGACTGGACAAAACGATGACTCACATCCTGGGCAGGACGGAGCAGGACAGCACAGGATTTCATCACGCTACTCAGAATGGCTCGAAACTTAAAACTTACAAATTATTTATTTCTGGAATTCTCCATTTAATATTTTTGGACCAAGGTTGACTGTAGGCAACTGAAACCATGGAAAGCAAAACCATGAACGGGGTAAGGGGTGGGGCTCCTGTAATTCCTAGAGGCAGCAAACACTTCGCCTGCCAACACACCTTGGTATGCAAACCAACCAATTCCGGGTCCATACCCCGACCTACCTCCTTTTGTCAGGCTTCTGCAGGGGACATTATCCCCCTGCCCTAAATCACCCCAGGGCCAGAAACAGGACAGCTAGAGACCACGTCTATATCCCAGAGTCTGCCAACGTTAATCAAAGTATTCAGTTGTAAGCCTGCCTAGCTGCTCACCTATCCTTGCCCATTCTTTCCCCTGAAAAAGCACAATGAAGGCTTTTACCCAAGCCTTTCCCTTGCTCCTTCTGCCTCCCGACCGACCCTGGTGCTTCCCTGTGTGACCCTGCGTGGCATGCCATGCCCCCTCCCCTTGGGAACTCTGAGTAACAATTTCTTTTCCATGGCAATTATCTCCTGCCCTGTTGGCCTTACCATACCTGAATAAAAACAAAACCTTAGGTCCATTTTGAAACACCTCCTTGCTAAATGCCAGAATAAATTCTCCTAATTTTTACTAAGGGAATCAATCCTCCTTCTGTTTGTAAATCAAGAAGTTTTCATCCCATGCTCTGAAAACCTTGCAAGGTAGGCTGCCCTGTGCCATTACAGGACAGTGCCTGGATACTGGAAGCGGCCAGAAGTGGCTGAATCCTAACTCCTATTTGCTGGGCGGGTTATTCCCTCTAAGTCCCAGTTTTCTCATCTGTAAATGTCGACGTGAATCTCTACCCCCCAGGGTGGTGGGTTTACACGAGATGGTGTCTATAAAGGACACAGCCCCTCATGTGGGTTCCAGTAAGTACTAACCAAAGGGTAGCTTTCAGGCATTCTTATTTTCTCCAATCACCAGTCTTGGTACTGTGGCTTGACAACGCCTGGGTGAGGCTCTGACAGTTTGCAGGGAACATTCCCCCTTATCAGAAATTCTTTCTGCCGCAGAGAGATTAAACAGGACTCAGAATCTCATATCCAGAGAGCTTGCCTTTCAACTCAGTGCCCTTGGGGATGCCGGGAAAAGAGGCTGCCTGCCTCATACATTGGGTACCGTGACACGCCAGTGAGAGCTCAGCCTGTGGAGCTCGGAGAGGAGGCCTGTGGGCTGCTGCAATCTTCCTATCTATTCATTTGTGCTCATTATCCTGTTGAAACCTCTTCTCTGTGAAATTGGTGTAGTCACAATTTGGGGGATGGACCATCCGCCTGGGCCCAAATGTGGTTCATGAACTTGGAGGGAAGTGCGTTAACTGTGCATCTCAGCAGCAGGAATCATGCCTTCATTTCACAGCTTTGAGCATCAGCACCCTTTGTGGACGGCAACAGGCATGCAGCGGATCATTTTGATGAGCATTGCAAGCAATTTTTCTCTTCTTTTGCAAAATCCTCTGCCTTCAACTTTAATGGGATTGGCAGTAAGCCTTTTGTGCCTCGGTCTTTCAAGAACCCTCCAGCATATATACAAAGGCACGCACTTCCACCTTAGATATATACTTCTGTAGTCAATGTCCACATTTATTATAAGTGTGAAATAAATGGAAATGATATACATTTCTATTTATCGCCAAAGAAGTAAAACTAATTAGGTAGGCTGGGGAATGGGATATACTGATTAAATTTGATTACTATTTAACTAAGTCTAAACAAAAATCTCAGTTTGGTTTCCACCATTCTGACAAAAAATCTTTCAAATGTACCAGCCTGCTTTTCTGCTTTAGTAGACTGAACATTTGATTAACCTTGGATACTTCAGCTCCTGACGCTGGCTCAAATTCACTAATATGAACATCAAGTCTGCCAATATAAAAGATATGAATCCATGTTCATGTATTCTAAACAAAGGTTAGAAAATACTTATGCTA
Source organism: Eubalaena glacialis (assembly GCF_028564815.1). NCBI lineage: Eukaryota > Metazoa > Chordata > Mammalia > Artiodactyla > Balaenidae > Eubalaena > Eubalaena glacialis. Next base: position 8,261,615 of record NC_083717.1, on the reverse strand, counting down.
AAAAATTCGTCATAATGTACTTTGTTATGATTTACATCTTACCTTCTGTAAGTGAAATAGGTCTATTTCCCATCGATAGAATTTGGGATAATCAAGTTCGATTAAAAAGTATTTTATCGGGCTTCCCTGGTGGCGCAGTGGTTGAGAATCCGCCTGCCAATGCAGGGGACACGGGTTCGAGCCCTGGTCCGGGAAGATCCCACATGCCGCGGAGCAACTGGGCCCGTGAGCCACAACTACTGAGCCTGCGCGTCTGGAGCCTGTGCTCCGCAACAACAGAGGCCGCGATAGTGAGAGGCCCGCGCACCGCGATGAAGAGCGGCCCCCGCTTGCTGCAACTAGAGAAAGCCCTCGCGCAGAAACGAAGACCCAACACAGCCATAAATAAATAAATAAATAATAAATTAAAATTAAAAAAAAAAAAAGTATTTTATCATAAACTCCCTCATCTCAGCTCAAAGGCTGTTTCCAACATTGATTTCATGGATTTCCCATTTTTTTCAGGGTCATTTTTGGGGCAAAGTTTGTGGCCCTCCTTGACCAGAGTATAGTTTAATGTTGCCAAGAAAGCCTATCTTGACAATGTTTCGTGTGTATGTCTCCTGGAGATTTTATTGATATATTATATGTTTTCTTAGAATTATGGGTGATCACCACAGCATAAAGAAACATGGAGTGGACTCATTCTTTTTCTTCTGACTCTAGGAGATCCCTAGCTCTTTCACCACCATGACCCAGCAACTGCCGGCTTGTCTGGAAAGAGGAGAAGCAAGGGTTGGGGGGCAGCGGTCGGAGGTGTCGGGAAAGGCCTGTAAGATGAGTCCTCATTTATGAGGGAGCCAGTGGGGCTTTTTCAGCCAACTTCTGGTCACCACCACTTCAAAGCCTCTTTCCTGGAATGTCCCCAGCGCTTGGAGTCCATTTACTTTCCCAGCTGGTTTTACAGCCACAAAGCCTACTCCTGACTTTACCTACGTTCCCACCAGGCCCTGGCGAGGGGTCCCTGGAAGTTGTTTCCACGGGGAGAGCACAGTGAATGGTGTGGCTGCCCTTGGCTCACTTCCCACCCATGATCCATTCTTTCCCCCCCCAGGGACCTGGCCAACCAGCCCCTGCGTGCACGTATCAGCACGGTTCCCAGAGAGGATGGGCTGGTCCAACTCTGAACTGTCACCTGTTACAGGGAAAACAAAGACCCGTTCCCCCACCTCTCACCCAGTCCCCTGGGAACAGGGCCAGCCCGTTCTATGTGTTCAATACGTTTTCAAACATGCTCCTTTCAGTGGCCGCTTTTGCGGTGGTTATCTCTTTAGGGTCTTGGCCTCAAAACACCTTATTTGTTGTGAATCGTAAAAGAGTATACCCTCTCAAGCTTTAAAAAAAAAGAAAGCTCTAGTTTTACTAGAAACTCTTCTTGTGGGAAAACCTCTCCCTGCCCCGTTGGGAGATGCCATCACCCACGGTCTGGATTGATTGGAGGGGCCTGGCCCAGCACCACGAAGCAGGAGCTCACAGCCCAGATGTCGAGGTAATTTCCAGACCTTGTTTTGTTTCCTCCCTCCTCTTCATGAGCTCATGGATTAAACCACATGAGCTGACCACCTGCTGATTGCTTTGTATAAACTGCACAGATTTTTCAGGCAACAAAAATAAATCTTGCCCTCTCCTAACAGAGCAGGGAGGATATTCTCTAGGAGAGAGAGAGAGAGGAATAGTTGAAATGGCTCTAGAGTGGCTGGCAGTCCTGTGATTGTGTAACCCAAACAGCCAGCATAAAATTGTAAAACTCTGCCGCAGGGGCAGATGGCTGCTGGGAGGATATTTATAGCAGGGACCCAGAAATAACTGTAAAGGAAAAGCTTCCTGAGTAACAGGAGTCGGGACTTCAAGGTAGCATTTGGTTTAGAAGATATTCTTGCTCTTCTCTGAAACCCTGGAGAGCTGTGCATTCCTCACCACACAGGAGAGAATATTTGGTATATTCACAGAGTGCACAAAAGTTAATCCTCTCATAGCTCTGCGCTGCCCAGACCTGACAGATAGGAACTGGAAACAGGAAGGGAAGTAGGGAGAGTATTAGGAACGTGAGTGGGGCATTTTGCACTGCACGCTGGAGAGCCGCAGTGACAGAGCCCAAAGACACTCTAGAATCTGCATGATAGCCGTCATCACATCAGGAAGGGGCCCCCTTGCAGGGACGTGCACTAGGCAGGGGCAGGATATGCAGAATTGCGGCAAGGAGACCAGCGTCCGGGCTCAAATCAGGATGCATCGCCCCAGCCAGCCCCTCTGTGCTAAAGCCTTTACCAGTTGGCCACGGAGGAGGGAATCAGACTGCAACGGGGCCTGGGTACTATTTGTAATTCTTTCTCTATTTCTAACTTAAAAAAAACATTTTTTTTGGCTACGCCACACGGCATATGGGATCTTAGTTCCCTGATCAGGGATCGAACCTGTTCCCCCTGCATTGGAAGCGCAGAGTCTTAACTGGACCACCAGGGAAGTCCCTCTAACTTTATGAACTGCATCAAGGGTACTTTGTTAGCATGGGTTCAGGACTTTGCAATGCATCTTTCTGTCACTGGTATAAATTCTTGAGCTTCAGTTCTCGTTAAAGAGAAACACGCAAATTAAGCACCCAAACCAACACTGAAGTCACCGCCCTTGGATCCGGACAGTATAGACCAGCAAACCACGAAATGACACCAAACCTCTTAGCACTACAAGGCATGCACGAGGCTGCAAGAAAGAGAGGGAAGAATGTTCAGAGTCCTAAAAGGGATTTCCTTGTATACTTAACTTCTTAAGTAAGTCATTTGATCTTTTAAAAATGCATTAAAAAGCAATCAGGTGGGGCTTCCCTGGTGGCGCAGTGGTTGAGAATCTGCCTGCCAATGCAGGGGACACGGGATCGAGCCCTGGTCTGGGAGGATCCCACGTGCCGCGGAGCAACTAGGCCCGTGAGACACAATTACTGAGCCTGCACGTCTGGAGCCTGTGCTCCGCAACAAGAGAGGCCGCGATAATGAGAGGCCCGCGCACCGCGATGAGGAGTGGCCCCCGCTCGCCACAACTAGAGAAAGCCCTCGCACAGAAACGAAGACCCAACACAGCCAAAAAAAAAAAACAATCAGGTGGTTTGTGTGCATGTGTGTGTGTATATATATGTATATGTACACGGTAGACAATGTAGCTCCATACAGCATTCAAAACAAACCAAAACACTCCCATAACTGCAAGTTCTAAGAGCTGCATGACAAAACTGCACCATGTATGTAACGATTTCTTTTTTCTAAGAACTGACTGAACTGATTTTTCCAATCTTAGTTTTTCCCTATGAGTGTATCTTTCTACCATGCTTGCCTCATTCCAATGGGAGCACCAGAGAGGAGCTTGGCTTTACTTATTTGCTTTCCAGCTAGTACATCACTAAGATTTATTATGCGTATCCAGCTAGTACATCACTAAGATTTATTATGTGTATCTTTAAGTCCCCAACTGGAATTGCCAGTGTTATTAACAACCCACGCTACTCACTTAGAAGATAACTAACAAAGTATCCCAAGCACAGCTTTTCTAGAAGGTACAACTGTCCACTACATATCGAAACTTGACCTCAGTCAATTTTGTCTCCTTAGCAAGGGATGGCTTATTTTCAGCTCAACGCCACCTCAGGATCTCCTGATGACCTATGCGATTAAACCCAAGGCCGGGGTGATTTTACACTCCTGACACATTCATCTCTCTTACAGCAAGTTAATCAGGCAGAATGTGAGTGGTCCAGGGCTTCACACCCCAAGCCAGGAAGGTTCCTCATGTCTGCTCTGTGCTGCACTTGCTGGTGAGGACACCTGACCCAGGAAGACAGTGAGTAAGTGACTATTCAGTTCTCTGGTTCCCTCCACGTGCTGATTAACCGTAGCCCCAACGTGCTGGAGGACAGTGACCGAAGGAGTTTTACCTGAAACTGAGCAGGACGCTTTGATGGCCTCAGGCGCAGCCAGCCACACCCCAGTTTGCAGCAATAGGACCGGGGACACCGGGATCGACCGTGGCCTAGCACAGGAACAGACCCTGCCGCTGGCTTCGGGAAAAGGTGCCGAGGCAGAACGCAGATCTGGAGGTGGGTGTAAGCTCTCTGATGACAGGGACCATGTCTGATTTCCACTGTATCTCCAGTATCCAGCTCGGAGCCCCGCACACAGTAACCCTCCATAGAGTTCATCAAGTGCAGGCATCAGCAAAGCTGGAGTTTTTCGTGGTGATCTCATGGGAGGGGGGTCAAAGGGGAATCACGTGGCATCCAAACAGCTCAGTGGAGGACACTCTCAGGGACCCAGAACTTAGCAATATCCAGCGATCAGAGACACTGGAGGGGGGACGGTCTGCACCAGAGAGTGGGGTCCTGAGACCAGGCTCAGATGCAAAAGCCTCGGAAGGTGTCTGGCGAGAGCAAGGCAGGACTAGAGGGAGGGACTGGTTACCAAGACCGGGGCAGAGACCTGGATGGACAGAAGGATCTAGAAGTTGGGAGAAGCCTAGTCATGAGAGCTGGACTATGGGATCAGGGTTAGAGCAGCAACACGGCTGATTGCAATGATGCTGTTGGCCCACGAATGTCTGGCTAGAAACAGAGCCTCCTGCCTCACTTCTGTTATGTTCCCCGGGCCAGGGCCAGGGTAGGGCCGTGGGTAGAGAGCAGGGGGTGCAAAGGCTGTGACATGACAGTGTCTGCACTCCTGATCCCAGTGAGGTCAACCTCTCCGGCCACAGGCAAGACTAAGTAGTTTATGGAAACTGCCTTTCTGGTTGATTTAGAACCGTTTTCTTCCCTTCTAAACACAGTGCATTTAGGTTAAAAACCAGGCAGCGTATCAATAAACTAATTGAGAGCATAGGCACTAAGATTTTAGTGTCCTTTCATAAACTTGAAGTTTTAGAGTCTTCCCAAGGCAGAGGCAATATAAGATTCCAGGCTCTAGCTGCTGCGAAAACTGTGAGCCTACATCTATTAGGGTGCAAGGGAGGTGATGGTTACCGTAGAGAAATTAATCAAAGGACAGCACCACCTAAATCTTCCAAGAAATCGTGAGGCTCTCCTGCCTTCTAAAGAAAGCACGCACACCTTCACACTTGCACACACAATGGAAGTTTTGACTGGATGAGGAGGACCTGCTTGTAATCACTGTTTTCTGGAAAGGTAATACGTTTATAGGTGATGAATAAATGCTGTCAGCTTCAACAATATTATGAATACAACCCGAATAGAAATGAGCAGAGAGCTAAGAGGAGGTCTGACAATGAATCTTGCATTTCATCATTTAGTAAAATACAAGGTGTTCCCTTAAAAGTGCAGGTTGGTCTCTATTTGTAATTGATGTCGGAGCCCATGGCTCATAGATATCCTAGACTGCTCAGCCACACTTGCCCTGGAAACCCTCTCAAAAGCAACCTTCTTTCCCTCACTGTTCGCTGCCACCTAGTGAATTTACTTGGAAAAGAAACCAGAGCTGGAAAGGAAATGCTTTTTAAAAGGCAAAGAGACCACCTAGAGAGGTGGGATAGGGAGGATGGGAGGGAGGGAGACGCAAGAGGGAGGAGATATGGGGACATATGTATATGTATAACTGATTCACTTTGTTATAAAGCAGAAACTAACATACCATTGTAAAGCAATTATACTCCAATACAGATGTTAAAAAAAAAAAAAAGCTGCCTTGGGGATCATGTGAACTCAAAATAAAGCTCAACTTATAGACGGAAAAAAAAAAAAAAGGCAAATAGCTTTAACAGGTGCCCAGAGCAGGAAGGTAGAAGCTCTTGCCAAAAGGGCCATGGAGGAGATAATGAAATTCAAGCCACTGGAGCAGAGCACATAAATGAAGCCGCTGTCCGGTGGAGCCTTCTGGAAAGAGCAGGTTGAGGTCAGCAGTTCGTGACAGCATGGGGCTGCTGATCAGGACAGCCCGGCTGGACAGAATCAGTCTGTTCCTCTGCCTGCCCCTTGGTTGACCCCAAAGGCAGGGCCACATGTCGCATGGCCCAATATACAGATGTTAAGCGCTCGGTAGAGAAAAAAGGTGTTTGGAATGAAGCAGCTGGTGCCAAAGCTCCAGAGTTTGTGCGTCGGAGGCATGAAAACTATGGTAACGGGACGATCACAGAAGTGAGGGAAATGTAATCAGAACGGAAGTGCAATCATGTGCAGCTTTCCTAACCCCCAGCTGTCTTTGCCAATCTCCCTGCAGTGTGAACACAAAGGCTACAGCCTCCTAAATCAAGAGCGGGCCAGGGTAACTGTCTCCTGCTCACATCCAGGGTCACCGGGCACTGAAAGGATGTTGTTCCTCCATCACTCCACACACAGAACTGTCGGAGGGAGGTGGCCGTGGGTACTGACTCTGTGAGCGCTGTCGTGTGGCTCAATCCTGTCCATCTGTTTCAGAATCCACCTTACCTCTCTCTCTATCGGGATCGTGAGAGCCCTCAGCCCGGCCCAGATTCTCAGGCCTGCCCAGGTTCTGTGAACATGCTGGAGAAGTGGATTGCTCAGGTTCAGGTAATGATACTTGTGCAAATGAGATGTGCAGTGGCTATTGCCCTTGGAGTGTGTGTGTCTGTATGCACGCATGCGCACACACGTACACGGTAGTATATGTGTGCGACTGCATGCGCACGCGTGTGTGTGTATGTGCTATGTGAACACTAAGAAACTGATGACATCCAGTCTCTTATTGTCTTATTGTACATTGTCTCTGAAGGGTGAGTTTTAATGACTCTGATCATTAAGGAAATGGGGAGGCCGTTTGGCTCAGAAACTAAGGAAAAAGAATCCACTGATTTTAATAATTAAATGAGACCAAAATGAAACTCTAAGATTTGTTTTTTTCACTCAAGAGACCATGGACCATTCAACTCATGAGATCTCTCCCCCAGGTATCCTCCAGAGTAACTAGTTCAGTGTTAAAAGACCCTGTAACTGTGTGTGTTTCCTGCTAGCCATCACTTTCACCCTCAGAACAGATTTGCCCCATTGCAAAAATGGTGATATTATTATTGATATTTTGGCACTGGGTCATTCACTGATTTGATGCTATTTGTATTGTAACTTACAGTTGTCAATTGAATTCGAATGCTTGCTCTATCCTTGGGGACCTGAGCTATTAATAGAGCAACGCATAAAGAGTCTAAGCATATCGCAGGGGATCACTCGGTTTGAATTATTGTACGGATGTACTTCTAAACGTCATTTTAACTTTAGCACTGTGCAGCCAGTGGGCCAGTGTTGTTCACTGGATCCATTTCTCCAGAATCATTGTTCCTATCTTACATGGTGGATCAAATCCTTATACAATATGAAGGAACGAAACAAAGACCACATGTAAAGGTGTTAGCCCATATACGATGATGTGGCATATAATTAAGCACAGCTAACATGCTTCCCAAACAACGTCCAGCTCCTCCAGAGTTTAATTACACTGTGCTTCATCCAGAGGTTGGTGTCCCTACCCCAGGGCAAGCTCAAAGGGCACCAGTGTGGGACTGACAGGGGACTCGCTCTCCAAGGATCAATAAAACCAGTAGAACAACAGGATTTGAGGAGTAAAAATGAAAAACTAGAACACTCCAGTATGCTATGAATTTGGATCGTCTGTGCCCAACTGAGAGAGGTTGTAAAAATAACCCTCAGCATCCTGTTCTTGGGGAAAAAAATAGTGCCAAGCATTCTTAATTAGTACTTTCCCTGGCAGCAATTTGGAGATCCTGTGATTCCCAAATCTCCCTAGAGGTAGGGAGTTGACTTCACAGAAATCTAGGCAACTTTGCAAAAAATGACTCCTTAACCCAACTTTGCAAATAAATATGTTTTTAGTTATTAGATATTTCCCTCCTAATTTACAACAGATAATTCACGGAGACAAAGTAAATTTTAAGCAACTAATTTTGCGTGGGGCTCCCTCTGCTTGGCCATGAAAAGAGTCAGGCCGACCTGGACTCCGCTGTCCAGGAGTTGGGGACCCAGGGGGGTCTGAGGCAAAAAGGCAATGAAAAAGAAACATGACAGCAGCGCGTAATTCCCCACCCATCCAATGGGGGGGCGTTAACAAGACGGCTTGTTTAGATGGACTGCATTTTACTCACTCACTAAAGAACAACAACAAATGTCTATTTGTGGAAGACACCATGCTACACACCACAGATTCTCAACCCTACTGGTCCGAAGGAAATATGAGAAATATAATTTTTGAAAATTTTAAATTGTTTAAATGAGATCATAATGAAATTTTAAAAGTTCATTAATTCTGTTTCTCCGCAGACTTTTGTTCTCTGGTTGATAGGAAGGACTAAGGCAGGGAATATTAATAATTATTATAATGATAATAAAGTAGCTGTTATTTTTTGAACACTAACCATGTGCTAGGCAACTGTATTATAATTGTTTTTAAGTGATTCATCTTTTTAAATCCTAATTTTCACAATACCCTTTAAAATAACATCACTGCAGTGGATTGAAAGCTTGTGTGTACTCAGAAAATTCATATGTTGAAATCCTAACCCCCAGTGTGATGGTAGTAGGAGGGAGGACATTTGGGAGGAGATTAGGTCATGAGAGTGGAGCCCTCATGAATGGGATTAGGGCCCTTATAAGAGGGACCCCAGAGAGTTCTCATGCCCTCTTTCTGCCATGTGAGGTTACAACGAGAAGCTGGCAGTCCGTAACCCAGAAGAGGGCTCTCACCAGAACCCAGTCATAACTGCACCCTGATCTTGAACTTCCAGCCTCCAGAACTGTGAGAAATAAATGTCTGTTGTTTATATGCCCCACCCCAGTCTATGGTATTTTGTTATAGCAGCTGTAACTAAGTAAGACAAACATTTTCTCTGTCTTACAAAGGAGGAAGTTGATTGTCTAAGGTTAAACAATTAATATGTGACAGAACTGAGATTCAGACTTTGGACTACTGGGTTCCAGAGTCAGTGTCCTTAATTGTTACACTTATGGTTAGATGATGTCTTAGATCTTTATTTAAATATATATATACAACTTCTTTTCTATTCCCATTTTCCTAGCCTAGGAAGCTCTCAGTGGACTATTGTCATAGTCTTCAAACTGGCCACCCTGACTCCTGTCTCTTCTCCAACAAATCCATCCCCATAAGTTGCCAATAGAGTTATGTTCTTAAAATGCAAGTCAGATGATTCTCTCCAATATCCAAAGCTCTCAATGACTCCTTTCACTTGACTGATAAAGAAAATACTTCTGAATATGGCGCTTAAGGGCCCATGATCCAGCCTCATGTCCTTTTCATATGCCTCATAGTCACGTGAACCCCACTGTTCAGTGTTCAAAAGAACCAAGACTTTTGTTCATGCTATGGCCCCAACCTGGCTTGCCTTCTGGCGGGCAGTATGGCACAGTGGGCATGAATATGAGCTTTGGGGTTGACTGGACTTCAACTGGAATCCCAGCTCTGCCACCTACCAGCTGTGTGACCTTGGGCTAGTTGTGTGACTTCGCTAACCCTTATTTGTTCATCTGAAAACATGCAGTGCTGAGAGCATCAAAGGGAAGAACAGATACATTCCACTTAGCATAGTGCCCAGCACACAGCATTCAGTAAATGGAAGCTAATTTTATCTGCCTCAGGAAACTCTGTGCCCTCTCTTCCATCTGTGTCTCAGGGGGTGCCCAGGCATACAGGGCTCGCTCTATCTAATTGACCTTCACACTCCATCAATATCACATTCAGGCCTGACTTTTGGCTTAAGCTCCAAACCCATAGCTATGGTTCATCTTTCTTTTGGTCTTCCAGATGCATCCGGTAAAATAGTCATTCTAGTCTAAATTTCCAGGGCAGAGTTAGAAGAGAGATGGGAGGTCAAAGAGGGTAAAAATCAGAAAGTTGCATAATAATTATAATCAAAATAGCTAATATTCATTGAACATGATATATCAGACTCTGCTTTACATGATGTATGTATATTGGCTTATTAAATCTTAAAAGATTGGTACCACTTTTAGTTCCCCTCTTTATAGATGGGGATGTAAATGGTCAGAGAGATTAAATAAGTTTCAAGTGACAGAGCCTGATTTGAACCAAGGCAACCTGGCATTCGGGTAAGCATCATCCCCCGCTCCCCCCCTTCCACTGACCGGCTCTCCCCTCAATTCCCTGTTCCTGACATTTATGCAAACTCTCAGGAGGAGCGCAGATCTCTGGTTTTTACCCCAAATATGACGGATTTTTGTGGCTCATCCCGTCCTTGTTTTACAATCAGCCCAGCAAAGCCAGTTGCTCCACGTGGGATGCCCTATGATTTATGTCATCTTCATTTCCACTCTCATTGTGATTCACCTGAACTTATGAATTTAAAATCACTTAATGCATGTGGTAAAAGAAGCATTTCCTTTTCTATCGCTTTTTTATTTGAAGTAGCATCTGTGCTGGAGCTTCAAAGAATTAATTTGAAACATTCAGCTGCAGCCAGAGCTTGATATACTCAGAGGAGCAATGCCTAGAAATACTGGGGAGCAATGCCTAGAAAAATGCCCTCTTGCAAATATTTTAAAATTAGTCTATCATTCTCAGCAAGGATAGGTTGGGTTTGGGTGCTGGGATAACTAGTTAGGGAGGTTTTAGGACAATTTCTTTTCTTTTCTTTTTTTTTGATATGGACCATTTTTAAAGTCTTTATTGAATTTGTTACAATATTGCTTCCGTTTTATGTTTTGGTTTTATGGCCCCAGGCATGTGGGATCTTAGCTCCCCGACCAGGGATCAAACCTGCACCCCCTGCATTGGAAGGAGAAGTCTTAACCACTGGACCGCCAGGGAAGTCCCTAGGAAGAACAATTTCAAAAAGACTATTCCACCATAGATTTCTCCTTCCTAAAAATCTGAATAAACGAAACAGCTCAATCTTTCCATACACAGTTATGATCTAGGGCCTGGGACATTTGATTCTGTATATTCACTGGGTCTCAGAATCAACCACACATTCGAATCAATCTGAGAAAAGTCAAATCTGTCTAAGATTGTTGAAGTTAAGATTATACTGGAAATATAGCATGTACATTTTTTTTGATTGATGGGATTTTAGGTGGAGTTCATTTTTTCCCTTACACTCCCTACACTTTCTAGGTTTTCAAATAATCGGAAAAAATAAACATCGAAGGGAAAATCAGTCATTTGCTCACTGTTATGGGAAACCTCTGAACTAGAAGTTTAGAGTGTTGGGTCTGGTTTAACTCGGCCCCTCCTGGCTGTGTAACTCTGTGAGCAAGTCTTTTAGCACCTCAGAACTCAAGCTTCTGGATCTTTGCGATGTGTGGGTTAGATGGTGCCATGATGTTTAGACTCTAGGCTCCAAACCCCAGAGGTCCCTGCAAGAGCCTCTGGCTTTCTCTCCCCCTCACCAATCCTTCTTTCCTGATGCCCATCCAGGTTTACCCCAAAACAGCTCTGCTTTATCCATTCAGTGTTTTACGTGTTAAGAATCCCATACTGTTTCTACTTAAAAATATTTCACTTAAGACCAAAAAGTTTGATAAACCTCTGGGCTAGGTGATAGCTCAGTGAAGTTAGATAGCTTCTCACCCGTGATTTTGTAATCCTTTTGTCAATTCTATATCTCATGAAGATTACAGGATCACCTAGAACTTCCTGTACTACACGGGGGGCAATGAAACTAGTGGAACTGACTTGCAATCTATAGAGAGTTGACTTTGCTAAGACACTTCCCAGGCTTTTTTCTGACAAGAGTTACTTGCCGATATATAAAACAGATAATCAACAAGGACCTACTGTATAGCACAGGGAACTATACTCAATATTTTCTAATAACTTATAAGGGAAAAGAATCTGAAAAAGAATATAAATATATGTATAACAGAATCACTTTGCTATATACCGGAAACTAACACAACATTGTAAATTAACTCTACTTCACTTAAAAGTAAATAAAATCAATGAAAAAAGACAAATCTATGATAAAAAGAAAAGTTACCTGCCACAAAGTTAGTCTTACGAAAAGGTAAAAAAGACCTCTGTGATCTGCTGCTCAAAAGATCCTTTCTCAGATAATCATCATTGGCTGAAATTCCAATGGAATTCATTATACTTTATAACAATTTAGGTGTAAATTAGTTGTAACAGACTCTTTTGAGGCAACAGAAGAGAGGAAAAAAATGACACTGGGAATCAAAGTAGAAAGGAACATCAGGTGAAGAACAAAAACAACACAAGGAGACGAAGAGGAAACCAATATCCATTCTACCTGCTTCATGTCCTACTCGTATTTGGATCTGGTCTGTGTAGTCGCCATCTTTGTGCTTGAGAACTTCTACCTTCCAGCGTTGAGCCTGGCCTCTATGCTAACACAAAACAACACAACACATCTCTCTTCGTGAATAATGCCCACAAAGCACTCACGGAGCAAATCCCAGAACTACACTCTCTTCCTTCTCCTCTCCCCACCCTCCCTCTTCATTTCTGCATTTCCTGTCAAGGTCATCGCATCTAATTTTAAGCATATCTCCCACCAGATGTTTGAGGACCATCATCTCTCAAACATTTCTAGAAACCAAATGAGAAAATCAAGCTGCTTTCAGTGGATTTCAGGCCAACCTGTGGACTACCACACTGAGGGAATAGAAGATGCAGATTTCCTCCCAGTTAAGCATATTCTGAAAAAACACAAGATGCAAAAGAGTTCAGAAAAAGCTACGGGAAGAGAATGCAGATGGGGTTGTCCAGTGACTGGAAGATTCTTTGATAAGTGACAGAACCTACGGTCCCACACCAGCAGTAAGGCTTCAGCAATACACATTCACAGCATGTAGCTTAATCTCTCTCAAGAGACAGACTGAATAATGCCCTGCTTATTTCTTATTCACCAAGCTTGTGATGACACAGGTGTGGCAGGGAAACCTGACGATGGATTATCAAGACCCAATTGAACCTCACATAATGCATAAGACATCAGCCCTCTGTATTACAATCCACAATTTTAAAAGCTTTGAAACGTAAGGGACTTTACATGGGAAAAGATACTTCAGAGAAGATTCCTCTCAGCTATATATTGTCTCCTGTAAGTTTTCTAAATTTTTTTTAAAATTTTATTTATTTATTTTATTTATGGCTGTGTTGGGTCTTCGTTTCTGTGCGAGGGCTTTCTCTAGTTGCGGCAAGTGGGGGCCACTCTTCATCGCGGTGCGCGGGCCTCTCACCATCAGGCCTCTCTTGTTGCGGAGCACAGGCTCCAGACACGCAGGCTCAGTAGTTGTGGCTCACGGGCCCAGTTGCTCCGCGGCATGTGGGATCTTCCCAGACCAGGGCTCGAACCCATGTCCCCTGAATTGGCAGGCAGACTCTCAACCACTGCGCCACCAGGGAAGCCCCAAAATTTTATATACAGCAAATATCTGAACTTCAAAAGCTTCCTCAATTAGATGGATTTGGCTCCTAGTACAATGTCATTGTTGTCTTGAGGAGAGAAAAATAAGGTCTTGCAGAAATGTATGCTTGAAAAGAGCAGGGCTTGGGTGTTCTCATTTGGCATGTAGCCCTTAAATAGATCTGACAGCTCAATTTTCCAATATGATATCCAGGAAATATGAAATTAGCTCCCAATTATATCTGGTGCAGTGATTATATGCACGGGAGGTTTCACGCAGGGCAACTTGTCACAGCTACTTCCTGAAGCTTTCTTTTCTCTGAAATTCTAAACCCAGTCTATAAAAAGTCGGGAGTGTTTAAAAAATAGTCGGGGTGAGGAGCATGACATGATTTGCTTTTTGTTCTATTTGGGCATCTTTTGTATCTGGTTTCATGACATGAGTCTCTCCTTGACACAGGTGCCTTGGCCAACGGCAGGCTCCACTGCAAAAGTAACAGAGCCTGCTGTCAACCCATGTCAACCCTGACATGCTTTTCTATCCTCTGCTCCATGTAACAAAACATGTGTTTTAATCAGATCAGCAATGAGCCCATCTAAAAGGGTATACAAGTGCATTCTCAGGCAGGTATGTTCTGTGACTATGCTTTGCCTAGGGGGACGTTAATAGCAGTCTCCTTAACCAGGAGGACACAGCCTCTCCCCCTTCTGCCTCACTGCAGTCTGGAATACAGATGTGATGTTTTTCTCTCAAGCAGCCATTTGGGGGCATGAGGTGATATATTAAGGACGATGGAGCACAAAAACTCAAGAAGCCTGGGTCCCTGCTGACCACAGAGCCTCCACACCCATCCTGGATTGACTACCTGTGGATGGTTTTGTTCATGAGAGAGCAATAAATATCCATCCTGTTTAGGCCACTATTAGTAACCCTGGTAAGCCTTAGTTTTTAAAATTATAAACAGCTGAATGTAAACCTAACTGACATAATTAGCATCTTTCAAATATCAGGTTCCAGTTAGTACATAATTGCTAAATGAAGGCAGAGCTCTGCAAGGGGGTGCCTTACTTTGTCTGCCCACTGCCAGAATTTTTATTGAAATGGTTAGTCGGAAGGTCACCCAGATCCACCCATCTATCTATCTATCTATCTTCCTCCCTCCCTCCCCCACCCCCGACACCAAGTCTGTGCTGTAACAACAGCCTGGCCTCTGCAGAAAGGTGAGGGAGACATAAAGCCAAGAGACATTTCCTGACCACTCTTGTCTCCACGGGCCAGTCCCAAGTCTCAGAGTGATGAGGCTGGAGCGTGTGAAATTGCCAGTGGTCAACCACTGTTGACCCACGAAGCTGGCAATTTCATGTGGTTCAACTTAATCCTATGGCTCTTACTGTCTGCTCCTCTCCTGTAAGGGGAAAACCAAAAGCACCTCACACAATCCTCTCCAAACAGCAACCTTTGAAAGGTTCCTACTTGCATGTGCTGTGGGGCAGGGCGAGAACTGTGTCTTTAGATGACATCTGAGGAGGGAATATCCAGGACTCTCAGTGTTTAATGGACCAACTTCAGTTACACCAAACTCTTCCCCATCACAGGCAGGACTTCTGGGCACGGGGTGCCCTCCTGTCACTCTGGTGGACTTCTCCCCACCGCCCCCCACATCCTTACAATCTCAGCTTGAATGTCCCACTTACCTACAACTGGGTCCCTGGCACCGAGCCTGACCTGTAAGCAATGGGTTGTATTAAGAGCTAAATGTGTTTTCATGGTTTCCTCTTTTCTTTGGGCCTTAAAAAGTTTGTTTTTCAGCTTTGTTGAGATATAATTGACCTACAGCACTATGTAAGTTTAAGGTGTACAGTGTGATGATTTGATATGCACTTGCATTGTGAAATGTTTACCCCACTAAGGTTAGTTCATACACCCTGGACCTTGTATAATTACCATTTTGTAGTTGTTATGGAGAGAACATTGAATTCTATTCTCATAGCAACGTTCAAGTGTATAATACAGTATTGTTAACTATAGTCACCACGCTGTACATTAGATCCCTAGTACTTATTCATCTTATAACTGGAAGTTTGTACCCTTCGACCAACATCTCCCCATTTCTCCCACCCCTCATAGCTGGCAACCACCAATCTACTCTGTTTCTATGAGTTTGACCTTTTTAGATTCCACATAGAAGTGAGATCACACAGTATTTGTCTTTCTCTGACTTATTTTACTTAGCAAAATACCCTGAAGGTCTATTCTTGTTGTTGAAAACAGAAGACTCTCCTTCTTTCTCATGCCTGAATAATATTCCATTATATTTATATATATATATAATTATCCATCCATCCAACCGTTGATGGACACTTAGGTTGTTTCATGTCGTGGCTACTGTGATTAATGCTGCAATGAAAATGGGAGTGTAGATATCTATTCGAGATAGTGATTTCATCTTCTTAGGATATATACCCAGGAGTGGGATTGCTGGATTGTACGGTAGTTCTATTTTTAACTTTTGGAGGAATCTCCATACTGTTTTCCACAGTGGCTGCACCAATTTACATTCCCACCAAGTGCAAGATACTTCAAGTTTCACAGCCTCCAGAATAGTAGGCATTCATGATCGACACATGTGCTGGGAAAATGCTGGCTCAAAGCATCTCAGAAAAAGCCTTGGAGGCTGTAGCAATGAGTGAGATATTATACCCTGCACAGGCTGAGAAAGACTCATTCATTTATTCTCATCCAGTCAGCTCTCCAGTAGAGCATAAGGTCCAGTTTGGTTCACTGTGTTATGGAAGTTACAGAGAAATGGAAAGAACTATAAAGAGAGAACTTGACCAAAAAATGGAAAATTAGTGTTATAAGGAAAAGTAAACAGAATTATATATACTTCTTCACAGAAAGTAAAAGGAGGTGTCCCATTACTGTATTCAAGTCCACTTAATTTTGAACATATTCTACTGGTAGAAAACAAAACACATAATCGGATGTGTTTCCCTTTGTGTCTAAGCTGCCGGAAAAACTTGTAGCAAAATTCGTCAACAATGGGCATGAACTGCTCCATGTAGGTGCCTAAAAGTCTTCACTATTTCTACATGTTACAAATGGTCTCTCCTCTATTCCTAAATGTTTCACCCCCGAGGTACTGAAAATCTTATCAAAAGTAGATATGGTTAAAAAAAAAAGTTATGCACACACAAACACTGCTTTCAACCATGTAAGTATAAGAGGGATTGCATGAAAAGGCTGCTAAGATCTTTCAGTTTAATTTAGAAGACCAAATAAAAAGACATTGGTTTGTAAAAAGAATGGAAAGAATTCATTTGAAAGAAAGAAAACACCCTCTCGCTCATGATCAAACATGGAAATGGGGTGCTGAAGACATCTGTGCCATTCTCGTCTTTGAAAACAGGAATATGAGCAGTTTTATAAATTGTAAAGTGATCTGTAAGGCTTTCTTCTTCTTTATGATTCAAGAAGATGATGCAGAAACACACATTCTAGATAACTGAGACGTGTATCTATTTTTTAAAAAAGACAAGATTGGAAGACCTTCCAGGGAAGGGTCTATCTAGCCACCTGAACTACCCTCAGTCAGACTCCTCCCTTATTTTGAGAAACAGCTGTGAATACTTTTGTTATGCTGAAAATCAATAAGAATTTTTTTGCCATTGTTGAAATGATTTTAATCTGCCAAACACACTTGTAAGAATTCTCTCATGAGCAGTTATCATTTTCTTTTTAATGGTCATTTAAATTTTAAAAAACTGTGATAAAATACACCCAACATAAAATTTGCCATCTTAACCATTTAAAAACGTACAGTTCAGTGGTGGGAAGTCCATTCACATTGCTGTGCCAACCATCTCCAGAACGCTTGTCATCTTGCAAAACGGAAACTCTGTAGCCACTAAACAACTCCCCACGCCCCTCCCTCAGCCCCTGGCAACCACTACTCTGCTTTCTGTCTCTATGCATTTGACTATTCCAGGTACCTCACAGAAGTGGAATATACAGTAATTATCCTTTTGTGACTGGCTTATTTCACTCAGTGTAACGTCCTTCAGGTGCATAGGCCATGTTTGAACTCTTATTTACTTCTGCTTTGTAAAACCACAGGGCTCTATGCCTTGGGTTTCCCTGAGGCTTGGATCCATCAAGAATGCTGGGTTAATACCGGAAGCTGTGATCAGGCTCATGGTTTTGTTGGATGGTTGTAAAGTGCACATATGTCGAGTTCAGGGATTACTCTCCCCTCCACAGCCCTCCCTTCAAGAAAGGGTTGCTTAGGCAGCACTGCTGTCTCTTGCCTGGAGGGATTTCTAAGCTTGAAATGCTACGGTTGGGAAAAGATCACTACTGTGGGAAAGATCAGAGTACAGACATCATTAAGACTGAATTTTAATAAAATCAATCCATTCATTAATTGGTTCATCCATAGAAGAAACATGTATTGGGCATACCTAGCTCAGGCAAAGCACTATGTCAGGTACTGAAAAGAATAAGGCATGATTCTTGTACTGAGAAACCTGAAATCTCCTTGAGAGATGAGATAAACACATGTGAAAAATGAACAGTATATGCTATAGTCTGAATGTTTGCTTCCCCCCTAAAATCATATACTAAATCCTCACTCCCAAGTAGGGCTTCTGGGAGGTGATTAGCTTGCAGAGGGGGAGCCCTCTTGAATGGGGTTAGTGCCCTTATAAAAGAGACCCCAGAGAGCTCCCTTGCCCCTCTCACCATGTGAGGACACAGCAAGAAGACGGCTGTCTATGAACCAGGAAGCAGGTCCTCACCAGACACCAAATCTGCCAGCACCTTGATCTTGGACTTCCAGCCTGCAGAACTGTGAGAAATAAATGTCTGTTGTTCACAAGCCTACAGCCTATGGTCTTCCGTTATAGCAGCCAGAAGAGACCAATACAGTGGACTGTAATAGCATAAGAGATTGTCACAGGATTCTATGACTAATTGACAAATTAATGACAGAAAATTAAGTGCTGTGTGCTCTGGGGAAGGAGGGTGTTTCACACACAGTTCTTCACACACTGTAGGTGCTCAGTGATTACTGCAGGAAGGAAGGTAGCATTTGAAACGGCAAAGAAACGTACAGCCTGGGGAATAGTGTGAACAAATGCTTCGTGCTGGGAAAGTTCACGAATTATCTGAAACGTTAAGCAGAGTGGTTTGCCAGAAGGAAGGGGACCGGCTTGGAGGTACCTGAAGGGGAAGGTCAGATATGAGAACGTGAGCCCTGCAGCAGCGGGTTGTGGTTTTGAATTTGACGCTCTGTGTACTTAGGAGCGATGAAGATCGGCGAGCAGGAGTACCGTGATTAATGTGGCATTTTAGGAGGATTAATCTGGCAGGTATGTGCGATGGATCAGTGTAGAGAAGAGAGAGGAAGACAGAGCTGTGAGGAACGCTTTGCCAGGGTCTGGATGTGGCCAGGTCTGCATTTTCTCTCAATTGATTTCAAAAGAATGAGACGGCTCTGAAGAGCTCACAATAGCTCCCCTGGGACCTCCCCATCTGCACGCTTTAGGTCAGGATTATGGGAAGGTAATGATTAAACTTTATTTCTCCCAAATTCAAAAGGACATGCCATTCTATGCGTCCATCTCCATCCTCACTCAATGGGTATAATTATTATAATTAAGGAGACATACAAAGGGGCTATTAAATAGTGGCTGTTTAAGTGTGTGCTAATTGGGAAGTACACACAAGAGGCCAGCTTGAATGACTTGGTGCGGGTAGGCGACAGGAGCTGTTGTGTCTAGTACAGACACATCCTTAAAATCTTTTTTAGTGACTCTATACTCTGCATTCTTTAAGGGAAAACCAGCTCAAAGAATGCTGTGAGGTACTTGGATTTTCATTTCATTTGTCATCACCGTTACTGGATAAAATGTTCCTCTGAAAAATAAGGCAACTATAAATAACAAACCCATTTTCAGAAATCATTTGTTGTTCGTCTCTTCAATTATCCAAATCAAAGACTAATTAGTGAAGCTCTAATTAGAAATGTACATATATGTGTATATATGTATGCATATGTTTTTCTTCTTCTTCAGGTTTCTATTATGGAGCAAACACTACGTTTCCTACTTGGACAGTCTGGAAGTCAGACCTCTTGACCTCCAGGATCAAGGGTCAAGAAGGTCTGTTCTTCTATGCCTCACACTACCCCAACCCATCCTGTCTCCAAGGACGCTGAGAGCTGATGTGGGCTGGCCAGACTACAGTGCACGGACTGGGCTACGTCTCAGTGGCTGGCTCTTCCAAAGGCTTAACACGCTTGGGTATGGCTTGCTTTGGAATTCAGTCTCCCCCTCCACCCCCGAGGCTTCTCTGAAAGGTCACCCCTGCCCCTTGCCTTCTCTGTGCTCCAAAAAGATTTAGGGAGGGTGGCTTGGACAAGCTCTCCCAGACTTGGGGAGATCTGTTCCCCATTCTCCCTCACTCTTTTCCTTGGGTTCTCCTCTCTGTGGGCAAGCTCTGGCCTGCCACCCACTGGGTCCTACCTTCTGAGACGCAGGTTGGGCTCTGAGAGCATCATTTAAGACGGCTTTGCAACATAAATGTCCATCAACAGATGAATGGATAAAGAAGATGTGGTACATATGTACAATGGAATACTACTCAGCCATCAAAAAAGAATGAAATAGGGCTTCCCTGGTGGTGCAGTGGTTGAGAGTCTGCCTGCCAATGCAGGGGACACGGGTTCGAGCCCTGGTCTGGGAAGATCCCACATGCCGCGGAGCAACTAGGCCCGTGAGCCACAATTACTGAGCCTGCGCGTCTGGAGCCTGTGCTCCGCAACAAGAGAGGCCGCGATAATGAGAGGCCCGCGCACCGCGATGAAGAGTGGCCCCCACTTGCCGCAACTAGAGAAAGCCCTCGCACAGAAACGAAGACCCAACACAGCCAAAAATAAATAAATAAATAAACCCAAAGTTTAAAAAAAAAAAGTGTTAATATAATGCCCCACATCAAAAAAAAAAAAAAGAATGAAATAATGCCATTTGCAACAAAAAGGATGGACCTAGAGATTATCATACTAAGTGAAGTAAGTCAGACAAAGACAAATAAATATCATATGATATCGCTTATATGTGGAATCTAAGCTATGACACAAATGAACTTATTTACGAAACAGAAATAGACTCACAGACATGGAGAAAAAACTTATGGTTACCATAGGTGAAAGTGGGGGCAGGGATAATTTAGGAGCTTGGGATTAACAGATACACACTACTATATATAAAATAGATAAGAACAAGGACCTACTGCATAGCACAGGGAACTATACTCAATACCTTGTAATAACCTATAATGGAAAAGAAACTGAAAAAGAATACATATATATATATACAACTGAATCACTTTGCTGTTCACCTGAAACTAACACAACATTGTAAATTAACTATACTTCAATTGGGAAAAAAAAAAAAGGCTGCTTTGGTTCTTCTCCGCTCACAGTAGCCTGGCTTAAATAAGACAGTCCTCTGAGGGCATTTCAAGGAGATTATTGGAGCTCCACTGTGGTGCAGGAGACCACAGCCCAGGTAGCAGGGAGATATACCTTCACCGTTCTTGGTTCTCTGTGCATATGTTTTCTTAGAAATACTCATCTGGAAGTGTGGTTGGGTAGATCTGAATGCTTCGGCCAAACACTGTCTTAACCTCACTCCACTGGCTTCTAACTTTCCAAACACAGCATCATCCTAGATACAACCTAACTTCATTTTTCAGAGCTTACTTCCCTAATAACACCCCTCACCTGAAATGTTGCCCAGGACCAGTGATGAGCAGAAGTCTTCAGAACAGCCAACAGAAATAGCGCAAGTCTGTGTTCCAAAGTCAATGTCATTTACAGGATGGCTCTTCAAGCCCTCAATTGAAACAGATTTATTCTTATTTGGAGACACAATTCTAAAAAGCCCATTCTTGCTTCCTTACTTCTCAAGCATTTATAGCCTGTAGTTTACGAGGGGCAGACCCACAAAGAGCAGAAAGAAAGGACCAATGGAAACCTGACAATGAAAGAGCAGTCAGAAGAATGGTTCCAGGAAGGGATGGTGGCCATAGAACCATCAGATAACAGAAAGGATGGCCACACACTTCTTTTGGACAACTAAAATGTTTGGAAAAATGTAAGAGGTAAAAAGCATGAAGGGAAATCTGAGTATGGACAGTTAAGCCCCCTTCAGAGAGCTTCTGAACCCCACAGATCCACTGGTAGTTAACTGAGCTTGCAAAACCCCCATTTAAGCTGCCAGGATTAGCACAAGTAGGTGTGCTTCAAGACCTGTGATGGCCATCTGGATGCCTTAGAGCAAGTTCCAAATGGACCGATCAGAAGGTACGGAAGACCTGGAAGGAAAGTGAATGGGCTGCTAAGAGTGGGTGCAGAGTGAGATAATAAACAATCACCTTCCCACCACCAACAGTGCTGCAGTGCTGAACTCATGCTCTCGCCTACCTGGAAAACATCTTAGACCACTTCGTACATTCCAGGAATTGGGCTGTGTTCTAAGGGTACAGTAGGAGAACTCGTCCCCGAGAAGCTTACACTATAGAGCAGCCCCATTGTGGAAATCCAGTGTGTCGTTTATACTTAGAGCACCTCAGTTCTTACCAGGTACATTGCAGGTGTTCAGTAACCACATGTGCGAGCGGCCACTGCATAGCCCAGTGCATGGAGGTCCAGGCATATCTGGTTATTCCTTGATCGTTACATATGCAAAGGTCCCAACCCATCAGTGGTTGGGCTAATTGTAGCTTATCCCATAGTTCTCATGGAATCACAGATTACATAAGAAAAACCATAGATAATTACTCTTTCACCTAGTTAGACAGACGATTCCTAGTCTTACAGTCTTTCTACCACAGACTAAGGTATTGCTTATATGATTATATTCTCCTCTACCTCATGCATAGAAATGCATGGAAAACTCCATTTAACTCACCTGAACCCCACCTCCTTCTCTATTAGCATCTCTGGCTGTATCTCTAAAAAAAAAAAAAACTCTTGCCCATAATAGACACTTAATAAGTATCTTTGAGTGAAAGACTGAAGAAATATTTTGTAAATGTCATCCATGCTCATCAATTTCAAAGCACCGGGGAAAACAGCACCAATATTCAGAAACACTTCAGATCTCAGTGCGATAGCTGTTTTTCTCCCCAGGCTATCTCAGCTTTCCTGCATGTAAATGGAGGGCTTGGTTATGAAAATTTCATGCCCTGCCTCATTGCTCTGTCCTATTAGGAACCAGAGCTGACACAGGAAAACAGGAACATGTTTCACTCTGGAAACGTGTGTAGCACCTGTCGGGAAAACCCAAAAGCTGCCATGACAGCTTGTTTTTTCACCTCGGATTCAGGTGAAGAATGCACACTGGTGGGTGGTTTTTGCATGTTTCTTCCTCTGTTACGATTAAATTGAACCTGTTGGAACTGGTGGGTTGAACAGACTTAAGTGTTAGGCCTCTTGTGTTTTCTAGCTCAGCTGAAAGAGGATATTGAGAATTACTGCAATACTTGCTTATCCTGGGATTTATGGAGCCCTGACATTGCAAATAAAGAAGCCCTGATGTACAAAGTGGCAGAAGGGGTGAAAGAGGGCTTCTGATTGCAGGATCTTGAAGCAGAAAGGAGCCCTGGGGGGCTAATCCTTGAACTCAGCTTCCTTACCATGCAAAACCCCCATTTGCAGCAGTTTTTAAACAAGAAGCAAACAAGGGCCATCTCATAACATTTGCCCAGTCCGCCCTTCCCCCATATATAAGACAGTGAACTCAGACCAGCACCTGGCAAAATTTATAGTCACCCGCCATAAATTACTCCTTGCCTTTAGAAGATAGGAAATGGTTATCATCCAAGCAAGCCTAAGCCATCTCGGGAAGATGGATGTAACTTCCTCTTACCCTAGCTCTGACTTCATGCCAAAATTCACTCATGCTTCCTTTCTGGTTTTGGTGAAAAGCATGGCTCTGTGGCCACCAGGGGAATGCGCCTGGCAGACCTCCTAGAGCAGAGAGCGTAACTGATCCAGAGCCCTCTGCTGTGCATTGAAATCCATCTCTGTGTTGGCCCTGAGGCATCGCCACCCAAGGGCTGCTCCCCACCTATGACCAAGTGCAGCAGAGACGCTAAGGCGGCCCATTCCTGGGAGACACTGGACTCATTTGTCGGCCAGTTTAGGCTCAAGTACTCCCCAGTGGCACAAGCACAGTGGTTTGGGATGCTTTCACCCAAACTGCTCCACCTGTCTTAGTCTGTTTGGGCTGCTATAAGAAACACCGCAGACTGGGTGGCTTATAAACAACAGAAATTTATGTCTCATAGTTTTGGAGGCTGAAAGTCCAAGACCAGGTTCTGGCATGGTTGGTTGAGGGCCCTTTTCTGGGTCACAGATATTTTGCTATGTCTTCACATGGCAGAAGGTAGTGAGGGATCTCCCTGGAGCCTTTCTTACAAGGGCACTAACCCCATTCAGGAGGGCCTCACCCTCATGACTTAAGCACCTCCAAAGGCCCCACCTCCTAGTACCATCGTCTTTGGGGGTAAGGATTTCAACCTATGAATTTGGAGGGGACACAAACCTTCAGATCATAGCACTCCCTCTCCCCTTCACTCCAGGTCAGACTTGCATTGCCTTCTTAGGGCTCACCCAGCTTTTCCCAGCTCTTCCCCATTGCCTTTCCCCTAATAAAATCTTTGCATGTGTAACCTTGACCTGGTGTCTGCTTCTTGCAAGGCCCAGATTCACACCAGCTCCTTTCCACTGACCCAGGAGAAGGCCTGAGTTCATCACAAGGCAGGGCCTGAACAGGGCCTCGCATGCAGCAGTCACTCAAGTCATATTTGCTGAATGAGTAAATGAATGAATGAATGAATGAATGAGAGTCCCTTACTAAGCTAAGGAGGTAGCCCTAACTATAAAGATGAACCTTCATTCATTGTGAAAGTGACAGTCGGCTGGCCTCCTTATCATCGGAGCCACTGCCCTCTAGTTCTAAGGAAGCAGGAGTCCTATTTTCTAGAAGCTGATGGGGAATTATTGTATTGCCAAGGGGGTCACAGTGACTTTGGGTCTCTGAGACTCTGAGAATTCAGCAGCCTACTTCACTGATCTCTGTGTCCCTAAGGCATCAGGCAATGAACACTCTTTTTTTCACCCAGTGGGGCTAAGAAAGGAGGCTCCATCACGAGGCCAACATGGTCTGCTGAAGTTAACTCCAAGCAAGATAGGCCGGGTCCCTGGGAAAGGGAGGGTGGAGGGAGCTGGCTCCCATCTCAATGTGAATAGCATTGCCTGGGCATCTACTGATGGAGCGGAGACCTTGACTCACTCCCACAGAGCATCCCGGTGACTCACGGAAGCACATGCAGCATAACCTGGAAGCCTAGGACAGCTGCGATGTATTTCCTTGGCTACAGATGTGTGAGCCTGTTTAGAGCCTGGGGTGAGGTTGGATGCCCTAAATATTCAAGCAGTGAGTACAGCACCTGGGAAATGGTGATGCCCAGAGACACTGTGAAATTGCCGAAGAACGTAAACTTCAAACCTCTGGGCCAGTTTTATCCAACACCCAAGACCCCATAATCTCTGGAGCCAGGGCCTTGGAATCTGAATTTTCACAAGCATCCCTGAAATTCTTGGCCCTAAGTGTAGTCTACGTGGCCAATGTTAAAGACACAGCAATTGGAGATCTTGAGAGCGACAGAATCCATTTTTGGCATCAAACTGAAAAGGTAGGGACATGACAGATAGAAATGTAATTGAAACGGCCTCCATCACTAGCCAAACAGAAGCAAAACTCCCATGGCCGGGGGCTTCCCTGGTGGCGCAGTGGTTGAGAATCTGCCTGCCAATGCAGGGGACACGGGTTCGAGCCCTGGTCTGGGAGGATCCCGCGTGCCACGGAGCAACTGGGCCCGTGAGCCACAATTACTGAGCCTGCGCGTCTGGAGCCTGTGCTCCGCAACAAGAGAGGCCGCGATAGTGAGAGGCCCACACACCGCGATGAGGAGTGGCCCCCGCTTGCCACAACTAGAGAAAGCCCTCGCACAGAAACGAAGACCCAACACAGCCATAAATAAAATAAATAAACAAATTTTTTAAAAATTAAAAAAAAAAAACTCCCATGGCCTTCTTCCCCTGAAGACTCAGCATGTCAGAGGTGACCAGCCCTTATTAGGTGGGGAGACAGACAGCAGATGTTTACAAGCAAAGACTTTGGGGAAATGGCAGGAAGGATGGAGAGTGAACCCACAAATCAGTGTCTGAAAGTGTTAACCACCTGCTACAAATAATATTACGAGCCACCCAGCGTTGATGTATTTAACCCTCACTTCATCCCACAGAGGCATGACACAGAAGCAGCCAACGATGAACCTCCTTCCTGTTTGGGGCATGCCCACCGGATGAGACCTGGTGGCCTGGAGACAATTTCCTGCCAAGGAAGCTGAAAACGTTTGGCGCTTACTCGTTCTCCCAGCCTCCCTGGAGGTAGGGTGTGGGCACAGGACCTGGGCGTATGCATTGGCCTTATACCTGGAGTCAGAGGCTGGTGCCAAGGAGTCCTGGGCACCAAGAGGCATCTCCAATGGCAGCAGCCGTGGGAGAGTGTGTGGCCTCAGGCCAGCAGTGGCGACAGCCACCCTAGTGAGGGTGTCTGGTGTCCAGGGGTGCGAGCTGCAGCATCTGGGCATGGTGTGGAGGTGATGGTGTCCTCAGGTGAGCCACTGGGTGGTGGGATTTGCGGCATCTCTCCCAGCCATCTAACCCTGAATCCCAGCAATTCTCTGGCTCTCGTGGAAATTCTGTAACCTCCTGAGTGGTCTCCCTTTTAACCAATTTCCTTCCTTCATAATCAGCCAGATGTGTTTCTACAGTGAGGGACAAAGATTCCCAGTTGACCCAGCAGTCTTTTGTTGGAGAAGGAATTGGTTTCCAACTGAGTGTGCAGCCCAGGAAGGTGGCCAGGAGCAGTGCTGAGGGATGCAGGGGTTGTCGCCTGCCGGCAGCCAGGGCAAACCAGCGAGTGCCCAAGTTCAGAGCGGTGACAGGCATGGAGGATGCCTCATTCTCACCCCTGCAGACACCGGGGCTACAGGCTCCTGTGAACCAAGAGCTGCAAGAGAAGAATCTCTCAGGAGCATCCTTAGGAGAGGAAGAGAAGGTCAGGGAGGAGGAACCTGCCTTCTGTGGGAGACAGCATGACGGCGACAGCAGAGCTCGGGGTCGCTGGGGTGGAACTGAACCTCAGGGAACTTCCTCGCCTGTGCATTTGCTGTGGAGCAGCTCTGAGGACCCCCGCTGGGAGGAGGTGGGATGGAGCAAGCATCCTCGATGTGCAGAAATGACACTTCCCTGCCCAAGAAGCTCATCAGGAATAGAGGCTGGGAATCGAGGGAGAGAGAATGACGGTGATGTTCGCTGTGATATACTGGCAGCGTTTTTCAAGAAGATCAGGGAGCAATGGTGAGGTTACCCCAACGCTAAGCTTCAAATCAACCTGTCTCTTCTGCATTGGGCACGTCCCGTGATTAATGGGGGTCCAGAGCCCAACACATGAGAGGGGGTAACATCCTGTGGGCTACTCTTTGTTCTGATTAAGTTATTAATCATTCCCTAATTTTGTATCCGGTCCCACAGACCTGCTGAAGGACATACTTGGGGCTGACAGTTTGGTGGAGATATGGTTTCTGGCTGTTCTGAAAACCCAGGGCCACCCAAGACCAAGGGAACAGGTGAAATCTGCATGTCCCTCCTTCAGTAATGAGTTCCCCAGGGTGAGACAGGTGACAGCTGTGCCAGGACTATAAAATATGGGGTAATTTAAAGCAGCTTGCACCTCCATTCTTGCAGAGTTATAAAGGGGCATTTTAGGGAGGAAGCTCATTCGTGTGTGTGTGTGTGTGTCTGTTTTCCAGGTGACTAGGCATGAGAGTGACATGCAAGTGTGTGGTCAGAACCTTTGGCATCTTTTCCTGCCAGCCTGGGCCAGACCGCAGGTACACCTTTTCCCACCTTCCAGGAGACAGGCCACTCAGCCCTTCTGAATTGTCTTCCCCTACACCCCTCATCCTTCCCCGAAACCATCATCCAGCCGACCAATGTCTCAGTTTCCCAAACTTGAGCTCCTCCACGACTCTGCACAGGCTGCTTGCACTGCAGTCTTGAGTCTTCAGACTTCACTCTTTGCCTTGTTTATCTTTCCATATGTCTAAACTCAGTTCAGTGTCACTTCCACCAGGAAGCCTTCCCTGATATCCCTGCCTGTGCCCATAGTCTCTGGGTTCCCAGAGCACTCCTGCTTCTGCATGTCCATGGTCTCCAGTCACTGGGCTGCTCATCTTCCCCTCTGGATGCTGAGTTCTCGGCAAGGAGGAACGGTTCCATTCCCCTGTTATTCTAGGTCCCTCCATATACCAGACATTAACACATGTTTGTTGAATGAATAAATGAGTGAACGGGTGCATACATGAATCGTATTCATTATTCAGTACCATTCATGCATTTATGCATTCACTGAATGAATAAATGAACAGTTGAGAGCTAAAAGTTCCCTTTGAACTGGGGTGGGGACTGCTGGCTATTCACTAAAGCTTCTTCCTGAGCACCCAGCCTGACCACGTTTTCCACCTTCCCTTACGCTTAGAGGTAGCCACGGAGTTCTAGCGCAAGTAATGGGCTTCACTTCCAGTTTACTGGGAGCAGAGCCCTCCCCTCTGATTAGATTCTACACAAGTGAGAAATACTTATTGTAAATTCATGGAGACTTCGTTTACCTGCTACAGCAGCTACTGCTACATTAACCAGCACACAAGTATCCTAGGCAAGGACCGCGTCTCCTGACTGCTGTCCCTCCAGCTCGCCTCTCTTCTTTGTCTCCAAAGCAGCAAGATCAGAGGGTGGTCTTGCGGGCGTGACCTCATCTGTTACAAGTCAGTGCCTCTCAACCTTTACCTTGCGTATAAATCACCTGGGGATCTTGTTAAAACGCAGCTTCTGATTCCGTAGAATGGGTGGAGCCCTGCAGTGCTAACCAGCCCCCCCACAGCTGACGTGGACACGGCTTGTCCACAGACCACGCTTCGAGGAGCAAGAATTTAGGCTACCATCACCTGTGAACTGGAGAGAAACCAGCTGCAGGTGTGAGTGGGCAGGGCCAGATCGCTGGGGGCCTTGTTCTGGGTATTCAAGGCCTGAGAATCTGCATTTCTAACAAGTTCTGAGTGATGTCTGTGCTGCGGTTCCGGGGACCAGACATCGAGAGCCACTAGCTTCACAGCTAACGGCGAGCATGTGGGACCCATTCCAGCTGGCTCTTCCCCCGGCCCTGCCACCCCCTAGCTGTGCAACCTGGAGCTAATCACTTAGCCTCCTGGTGCCTCAGTTTCCCCATCAGTTAAATGGAGACGACGTTAGCCGTAGTACTGACCTTACAAGGCGGAGGTCAGCATTACGTTAACATAGGGAAAGTGTGTGCCTGGCACAGAATGGCTCTACTGCTACACGATTAGAGGGCGCGAGTGTGTGCATCAGAGGGCGAGAAAGCTGGGTTCTAATCTCGCTCATCTACCTACCAGCTCTGTCCCCAGGCAAATTACTTAACCTCTCTAAGCCTCGTTGTCTCCATTTGTTAAAGGGGAATCAAAGTACGTGCTGCATAAGGATGTTGTGAGGATTAAATGAGAAAGCGAACATAAAGCATTGCATGACCCAAAAGGTAGCTGCTGCTGACATTAACCACAAACCTGACTTCAGGCAGATTAAAGCCCTCATTGGCCCCGCCATGCCGAGGCGGGCAATCAGCTGCATCTTCTCTGCGGTCACGTTCCCCATAAGCTGAGAGCCGGCAGCTTCACACCCGCGTGTTACCGGGGTGCCCCTGTGAGCACACACGTGCCCCCCCATTCTACCTCTGCTCCGGAAGTTTTCCTTCTTGCCAGCATCTTTGGGTTTCCGGCCTAACCTTCCAGCAACTGTCTCCAGTTCCATTTCTCTTACCAACTGGAAGGATAACTTTGTGAAAACAAAGGCAAAACACACAGGACTGGAGGGCCCCCTGTCCTCTCCCTGCATAAGAAAACCGGAAGGGTCAGGCTCCTCTCCAGGTCTAGGGCCACCCCACCGGGCTCCCCCATCTTTCCTTCTGGCTGTGAAGGGACCCTGGGCCTGTTTTCTTAATCACACTCCACATACAGCCTTTCTTCAACGGAAAAGCCTTCTGTCTCCTAGAAATGCCGTTTACCTCTCAGAACCTTCAAGACCTCTGATGTGCTTGGCCCCAGTCCTAGGAGAGAGGCCACTGTGCTGTCTTGGAGTTGATGTTGAAGTTTAAACATCCACCATCGTTGTGACTCCTGTGAATAGCTTGTCATCAGTTCTGTGCCCAGTGGTCACTTGGGTTTGCTTGGATCTGAGTGGAGTGGTCGTCTTCTTCGTGTAGGCAGCCCCCGAGTCTTTCAGACTGGGACTGGCCATGTTATTGGCAACTCCCTGTACAGCCATGTATTCTCCCCACGTCCCCTAGGAGAATGCAGAGGGTTCTGTAAAACGCTCTAGAGAGTGGGGCTTAGGGCAAACATTCGACCAAAAGCTTACCCACCCACACCGGGATCCCCTGCAACTGGACAGCACTAGTCTCTGGGTTCGAAATAAGGGAAACCTTTTATGGAGCAGATACTGTCAGCGCCCCGACTCCAAGGCCTCCTGACTCAAGCAGAGTGGTGTAGTCGAATCAGGCCAGACTCAGGAGACATGAGAATCTGAGTTCCAGCTTTCCCGCCACCTCCTTTTGTGACTATAGACAGAATAATTTCAGTACCCAGGTACCAAACCCTTGCTCTGTGCCAGGTATCATGATGGTTGCTTGATCTGGGATTCTCACAATAGGTGCTCCCAGGCAGGTGTTATGATCCCCCATTTCACAGAGGAGAAAAATGAGGCTCTGGCAGAGGTAAGTAACTAACTAGGTAGTAAGTGATGGAGCCGGGATTTGAACCCAAGGGTGCCTGATCACCAAACAGGACTCTATCCACTGCTGGGCGTGCACCTTTCCTGATTCCATTTTTCTCACCTGTAAAAAGACAGGTTTGGATAGTGTGTAATTTCCTTTCACCTCTGGGTGAGTCCTTCCTTGGTGGCTACAGTAGGACCCATGAGCCTCTGAGTACAATTATAGACTGTATTTGGAGAAGGATAGAAAGGAGAGATTCTACTTTGTTTTGTAACATTAGTTTTTCAGAGCAGAGGAGCATGAAGCCCTGTGTAGGGTCGTTTTCCAGCTTCCTTTTACAAATGAGGTTAAAGAAAGTAAAGTTAATGAAGCAACTCAGCTACGACCGAGAATGCAGCAGGAAGTCATCAAGTCCGGACTGTGGGACGGTTGCCATGACATTCCAAAGCAAGCACCGTGATCCGCGCCTATGAATATGCCCTCCCTTGATTGATGGCAGGTTGCCTCTCTTTTCTTGTAAGCAAATGTGATAATAATATTAAGCAATTATAAGTAATGTCCCCCAGATGCTTCTCCACCGCCTTTGAAATATTATTTTAGATCTGCCAAAATAATTGCAAACTTATTCATAAGAACAGGGGGGAGCCAGTACCTCTACCGTCCAAAGACAAAAGGGCGGCGAGCTTCCTTCCAGGACATTCAAAAACATGGCCACCCTGCCAACAGCCCGACGCTGGCAAAGGTCCATGTGCACTTCGGAGAAGCTTGCAGGATGAACTCTTCAAACACGCAACAACTAAAGGCACAGTCAGGAGGGAGGGGAGATGATGAGGTGGGCGTTTTGTCGGCTCCAAGGTTAGAACGCAGCTCTTCCACCAAAGCGTGACTGTCTGACCCTCACAAAGCTACAGCCCAGCTAAATCAAGCAAATATTTATCTACCACTGACTGCGGACGAAGCAATCATCTGCTGTGGGGAATGCAGTCTCACATACACACACACACACACACACACACACACACACACACACACACACACGAGGGAATGCACGTCTCCTGTTATCTCGAAGCTCTCAGGCTGGTCCAAGGAAGAAATGCAAACATTAGTAAATAAGTCTGATACAAGGAGAACTGTAATAAATAGAACAGGGGGCCGAACACGGTACAACGGAAGCAAACAAGAGGAGGAGATGAATTAGGACTTACTTTAATTTATGGAACCGATTACGGAGCAGTGCACGAAAATCTGGCCTGGATGAGTCTTTTTTTATCCAGTATTTTCTATCCCAGTGACTGGAATCTCCATTCATCCACCCAGTGGTCCAAGCCAGTGATTGGAACCCTTTTCTATCACCCAGTGGTCCAAGCCAGAAAATGAGGGGTCTTTAAGACCACCTTCTCCCTCACTCCTTATGTCCCCAAATATCACCAAGTCCTGTTCACTTTTACCTACTAAATTTCTCTCCATTTTTTTCCAACTCCACTAGCACTACCTTGGCCACAAAATGACCACCAGCATCAGCTGAGCCAACAGGCAGCCTCGTTTACCTCCAAAAATATGTCCTTTCCTTCAGTCTGGGAAGCTTAGGACATGGGTCACTCCTGGGCCAATAGCAGTTGCCAGAGAAATACCCCAGGGTGGCAGAATAATCAGAATCTCCTCCTGGAATAGAGCATTGTGTGGCTATCTAAATAAAAGTGGGTTTCATAGGAAGGAGAAAGAGGAAAGTGCTTCTTGGGGAAGAAAGCAATAGTAATTTGCCTCAGGGAAAAGGCAATATGGAAGAATAAATCAAAATTAGTAATTTGCCATATTACATATTTATTGTAGTCTTGGGTTCCCAGGTACCAGGCAGAGCTATCATTTATTCACTTGACAAGTATTTGAGTGTCAGGCACTAGGAACCCAAGAGTGAACAAAAAATGCACAGAGTTCCTTCCCTCACTGAGCTTGGAGTCTAACAGGAAGGGCTGACACTAATGACAGGGTCACATAATGAGAGAAAGTGCAGCCCTGCTCCGAGGAGGAGACCCACGTGCACTGCAGGAGCCCTGGAAGTGAAGGGACGGCGCGAGGGAGTCAGAAAGCCTGCCCTGGAGAGGCGGCACTTGAGCTGACACTCGGGAGGTAAGTAGGCAGGGGGTGGAGAGAGCTCAGCCATCGGTGGAAGCAGACCCAGAGGCTGGAGCCGGAGGGGCGGGGACCAGCATGTTCTGGATGTCCCTGTTCAGCTGCTGCATTGACCAGCGATGGCTCTTGCCTGACCTCGGGACTGGTGTTCTGTGAGGTCATCCATTTCCCTTTGATTGGTTTGAGTTGGGGTCTGTTGCTTGCAACCCAAAGCAAACTAAGTGACGCTGATTCCTCACCACACTCCGGGGAAGCTGAAGACGTAGAGGGTTTTAGAGCATCCAGACTAGAAGCCCTGTCATGTACTATCTAAGAGGATGGCTTCTGGAGCGAGACCACCAAGATCCAGGCCCTGGCTCTCTGACCGTGTCCTCTCTGTGCCACAATTTTCTCACCTGTGTAATGAGATGATGACAGTATCCATCTCTGCCTCTAAGACCCTTCACAATTGGACCAGTTACCTACCTTTTCAGTCTTTTAACTCAGAACCCTCTTTCCTGTGTCCTCTGCTGTATCCCAAGTGGATCACTCATTACTCCCTCGACGTGTTCACATTTATCTCTTCTATGTCATTGCTCAAGACATTTTCTCTCCCCAAAATAACTCTGGCCCACCTCCTATTGAAATCCAACCCATCCTCCAAACACCAATTCAAATTCCATCTCCAGAAAGCCTTCTTCAATGACCCCCAGCCATCTCACTTCCTCTGAGCTCACTTTTAAATGCTGGACCACTTTTCCTATCACTTCTTATCTTTTGCTTCTTCAAGAGTGATAGGCACATGTGATTCTTCCCTCTACTCGACTGTGACATTATTGAGGGCAAACACCATTTGCACAATCATTATATTCCAAGAATCCTTGGCACTCAAATCTCATGCAAATTTTGGTATGTTTTCCCTGTAAAAATAAAATAAATGTGCTTGTTGGTACCTGGCTTTGAATATGGTAGCTGAGCAAATCTAGGGTCTAAGGTTTTCTGCCTCCTGACTCAGTGTCCCACACATTATGCAGATGGGTGTCCTAGTTGTGTGATGAGAAAAAGCCTGTGATAACTTTGTAGATTGTAAAGCACTACAGGCATGCCGACTCAGATATTGCGGGTTTGGTTCCAGATCACTGCAATAAAATGAATAGTGGAATAAAGTGAGTCACACAACTTTTTGGCTTCCCAGTGCATATAAAAGTTATGTCTACACTCTACTGTGCAACAGCATCATGTCTAAAGAAACAATGTATGTACCTTAGTTAAAAAACCCTTTGCTAAAAAATGTTAACCATCATCTGAGCCTTCAGTGAGTTGTAGTAGTGACATCAAAGATCACAGATCAACAGATATAATAATAATGAAAAAGTCTGAAATATTGCGAGAATTACCAAGATGTAACACAGAGACACAAAGTGCAAATGCTCTTAGAAAAATGGCGCCGATAGACTTGCTCTATGCAGGGTTGCCTCAAACCTTTGATTTGTAAAAAAAAAAAAAAAAATGCACTAAAGCGAAGCACAATAAAAGGAGGTCTGCCTGTATATGCATATCAATTGCTACCATCATCACCATCACCATTATCATCACCATCATTATCACCGTCATCACCATCACCATCGATGTCATCATCATTACCAAAAGTGCCGGGTACGTGAATGGAAGGTACGCTGCTTGTTTTCTAGCTGAGAAAATAAGCTTCCTTTGCAAGTTTGTATATCAACAGTACAGGCGTTATCACCCAAATAACATGTTTCCTGCCCCTACCTCCTCTTCAAACCCATGCTTTTCCTCATATGCATGGACCTTTCCACTGATAGCAGCCTCACCCCAATAGCCTTTAACCTTTCTCTCTTTTCCACCACTGTGAATGGGAGTGAAGCATCTTATTACAGTCTATCTAGTTAATAATTCAAGGGACCAAATCACAGAGACATTTTTCCCTTTGATCATTTGATTTAAATCAGGAAAAGACCAAACAAAAATAGTTCCTCTAAGAGTCTCAGGGCTGCTTACTGATTAAAAATCACCCATAATTTATAACAATACCATTACTACTCCTAGATATACGTGAATGGTAGAAGCAATTTGGAATCAGCAATTTAAAAACCAGCTCGAGGCTGCAGAGAGGGTCAATACCACAGTGGAATTAGCACTGACTTTAGGTAGCTCCCTGCTAGGAAAGAGAGTTCCCAGGCAGCCCATCTGCTGGGCAGGAGGCTAGCCCCTGGAAACAGAGGCATCCACCCGCAGACCACCAACCTGGGAGGAAGGGTCCCTTCTAAGCCATCTGCCAGTGGGGCCATGCACGCATTGCCCTAGGTAATTCGTCCTGTGTACTACTGCTGAGCTGACCTGTTCCTTCTCCCTCATCTTTCAGGGTTGCTGGGAAATATCTGACATACAAGACAGGAAGTCTTACTGGTGGGTGATATTAACAGTTTTAATTAACATGAAGCAACAAGAAGTCAGTGGTTGACCTTTGAAGTTGTCAATCCTCTTTGCCCACACGCTGCCAGATTTTCCATCTTGCGGGCACCTAGCTGAAGCTTTGGATAGATGATCCTTCCAGCTCCTTCCATGTTGCAGCATGCCCTCTCTGTTCTCCTGGTTCCCCGGGGTTGTCCTCCTTGCCAGCCTCCATGGGCTGTGGTCCTACCGCTGGATTCAGGCTGTTTCCTTGCCTGGTGGACCCACCATGCTTCCTCCCCACCCAAGATTTCCTTTCCCCTGAGCCCCAGGCGACAGTCACAGATGGAGGGAGCACGCCTCCCTTTGCTGTCACGACATTTCTTTCTCTCCCCCACACGCCCACATGTCTCCCATTCTTGTCTTTACTATATTCAGAGACCTTTGTCCTCCACCAAACTGGAAACCTTTGTCTGTTTCACTCGCCACTGTCAATGTTCCTACGTTTTCTCCTTAGGGTTTATTGCAAATGTTTGATAACATTGTTAAGTGACACCTAGCACAGGACTCATACTGTAGTTTCTTATTCATGTTTGAAAAACAATGTGATGATCACACACCTAAACATTTGTATATAAGCTACACAACTTAGGCATTAGCATTGCAACATACCTGCACACGTCCATCTGTAGATGTGTACATTTACTCGACATAGGAAATAAAGCTTTATATACTTATCTCAAAACTCCTAACACCAGGCTCCCAGGAGGCTTCGAAATCTATTTAGCCTGAGATTAAGCCTCCGCATCTCCTAAATTGTCCAGCGGGACATCCCAGCTAGATCCCAGATTGGAGCTCAAGCTTCGGTCTGAGGTTAATGTGCCCAGGTGGAACCCAGCATCTTTGGTTTGTACATCTGTCACCTGGAGAGGTACAGGTCTGTTGTTCTTTCGGAAAAGGTTAGCTGCACCAGACAGTGTTAAATTCTCGCGTACCTTCTCCGCAGCTCCCCTATAACTGGCCTGTTACACCACGAGCACCGAACTGCAGCGTTTATAGTATGGAGTTGAACCACACAAATCCCCGAATTATACTTTTGCTAGAACAAAGAAAACAATGAATTGCAGAGTTCACAGATCTCTCCTCTAATTACGCCACACACGAAACACCAGGACTAGCAAAACCACCAGAGAGAGGGGAGGCTAAGGTGATGTGGAACCGCACAGTGGACGGGAGGCGGGAGGCGGGAGGTGGGAGGCGGGAGAAGGAAAGGGAAGCTTCTGGACGCTTAGTTAGCTCGTCCGAGTTACTGCTCTCCCGCCACCCTGCTGTCTCTTCTATCTGGTGTCTGTCCTGGGACACCCTGCTTCAATACTCAGCCTTGATGGTGAAATCCAGTTAAGTGTGACCATCCTGGAGACTGTTGGAAAAGACAAAGATCCAACCCACGAACAAAACAGACAGAGTGACTTAGTTAAGTGTCTGTGGCTCAGCTGTGTGGCTCTCCGGCTCCTGTATCAAATGTCTGAGGCTTTCATCTGAAGCTTCTGACCCATTTGCCAGGCCATTACAAGAAATTTGGGCATAGACGAAAATACATTTTAAGATCTTGGCTCAGGAGAGACACACACACAAGACACAGCCCCTAGATGGATGGGATCATTTTCTGCACGTTGCCGACCCAGGAAGCCCCGTTCTTCCTTTCCTGCAAGGGCTGCACCACGCTGTCAGGGCTGGGAGCTGGGCTGTTGAAATCATGGACCTCTGTCCTGTTGCTGTGACCACTACAATGACCTCTTCACTCTTGATCAAAACACCCCACCTCTGTACTCCCATCCCAAGCCCCCTGCTCTGCTGGCAGTCACCCTCTGACCTGCAGTCATAGAGGCAATCTCCAATGTCTTATCCCTGACCGACGGGGCAGAATACGCACACATACATAGGCAGGTGGGAGTTCCCAGAGAGTCCCGCTTGCCTTTCTAAGTTGCCAACCAACCAGACGGAGAAACATTGAAGGAAAAGGAGAGGAGAGCATGTGTGCTGAGGATGGGGAGGCTGTCAAGGGTTCGCAGGAGCAGACGGCAGGAAGCTTTCACCTCCTAATGTCTTTGACTGTCGCCAGCCACACTGAACCCTGTTTCCTACGAGCTACCCCACAGGCACCTGGGAGTTTGTGAGGCTCTTGTCACGGAACGAGGGAGGAGGATGAAGACAGGGACAGCTGGTGCTATGGACGGAATGTCTGCGTCCTCCTCAAATTCCTGTGTTGAAGCCCTCATCCCCAATGTGATGGGATTTGGAGATAGGGCCTCTGGGAAATGGTTAGGGTTAGATGAGGTCATGAGGGGTCCCCATGATGGGAATAACATCCTTATAAAAAGAGGAGGAGACACAAAATATCTCTGTCTCTCTCTGTCTCTCTCTTTTTCCCTGCATACACACACCAAGGAAAGGCCACGTGGGGACATAGTAAGAAAGCAACCATGTGCAACCCAGGAAGGGGACTGAACCTGCCCGCACCTCGATCTTGGACCTCCCAGCCTCCAGAACTGTGAGAAATAAATGTTTGTTGTAGAAGCCACTGGGTCTATGATAATGTGTTATAACAGCCCGAGTTGAGTAGGACAGCTGGGTCTTGAGTATTTTCCACCATCCCCCCTTCCTCTCTTTTAAAACCCTCCATTTGATGTTGGAGTTTTCTTTGCACACTGCAGGACCAGGACACACCACGGCCATCATGGGAAACCACCAGAGAGACATGTCACCAGCCCAGTCCTGCCTCTGTGAGTCACATCATGGGTGAAGGGAAACGAGTCTTATTCTGACATAGGTGTGGTCTGGCCTCACTGTGACCTGCTGAACAGGGGTTGAGCCCCTATCATGGTTTTCAATAGATTCAACAACTGTATTTTCTTTTTCCTCTTTCTTTAAATTGAAGTATAGTTGATTTACTGTGTTTTAGGTGTACAGCAAAGTGATTCAGTTATATATATATATAATATTCTTTTTCAGATTCTTATCCATTATAGGTTATAACAAGATATTGAATATAGTTCCCTATGCTCTACAGTAGGTCCTTGACAGCAACTGTATTTCCTTGTACCATTAGAATTCTAAAGACAGGGCAGCCGTCCCGATTATTTAATTTACGAACAGCCAGTCCTATTTTATCTTGCTGTGCCCTCATCAGCAAGGAGAATAAGAAGGAGGGAAAATCTCAGCGAAATCTGAGTAAGTGAATTCTGACCAAACTTTCAAAGATTTGGTTCAAAAGTTTGGCTGTGGAAGGAACAAGTGATTCCAATCCAGCCTATGATAGAATTGATAGATGTCGAATTAGCAGGAAAGGATCATACCTTGCTAACGGGTCTTTGGGACATGGCTATTTGGGGACAAGCAAAGAGCACTTTGTAAAAGCCTCTAGGCTTTAACTATAAAGATGGCATGTGAAAATTGAGTGAATAATTGAGTTTGATTTTAGTGCTAAAGTAATGTTGGAGAATGTAAAAGTGAGGCGGGCGTTTGGCCATATATTTTCAAAGCATTTGTGGGTCCCTCCTGCCCGGGCAGCACGGTCTCTAGACGCTTGGCCATCTCAACAGGCAACAGGACCTTGGACCATGTAGGGAGAGTGTGGTAGCCATGGCTGGGGGACAGCCTGAGCCAGCAGGACCCCATCCAGCGGCTGCCGAGGCCCAGCTGGCAGATGTCCTAGTCCTTCTCCTGCTGGAGGAGTAAGGACACAGCTCTTCTGGGGATCCACTCCCAAACATTCACTCCCTCCTGTGTGCTGCATCCCATGCAGAGAGGTGGGCGCACAATCCTTCCCTCCCCTGCTCAGCTAGGACCTTTCTTCCCTGCTTGGAGAATGGGAGTCGGCTTTAAATCATGCTTACTTACTGCCCATATCTTGTGATCTTGTATTCTCTGAAAAAAGCCCAACATTTAGCGGACAAAGGGCCTCCCTCTTTCTCCACCTCTAGTATTAAAAGTTAGTCCCACACAAGGTAAATTCAGATGGGAAAATAGTTTGTTAGGAGCACGTGGTGATAGGCAGAGAGAGGGGAAGGTGAGGTGAGGTTTGCAGGACTTGTTTCTCTTTAGCATCTGATATGACCTGTGAGTCTTGGGACAGGCTGATTTCTTCTATTTGCTGTGACTACTAGCAAATTTAGAGCCACAGCGGTAATTTACCTTTTGATAATTTCTACAAGACTTCCGGTAAATGAAGACTAACAGTCTTCGGTTTCCTGTGACCATTTTTCCTTTGTATTTCTCTCTTTGTTCTTTTTCTGCTATAAAGCATGTCTTTTGCAAGATGTCTTGAACTCTTTTTTGATTTCAATGAGCCTTGGAAAACATACATAGATGGGTGGGTGGGTGGATGAATGGAAGGACCATCAGAGAGATAGAAAGATAAATGAGGTGGAGAGAGTGATGGAGACTAAGGCAATGGGGGAAAAATACTCACTATCCCTGTCTGGCTGTCGACAAGGGAGATTTTAAAAGATAGAAGGATTACTGAGGATGAGGACTCGACCAAGTTTAGAAACACACGGTCACAAGCCCTATCATGTCAAGGCTCAGAATACAAGGCCCTTGACAACTCCACAGGCGGGAAATCAAAGAGTTTTTGAGGCGCTATTTTGTTTTAGGACTACAAGGTGCTCAGGTAACCTGCCATTCTATTTCCATAGACAAAAATTTTAAATAAGAAAGCAAGTGTTCAGTACAAGAGCAGTACTGAACTGAGAATTCAGCTTTCTGATTCACTTTTTCCAGTGCTCAGAGGTGCGTGGTCAAGAGATGAATTCTAAACGCTCAACCTATTGACCACATACCCTGGGTCCTCCCTAAATGGGCTTCCCATCTTCATCAAGGGCAGCCCTGGTCCTTTCACTGCCCTTTCTAGCCAGGTTGCTCAAAGTTTTCTCATCATCTTGTTAACTCATCTCTAGGAACCATAGGTTTGAAGTGTTCATAATTAGTTTTATGCATTTTGCAGACGTGTGAGAGCACTGCCATGAAGCAATGCCAAATTGCAGTGACGTTCCCGTGCATGCACCTATCTTATCCACTCCCTACAGGTGACATCCCCATGATGTCACTCCCACCTTGATTCAGCACTTGCCTATTATTCCAACTCAACGAGAGCCATGCTATTCATTAGGTGAAGCCTCCAAGGGTCTTGCTATTCTGACCTCCTGAAAGCCAGCACACACGGAGGAATTTTCTTTAGGTGACTCCTATAAGGAGGGTCTCACGACATCTGCTTTGTTTTTCTTCCACTGGAATGGAACGAGTATAATTTGACCCTGAATTCATTAAAAACCATCTTCCTCTATAGGAATAATGCCCCATCACCAATGGAAAGATGCATTGTGACTCTGAAACCAGATTTGCAGTCTATCTGCAAGCACATCCGGCTATCTGAGCCGGGCTTTTAGTTCTACCTGGGAACGTGTGTGTTTTGAAGCAACGACAAGTGACAAAAAGATGTTGGGTTTGACTGAACGGAAGCTTTGAGTTGGTTTGGCATCTTTCTCTCTTTCTTCCTCTCCCACTGAAACTCCCACCCTTTGAATTTCCCCCTGCACCTCCAGAGCCATCAGCACACACTGATTTTGACGTTAAGAAGTTGTTTGCCTAATATGAGTGAAGTGATTGAAGTTGAGTGGAGATGAGTAGGGAGGCGTGATAAGAATTCACGCCACGTAGCCCAGGAAAACCTGCTCTCACTGCATAGAAACACCTCCAAGATGTGGTCCCCCGTTCTCCCCGTCCCCTGCCCCAGCTTCCTCGCCTACCCCTGATCATCTCTCTTCTCATTAGCTGCTGACTGCTTATATATTTTCTCCACCTCTGCATATGAAAGAGTGTTCTGCTGCCCTCCTTCCTCTGTTCTCTAATTCTGTTTTCACCCTACCTGAACCTATTTCATTCCTGCCTCTTTTCCTTCTCTTACGGGATTATTTACGCCCCAAGTCCTCTTGCCCTGGGGAGCATTTCGGGGCTGCGCACACCAAAATTTTTGAACAGAGTTGTTCTGCACTCACCCAGCCAGTTAGCAAGTGTAAGCAGGCTCTTCACAATATGAAGTTACTGTTAGGTAGAAAGCGCACTTCAGCATCCCGGCAGGTAAGCCGAGAGACCAAAATGTGACCAACGTATTTACTGAATGGGAATGGAAAATGGGTCATTGAGTTTTCAACTAGCTCTGGATGCTAAAGGAATCAAGAATAAGCTTGTTTAAGAAACAGACTCATGGACATAGAGAACAGACTGGTGACTGACAAGGGGAAGAGGGTTGGGGGAGGGATGGATTGGGAGTTTGGGATGAACAGATGCAAACTATTATATATAGAATGGATAAACAACAAGGTCCTCCTGTATAGCACAGGGAACTATACTCAGTACCCTACGATAAACCATAATGGAAAAGAATATTTTAAAAAAAGAAAGTATATATATGTATAACTGAATCACTTTGCTGTACAGCAAAAATTAACAGAACACTGTAAATCAACTATACTTCAGTTAAAAAGCTATCAAGTATCAAGCAGAGGAATATATTTGGAATTGCTTTTATAAACATCAGGCTGACTTCTGTATGAAGAAAAGATTTGGAGGAAATTGATGTGGTGAAGGTATAGTTAGATTATGGGTAAGGAATAATAGTCTGGACAAGATTAGCAGTTAAGATTACACATAGACACATGTCAATCTCAACACATCCCCAAACGAATCCATTTCTTCTCTCCTAAATTATCTTTTCCTGTGTTTATCATCTTAGTGAAATAAAATGGTTAACCAAAAAAAAAAAAAACCGAAAAAGAATAAGCTTGTTTATTCATTCACAAACTTTCTACATGCCTAGCCCAGTGTTCAGTGTTGGCAACACCAAGGTACCTAAGATGTTCCTTTGTTCTCCAGGATTTCACAATATGGTGGGCAGAACAAAGCAGCTGAATCCAACGGTGTCTCGTGGAAAAGACTCTCTACAGCCTTGTAAGTGGCTCATCTTTCTCCCTAAGATAATGATCTAGTTCTGGAAATGCAGTAAATGTTTGATGACAGTGATAGCAAAATAAATAAATCCAACCTGCTTTATTATCTTCCTAATGCTGCTGGGACAAGGGACCACCAGTAGAAAGTTGGAGGCCTAGTAATTTTAACCTATCTACTAGCATCCATGATATTCAGCTAATACAACCTCTACTTGTTAAAATACTGAAACACAAAATGGCAAGTGGCTGGCCAGCACACCCCCAAGGACAGCAGAGACTCAGCCACAAAGGGAGGCTGTGGCAGTCTGTCCCAAAGGGACATCTGTCCAAAGGTGCTAGCCGTGGGGGGCAGAGACAGGCACTGGTAAGAAGACACTCCAGGGAGAGGGAAGATTTCGAGGAGATGAAGATTGGGCACGTTTTGTGAGCTTAAGAGACAGTGATGATCTGATATTTTATCAGGAGCCTGTACCCAGGAATGGGTATACAAGGAGCCTTTACAAGTCCCCACTCAGAAGATGCAAGGGAAGGTATGAGCATTTTTGAGCTCCCAGAACGTGCCAGCCACCGCAGAAGCCACTGCAGGAATTGCACTTAAATCTCACAGCAACTGTGAGGGAAGCGTTTTTATCACATTTTACAAGTAAGTAAAAGAGGTCCAGAGAGCAGGGCACCTAAGCCTCTTCACCACGGGACCTTGTACAACCTATTCAGCCTCATCGCTCATCACCTCCTGCCCATTCTCATGTCGGGGACTCATCCTGAAACACACAGAGCATCTACCCTCTGCTCTGCCTTTGCCCAGGTTGTGATCGTTAATTTTAAGGGTCAGCTTGACTGGTCCACGGGGTACCCAGATATTTGGTCAAACATTATTCTGGGTGTGACTGTGA
Organism: Eubalaena glacialis; assembly: GCF_028564815.1. NCBI lineage: Eukaryota > Metazoa > Chordata > Mammalia > Artiodactyla > Balaenidae > Eubalaena > Eubalaena glacialis. The sequence continues at coordinate 8,218,813 of NC_083717.1, read as the reverse complement.
GAGTGTTTCTGGATGAGATTAACATTTAAATGGGTACACCGAGTAAAGCAGATTGCCCTCCCCACGTGGCTGGGCCTTGTCCAATCAGTTGAAGGCCCGGATAGAACAAAGGGCTGACCCTGCCCCGAGTAAGAGGGAAGTCTTCCTGGTTGACTGTCTTCAAACTGGGACACCAGCTTTTTTCCTGCCTTCAGACTAGAACTGAAACACCGGCTCTCCCTGAGTCTCACGCCTGCCGGTCTTAGAGCTCGCTGCACACCCTACAGATCCTGGGACTTGTTTTCCATAATCACACGAGCCAATTCCTCATAACACATCTCTTTACGTATATATAAAGAGTGTGTGTGTGTGTGTGTGTGTGTGTGTGCACACGTACACACACATCCTACTGGTTTTATTTCCCTGGAGAACGCTGACTAATACGGGAGCCGTTCCTCTTGCCCATACACCTTCCTCCACAGCTCCATCTCCATCCCCTCCACCTACTGAAATCCTGCTTCTCCTTAAAGTTCACCTCAGAGGTTGCCATTCCCCTAACACCTCCCTTGAGGATCGCCCCAGCCCTCCCCACTCCCCGCCCCCAGACAAGATGAACTGCTTCCTCCCTCGATACTTTCACATCGAGGTCGGTTGCTTCCACTTTCTTCTCTCCAGTGCTTCTCGCCATGCGGTCTTTCTGGTTTAGAGTTTGGGGTTTGAGTGTGTGTGTGTGTGTGTGTGTGTGTGTGTGTGTGTGATTCCCCAGCATTACCAGCTTCTTGTGTCTTTGGATCCTCTGATGCCTGGCACAGTGATGGAATATTCAGCAAAGGCTGGTTGACTGAAAGATCTCATTTCCCTTTAAACAACACAGAATGCACATCTGCTCTGATGGCTCAGCTGTCACAAAGGAAGGTTTGTGAAAAAAACACAGTTTGGGTGACTGGCTTTTATTAGGATCAATAATAGACATTATAAGGAATGGAAAAGTAGTTTTTTAAACAAAGGTGCTACTAACAGCAAAGATGTTTTTGTCAGAAAGTTCCAGCTTTCTCATCATTAACCCCTTCAGTATGCTTCCTCTCTGTCATGCCATAATGGTCATTCAGGATGACTGCATCATTTATACACATGATCTGGTGACCTCCTCTAAATTGTTGAGCGTGGGTTTTCTAAGTAAAGGGTACTCTCTGCTATTAAGGGTAACTGTCAAGCAATTTAAGCAGAAGATGTGACCTAGTAAAATGCTGACCCTTCAGAAGCTGTAATCTCATGGTGATTGCTTCTTCCAGTACAAATACCGTCAAAAACCCATCCCACACCCAAAGAGAATTAAGAGAAGCAGGAACACTGAGATGTGCACCCTTAACTGGAAATCTGGCTCTAGGACATGGATCTGAAGAGTCTGCATCCAATAAGCTCTCCAAAACCAGCATTTGTAATCATGACTAGCGTCCGGGGCTTTCCAAGCTGGAAGAGTCTCTGAGTGATAATATAACCCAACACCCTCCTTTCCAGATGAGAGAAAATGAGAACAGGGTACGGAAAAGTGCTTAAAGCCAGAGAGTATTTTAACGGGTAGAATTAAAGCCTGAGCCTCCTAGACATCTGAGCTTGGATCTTCCTGCCATTTCTGGCTGCCAAAGTACATGCTGTTAGTGTAATAAAAATGGAACACAAGGTAGAGTGTCTGTACCCTTTTCACTAAGTGAGGACGAAGGGTGAGAGTGTGGAAGAGGTGGAGTAACGTGTTAACACTGAAAAGATGTGGAAGTGTGGGTAACATGGAAGTGGAAGAGGGGACGCCTATATGCTACTGGGGAGGATTTGAGGGTCCCCAAGTCCTCCCCACCTGCTGGCTGATATTCAAAATTTCTTCCTTGGAAGTTCATTCATTTCACTTTAGGTTGTGTAAATGCAAATCAGCATTACTCCTGGGAGTGACAGCACTCGGTCACACGGTCACTAGTGCCTTCAGAGAACAAGGATAGAAACTCCCCTGGGAACTGGTTCTCAGGGTTGGGGAGAGGGGAGGAGGGAAAACAAGAGTCTAACAACTCAACAGAATTATTTCTTATTTCTCTTGCTCCTTTTTACTTTTTTTAAAAAAATTATTTATTTATTTATTATTTTTTATTTTTGATTGCATTGGGTCTTCGTTGCTGCACGCGGGCTTTCTCTAGTTGCGGCGAGCAGGGGCTACTCTTCGTTGCGGTGCGTGGGCTCTAGGCGCACGGGCTTCAGTAGTTGTGGCACGTGGGCTCTAGAGCGCAGGCTCGGCAGTTGTGGCGCACGGGCTTGGTTGCTCCACGGCATGTGGGATTTTCCCGGACCAGGGCTCGAACCTGTGTCCCCTGCATTGGTGGGCGGGTTCTTAACCACTGCGCCACCAGGGAAGCCCTCCTTTTTACTTTTTAATCTCTGGTGTGTTAGGTGAAACTTTCAAATAGTAGAAATAATTATTTTTCATCGGCACCACACACAATTTACATTGCCCAAATTGAAAAGCACAAAACTCTGATGGGTTTCTGCTCTAAACCATCCCACTGGCAGTAAATGTGTCTTTACAGCATTTTTCTATCTGCTGTCGGCGGCTTTATCATGTTTGGTAATTGTCTCAGCACAATTTGCATTACTCACAAGGGTATTATCATGCCAGGGTGCCACATGGGAATTTATTCTGATAGACGAAATGGCCATCTCTGAGCCTGAAAGACAGGGGACAATCTCTCAAGCCTTGGTTCGAGCGGGGAGTAGCTTTGGCATGAGAAAACCCAAAACTGTTTCATACCCTGCTTGGTTCTGGGGTTGGGTGATGAAGCCTGATGAATGGGACACTGCAGAGAAGGATGTGGGTTTAAGAGAAATTCTGGAGATGACAATCATGGGGTTGAGACAAAGCCATGGAAACCGAGACAGACTCTCCCCTTCACCAGTCAGGCTCCTCTAAATCCTCCAGGCCTTGACATTCAGTGTCCATCCTTGTGTCCTTGTGGGGCCGGCATCACCCAACTGTAGCAAGAATCCTGTCAAGTTGGTTTAGAATACGCACCCTTGACATCTGATCATGTCAATATCCGATCAGATTCCTCAGGCGATGTCTGATCACCCCGGCCTTCCTTCAGCAAGAATCGTATCAAGTTGTTTTAGCCAGAATCATCCCTTATCCCTGAAGTCTCCTCTTAGTAATTTTCTATCCACGGATCCCCCCTCTGCTCCTTGGCTATAAATCCCCACTTGTCCATGCTGTATTCAGAATGTAGCCCTATTCCATTTCCCCTAGGTCTCTTTTCCTCTATTGCAGTAGTTCCTGGTTAAAATCTGTTTTTACTGCTTTAACTACTGTCCAGCTTTAGCAAGACAAACTCTTAGAACTGAAAGGTGTTTTGAAACCATCTAATGTTCCTCCTTCGTTTTACTGAGGCCCGCAGGAATTGTTGGTGGTTGATGAGATGTAGGTGGCAAAGAAGAGAAAGGAATCCAAGGTCACTTCAAGGTTCATTTCTGGGGTGACCTGGAGAATAGTGTTACCGTGAACAGAAGTAAGCTTACACTGAAACAGAAAGACAAAGCAAACACATACATACAAGAACAAGTGGAAGAAGCATAAATAGCCTACATAAGGTGGGTGACAACCACAGAGGAAAACTGCTAAGTAAGCAAGAAAGCCACAGGAAACTAGAATTGTAATCTTAATTCTACCACTGATTTATTGAGTGACTTTGGAAGAGTCACTTAATAAACCTCCCCCAGATCACACTCTTCCTACTCTTCCCCATATCGAGATAATATATACAATTAACTAATGCTCACCGATCTAAAAAATGAGTTCTACACACAGGTCATTGAGACGCTCAGTGTCTCATCCTATCTGTGTCCAGTTCTGAGGGCTGCTCTTAAGACGTTGTTCCCCAGGTTCAGGAGGCGGGTTCCAGCAATCATAAGACCTACCTGCCCTGTGCTAGGCCCTGTGTTATACATACAAACAATTTAAACATTATGACAAGGCGTTTTTGCTGATTTTATTATTAGTTTAGTAATTATATCTTCAAAAATTATATTTACTATTACTAGCTGAGGAAATTGAGTCACTGAGAGGTTAAACATCATGTCCAGGGTCACAAAGCTAATGGCTGGCAGAACGGGGACTTGAACTTACATTGCCTGGGTCCAGAAGACAGGCTCTCAATCTCTCACTATGTTGCCTGAGAGACAGAAACTGATCCAAAATACAAAAACAAAAACAAAAACAAAAAAATCCTAAAATAACTGGAGGTGTGTTTGCCTTCCTTAGAAGTAAGGAGCAGGCTTCCTGACAAAGGTTTGGGAACATTTTCCTTTGGAAGAGGAACCAGCTTATTCTATACTGATAGGATAAAATAGGATCACTGGATCTCGGCAGGTGAAGGTAGATTTCAGATAAACCTTAGAACATTTTCCTAACAATACAATCTGGAAATGAAATCATCATCTCAGAAGGCTTAGTGGTTAAGAGCTCTGCTGTCTGCCGGCCCTGTGGCCTTAAGCAAATGACTAAACATATCTGCGTCTCAATGTCCTCATCTCTGTAATGGGGTTGGTAACAGGCCCTACCTCATAAAGCTAGTGTAAGGATTCAGTGAGTTCTACATGGGGAATGCTTAAAAGCTGGCTCATGGAAAGTGCTCGATAAACGTTAGCGTTTCTCTTTGTCATCATTCCTCCACTATGTTGGATGTGGCAGCTAGATGATCATGTGACAGAAATGATACAGGAAGGAAATGATTCCTACATAGTGTAGGAGGTAAGCAGGCCAGGCATCTCCTCTGAAGATCTATGGGTCCAACAGTAGTACAATGTGATACAATTCAACACAACAGGACACAATGCAGTAGATAGCAAAGCAGTGTTTACCATTTTGAGCAGCTCCCTACTCATCTTCCAGCTGTTGGCTCTTATCATGGCCATTATCAGTATATGATGAGGTAACTGATACCTGTTGGAATCCTGAAAATCTAGGGATGAACTCTCCCACACCTGGCTGGTTTTTCACTTCTCAGAGCCCCTCCTGACACCATTTCTGACACAGTATGGCACAGCATGAGATGTGATCTCGTTCTCATCTCTTGGTGCACGTGTGCCAGACTTTCCCTGAGGTTCAATGTCAGTATCTAGCCATGTCTTCAACATCTTTGTCTCACTGAGAGCACCCACTTGCTGGGCACGAGGCAGGTTCCCAGTACAAATGAGTTGATTGATGGGTTGAAAATAAATGTGCAGTTTTATATGTGATCAGTAGGGGCAAATGACAGCAATGCTTAATTATAGTAAATATCATCATCTATTTGCTTCATTTCCTCTTTAGGTTTGCAATTTTCTATTTTCATTTAATAAGCACATGTCTACATGTTTATTATGCTGCTTCAACTCCTTTTTAGACAAAAAGTATAAATTATAAATAAATAAACAAAATGCCAGACAGGACATCTCATTGAAAGATGGCCTGGATTTTACAGATTTTGGAACCCTAGGACACAGTAGCTTTTGGAAAAGATACAAATGTTCCTTTCCTCATGCCAACCTGCAGCTAATGAATAGCTTATGAGCCAAATCAGGTGAGAGTCTGAAGGACAGGTGGGCGTGAGAAGGTCCAGAGCCAGACCTGATGGGTGTCCATTATGTTCCTAATGGGAGTCAATTGGCTCTAGATGCTGGGGCCAAGCCACAACTCCAGACCAGAGGTGCCATAGAGATTTGCTAAGGATGTAGGCTCTGGACCCACACTGCCTGGGTTCAAATCCTGGCTCCTTCACTTACTATGTGATCTTGGAACAATTACTTAATGTTTCTGTGCCTCAGTTTCCTTATCTGTAAAGGAGTGAATGGTTGAAATTCTTCCTATCTCAAGGTGTTTGAGGATCATTTAATTCCATTAATTTCTTAAGAACACTCTCAATAATGTTGGCTGTCCTCATTCCCTTAAGAGGTACACCCTCTGCTAATAAGTACCGTGCTGTGCTACAGTGTTACCGAGAAGGTCTTGGGGAAGACTCAGTCCCACCATGCACTTGAAGAGTGAACATGCCCTATTTACCATTCTGGAGTCCATGAGATGTAGACAGATATGGAAAGGAAATAAAGTGTTTTAACTGCCCTTTTTCCATTTCCAGGTTAATGAGCTCCAGGAAGTTTACATATCATGACTGTTTTATTCTTTTCATCCATTTTATAGAAATCACCATTCCATTTTTCAACACACTTGACCAGAACTCATGGCCATGAGTTGACCACGTCCTCAACCAGGAACTCTCCTTTGCAAACAATGAATGAACAAAGAAGACGTTCTCAAAGTGTTCTAAAACCCAGAGGAAACCCCTCCCTCTTTTAAAAGAAACAATGAAAAAAACCTTTCCCCCTGTTTCTTTGAGGAGTTGTAGAACCAGGAATGTTTAACGTTAAAATCTGGGGCAAGACCTCATAGTGTTAATGTATTTCTTAGATGATTAAAGGTTTACACTGAGATTTTACATCCAACATACAGACCCAGATATATGCAAACGCCCACACACTTGTAATTATAAACAAGGTATAATACGTGTATACGCATCACTGAAAATAAACCTAATTCACACACCAAAGCACAGAAATGACAAAACATTGATAAGGGTGATTCTAAGAACCCACAAACATCGTGATCAACTCAATGCCAAGTTCTTAAAACTTACTGAGCTGTACTGTTTACAGTGAAACTGTACTCTTTCAGGGTCCATTGCTTTCGCAGAAAACACGTGTCATAGAAGAATTTCAATTGAAAAATAAATTACAGTACTCATCAGGCAACTGCTTTCCATAATATGCTTAATATTTCAATATTAATAGTATTAGAGGCATAGACGTATCCAGTGAATTTGATGTAAATGTCTTTTAAATATTCCCATCACCTTAAGATTTGGAAACATTGCTAAAATATGGAAACAACCTAAATGTCCATCAGTGGGTGAATGGATAAAGAAAATGTGTGTGCGTGCATGTGTGTGTGTGTGTGTATGTATGTATACATACATACATACAATGGAATATGATTCAGCCATAAAAAAAGAATGAAATTTTGCCATTTGTGACAACATGGATGGACCTCGAGGGCATTTATGCTAAGTGAAATAAGTCAGATAGAGAAAGACAAATACCATATATCTCACTTATATGTGGAATCTAACAAAACAAAATAAAAACAAAAACAAACAAAAACTAAGCTCAGAGATACAGAGAACAGATTGGTAGTTGCCAGAGGTGGCGATGGGGCAGCAGGTAAATTGGGTGAAGGGGGTCCAAATGCACAAACCTCCAGTTATAAAATAAATAAGTCCTAGGTACGTAATGTACAGCATGGGGGAAGAAAAAGAAATTACAACATTCATCGTGCAACTGGATTCCTGCCATAATGTACTTAATATTGTACTTCAGTATTAATTATATCGATATTAGAGGCATAGAAATATCCAGTGGGTTTGATGTAAATGCCTTTTAAATATTCCCCCATCACCTTAAACATGTAGCCAGCTCCACTTCCCATCCTCAGGGAGGTTGGAGGACAGGGGGTTAACTCATAGGCTTCTTGTCCCCAAGTGGCATCCCCATCCTAGCCAGCACTCTTTCATTTAGGATCTAGGTCGATGCTTTGGTCATAAAAGGAAGGAGATGAAGGAGCATGGGCATTTCATAAATTTCACACCTGGCCTCCATTGGTCAAAAGAAACCAATGCCTATGACTTGCTGACAGGGAGTAAGTAGTATCAGCTTCATTCTCAGAGGATAATTAGATTGTTATTTTCATTTATGCTGGGACGCCGAAGTAGAGATGATGCTGTTATTTCACTTGCACATTGCTTAATTTTTTGCATATTGAGATTAGATTGTATTCCAGTCCAACCAATATACCCATTTTGACTTCTCCCACCCTATACCCACCTCGACCTTATCAGCAGTTCCAAAAGATTCACTAAAAATAGAGTATTTCCTTTATGAATTAAAGACTGTGGGGCTCAGCCAATGATTTATTTTTTCCTTTCCCTGTGCATATTCGCCTTCATATTTCTCACTCCTCCTCTCCCGTTTTGGAGACCCTATCGCACTCCATCACACGTGGTTTCCTAGGAGACACGCTCACAGCCAGGAACCCCAAACTACACATTTCCATTTTCCTCCCCAGCTCCTCTCCCAGGAAGCTTTAGCTAATGAAACAAGGTGTAAATACATCAGTACTTTTAAAAATTACTCTATAAATTACTCCACCGATTTCATACTCATTCACGGAAAGACCCTGTAATTGCCAACTACAGGGTTTTTCTAAAGCAATCTCAGTTTAGAATCACACCTTAGTGATAGCCTAGGGATTTCACATGCTGGTCAGAGGCGAAGACCAAGGTTATTGAAATACCTTGACTTCCCAGTTCGAAGCTCCTTGAGGTAGTTCTGGTAGCTTATTTGCTGGCACACCCCCTGTGCCTGGGAGGGTTTCTGCCCTTTGTAGGAGGATGAATGTCTGATTAGAGGAAGAAAACCTTCTACAAGGAGAGCAGCCCATCCTCCCTGTAACCCTTTCTCCCTCCCTCCCTCCAACCTCCAGGGTATGCTTCTTAGAAATGCTGTAGGTTACTTTTGGAGATGTTTAATTAATTTCTTTTCTCCTTATATTTTTCTTTCCTTTGTTTTAGAAAGGCAGCAGGCTCCTGTGCCTCTCACTTCAGGAAAGTTTCCACCCCAGCCCAAAGGAAGAAGTTGCTTGCAGGACACGTTCTACCCCAGTTTCTAGTTTCCTAAAACCCAGCTCGTTGAAAAGATGTTGCCAGGATTCCCAGGGGGAGAAGGGAGAGAGAATGGGACTCTGGGCAACACAAAGAGAAGGCAATGTAATGCATTCATGCCGTCTCTTAATACACCAGAATTTGCCAAAAAATAAATAGATATGTAGCCAAACCAGATATATCCATGTGTTCCCATTAGAGAAGTCTAAAGAGAGTAACTCAGCCAGTGAAATGGAAATAAAAATATCTGGTCGGCATCTTGGTTGCACTGACCAAAGGGGATACCTGGGGACAAATGTCTTCCTTCTGGACGCCCTTTGTTGAGCATCTTGGACTTAAGAATGTAGAGAAGAGAGACTCCCCCAGCCTGCGATGCAGATAGAGGTGAGGTGGTTCCATGTTCCATGAGAGTAGAGATCTTTACCCCACTCTCTGGTGGAGCCCCAGGAAGAAGGCAAGATCCGAGGGGGAGATGGCAGCAAGGGGCTCCTGGGAATGCTGGACCCTGGGCACTAGGGTTCCAGACCTTGGCAAAGACTCCTGGGCCCCACACAAGGCAGGGAAGCAGAGAGCTACACAACTTGCCTCATGGAGGCAGGACATTGAGCAGTCAGTGGTGGCCGTGATGAACTGGAGGAAAGAGGTCTTTTTCCATTTTCCACGCACCACGTAAAAAGAGTGATGAGAGTAATCCCTGCCCATCTACAGGGGTGAAAACTCAGATTCAAATTAATTCAATTTGAGAAAATAAAGCAATGGACACTCTTGTGCACCTACGCCTTGTAGACAGACTAAGATTCAAATCTGTTACATATAGATGCTAACTTTTATATGTTGTCTCCTGAATGACTTTCTGGATAAAGCCAGAAGATAGAGATGGTATATACCAAACATGAGTGCTGAAACTCGCCTTCTGCACTCATGACAGGCATGATTAATCAATCACTCACTCTTTTCCCAACTGCACATGCACAGATAGAGTCACAGGAACATCAACACGGGGACCCAGGCAGCCACAGCAACCAATGACAATGGTACAAAATAGGAATCCTATTTACCGTTCCCAACATAGAGTGAGGCCATACCAATGTGTCAAAGGGGGTGTCACTCATAAAGGGTCATTCCCAGTGTCAGTTATCTGAGAGAAGAAGAGGGTCATCGTACAAAAAATACAACTCAATAGGCATGCCTTCATGTGCCTGTTTCCCTCTTTTCCCTTGTTCTGGGTCATAGGGAAGTGCATTCCCAGGCTCACTGGCTGTTGGCTTTGCCAATGGGAAGTGGTGAGGGAAGACTGGAGGGAGATGCCTTTCTCTCTGAACTTGTAGGGCTGCCTCTCCTTGGCTGTCTCTCCCTCCATGAACTTGGCTCCTCCCAGGCAGGCTCCACTGGGACCCTAACTCCTGACAGCTGGCTCAGGCTGGTGCACTCAGGTAACCTCACTTCCTCCCTGTGTCCCTACAGCCTTATGGGGGAGATGGTGGCTTCCTGCTGTCACTTCACCATCCCCTGCTCAGCTTCTCACCTCTTCCAGCACCTGGGTAAGCAATTCCCTGTCTTAAATGATCTGGGTTTGAAACACTTGACTGGACCCAACTGAAACAGGAAGTAACAGACAGGAAGTGGTCCCAGAGAGGTTGGGCACGGAGGTTCTGTCTCTCTCTTGACCTCAAGCTCCAGGATATGGATTTTGAGAGCCTCCGGCAGCTTTGCAGGAACTGCAGGTAATGAAGAAGGAAGGCCTCTGCCAAAGAAGGGGACAAACAGGAGCCTCCACAAGGACTGAAGATGAGTGACTTACTCCTCCCAACAGAGATGACAAAGTCACAGGGAAATGTTCCATCTGGGTCTCAGCTATACCAAGAGATTTGATTTCTCTTGAGAAATGTGTGAACCCCTTTCAAGGACAACCTACTCCCAGACTTCCGGGGCCGGCTTCACTTCTTTTTATAATAATTTTAGTTACTTAAATGTTTGCAACCATTAAAAAAAGATATCTTTTTATGCTTAGAGTTCTTATATAACTAAAATGTCAAATTTGTAAATTAAATACACACATATATGTGTAAAATCAATAAAATTCAAATTAACATCGTTGATTTAAACTGATGATATTTTTTGGCTGAAACGAAATTGCTGCTCTCAGCATGAATATGTTTGACCCAAACACGGTGGGTTCTTTCGAGTGTGGCACGCCGAGATTACCACGTGTGGTCTGAGAAGTCAATTCTCTTCTCATTTTTTTCCTGCTCAAACCTCTGCAAAACCTCTAATGATACAGGGTGATGCCCTTGGCCCTGCATGTGGCAGAACCACATCATCTGTTACTAAGTAAATCTCTGCTCTTTCCTCATTAGCCTGAAAGAAATACAGTGGCTGGTACAATCGTGGGCCTGTGCTTGGGGCAGTCATCAGATGAGGCACAGTCCTCTCCTACTGTTTGTGTTTTGAAGATTATTGGGTTGAAATGTAAAATAACAATGCTCACAGAGGCCCCCTCAGAAGCAGAACTGGCAATAGTGTCTCTGAGGCCAGCCTAGTAGTGATGGCAATAAATACTGAGCAATTCCTCTGGGAAGCTGGGCCTCCAGAAAAAGGAATAGAAGCTTGGAGGATTAGCTGCCATCTCTTTCCATGTGGAGATTCTCCTTCCATGGACAGCCTTAAAGGAGGTGGGCTTGGCTTTAGTACCAGTCTAGCAGGTTTCCTTATAGTTTTATGAATTTTATGCAAAGAAAATTTCTTTTTCTGTATGTGCTCTCTTATGTAAAGGACAGAGCAAAGGAGCACATATAAAAAACCCCAGTAAAATCAAGTCACCCCAGATCAGGGCATACTGATTAATGCCATAAATACATATATACATACATTAGTGACATATATTAATGCCATATATATAATGCAATGCACAGTAGGGAGGGCACTGGGATATTGGGATGATGACATTGAAAGTACATGCGAGCTGGAAGCAACTTAAATGTCCATCAGCAGATGAATGGACAAAGAAGATGTGATACACATATACAATGGAATATTACTCAGCCATAAAAAAGAATGAGGTAATGTCATTTGCAGCAACACGGGTGGACCTAGAGATGATCATACTAAGTGAAGTAAGTCAGACAGAGAAAGACAAATACCATATGATATCACTTATATGTGGAATCTAAAAAGAAAAAGATATAAATGAACTTATTTACAAAATAGAAATAGACCCACAGACATAGAAAAAAAACTTATAGTTACCAAAGGGAAAAGAGGAGGGGGAGGGATAAATTAGGAGGATGGGATTAACATATACACACTACTATACATAAAATAGATAACCAACAAGGACCTACTGTATAGCATAGGGAACTATACACAATATTTTGTAACAACCTGTAAGGGAAAAGAATATATTTTTATATATGTATAACCAAATCACTGTGCTGTACAGCTGACACAAACATGATATTGTAAATCAACTGTACTTCAATTTAAAAAATAAATAAATAAAATTTTTAAAAAAGGAGAGAATGTATACGTTAGAGTAGAATGACAGCCGATGGAGGTTTTGGAGGGAAGTAATCAAATCTCTCTCTTACTTTCATCCTCAAGACATAATGCAACAAGTATAATAAATGTTGTGTATATAGACAGAAACATTTATGCTGTTTCTGTTCTTGGCATCATCCTTAATTGTACACAGATATGCCTAACAAAGAACACAGTGAAGAGAAAGGTGTAATACAGGGAAATAAAATGTGTTTTGATGGTCACTGTCTTTTCAGAGCAATTTAGTAAATGTTAGGATGTTCACACCTCCCAGCCCAGAAATTCCCCTCCCGGTGTAGACACTGGGGAAACTTTCTCCTATGAGTTCAAGGAGATGTATATAAGGATGGAGAGTGCAATATTGTTTGCAATGACTAAGAAAAGAAAGAGAATGGATATAGGACTTGTGGTAGATTCATGCACTGCTGTTCTCTAGCAATTCCTTCAGGAGGGAAAATGAATGACCTACAGCTGTACACATCCATGTTGGTGACGTGCACACACAAACTGTTGAGTGGAGAGAACAAGTCACAGAAGGTTCATATACTTAGGCACAATTTCTGGAAAGCACTAAAATACACATATAATATCACTGACCTTTTATTATAAACATTGGTCGTAAAAATATAAATAAAGTTATAAAATGGACGTCACGTCTGGGAAGGTAAGGAGAGGGATAACGCCCTATTAGCAATGTTTTATTTCTTAATCTGGGTGACACACGTATAGTTATATAGGTCTATACTCTTTATGTGTTTTTGTATACCTGAAATAAGTCATGATAAATCAGGCATTTTAGCAAATCTGCCATCTTACATAAAACTCAACTCTGCTTGGAAAATACTTCAATGGAAACCTTTGAAGCTTTCATAGACTCCTAGATGTTCCTGGACCACAGCTTGTAAACCTGAGCACAAGCCTTGCCCGATGATCTCACTGGGTCCATCAAAGAGTCTCATTAGTCCATCAAGACCCTCCCCATGAAAACATTAGTCTGTAAGGCAAAAGGTAGTTTACAGCAATCTGGATACATGTTTTCTTAGAGCAAATGCACTCATGCCAAAGCAGCTGGTTGCGTTGCTGTGGTTGGTTCATTTGTTTAATAGAGGTGAAGCTCCTGGGAGCAGAACAAAGGAACATGTGTATTTTCACGGACAAAACTCACCACCCCTTGGGAGCCTTGGGGCTCAGCTCTGAAAGCTGCAGTGAACTGACTCTAAAACCAAGTGGCAAAGCAACCCCCCTCTTCTCCTTGAAGGAGGTCCCATGTATCAGATCGACCTAATAAGACAGCATCCACAGTGTTTGCTCTGACGCTGTAGGAACTGACCTTACATGGAGAGCCTTTAAGTCTTCTCCATGGCTCCTGGTCTGTCTCTGTGCCCAAGTGGAGCCCAGGACCCACTGTAATCTGGCTTGTCCTTTACTCTTCTTCCTGAGGAACCAGATCACCTGTATACCATACTCATAACACCACCAACCATATCACAGATTTGGGAGGCATTTGGTATGGTGGAAGGAATGTGGGATCTGAGGCCAACTAAGGGGTCAGATCCTGGCTCTATCCCCATCATGGTTGTGGGGTCTTGGGAAAGTTACTTGACTTTCTCAAGCCTCGGTTTCCTCAGCTTTAAAATAGGAATGAAAACACCTAATCATGTGCTAATCACAGTGGGTGGAACTGAGCAGATGGCATCGTTGGCGCCATCGTACTGGAGTTTGGCCAACACCAGCACTGACATAGCTCCTGCTGCAGCTGAGCCCCGTTATTCCAGCTGCGGTGGAGACACCCAGGCTTTTTGCATCTGGCACCCAAACATCTGTAGGTGAATGTTAGCGATCCAAGGGACAGCACGCACAGGACATGAGGCAGATACTGAATGAATGAAATGATAATTCTGCATCTGGCCAAACTTACTATCCATGTGGGACAAGCCTGAGAGCTTAACCCTTAGATGGTGGTCTTGCCTTTTTCCACAGTGAGCTGTTGAACACCTTAGTGTGACGTGTACGGGGCAGGGGTGGGGTGGTATATGGGTGCAATAGTGGAGACGTGGGAGAAGGAGACCTAACTCTGACCTCAGTTCAGGAAAGGATTCATGGAAGAAGTGACACTTGAGTTATCTGGGGGAGACCTACAGAATTTTTAGGCAGACAAGGAGGAGAGCTGAATCTAGGCACGAGACTCAACGTGTGCGAAGGCACAGAGGACAGGGAAGCCATGGATTTGGGTGAAGCGTCAGTAATGCTACGCAGAACATCCCAGGGGGCAGCGGCAACAGTATGCACTGAACAGGTAGGGAGGGGCCTGATTAGGAGACAGGCTGAGACCTGAGACCTGGGACGCTTTGCTGCAGTGCTTGCACCTGGACAAACGTCTCCTTGAGCAACAAAGTACAAAGAAACTATAAGGGACTAAAAATAACTGCATGCATGCGCAGTTGGGGCAAATTATGGACAACAAGATACAAAAAGACCAAAAACCCAACTGGTACTTCTGAAGAGCCAAGAGCAAAAGCAGGGTACTGCGCATGCCCCCTGCACTCAACACCTCCAAAGGTGTGGGCAAAACACCTAAGCCACCCCTCTGACCACACCCCTGGACCCGCCCCTACCCTCACCCCATGTAAGGAACAAGCTCATCCCCCCCTCAGGGAGCGAGCAAGGGAACCTGTTACTGGTTCTCGCTCCCCTCTGCTGCAGCAGAGGCCCAATAAAGCCTTGCCTGAATTTCTTGTCTGGCCTCTTATCAATTACTACTGATTAAGGAGGCCAAGGACCTTGGTCGGTAACAACTATCTGAATGTCACAGTAGGGGGGATAATTTTCTTTGTAGGCGATGGGAGCAGCTAGAGAAGAATTTTGAGAAGAAAAATGACATCATTGGGTTTGTGTTTAAGAACAGTGGCTCTACCAGGAATAAATTGATGCACTAGAAGGAGGGAGTCTTGGAGACCAGAAGCCCAGCGAGGAGACTCCAGCAAGAATTCAGTCAAAAGATGGCCACTCGCACTACAACTGTGACCACGTGGATAAAGAGGAAGGAAAAGACACAAGATACAGCGCAGAGATGAGACACCAAGACGTGGAAACTGATGGGATGTGAAGAGTCAGTGGGGAAGGAGAGGGTGTAAAGACCAGGTCTTTGGCTTGAGCCTGGATGGAGGGGGCTTCCACTTAGTGAGATGGGGACACAGAAGGAGGAGGAGCTTGAGCGGGTAACGATGAGTTTATGCTTATATTAAGTTAAAAATGTCTCCAGAATATCCAGGGGGTGAAGAAAACAACAACAACAGAAACAAACAACTACTTGGATGTGTAGCCATGAAACTTGAGAGGGAGTTGGGGGCTGGGGGTAGGGATCCTGGAGGCCTCACAATCAGGGTCAGCAGGGCCAAGAACTTGGATTCCGTTGTTTGGGGATGGTGGAGGAAACTGTTCCCCCGGCTGACGATACCTCTACATAGACTGCCCTGGTGTCTGCAGCAACCAGCTACAGAAAATCCTTACAGGAATGCGATTAAACCAAAGGCAAAGACCTGAAACAACACTTGGAATGGCAAAAAAAAAAAAAAGAGAGAAACTCAAGATTAATGTTAAATTGACTGGGAGGAAAGTGTGGAAAACAACCCTGTGAACCACTTAGAACTGTTCTGTTCCCTGGTGTCCACATGTCCCCTCTGACCTGACCCCCGTCCCTCTTGCACAATGAGGGCATTGAGCTCATTCATTCTTTGTGTGTGGCCATTAGCCTTCACTGTAGAGGTCAAAGCACTCTGGGCATTCATCCCACCAAATATGTTTGTACCGGAGCTCCCGGGCTGTGTCAAAATCCCAGTGACAAAGCAGCACTGGGGAGAGCCGACATTGTCAAAATAACCTGTTAGAATAGCAATTGCAATTTACCAGTATAGACCAATCCCAGCTGTAGGCTGTACCAATAAATCAGTTAGAGATGCCCTAGAATCTAGCACTGTGGCCACCAACCACGTGTGTCTATTGAGCCTTTGAAATGTGGCCAGTCTGGGTCAAGACGTGCTGTAAGCATTAAATGCACACCAGATTTTGAAGACAGTACAAAAAAAGAATGTAAAATATCTCATTCATAATGTTGATATTGATTACATGGGGAGAGGATAATATATTAGCTATATTTTGCTAAATAAAAGATATCATTAAAATTACTCATAGCTGTGTGTGTGTTTTTTTTTAATGTGTCTACTAGAAACTTTAAAATTACACCTGTAGCTCAAATTATATTTCTATTGGCCAGCACCAAGTTAGAGAACTTGCATACTCTTCACTCCTTGTCATATACTACAGCATATCCTCGGCACATACTATGCTTTTATCCCTAACATTGAAAACAAAGTAACTTAGAGTAAATGTTAATATCCTTCCAATCTATCCGTAATAGACATGCCCAAGAGCCCTACCCAAGAGCTAGCCATGATTTACTTAACCTGTAAAATAAATTAAAAGTTGTTTTATAGCCTTTAGGAAGATATCTAAATCCTACTCCATTTCTTACACTGGCATTGGAATCATTTTCAGAAGCATCAATTTTGAAAGTGAATGACAACTACACACACACACACACACACACACACACATAATATGAATCTCCCACCAAAAATCTGTAGAGACAGAAGAATAATAGAAAGTCCATGTATGTACTTGGGGCTATTCTAGTTCTCAAAACAAATTGTTTAAGTAAGGACTTTGGTCTTTATCAAATTTCATAGTATCCTACGTTGTGTTTTCTAAACTGCTTTCCCCAGCGCTAAATACAGTGTCTGACTTGGAAATCTTAGGGGAAATGACTACATTTCAGCTTCCTCATTTAGAAAACACGTTGGAGTTCACGCTCTTCACGTAAGACAAAGGCAACCTTCCAGGACTCAGTAGGATCCTCCCTGAGGCATCTTTATCCCTTTGAAGACACTCAGTTATCACCATTAACATAATTCCCTTTGAATACCAACGTGGAGTTAATTTATCCAATTGCTATCATCCACTTGTATTAAAAAGCATCGCACTTAGTGAAAAGGAATGTGCCCTTTGGAAACAGCATTTGCCCCTGCTTCCAGCTTCTAGAGTGTGTGCTCAGATTGTTTTCAAGGAAAGGGATTGGGTTGCTTTGTCTGGTTTGTGGCCCTTTAACCCGTCCCCTTTTGTCTGTACAACCTTGACAGAAGGAAATGAGTTTATTCCCTGACACTTGATCCGAGCGCTTATTCCATCCTTGTAGGGCGGACAGGTAAATGAGACAGAAGAACTGCCGGGTTACTTTCTCCTGCTCGGCAGCTTCGCTGTTAAGAGAACCCTTCTCCTGCTGGGAATGCACCAAACAGATCTGACCAGAAAATTAACAGAATTACCACAAATAAATCAACTCCCTATTTTTTTTGGTATCAGAAATGCTCAAAAATCCTCATCTTACACCCTCCCCTCCCTCAATCATGTTAACATTTACCTGCCACACTCATATTCCAGTTTAATTATACGGCATGAGGTCAGGGGCTTGAGGGCCCTCATCTGTCTTCTTTTTCCCAAGTATTCAATACAAGTGGAGCTTGGCTTACCAGCCCCTGCGAGTGGCCACCTGGGGCCCTGTTATCTCATCTGATGAAGCCAGTGGTCCATGCCTTTTCTCATTCCACAGGGCCATCCAGGCGGCCTCCTCTGTGACTTCATAAAATCTCCTGGGCCAACAGGAATTTTGTTGGTACACGATGAAAAAGGACCAACTATGGTTTTGAAAGCCCAACAGTTGCCAGGCTGTTTCGCGGTCTGTTCCTGGCTCTTTCACCTGCCTTCTGGGGCATGGAAGGTGGAACAAGCCTTGGGTCCTGCATTTGCCCATGTCTGGTCTCCAAGCACCAAGCCCTCACTGTTGGGAAACAGGAGGGCTGTTCCGTCTGGGGAGACCCAGCAGATGCACCCCTCTGCCTGTTCCCAGCTCTCTCCTCCCAGGGGGCTTGTAACCACTGCAGTAAAGATCACATAAGATAATGCACGTTCAACTTTACAAGATCTAAAGCACAAAAGAAAGACTGTGCTTTCATGAAGGTGTCAGTGAAGAGATGACAAAACCAAAACCTGGGGCAGAAAAGTGATTTTCTCGAGGTCCTGGAGAGGAAACATTTCAGCTTAAGCTGAATCTACAGTCTTTTCCTCTAAACAATCTCCCTATCATAATTATTTTTTGTGAAAGGCCTGACAGTAATGAGAGCTGATTTACGCTCCAAAGGCATCTGTTTTATTCTGAGCTCTTGGAGCTGCACCTTGACAGGCAAGGCCCTGACTTCACAGGGATCTTGCAGGTGGGAGGGGCTTTCCTTCTGTGTTTCAGCTCGAAGATTGATGGTCTGCCTTTCCTACTTGTACTCATGACTATGACCATTCATTCCAAACACTTGTCACATGACTTGCATTTCTGTATATATTCATTTATATATTTGTTCACACACTGATACTAGTAATAGCTAACATTTATTATGGCGTGCCAAGACCCTATAGCAATTATCTTATATACTTCTCACAATAACCTACGGTATTGGTCCCCTCACTGTATGCATTTTATGCATGAGAAAACTAGGCTCAGGAAATTACACGCTAGTCAGTGGCAGAGCTAGAGTTTGAACCACAAGTTCTACAGGAGCTAAAGTAGTCTGCAGTCTGACCAGGAGAGGCTATGGTGACTCGTGCATCTCCTCTCATTAACCAGGTAAATTGTCCTATGGTCCCCAACTTCCTCTCCACAATTCACAGATTCCTCAAAAGAGGTTGTTTGAAAAAAGAATAAAGTTGTTTCTTGTTCTTACCCAACTGAGTTGAGGGATTCAATAAATGCACTACAGTAGCTCTTTGTAAAGGAATCTGATGCATGCCTCATAAACAAACCTATTTCTGGTCTTATTGGCTTTATGGTGAATATTCACAGCATCATAAAAACAGGGCATGTCTCAAAGTCTCCTCCTGGCTTCACAGGTAGGATCATCCTTACCTGTCTTAGAAGCTTCTAGATTAGAAACTGTATAAACCTTTCTCAGGAAAACATTTTGATGTCAAGAAACATTGCCTTGAATTTAATCTACAGCTGCCATGTTTCAGCTCCAGCAGTTTTCCTCTTCTTCAAGTCTCCATTAAGATAAAGTATAGCCTGTCATTAGCTGGTGAATAATCTTGTGTATATTTAATGTGTTTGAAAGTAATCATCAAGTCCCCCCTTAGTCTTCCCAACTCAGACTACACCATTCTTTAGTCTGTACTGACTTCCAGTTCAGAGAGTTCTTTAAATGGGAGATTCCAATATTTTATCAGAATCTCTGCATCAAGCAGGTAGAACACAATGAGTCACTTCAGACACTCTCCTCCATGGAGTCCTGGCAAAGTCTCAAGCAGCCTTAGCACAATTCTAAGTGACTTGAAGGATTTCCTATACTGTATGATAATTGATCTAAAGAGCCAGAGAGCCTTTGTACTCGTTTGATTCTTTCTTTTGCTCTCTGTATTGCCTGTAATTTTAGGATGTTCACATCTTACATGTGTTTCTAATGTGCTTCCAAAAGTGCAGTGTGGTGGAGAAGGATCGTCCTTGAACTAACAGCAGCTGCTGCGTGGGGTACTTACCCTGGGTGCACAAGAGCCAGACACAATTCTTGTGTTAATTTCAATTGCTTACACTTTATCAGCTCAGCTTACCTTTCTCCTCAGTATCCCTTTCATAAATGGCCTGATCCTTTCAGAATGACTTCCCTTAGATATCTACCTTATGCCACAGATCAGAAGTCATTCCTTCAAAAAAAGTAACTGAAGTGCAGTAAATGACACAATATCTTTGAGGCAGAAATTAGGGAATCAGACATAAATAGCACCTTCTCTGGGGAGTTAGCTAATTATAAATGGAGAGCAGATAATAAAGGCAAGAGTATCACGGTATTCTAAAAACCTGAGTTAGCACACAGGAGTTACTAAGCTGTCAAACTAAACTTTTTAAAAGTTAATACTCCATCCTTTGTAGAGAAGTTAATTTCAATCTATTTACAGTGCAAGTGCTTGATAAAACATATCTGTAATGTTGGATATAAAAGATGGACCTCCCATTTCTCAAAAAATGAAAAATAGAACTACCATATAATCCAGAAATTCCACTTCTGGATATTTATCCAAAGGAAATGAAATCACTAACTCAAAAAGATATCTGCACCCCTTGTTCATTGCAGCCTTATTTACAAGAGCCAAGACATGGAAGCAACCAAACTGTCTATCAGTGGATAAATGGATGAAGGAATTGTTTTAGGGCTTCCCTGGGGGCGCAGTGGTTGAGAATCCGCCTGCCAATGCAGGGGACACGGGTTCGAGCCCTGGTGTGGGAAGATCCCACATGCCGCGGAGCGATTAGGCCCGTGAGCCACAATTGCTGAGCCTGCGCGTCTGGAGCCTGTGCTTCGCAACAAGAGAGGCCGCGATAGTGAGAGGCCCACGCACCGCGATGAAGAGTGGCCCCCACTTGCCGCAACTAGAGAAAGCTCTCGCACAGAAACGAAGACCCAACACAGCCATAAATAAATAAATAAACAAATAAATAAATAAAAGAAATTTTTTTATATATATATGCATATAAAATGAAATACTAATCAGTCATAAAAACGAAGGAAATCCTGCCATTTGTGACAACACGGATGGAACCTGAGGGCATTACGCTAAGTGTGATAAGTCGGACAGAGAAAGATGAATGTTGTATGATCTCTCTCATAAGTGGAATTAAAAAAAAAAAAACTCACAGAAAAAGAGATCATATTTGTGGTCACCAGAGGCAGGGAACGGGGGAGGGGGGATTGGAGGAAGGCGGTCAAAAGGGACAAACTTCTGGTCATAAGATCACTAAGTACTAGGGGTGTAACGTACAGCATGGTGAAAACAGTGAACATTGCTGGATGTTATATTTGAAAGTTGCTAAGAGTGTAAATCTTAAAAGTTTTCATCACAAAGAAAAACATTTTTTGGTAACTATATTAGGGGCTGGATGTTAAATAAACTTATTGTGATGATCATTTTGAAATGCATACATATGCCATTATGCTCCACGCCTTAAACGTATACAGCGTCATGGTATGTCAATTACATTTCAGTAAAAAGGAAAGGAAAAACCAGAAGACAGACCTTTAACCAAGCCATCTTCCTTTCCCTCCTTCCTCTCCCCTTCCCTCCCCTTTCTTCTCCTCCTCTCTCCTCTCCTCTTGCGAATTTTGTAGCAGGCACTGGCAAGCAGGAATCACCAGAAGCTGAAAATGAGAGGAATTTTTTTGCCAGCTTCATTCACTGGAGGCAGTGCACAGAGTATTAACGAGAATTATGAAAGTTGGGAGATTAAAAATCAAATTAAAAAAGGACACTTTTAAAAAGTGCACAAAGAAGATTAATTATAAAATTCTTTCCTTGACCCCTCCTAGGAGAAATGACTCAATCGGTGCCCCTCTTTCTTTTCCTTCCCCCAGCCTCTGCAAACATCATTTGTCATGGTTAGAATTCTGAGACCTGCGTCGTGGCCTGCCAGGAGGCCAGTCACAAGTATATCCATCAGCCTGGAGACGCTCTGAGACTGCATTATATATAAAAGGAAGAATAAGTAGTGTACTCAAGTGAATCCAGCCACAAGCCAAAAGCTGCTGTAAGTCCCCGCATCACTGACAACACACTGACTGTGACGTGGGGAGGCCAGCTGCCACCCTGTCTGTTTCCAGGTATGTCAAGTGTGGCCACCACCCAGGAGACCCTCGTGCTCAGGTGCCCTCTTTGCAAATGCCTTAATTTGAACACTCGTGAACATTTTGCCCACCTCCTTTTGCCACTTCCAGTTAATCTCATGCATATTTATGTGCCAATTATGCAAATCCCAAGATAAAAATGCATTAAGCACCCATGATTTAGACTGGTTAAGTCTATTACACGGCATAATGAAATTAGTGCCTGATGTCCAATTTACTTCAACACTTGCTTTAAACTGTCAGTAAGTTATTAAGTAACCATAACACATCAAAATTTAGCGCTAGGAGGCTTTCTCTGTCCAACCCATCGGGATACTCTGAAATCAGAAACTTCCAGCTAAATCCTTATGAAAGGGGGAAAATATCCCAGAATAGACTTAATGAGACACAACGTGGATCAAAGTGTAAGAACGTCAACCCACTGCCGCTGATCTAAATCTTTGGATACACTTTTAAAAATCACTGGGTAATTTCAACAACACAGGACAGGGCAATTAAGGAACCAAAGCTGAGACCCACCAAAGGGATATCCTTTTGACTTCTACACAGTGAAGTCTTGTTCCCTAAGTCATGATGATATTGGAAGTTACCAAATTCAAATGCAATTTGAATCTTCAATATGGACCTATCGATTTCCAGAGTCAGAAGGAAAGAGACTTAAAAAGAATTCACAGGAGCAATTTAATCCACACACACAAATCTCATGAAACCTAAAAATTAGTGGGTTGGAGTAACAGTCGGTTTGCTATGTAGAGATTCTATGTTTGAACTCTAGCGGGAGCCTTCCCCCCGGCCCCGGCAGTTTCAATATTCATTGTGTGATATAATGGTTAAGGAACAAGCCATGATGTGAATTAAACTGATAAACATAATATACGAGTAGTCTGACCCACTGACATCCATTTCTCCCATTTTCATCAGCCTCCAGTGTGACTGACGCAGTGTTTAGGTTCTGACTCATTTGCATTGGGAACTCGCCTCCAAGTCTATGAGACTTGTACTTGCATTAAGGTTATGAGTGCAGATTCATAGCTCTGACGGGAGCCTGACCGTGCACAAGACCACGGTAGAGGGTCAGTGGCAGCAATTTCAAAAGCTGGCCAAACGAACAGATTTTCATGCCATCCTCTAAAGTAGTCACACCCCACCCTGTCAGTAAAGAGACACAGGAATCCAATGCCATTTGCCATTCTCTTTGCAGTGCTGGACAACATGGGAAACGATACCTGCTGTTTCCACAGCACCTTGGATTGAGGTACGCTGCCTGCAACCAGAATAATGTCAGCTATGTGCTCCAAGAGAGCAAACGGGTCACAGAGGGGATCTTGCAGGAGATCAGCTGAGGCTGTGATTAGAAACTTTGGTAACCAACTCACTTGGGGCGATCCTTCTAATGAATGACTGTCAAATGACTGGGGAACACGACGGGGAAATGGGGAATTCTCCCGAAGGATGGGAGGCTTTCATGCTTAAGATTCTAGTTCTAACATCCCCTTAAAACATTGTGGTCATGCTCATTAACTAGCAGGGGAAAAAAAAATGTTCAATGACAAAAGCGTCTATTTGTGTTGGAATCACTAAATGGAGCATCAAAGAGATGAGGTAAATCAAAGCCTTAATCTTTTGGCTTCAACTCTGCTGTGTGGTTTTGGAGCCAATTTCCCTCTGATTTTTTGGAAAGGTAGTATTTCTAGCACGATTTAGAACTTTTGGCACACCCATTTAGAGTTATATGTGGATACACTAGATATCAAATCGACTCCTCATCATCTGAGCTTTTAATGCCCCATCTTCACGGCATTCCCTCTTTCAAGTGAAAAAAACAAACTCCAGCCGGGAGAACAAGTTCCCAGACCCTCCGGGAGACGGGAGAGCTGTTTCCCACGAGCGTCTCTAAATGTTGCAGGACCGAGTTCTAGGCGGCAGGCTAGTCCAGTGCACTGGACTCTTTTCCGCGGGTCTGGTAGTTCTCTGAGAACGCGCTGGCTTCCAGAATGCATTAACCTACTTTCCACTGAGAATTCCCTTGCCCTCTTGCTCTAGAGAAGAGGAGGAGGAAAGAGGATATTTCGAGTGCGAGCTGGGCATGCTCTCCTTTAAAACGTGTTACTCCTTCTGCTAAACAGCAATAGAGAAATCGGTACTTCCTGCAATGAACAGCTCTGAGGGCTGCACAGCCTCCAAGGAAGAGTGACTGAAAATCCTGCTAAAATATGGCTGTCTAATCACCGAGAGGAGAACTCATTTACTAAGATTCCCATTGTCCACGCTGACAGATGGTTTTCTCCCCCCTGCTTTCCCCTTCCTCCTGATCAAGCTGCCTTTGAGGCGAGCCTATTCTTTGAGAGATCCAGTTGCATTCGCCAGCCTAGTTCTGAAACAAGACAAAAGCTCTGCGAGCCTCCCATTCACCGAGGCTTCGGGCACCTCAGCGGCCTTTTCTGTACCTCCAAGCGCAATCAAAAGGAATTGAGATCCAGTCTCCTTACCTTCGTCCTCATCGGAGACAGGAGCCCTTCCATTTTGGCGGAATCCTCATGCCAGCTTCCCTCGCCTCCAAGTTATTCTCTCTGCCCGCAGCCCTTAAGCATCCCACATGAAAAGAGCCATGCCAGGAGTTGCTGGTCACTCCCCTCTCCCCGGTGGTGGCAGGGAACTGCCACCCCGTCTAACTTGAATCCCCAGTGCCTGGGGAAAAGCCCTGTTCCTGGAGAAGCCTGCTCCTTTCCTCACCCTCTTCCCTCCCTCTTTCTCTCTCTCCCGCGCTCTCTCTCCCCTCCCTCTCTCTCCTCCCTCTCTCTTTCCATAATCTGCCTACAGCTCTCTGTGTCCCAGCCTCACTTGACAAATGATTCCTGTCTTAGGTACTGCATTTGAGCCAAGAAAAGTGATCTGCACCAAAGCACAGGGGCATCTCACCCAGGACAGGAGGCGAGGGGGGCTGAGCTGTGCCCGGGCAGCCCCCGGCTCCCCAGGTTTGGCTCCACGGTCGCTCTCTCTAGAGCTGACAGCCTAAGGCACTGCTGGAGCTGTTCATTCATTCATTCCTCTTTTAAGGAACGGACCCTGACAGCCTTGCATCCATGGTGGCAAGGCTCATGTAAAGGTTGCCACCATTACCCAGCTGGTGTTCTGGCTGGTGCGCAGAAAGCCGAAAAAGAAATCTCACCACTTGGATATTTCTAGGTTCCCGTTTTTCAGCCCAGTGTTGACATAACATCTGGATAGTTAACTGGGTTTTCTCGCTGTTTGACCAGATGTGCACAAGCATATAGGCAAAGCCTCTTCTTAGGAAAAGTTTCAGAAGCAGATTTATGGACTCGGTTCCTGAACAGCTGAGCATGAAATATTAAGTGTGTGTGTGTGTGTGTGTGTGTGTGTGTTGTCCAGGACTCCACATAAACCAGGACTGAGTGTTTCATTCAGCCTTGTTGGTCCCTTGTAAAAAGTAGACAGTGAAAAAGTATTGCCAAGACCTGGGTCAGGGCACAATGAAATTGAAAAAGATGAGGGTTTCTGGAACGTTTTCATGCTTGAGAAATTCTCTGTGTGGAAATAATTCGAAATCTCTACATCATATATACATGTGACACACGCATACCGTATGTGACCTCAGCAATGATATTTAAGGCTGATGCCCCCTGTCCCTTGGATGGAACTTGCCTCTCTATCTGCTGCTTTTATGCCTGACTCTTGATACATCTCCAAGATGGGGCAAGCCGCATGCTGACCTCCAGATGGTGTCAGAGGTTGGTCCTCTTACCCAGCCTCTTCCTTCATTTGTGTTCTTCATCCTTGATGAACCCGTGTTTTCTCCTCCAGTTCATACACCTGCATTCTAAAGAACCCCAGGGTCTACGCCAACTCTATCACCCCCTGATTCCTCTCCCTGGCTGATCCCCAGTCTTCTCCTCTTCACCTTTCCCTACTACATCTCAGGTGCACAACTGCAACCTCATTCTCATTCAACCAGGTGCTTCCATCCTTTGGCCGGAGTCTTAGCATCCTGACAAAACTTCAATAACCCCAGCATATTGAGTGCAACACTCTGCTTTGATCTCTGCCATTTCTGGGGGACTCTGGACCTTGTTTCTCTAGTTATTAGCTTAACCATGACTTTTTCGTATTCAGTATACCGGTATTTGGGAGTCTCTTAATCTTTTATTTATTCAGTTATTCAACAAAGAGTTGTAATGCACCTACTACGGGCTGGGACCTGTTCTAGTTTCAGGTGATACAGTGGAGAATAGGGTAGAGAAAGTCCTTGTCACCTCAGTTTTTATATCAACCTCTACCCATGTTCTTGTGTTTCTCTGTAAGATTGTAAACCCTACCATGAGATTCCCCTTCCACTATGACTCCACTCTCTTTGAGACCCTCCTGCTAGCAGGATACCCATTATTCACTTTCTGAGGCAACTAAAAACTAATTTGTTCCACAAGAATGCCATTCCTCCACCTCCATCTTTAATTATATTCCCTCTTCCCAAAATCCTTCCTTTATCCCATCAAGGGCTTTATTTTTTTGCAGGGGAGTGAGGGAGAAAATCACTCTTGTTTTTTCAAGATAGCAATGCTCATCTGCCCCACTTCCCAGCCCTGGACATTAAAACAGGTTTGCTCTTCCACTCATTTTTGACACGTCACTCATTCCATTTAGTGTTCATCCTGCTTGATTCCTCAATCACCTGGACAAGGGACATCCATCGCGTACCTTTTACTTCCCACAACTCTTTTCTGAAGGATTCTGTTCTGGTCTTTGTCCCTTCCTAGTCGTGGAGCCCCTCTCACCAAGATGACCTATTTGAATCACTTTTCTCGAGCTTTCTCCTTGACCTTTTTTTTGTCTTTGGCACAACTGATAACCTCCTGCTTCTTGTTACTCTCTTTGACCTTAAATCTCCCAAAGGGTTAAAGTGGTAGAACAGAGCAGGACTGTGTCAGGTTAGAAAAAAAATTAGACTGATTATATGTTTGAGGCTAGTTGGTTTCTGCCCAACTCCAAGCATAGTTTTTGGAACCCAAACAGCCTTCCTGAGCCAGAGGAAGAAGCTTGAGGAGGGAATGTGGAACCTCCTGTATCATCACACCAAAGCAGGAGAGTGTAACTCTTCTGGGCTTTCACACTCCAGTCCTCCAGCTCCTGGAGGCTGGGGCTGCTCACCATGTTCACAGCAGTCTTGAGGCAGGATACAGATGGACCCCCGGGGCAAACGGCTGGAGCGTGTGTCCTGTGGACCGATACTCCGAGACGAGAATAACAGGACAATTGAGAGAGGAGGCCGGGCCCTGCCCAGATAGAAGGTAAGAGACCACATATTCCTCATTCTCAAAATCAGGAGACCTCCCCGACTACATACGTACAGAAAGGCTCCTTGGAGGTCAAAAGGGGAGTGATGCTAAGTGGCTAAGTCTACCCATAGGCCTCTTAGGTAGAATCCACCTTGGCTAAGAGGTGCATGTGCACTCATGGGAAGATCCTGAGATATACCAAATACAAACTTTGAACCAGGCAAATCAAAATGATTGGCCAAAGGAAACCCGGAAGAAATGCCCCATATTAAGTGATTCAAACTACCACGAGGGCGCGACTCTCTCTCTGAGCCTGGCCATGTGCCTATCCACACACACTGTACTCTTTTTTTCTCCTAATGAATACTTCACTTGTTTCACTACTTTCCGTCTTTGTGGGAATTCTTTTTCTGCAAAGCTGTAGGGCCAGGGCCTTGTCACTGACCACTGGTCTAGTGGCTAGGATTTGGTGCTGTCACCACCACGACCTGACCTCAATCTCTGGCAGGGAACCAAAACCTGCTTCAAGCCACCGCTGCAGGCCGAGGCCACCCGAGATCAGGCTGAGAGGTCCCTGACTAACCTAAACCTTTGAACATTGATAGGACCTGGACCAAATTAGGATCTTGAGATGATGCTGATGGTGATGGTAAAGATGGAAATGATGATGGCTCTCAACCACTTATCTTGTACTAGGTTCTGGACTAAGCGATTTTCATGAATTAGCTCATACTACCCACTCAGCTACCCTATGAGGGAGGCACTATGCTTATTGCTATTTTTTTTAAAGATTTATTGATTGATTGATTGATTGATTGATTGATTGCTATGTTGGGTCTTCGTTTCTGTGCTAGGGCTTTCTCTAGTTGCGGCAAGCGGGGGCCACTCTTCATGGCGGTGCGTGGGCCTCTCACTATCGCGGCCTCTCTTGTTGCGGAGCACAGGCTCCAGACGCGCAGGCTCAGTAATTGTGGCTCACGGGCCCAGTTGCTCCGCGGCATGTGGGATCTTCCCAGACCAGGGCTCGAACCCGTGTCCCCTGCATTGGCAGGCAGACTCTCAACCACTGCGCCACCAGGGAAGCCCCGCTTATTGCTATTTTGCGGACGCTTTGGTTAAGTAATTTGCCCACACAATGGATCTCCATTTAGCTCAATGAGGCCACCATCAGTAGGAACACTGTTTCCTTCCCATCTCCTCCACCAACATAAGACATATAAAGAGTTCATGGTCCATTCTTTATTAGCTACTGACTGCAAATTAGGCATTTGAAACTGTATGATTTTAGGCTACTGTGTAAACTTTAGTACCTCATTCACTTATTTGTTCATGAAAACAATATTCATTGGCCAACCACCTCAAGCCAGTTACCATGTAAGATACTCATCAAGCACAAGTCTGGTGTTTATTAAAGAAAGCGAGCTATTTGTGAGATGGACCATACCAGCCAATTTACTGCCTGTCATTTCCAAGTCCTTTAAAGACTGACCAATCCATCCCTTATATCTAAATTTGTTAGATTTATTTGGGGGATGGGAAGGGGCAGGTAGTGGTGGGGGAGCTTTTAGGAAATATTCTAACCTGGGCAACAGATGTGCCATGTCTGTTGACAATAACGACCAGCTCATTGGTTCTCCTGATGCTCTTAAGGATGATCAGTGTGGCCAAAATATGCAAAAATGGGAACAATCATTCACATTCTCCCCCTAGATTTCCTTAGGTCAAGGCACTCTCCGCTTACAATTTCATGGTCTGAAAGAGATCCTTCCGCTTCAAAAAGGGCAGGAGTTACCATCGGGGATTAACGCAGCCTTGGAAGAAAAAGTCAATGGATATCAAATATACAGAAACCATTAAAATATCAATTAAGTTTGCATCATAGGGAAAGGGAGTCTTGGCTCAAGTCTGCCTCAAGGAATTTCCACTGCGTGGTAGGGGCTTCTGACCTTGCAGGGAACATCCCTGCACCAAGGAACCTCTCTTAGCAAATACCTTTCTCCTTTTGGCCATCCTTCTTCCCCATTTTGACATTAAAAAAAAAGAAGAAAGAACTTCATAATAAACCTCTCTAGGCCAGGAGCACTTGGAAATGTCACAAAGGCCATTAGACAGGTCTCGGTCAAAGGCTCAGATTTCCCATCTCTCTTGCATTAAGATGCTGACCCTTTCTTCCCCACATTTCTCCATTTTCAAGGTTAATTTCTTTAGGCCCCTTGCAGTCTCTGGGGACCACAGCCAGTTGCACATTTAAGGCTCATTATCCGAGGATGGTATTGCCCAGCTTCATAAACAGTTTCGATTTATTAAGATAAGAGGACTCTGACCTGACAACATTAGGGTTTTCCCTCTGTGACCCATCACTCCTTACTTCTTATTGGGAAACCTCCTCATTAAGACTTAGACTTTCAGGTGATAAAGCATAGAAAAGACCTTATTCTCGGATGGGTTCCAGATCTCCTGGGCAACACTCTGGGACTTACTTTAACTCATGCCATAAATTTCCCTCCCATATCTACTTTCCGCTGCCTCTGCCATTGATCTTGGGCCACACGTATTTACTTTGCTTTATAATGTAAATATCAAAACATATCACAGAGAAGAGTTCCACTTGCTACATGCTGAACCAAACGGCTCAATGAAAATTGTGAATTAACATCCAAATGCTTGAATTTATGTTTGTATCCGGTAAGGAGAAACATTCTGTAAGTTATCGCAATACAAAAATTATATACTGATTGACGTTCTTCCCAAGTGCTTTCACACGCATCACCTTTTTAGAACCTCATGATAATCCTGCGTGGTGTGGCAGGTATTAATTTCCATTTAGAAAAGTTGGAGAGGCTAATAGGAAGAAAGTAACATTTACGGACTATCAGTTTTGTTCTGGCTTTGAGCTGAGTACTTTTAAGTGCCATCTCATTTTGTCTTCAATGGTACATTATTATCCCCATTTAGCAGATGAGAGAATGGATAAGGAGAGAATTAAGTATCGTGGTAGATTGCATCATTTAGCCTTAATTATTCATGCATTTTGTCATCCATGCCGTCTGCCACTCAGATTTTGCCATGCTCTCTCACTTCCTCTGGGTGTGGCTATGTGATTGCTTTGGGCCAGTGGGATGCTAACAAATGCGGTACAAATAGAAGGTTGACAATGTCCATGGGAAGGGCACACCCCGTCTAGTCTGCGGATCCCAGGCAGTGTGTTTGTTAGGCAGCTAACGGAGACAATAACTTATCCAAGATCACAGTTTCTAAACAGTAGAACCAGAGCTAGACACAGGATTTCCAACTCCAAATTTCAAGTTTTCCTACTCTACACAGTTCCGAAAACAAGTCATGTAGAGCGATGGACATGATGATCATTCAAGTATTATCCAGACCTCTGGATCAGTATCTGAGCTTCAAGACACACACACTAGCACTTTTATGTTACTGAATATCAAGCACAAGACTGACAACATTTCATTCTCAGTGCTTTTTTTCCTCCACTATTTTCATTCTAAAATTGCAGAAGCCTGTGGGAACGTGGGTGTTAGGTTCTAAGTCTTGGTTGATCAGTCATCTCATCTTTATGATCTTTCAGATGCTCTGTCCCACTTTCTAAAGAACAGCAATTGCCAAAAGTTATCAGCAATCAGTACAGCAGTTAATTGGAATCTAGCCCTGGGAGACATCTTTCTTCAGCAGTTCTTGTCTTTCTGAAAAAGTGTCACATGGTGGGAAAAAGAAAACTGCTTTTGTTCATCCTCATGCAAACTTTAACTGGAAATGGGTCTCTACCTACCTCGTCTGTTTTACAAAAGGAAAAAGAACAGAATGACATTACTTTGCAAGATGTTTGAAAAGAGGTATTTACATTTCTCTTTCTTTCTTTTCTTTAAGGTTTTTGGTTTAAGTGCTTTTGTCAAGAGGGAGGAAACCAACAGCTGCTGTGGCCTCACACCATTACTCCTGTGTTTGCTTAGAAGACCTCTGGGAGCACAGATAAGGAGAAAGCTGAAGGAGGGTACCGGGCGCAAGGCACCGAGAAAGCTGCTGGCACTTGCTTTCCTTCTGATCCCCAAGGAGCGGGAAGCGGTTGGATGTTCCTTTACCCCTCTCCACTCTCCTCCCTGCAAAGAAGGCATCTGTTAGCATTTTTAAGGCCTCCTGTTTCTGTTGGGGTCCTTATTTCAATGCTGCAAATAAGTCATTGTGCTGAAGGATATTATGTAGGGGAAACACTTTTTCTTGATCTTTCTCTCAAAATGTTCAGGAAGGTCAGGCCTTAGACAAATCACTTTCAAAAATCAAAACCTGGAGCTTCCCTGGTGGCGCAGTGGTTGAGAATCTGCCTGCTAATGCAGGGGACACGGGTTCGAGCCCTGGTCTGGGAAGATCCCACAGGCCGCGGAGCAACTAGGCCCGTGAGCCACAACTACTGAGCCTGCGCGTCAGAAGCCTGTGCTCCGCAACAAGAGAGGCCGCGATAGTGAGAGGCCCGCGCACCGCCATGAAGAGTGGCCCCCACTTGCCGCAACTAGAGGAAGCCCTCACACAGAAACGAAGACCCAACACAGCCAAAAAATAATAAAATAAATAATAATTAAAAAAAAAACAAACAATCAAATGAAAAAAAAAAATCAAAACCTGGACATGGATGGGACAAAAATGACAGTGATGTGCAGAGACGGGAATCCTAGCAGTTTCTGCTTTGAAGACTTTTGAACCCTCGAGCTGTGTAAACAGAACAAGAACTTTTTTCTCTAATGTGCCCACCACACACTCTGGGGATATGAAAGAGAGCCCCCATCTTCATCCTAAAAGCACCTCATTAATGACTGAGCTCATCTAAGCTGGGCACCGAGATGCTGCATGGTTCTTTCAAGCCACGTGTATGTGTTAAGAAATGTCTTAGTCCATTCAGGCTGCTACAATAGAAATACCATAGACAGGGTGGCATATAAACAACAGAAATTTACTTCTTACAGTTCTGGAAGCTGAGGAGGCCAAGATCAAAGTGCCATCAGATTCACTGTCTGGTGAGAGCCCACTTCATAGTTCATAGACTGTTGTCTTTTCGCTGTGTCCTCACGTGGAGGAAGGTACAAGGCAGCTCTGTGGGGTCCCTTTTCTAAGGGCACTAACACCATTCATGGGGGCTCCACCCTCATGACCTAATCACCTCCCAGAGGTCCCACCTCCTAATACCATCATGTTGGAGATTAGGTTTCAACATATGAATTTTGGGGGACACAAACATTCTGTCGATAGGAAGAACCTACTGTATGCTAAGCCCAGCCAGAGGCTCTGCTCTGAGGTTACCAAAGTAATGAAGACCGGTCATGGCTCTTGAAGAATTCCAAGGATTGGAGATGATTACACTGAGGAAGAACTAGTAGAGGGGGGTTGGACAATTAAAGTGGAACCAAAGGTAGGAGAAGTACTGATTCACATGGCACTGTGGATGGAGGCTTCACAGAGGGGGCTATTTTCGTGGCTTCAAGGCCACTATGCGGGGCTTACAGTTGTCAAGATGGCGGGATGGGCACAGAGAAGGGTCAGACTGAAGAGAGGATTTCGGGCAGAAAGAGTAACACATGAAAATGAAATACAGAGGCAGAAAATAACATGATGCTTGAGGACAAAGGTAAGAACACCAAGGTGTGCAGAGTGCTGACAAGTGATCTCCAGGTTATATGCTTTTCCCTAATTTAAAACTTAATTTACACCTCAAGTGTTTGAAAAAATCTAGACACCACGCACAAATGAAATAATAGGTATAATTCACTTTATACTGTCAGTGTTTTCTTGAAAATTTGCATATTAATTTACTTCACATTCTGCAGGAAATTCTTTTATTTCATGAGTGCTGATTCTTTTAAGTTATTTAACACGACAAGTTGAAGTGTGCATACCTGCACAGTACTTGATGGTCTCTTTAATTACCAGCAGTGAGATTACCTAATAATGGAATTATGCTGAGAACGTGACCTTTCAAACACCGAATGTGCCTCAATGTGCATTATTTTCATAGCTCTGAGGAGTTTTTCAAATCAATCCTGCAACTTAAATTTTGTTGGCCAGTTTTGACCTGAGGCACAAAGGAAAATAATTGCTTAATTCAATTTCTTACTGTGCCAAACTCATGGAATTAATGATAGATATTGATGGGCATCTTTTATCCCAAAACCTGGAAACACACTCTGGTTCACAAGCTGTATCTGAACCTTGAGATCGAAGTATGTGCTTTAAAAGCAAAACTAGTGACTTTCTCTCATAAACAGAAAAAGAGGCATGCCTGAGGTCACAAAGTCATTGGCATTTTAATCAGACAAGAGGAGTATTTCTACCTCAATTCTAATAAAACATGATTTTTCTGATTCAGAATCTCAGCCTGACCCCGAGAAACCAAACTCTGAATGTGAAGAGTACTGCCTTTAAACATAATGGTAATTAATCATAAGCATCAAGAGAAGTTATGATATGGAACACAGCTATAGAAAAATAGGTATTGCTTTAAAACTTTGCTATGATCACGGAATGACCCCCTGGTCATGGTCTGGGGAAAGGGATTGGACCTTTTAAAACCAGATCATCAAAGTTCTTATACCTGAACTCATTTTCTATATCTAACTTGTTGAATAATCTTGGTTATTTACCTTGCTTCTCTTAACCAACTTTCTATTCTATTAAACGGGAAAATTACTAGTTCTCAAATGTTCCCAAACCTTCCTAAATAAATGGTATTTTCTTTCCAATTTACGTGAATTTATTTGCTCAGCAAAGATTAAAGTTCCCTATGCAAGGCATCATGCCCATCTCCCGAGGGGCATCCTGACTGTTTGCAGACGCACATGCCCAGGCTGGGCAAGACATAACTCCTTTTTCACCTCTCTATGAAATAAATCTCCTGAAGCTTTGTTTCAAAGGAGCCCAGATGTATGGCACATGGGCTATGTGTCAGAAATGAAAAGAGAGAAGTTTGGGGAATAAAGTGGTATTTCTTTTTTCTTTTTTTTTTTTTTTTAAGGAAACGCTGGATTTCCTTACTGTATCCTCAGGCAGGGATCGCCAAGATGCAACTCTGCAGGCACAATGGTGCATAAACAAACATGATCACTAAAGTAGTTTAGGGTGTCTCCCTTTCATGTCTGAATATGTTTAGACAGTTACACAACCAGAGAGCTTGGAATAAAAGAAAACAATGCCCAGGAGAAAGGAATGCTTTGAATCTGGGTCGCTGGGCCTTGATTTCGCTTACCTTTTCTCTGTTAAACCAACCCAAGGCCATTGCACATCTTGATCATCCTTTGCCAGAGTCTGTGTCTAGACAAGTTTTTCCCAGATGTATAGCTCAGAAATAACCTTCCACCCCACTTTTCCTATCATGTATCTAATATGGCATAGCCCGAAGCCACTGTGGGGTCTAATCTGCATGTCTGTTTCAAGAAGCCCAGAGACACCATTTGCATAAGGCTCTTGGCTTCCTGGGAGACCTTAGGAGAAGGATTTAGAGATGGATTCTTTTCATTTTTTTCATTTAGTCCAAAACATCCCCAGGAGAGATATCTGTGACTTAACTTCAACAGTTGTAGGGTATTCTTGGGGACAGAAGGCTGTGGCCTTCCCAGTTCCCCATGAGGAAGGTGAGGGGGTGTATCCCAGCAGACCCCACAGTGCAAATTCCCCATCTCTAATATCCTACAGGAAAGATATCTCCACCTATGTGGAGTCCCCCCAAATTTAATACATCCAAAACTCAACTCTAAACTTCTTTCTCCCAAATAAGCTCCCTCCCCAGACCTCCAAATGCTGTCACTGATGGTAATAATTCTTCCAGTCAACCTTATACTCCTCCTTGCTTTCTACCTCTCCTCCTATGCCCAGGTCCCAAGACCTAATGCCTAGGCTGTTTCAGTGGTCTCCTGGTTGACTTCACCAGTGTTTGTTTCTTAAATCGTACAATTGGGTACACAGCATTCTCCACTAAAAAATGTATGATAGCTCCCCATTACATGAAAATGTAGTTCAGACTCCTTAATTTGGCTTTTAGGGTCACCTACCACCCTCTTTCCTGCTTACCTCCCCTCCTGCGAAATGCATTATTCAATCATTCCCACTTTCCCACTTCTATCCCCTTATCAAGAATCTCCCCCTTAATCAATGAGATAAAGCAGGCAAAGGGCCCAGTGCCCTTAATCAGCACTCAATAAATATTAGCTCTCTTCAAAGTCCACAGCCACTCCTCTTCCTTCAGGGAGCTTTCCCTCAGCAAACCAGCTCACCCCTTAGCTCTATTGCCTACTTGACATTTAGCTTAGGCTACCTTTGTTGTTGCTATCTTTTAACCTTCAACTGCATTTTAACCCTCTCATAGCTCTTTGTATTTCTATCACGACGTATAGTGTCCTATAGAGAATAAGACCTTAACACCTTGCACTGATGCTGCTGCTGTAGCATCACTAGAAGTTATCCTTAGCTCCAGACACACTTACATCACTGGCTCACCTCTTCCCCCCCCCCATAGCAAAATTCCAGAAATGTAAGAATTTTAGATGGAGAGAGGAATAAGAAGAGGAAGGAGGACAAGTATTTATTGGTTACCTCCTGCACACAAGGTAACAGTCTTTGTTCTTGCATAAATGTCTTCTCATACAAAGGAAGAATAACATAAAGGAGTGAATTGATTTAGGCAGGATAACAAATGTTGGTGTCACTGCTTAGGACTGGAGTCCATAAACTTCCGACTCCCACTGAAAAACAGCCAATGTCAAGGTGAGTTTAGATGGATCTTAACTCAGCCAGATACTCATTAATGAGAATGATGGTGAAAGTGTTGGGAATGTAAGTCGGCCTCAGTAAGAAATCCCTTATAAATTTAAGGAGAGCTCGGGAGAGATTTCTATCTGTCTTCCTTATGCTTGCAAGCTTCATGGTGTTCTGACTCTTGGTTAAGCCAAGGAGCACCTTGACACCTCTCAAGCAGTTGAAACCTTGGGCAGTTGGGGTTCTCTTGACAAGTACATCACTTTCTGAAACAACGTTTGACAAAACTTGTCTAAATGTTTTGCAGACATTGCCCTGTAAGAAAAAGGCTTTGCTCATCACCCCCCTTTCACAGATGGGAAAACTGAGGTACAGACCATTACAGTGACTTCTCCATTGTTTCATGACACACCAGTATGCCCCTGTCCTAGTAGGCTACTCTGTTGCTCATCCTAGAGTGAAAATGGGAGACTTTTCATGGCTAATGACCACCACTCATATATCTCATATATCGGTGGCAACTCCTAAGAAAATTGGGCATCACAAGTGGAAGGGGTCATCTGCTTAAGGGAATTTTATCTAGATGGACACACGATTCATAAAACGACAATGTTGTTGATATAGAGCTGTGGTTCATCAAAGCAAAGGTTGACACCCAGTTTAAGTACCAGCTCTCAGAAGAAAGATTGTCATGGGATGGCTCTAGTTTACAAGGCCTGGACCCAAACCTAATAAAGGTTCTTCATGATGGTTCTGGTCTCCGTGTCACTAATTAGGAAATACAATCAACTGCTTTTCTGTTTCCCATGCAGCGCATCAGGCATCATGTGACTACTCAGAAGAACAAAAAGTAGCATCAGGCTGTTGCTATGGAGACCTAAGAACCATCTGAATTGCTGTGGCATCATAAAAGCAAAATTCCAATCATCAGTCTTTAACTATAGGGCTGTTGAAATCTATCTCATATTTTTAGAATGTGTGACATTTAACACACTGATGAATATTTCCAGCTTCAGAATATATTCCCTGCTTTCATATTTAGATGGGATTTTTCAATTCAACTGGCTGGGTTTGTTTTTTTTTTTTCCTCCTGGTAAACGCTTTATCTCCTCATGCACGATTGCAGCTCTTTATATACGTATTTCCTAGATGTCGCTTCATTCCTGCTTCCTATTTTCTCTTTATTCTATAATTAAAATTATTTTCTCACTGGCTGTGGATCTCCTCTTTCACCAGGATATCCTTAGTTATATGTTTCATATCTCTAGTTGAAACATCATCCAGGCCTCAATCCCCACTGGTCTTAACTGATCATACTTTAAGTCTTAGTTGCTAATAATCAACAGTTCTGAGTCCTGGTCAAAGGTGCATAACTGCCTCCCTGGTGATTCTTTATCTCTGAAGTTACCATCACCTTATCATCCAAGGTGATCCCAACTTACATTTCCAGGCTTTGTATGAAAATCTCTCTTTGGGATCTGGAATAATAGGTATGTCATTTCCACTTTTTTCTCCATGAGAATTGCTAAAAGGATTTCGTTTAACACTACGAACCACCGTTCTGCAAATAAACACACACACACACACACACACACACACAGACGTTGTTTACCTTATTTGAAAGATGTTGAAAGAGACTGATCAGCTGTTAAAAATAACAACTCTAATAACTTAGTTGGTGTAAAAAGAAAAAAATGGGAAAATTTGAATACAGAGTCAGGAAACACAAATGCTGTTCAAAGAAAAGTGTTGAGGACACGGTTGTGTGACAAGGTCTCCTCCACATTCTTCTTCATCCAGATCAGCCTCTTCAAACCTTCTGGTTTATGTAAAAGCCTTCTCCTTTGAACCTCTTTCCTTAAGAGAGTTTCAGGATCTCTCGGGCTTATTTATTTTCTTCCCCTCTCTAAACCTCTCCAGAGAAGTGCCTTCTTGCTCTCTCCACAGTGTCAGACAGTAAACTCAAGCACACTGGTGGGTAAGGCACTACCAATGTGTGACTTTTAGTCTGTGAATTTCCAGGAACTGACACCTCTGCCTCTACATAACTGAATTTAAAAAATAATGAATTCCTTGAAGAAGTTTTTAAAGCACTCTTGAGTCAACGTTTTCTTCCAGAGGTCACCAGAATCTACTAGAGGATGATGTATTTATTTTCTATTACATCTCTAATCACCCCCAGTGGGCTGCAGTGTCAGGGCTGTGTACACAGCAATGTGCACCAAATATATTTGCACGGAGAGTCATGCCACAAAAAAAATAAAGAATAACAGCCTGTGTTTGCTGACTTCAACATCAAGGACGGCACTGTTATCCTTGTCAATATCTAGGTCAAGTTAAATACCCTGTTCAGAAATTCCACTCTGGGCCAACCATGGTTAATTCTGTTTTACGTTTGAATGAGATTTCTGGCAATCATGATCTGGTGAAGAACACTCTCTTACTTCAGATGACTTTTAAACACATTTTGATTGTCTGTACACCAATGAACTGTACCTTTACTCTACCTTGCTTTTTTCCTGTTAGGTTGCCTCTTAATGAATCAATCAATCCACCAGGAATACTGCACCCAGGGATGTGCCTTGCATTGAGAATTGTGCTGTGGAGGCAATGGGAGAGCCTTTGGTGACACTTGTACTTAACTGTTTCAGGTCTGAAGACCTTGTCTCATCAATGAGAAATGAAACATCCGTAAGATGGAAACGTCATACTGCCTTGCTTTCTATTCCTTACAGTGTCTTATCACACACCAAGTGTGTAATAAAAAAAAGCTGCCCAGTGAATGAAAAACCATAGGAATGAATACAGAACCAGATCCAGATGAATCTTCAAGGAATTTACAAATTTGGGGGGTAGAGAAGAGACCAGAAATCATTCATAATTAATAAAAGATGGTCTATGAAGCCAGCAAGATGATACAGTAGAGACCAGAGTCCTGTAAGAATGTAGAGAGTAGAGAGGCAGTTAAAGAG
Source organism: Eubalaena glacialis (assembly GCF_028564815.1). Taxonomy (NCBI): domain Eukaryota; kingdom Metazoa; phylum Chordata; class Mammalia; order Artiodactyla; family Balaenidae; genus Eubalaena; species Eubalaena glacialis. The sequence continues at coordinate 8,179,727 of NC_083717.1, read as the reverse complement.
GAGAATTAGGGTGGGGGGCAGGGAAAGAAGTCACCGCACTTGGGAGACGTGGTTTGGATTCTTCAAAACAGGCAGAATCTGGAGACACGGGGCAGAGACAGTATAGGGAAAGGCAAGAGCGGATAACCTCAAAGGGCAGCTCTACGCAGGGCAAGAATAACAGAAGACGAAGCCAGAACCGAATGGTCTTTGCTGAGACACTATTACACGGGGGTACTGCTTGTCGGAAATTGCCACTTAGATCTCTATGCTTCTAGTTTGCCTCTTTAGCAACAATTAAAGTGGTTCTTTAAACGTGAGTCTTTACAAAGGCCAAAAAGATTCATAGGAAAAAACCAAATACCATGGAATAAACAAGAGACCTTGTTAATCAGTTATCGTAAGCATAGCACATTAGCAATAAACTAAAAATTACATATGCATGTATAGATACTTATATGAGATGACCCTCTCCCATTATCCACAGAGGAACCATCACTCCCATTTCATTCACCCATCCTCTCACTCAGCCATCCTTACACCACCTCCATCCCTGCCACATCCCCAAACCTCACAGTCTGCTGATAGACTGACTCACGTTCACCTAGGTATGTGCTATATGCTGTAGGCTGCACATTAGACCTATGATAGAGCTTAAGTTTCACATGAATATAAGGATTTTCTTTTTTTTTTTAATTGAGGTGAAATTCACACAACATAAAATTAACCCTTTAAAAGTGAACAATTCAGTGGCATTTAGTACGTTCACAATGTTGTACAACCACTACCATTACTTAGTTCCGAAATATTTTCATCACCCCAAAAGGAACAGGTGAATGTTTTTATCACCCCAGAAGGAAAAGGGGAATATTTTTATAACCTCAAAAATATGGTGAATATCTTCATCACCCCAAAAGGAAAGGTGTACCCATTAAGCGGTTGCTCCCTATTCCTCCCTCTCCCCAGCCCCTGGCAACAACCGAACTGTGATCTGTCTCTATAGATTCACCTATTCTGGCTTTTCATAAAATGGAATCATATAGTATGTGGCCTTCTGTGTCCGGCTTCTTTCACTCAGAGTAATGTTTCTGAGGTTCATCTGTGTTGTAGCCTGTGTCAGTACCTTATTCCTTTTTATGACTGAATAATATCCATCAGGTGATTTGTTTATGCAATCAGCAGTTGATGGGTATTTGAGTTGTTTCCACCTTCTGGCTACTGGGAATAATGCTGTTCTGAATGTGGGTGTGCATGTATTTGTTTGAGTCCCCGCTTTCAATTCTTTGGGGTCTGTACCTGGGAGTAGAATTGCTGGGTCATATGATAATTCTGTATTTAACTATTTAAGGAAACATCAAATTGTTTTCCACAGCAGCTGCACCAATATCTGGATTTAAGCTGGAAAATACTGAGAGCCCCACAAGATTGGATTTAGATGTCTAAAGCTGCTCTCTGCCCTCTCCTATTCCCCAGCAGGTGACTGGGTGTGTGCACTTCCTTACGGGAGAGACAAGCTTCACCTTCCCCAATAAAACAGGCACCTGTAGGCAGAGGGCATGACTAGGCAAAAGGAGAAATAGAAAATGTTAATAAACACACGGCAAAGCAAATCAAGAGCTTGAAGAATGACCTTCCCTCTATATCTAGAAATTATCCTAAGGAAGTCGTCTTAAGATGGCATAACTATTTATACATACGGAACTCATTACGGAGTTATTTCGTAGTAAAACTTATATGTCCAATCTGCAAGACAATTTAATTCTCTCAAGGTACATCCAATCATATTTTTAACCACATTTTATTTGTGAAAATATTCACAATAGAATATTAATTGGAGAAATAGTTAATCACAACTATATATTATGATGTCGAGTTATAAAAATGAATATATAATTATACATAAACCCATCAATGTGTGTATGTGTGTGTAGTCTGCATGCATGAAAAACAGAAGGAAATATGCCAAAATCTTTATAATGGGACCCCTGTGATTATTATTTTCATTTTTGTATTTATCTCCATTTTCCAAGTTTCCTACAATGAACTTCTATAACTAAAACAGGCAGAAACAAACCACGGAGGAGATGCCAGAATATTCACCTGTTTCTTCATTAATTCATCCACATATACATTCCTATATTCACTCATCAACCACACACCGAGGCCTTTTTTTCACACCACTGGGCTAGGCGTTGAGGAGGTTCGTGGTTTAAAAAAACAAGGAGCATTCTTACCTTTGAGAACTTTTAATTTCTGAAATGCTAAGACGATGAAATTTATGAAATCTCACATTTCATGATCCCCCTCTTTCTTATCTACTTAAATAAAATTTAAAAGCTTCCTTTTGCTCTTAAAAAATATTATTCATATTTATATTTCAAATGTCCTTTAAAAAAATGTCTCATCTGATTTCGCAGAGACCATTAGATGAAAATTATGAACCGCATCCTGGTTTTGGAGAGGAATGTCCCCTTTTCCACTTCAGGCTGGTCAAAGCATTAAGTAATTGTCTCTCTGCTATTTTCCCTTCCTTCCTTAAAAATTAAATAGGAATTCTTATTCTCAGGGCAGGTTTAAATAGAACAATAAGAATTTTTAGTAGTAGTATATGTTATTTCTTTCTTCTATAGTGTCAAAAATAATTTACCGTATTCCCCTGACAATCCTTTTTATGGAGTCTAGATGTCCTAATTTTTATTTTTGCTTGAGTGGAAATGCCCAGAGGCATTCAGGATATTGCCTATCATAATCCAGTAAATTAGAAACGGAACAAGAACTAGAAACCGAATCTCTAAAATCTGGCTCAGGATTTCAGCAAAATTTTAAAAGAAAACATACCTGGGAGAGAAGCATACCTGTGTGAGAGAGTAAATCTTTCTCACAAAAGTAAAATGTCTCCCCTATGTTTCTTTGCATTAAAAATCAGTTGCCATCAGGAAATAGCAGAGACACACAGGGCTGCAGTTATAGGCTGAAAACTACCTGTAAAAGTCATTTCCCTAAGGTTCCCCATTTATTCCATTTTCACCTCAGATAATAAATAAACTTGCTCAGTTTTGAGCATCAACTCTGACTTTTCTGGATGAGAGATCTCCAGGTGTCCCTGCTATAGGAAGAGTCAAGCTGGGTCCATTCAACTCCTTACATGATTGCCAGGCAAGGAGGTGGTAACACTTAGAAAAGAGCAGAGTGAAACCAGCTCCTTTTCTGAGGGTATAACCCATTAGGAAATTAATTGTTGCAAGTTGGATTAGGTCCATCAAAATCTTCAGCATACATACAGCCCAGGAGCGGTTCACAGAGGAAGAAGGCTATTGTACACACCGCCATACTTTCCTGTGCCCACAGTGACCATACACGAACTAAGAATCTGAGTCAAGTTGTTCTTTACCACTTCACAACACTGAAATATTTCATGCAATATATTCAGAAACCAGTGATCATGTCTCTTTATTAGCTTGTTGTGAAAGATCAACAGAGATAGAGATTCAACAAAGACTTTTCTCAGGGAAGGCAAATCAGTTACAATGGCCAGGAATTCCAAAAACATATTCTGCCTCCCATCTTAAAACCTTTCCAGTATACAACTAACTGCTGAACAATCATCGACAGGAAGACACTGGAACTCACCAAAAAAGATACCCCACATCCAAAGACAAAGGAGAAGCCACAATGAGATGGCAGGAGGGGCGCAAGCACAATAAAAACAAATCCCATAACTGCTGGGTGGGTGACTCACAAACTGGAGAACACTTATACCACAGAAGTCCACCCACTGCACTGAAGGTTCTGAGCCCCACATCAGGCTTCCCAACCTGGGGGTCCGAAAGTGGGAGGAGGAATTCAAGAGAATCAGACTTTGAAGGCTAGCAGGACATGCTTGCAGGACTTCGACAGGACTGGGGGAAACAGAGACTCCACTCTTGGAGGGCACACACAAAGTAGTGCATCAGGACCCAGGGGAAGGAGCAGTGACCCCAAGGAGCTAGTGACCCCACTAGCAGACTGAACCAGACCTACCTGCTAGTGTTGGAGGGTCTCCTGCAGAGGCTGGGGGTGGCTGTGGCTCACTGTGAGGACAAGGACACTGGCAGCAGAAGTTCTGGGAAGTACTCCTTGGCGTGAGCCACCCCAGAGTCCACCATTTGCCCCACCAAAGAGCAAGGTAGGCTCCAGTGCTGGGTCGCCTCAGGCCAAACAACCAACAGGGAGGGAACCCAGCCCCATCCAGCCCCACCCATCAACAGACAAGCATATTAAAGTTTTACTGAGCTCTGCCCCCCAGAGCAACACCCAGCTCTACCCACCACCAGTCCCTCGCATCAGGAAGCTTTCACAAGCCTCTTAGATAGCCTCAACTACCAGAGGGCAGACAGCAGAAGCAAGAAGAACTACAATTCTGCAGCCTGTGGAACAAAAACCACATTCACAGAAAGATAGACAAGATGAAAAGGCAGAGGGCTATGTATCAGATGAAGGAACAAGATAAAACCCCAGAAAAACAACTAAATGAAGTGGAGATAGGCAACCTTCCAGGAAAAGAATTCAGAATGATGATAGTGAAGATGATCCAGGACCTTGCAAAAAGAATGGAGGCAAAGATCGAGAAGATGCAAGAAATGTTTAACAAAGACCTAGAAGAATTAAAGAACAAACACCTAGAAGAATTAAAGAACAAACAGAGATGAACAATACAATAACTGAAATGAAAAATACGCTAGAAGGAATCAATAGCAGAATAACTGAGGCAGAAGAACAGATAAGTGACCTGGAAGACACAACGGTGGAATTCACTGCCACGGAACAGAATAAAGAAAAAAAGAATGAACAGAAATGAAGACAGCCTAAGAGATCTCTGGGACAATATTAAATGCAACAACATTCGCATTATAGGGGTCCCAGAAGGAGAAGAGAGAGAGAAAGGACCAGAGAAAATATTTGAAGAGATTATAGTCAAAAACTTCCCTAATGTGGGAAAGGAAAGAGCTACCCAAGTCCAGGAAGCACAGAGAATCCCAGGCAGGATAAACCCAAGGAGAAACACGCCGAGACACACAATAATCAAACTGACAAAAATTAAAGACAAAGAAAAATTATTGAAAGCAACAAGGGGAGAACGACAAATAACATTCAAGGGAACTCCCATAAGGTTAACAGCTGATTTCTCAGCAGAAACTCTATAAGCCAGAAGGGAGTGGTACGATATATGTAAAGTGATGAAACGGAAGAACCTACAACCAAGATTACTCTACCCGGCAAGGATCTCATTCAGATTCGATGGAGAAATCAAAAGCTTTACAGACAAGCAAAAGCTAAGAGAATTCAGCACCACCAAACCAGCTCTACAACAAATGCTAAAGAAACTTCTCTAAGTGGGAAACAAGAGAAGAAAAGGACCTACAAAAACAAACCCGTAACAATTAAGAAAATGGTAATAGGAACATACATATCGATAATTACCTTAAACGTGAATGGATTAAATGCTCCAACCAAAAGGCACAGGCTCGCTGAATGGATACAAAAACAAGACCCATATGTATGCTATCTACAAGAGACCCACTTCAAACCTAGGGACACATTCAGACTGAAAGTGAGGGATGGAAAAAGATACTCCATGCAAATGGAAATCAAAAGAAAGCTGGAGTAGCCATACTCATATCAGATAAAATAGACTTTAAAATAAAGAATGTTACAAGAGACAAGAAAGGACACTACATAATGATCAAGGGATCAATCCAAGAAGAAGATATAACAATTATAAATATATATGCACCCAACATAGGAGCACCTCAATACATAAGGCAACCGCTAACAGCTATAAAAGAGGAAATTGACAGTAACACAATAATAGTGGGGGACTTTATAACAACTCACTTACACGAACGGACAGATCATCCAGACAGAAAATTAACAAGGAAACACAAGCTTTAAATGACACAACAGACCAGATAGATTTAATTGATATTTATAGGACATTCCATCCAAAAACAGCAGATTACACTTTCTTCTCAAGTGCACATGGAATAGTTTCCAAGATAGAACACATCTTGGTTCACAAATCAAGCCTCGGTAAATTTAAGAAAACTCAAATCAGATCAAGCATCTTTTCCAACCACAATGCTATGAGATTAGAAATCAATTACAGGGAAAAAATGTAAAAAAGCACAAACACACTGGAGGCTAAACAATACATTACTAAATAACCAAGAGATCACTGAAGAAATCAAAGAGGAAATCAAAATATATCTAGAGAAAAATGACAATGAAAACACGACGATCCAAAACCTAATTCTAAGAGGGAAGTTTATAGCAATACAATCCTACCTCAAGAAACAAGAAAAATCAAATAAACAATCTAACCTTAAACCTAAAGGAAGTAGAGAAAGAAGAACAAACAAAACCCAAAGTTAGCAGAAGGAAAGAAATCATAAAGATCAGAGCAGAAACAAATGAAATAGAAACAAAGAAAACAATAGGAAAAAAAACCAATAAACCTAAAAGCTGGTTCTTTGAGAAGATAAAAAAAAAAAGTTAAACCTTTAGCCAGACTCATCAAGAAAAAGAGGGAGAGGACTCAAATCAATAAAATTAGAAATGAAAAAGAGGTTACAATGGACACCACAGAAATACAAAGCATCCTAAGAGACTACTACAAGCAACTGTATGCCAATAAAATGGACAACCTAGAAGAAATGGAAAAATTCTTAGAAAGGTATAACCTTCTAAGACTAAACTAGGAAGAAATAGAAAATATGAACAGACCAATCACAAGTAATGAAATTGAAACTGTGATTAAAAATCTTCCAACAAACAAAAGTCCAGGACCAGATGGCTTCACAGGTGAATTCTATCAAACATTTAGAGAAGAGATAACACCCATCCTTCTCAAACTCTTCCAAAAAATTGCAGAGGAAGGAACACTCCCAAACTCATTCTATGAGACCACCATCACCCTGATACCAAAACCAGACAGAGATACTACAAAAAAAGAAAATTACAGACCAATACCACTGATGAATACAGATGCAAAAATCCTCAACAAAATACTAGCACACAGAATCCAACAACACATTAAAAGGATCATACACCATGATCAAATGGGATTTATCCCAGGGATGCAAGGATTCTTCAATATATGCAAATCAATCTATGTGATACACCATATTAACAAATTGAAGAATAAAAACCATATGATCATCTCAATAGATGCAGAAAAAGCTTTTGCAAAATTCAACACCCATTTATGACAAAAACTCTCCAGAAAGTGGGCATAGAGGGAACCTACCTCAACATAATAAAGGCTATATATGACAAACCCACAGCAAACATCATTCTCAATGGTGAAAAACTGAAAGCACTTCCTCTAAGATCAGGAACAAGACAAGAATGTCCACTCTCACCACTATTATTCAACATAGTTTTGGAAGTCCTAGCCATGGCGATCAGAGAAGAAAAAGAAATAAAAGGAATCCAAATCAGAAAAGAAGAAGTAAAACTGTCACTGTTTGCAGGTGACATGATACTATACATAGATAATCCTAAAGATGCCACCAGAAAACTACTAGAGCTAATCAATGAATTTGGTAAAGTTGCAGGATACAAAATTAATGCACAGAAATCTCTTGCATTCCTATACACTAACAATGAAAGATCAGAAAGAGAAATTAATCCCATTCATCACTGCAAGAAAAAGAATAAAATACCTAGGAATAAACCTCCCTAAGGAGGTAAAAACCTGTACTCAGAAAACTGTAAGACACTGTTGAAAGAAATCAAAGATCACACAAACAGATGGAGAGATATACCATGTTCCTGGATTGGAAGAATCAATATTGTGAAGATGACTATACTACCCAAAGCAATCTACAGATTCAATGCAATCCCTATCAAATTACCAGTGGCATTTTTTACAGAACTTGTACAAAAAATCTTAAAATTTGTATGGAGACACAAAAGACCCCGAATAGCCAAAGCAGTCTTGAGGGAACAACACAGAGCTGGAGGAATCAGATTTCCTGACGTGAGACTATGCTGCAAAGCTACAGTAATCAAGACAATATGGTACTGGCACAAAAACAGAAATATAGATTAGTGGTATAGGATAGAAAGTCCAGAGATAAACCCACACACCTATGGTCAACTAATCTATGACAAAGGAGGCAAGGATATACAATGGAGAAAAGACAGTCTCTTCAATAAGTGGTGCTGGGAAAACTGGACAGCTACACGTAAAAGAATGAAATTAGAACACTCCCTAACACCATACACAAAAATAAACTCAAAATGGATTAAAGACCTAAATGTAAGGCCAGACACTATAAAACTCTTAGAGGAAAACATAGGCAGAACACTCTATGACATAAATCACAGGAAGATCCTTTTTGACCCACCTCCTAGAGAAATGGAAATAAAAACAAAAATAAACCAATGGGACCTAATGAAACTTAAAAGCTTTTGCACAGCAAAGGAAACCATAAACAAGACCAAAAGACAACCCTCAGAATGGGAGAAAATATTTGCAAATGAAGCAACTGACAAAGGATTAATCTCCAAAATTGACAAGCAGCTCATGCAGCTCAATATCAAAAAAAAACAAACAACCCAATCCAAAAATGGGCAGATGACCTAAATGGACATCTCTCCAAGAATACATACAGATGGCCAAGAGGCATATGAAAAGCTGCTCAACATCATTAATTATTAGAGAAATGCAAGTCAAAACTACAATGAGGTATCACCTCACACCGGTTAGTATGGGCATCATCAGAAAATCTACAAACAACAAATGCTGGAGAGGATGTGGAGAAAAGGGAACCCTCTTGCACTGTTGGTGGGAATGTAAATTGATACAGCCACTATGGAGAACAGTATGGAGGTTCCTTAAAAAACTAAAAATAGAATGACCATATGACCCAGCAATCGCACTACTGGGCATATACCCAGAGAAAACCATAATTCAAAAAGACACATGCACCCCAATGTTCATTGCAGCACTATTTACAATAGCCAGGTCATGGAAGCAACCTAAATGCCCATCGACAGACAAATGGATAAAGAAGATGTGGTACGTAGATACAATGGAATATTACTCAGCCATAAAAAGGAACGAAATTGGGTCATTTGTAGAGACGTGGATGAACCTAGAGACTGTCATACAGCGTGAGGTAAGTCAGAAAGAGAAGAACAAATATCGTATATTAACGCATATATGTGGAATCTAGAAAAATAGTGCAGATGAACCAGTTTGCAAGGCAGAAATAAAGACACAGATGTAGAGAACAAACGTACGGACACCAAGGGGGGAAAGTGGCGGGGGGAATGAATTGGGAGATTGGGATTGACATGTATACACTAATATGTATAAATAGATAACTAATTAGAACGTGCTGTATAGAAAATAAATAAAATACAATTCAAAAATTCAAAAAAAAAAATCTTTCCAGTATAACTGCAAACGCACACATGCACATGCACACCAACACAGACACACACACACCCCTGCACATGTGTGGTCACAGGGGACCATGGCAGGAATCTCATTACTAGAAACCAGGAGTGTCTGGGGCTGAGTGGGATCAGAAATTAAGATCAATTCAACCGCGAGCTACTCAGAGTTGACCTACCCTACCTACAAGGATGAATCCCAGAGTCTTTAACTAGGCCCACCTTCAGCCAGAGACACACTAGCTCAACCTGCAAGAGTTCAGAGACGTTGTAAAACATTAAAATATCCCTATTATCAAATGGCTTTGGGGCACATGAAGAACATGAAAGATTCAAATCAAAGGCTAAAATTCAATTTAAAATCAGAAGGCTCTACTTTTATACAAGAACAAACAATCAAGCACAAAGTAAAATAATATTTCCTACATACGTCACAGATATGGAGAGACACTGACTTCAGTGGGGTTGGCTGGAGGGTGTGCATCACAGCAGAGTCTACAGGGTACTTAGGCTTATGTTTTATCTGGTGTCTGATTAGAAATGCCTTTCTCAATGTTAACTGATGGCCCACAACAATCTCTCAATAAATGTTAACTATTATTGTGATTACCAAAGCTAACTGTGATAACTTGGAATCAAATATAAAGTGATTTGTATATAAAGTGATTTGCCCCCCACCTCTGTGTCCAGCCCTAGTTCTCTAAATGGGGTGGGCAAAGCTTTTGTCATGGGGAAGGATGCTGTCAAAGGGAAGCCTAGGCCAGGCAGGAGAAGGCAGGCAACCCTGTCTAGGATGAATGATTGAGTTCCCAGCAGTTTGCCAGCCCAGTCGCCATGAACTGGAAACCAACTAATTGGGAGAATCCTAGAATTGCTACTACTGTCCTCCAAGTCTCACCCAGTCAACAATACCCAGAATTGTCCCTATGGATATTTAAGTTAGCTCAGAGAGCTGCCACCAGGTGGCGCCACACAGGGCTGTGACCAAAAGTCCAACCCAGAAGCTCAACTGTTTAATTCATTAACCTCACCATTAAGGAACTTCATATTTGATAGAACCAACATATTGGGGCCCCATTTATGGTATTATGGCTATTGTGTTATGATAACTTTTAAGAGTGAAGGAGACTCTATAATAATGTTGGAGCAAAAGACATAAACCGAAACTAATCAGGTCAAATAGGATATATAAGTCACCCTAGTTATGGCAAGGTTTACACTTTATTATTACTACTACTACTACAACTGTTTTATACCATAATATAGCTTTGAAGTTATTTGTGATACACACAAACATACATGTAAACTTCATGCTAAAATGCCAACTTCATGCTAATGCCTAAGTGTCTACAGCTTATTAACCCTAGAAAATGAGAACATTGCATACGCAAGCTTGAGAAACAAATATCCCCAAACCATTCCAAAGAGACAGAAAAGTCCTACTTCTTCATTCCCCACCGCGTGTCATGCCAGCTCGACCTGTATCCCGCTATTTCTGATATTGGGCTCTGTGGGGAGGCAGGAGTCTATAGGACAGACCAGGCCAATTTTGGTGGCTTCTCAACCCTTACTTTCATCCAGCAAAGTGCATCCTATTAGGAAATGTACCTGAACAGTCTCCTGGAATTGCTAGGTTTTCAAAGTATGTTCCCAAACATAAGAGTTGAGATGGTGACACAAGTGGAAGCAGGGGCTGCTAGGTTATTTAGAATCAGATTGGTGCCCACGCTCCACAGAACACAGAAATGTGGTGGCACACTCAGCATTTACTGGCTGTCTTTCTTATTTTCCTTTTGCTTCATTTTCTTCAATTCTTTAATTTAAATATTTACTGCAGCAACTATACATTTTTAAAATAAATTAAATACTCGATTACTTGAATATTTGATATCATGTAGAAGAAGTTGACAACTGATACTATTTTCTCATTTTCCATCTCAAAATTGGGTAGAGATGGGCTGTCTGAAACTGAGCCTAATTATTACACAGGTCATCTTCCTATAGTTAACAGAAAATGTTTTTGCAACGTCACACTCATGAGAGGGGGAATCCAATAAATAGCTGACCTAATACTATATTCTAGAAAATATCAAACATATAGAACAGATAGTAACTCAACTACATTTACTCTTATTCCCCTACAGTCCTGATCATTTGGTTTCTGGATCAGTAAGTACTTTCCATGGACACATGGGCGTCACCTGCCTTGTTTGCATCTTGTCATTTGGCTCTGTGCCATCATCATTAGAAATCTTTGCAATTTCCCCTTTTTTTCCATTTCTGCATGTATTGAGAGTAGACATAGATTGACAAATTCTTTTGTAGGAAATGGGAAAAATATGAGAGCAACTTAAGTGTCCATCAATGGGTGAATGGATAAAGAAGATGTGGTCTATACATACAATGGAATATTACTCAGACATGAAAAAGGAAGGAAATCAGACAACATGGATGGGCCTTGAGGGCATTATGCTAAGTGAATAAGTCAGACGGATACTATATGATCTCAAAAAACTAACAAACAAACAAAGGAGCTCACAGATACAGAGAACACATTGGTGGCTGCTGGGGTCAGGGGTGGGGGGGTGGATGAAATGGGTGAAGGGGGTCAAAAGGTGGAAACTCAGTTATAAAATAAATGTCATGGGATGTAATGTGCAGCACGGTGACTACAGTTAATAAGACTGTATTATATATTTGAAAGTTGCTAAGAACGTAGATCTTAAAAGTCCTCATCACAAGAAAAAAAATTTTTGTAACAACGATGGATGGATGTTACCTAGACTTATTATGGTGATCATTCAGAATAGATACAAGTATCAAATTATTATGTTGTACACCTGAAACTCATATAAGGTTTTTGTCAATTATACCTCAAAAAACATAAATTACCATTAAAAAAAAGTGGAGAGATGAGGCCTTTTGTAAGCGATGGGAAAGTTAGTTTTTTCTTTGGCTAATCAACTTTCTTATTTCAGCAGGTGCCTTTGGCATTGAAAAATGGCTGAAAAGAAGAAAGGGAAACTTACTGAAAGATATCACTATATCCATCCATAAATAATTATTGATTAGTATAATGAGGCTTTATGTGAGAGTGGAAACTCACAACAGACTGAGTTATCTCAAGTCGAGGTGGATTGCCAGAGTCAACATCAATTCTTTTTCTCACAACTGTAAAATGAGTCAACTAGGACCCACTCCACCAAGGAATAAAAAAGATATGGCAACACTTGGGTCTATGACATTCCTTTCACCAAGACCTCTTTATTCCATAAAGTTTATACTTTATGGAATAAAGTTGCCTTTTGTTTATTTTTCTAAGTGGGCACATCATAGAAACTGTCACACTTGATCAGTGCCTTTGGAGAAATATGAAAGCATCACACTCACATCTGTGCAGCAGGACTGAGCAGGGAGAAATCGGGAAGATTAGGCAGAGAGCTTTCACGCTGAGATCTCCCAGCTGTGTGAAAAACCAAGCCTATTGAACACGAAACACCGCACCACGAAAATAACTCTGCAACCAGGAAGGAAAGAAAAGGAATAAATGCCCCCAGCAAAGCACACCCCAGCAAGCAAACCCAACTTGGTTGCATCTCAAAAAATTCATTACCATCCTCTCCAAGCTCCATTACATTCCTCTGCCTCAGCTGCTCTTTACCCAAGTTCTGCTGCCTCGTTTTTCTTTATTGATTAAACGGTAATGAAACAGAACAGGACCCTATGGTCCTTCCCTGCCATGTCCTCTGCCTGCCTTTCGTCTGTAGAAAAACTTTAGCCAAAGAATAAGTTTAATCAGAGAAGTGAGAAAATGCAGAAGCAAAGAAAAGCAGTCAAACAGGGCAAAATAATAATAGTTTAGTCAGTAAGCAAAGTCAAGGACCTTTAGTTCCTCCTCAAGGGCTACAGATAATATTCTGAGCCATATCCTGTGAGCTGTCTTATAGATACTGAAACCCTCACCAGGTGGAAGAAGTTAACTACATGATGACCAGACTGTAGCAACGACATAAGCTGCCACAATTCCGAGAGCTGGCCTCAAGGAAACGCGAAAAAAATGACCCTAGAACTGAAGACTAACTGTACTTAAAGCAATCAAGATGATGCTGATTAGACCACCCCATGACCAGTTTCAAGATGACTGTCAGAGCTGACTGTGCTGTTTCTGCATGTAGCCATCTCTCTCTGCCTATAAAAGCTTTTGCCCACTGATGGTCAGTGGGGGAGTTGGCCTTTGTGAAACTGTGCACCTCAGATTGGGACCTGAACCCACGTGCGGGGACTTGAACTCGGTCAAAACCCATGGTCTTCCAACTGTGATCACACACCTGGTTTCAGGACTTAATGAAGCTCAGGTTCTTGATGTCTCATCGCAGAAAGAATTTGGTGAGAAACAAAGTGATAGGTGAGAACTGGATTTATTTAGAGAGAAACACACTCCAGAGACAGAGTGTGGGCCATCTCAGAAGGTGAGAAAGGCACCAGGGTATGGGGTTGTCAGTTTTTATTGGGGTGGGTGATTTCATAGGTAACTAGTGAGAGGAGTATTCCAGCTATCTTGGGAAGGGGTGGGGATTTCCAGGAATTGGGCCATTGCCCACTTTTTGATCCTTATGGTTGGCCTTGGGACTGTCATGGTACCTGTGGGTGTGTCATTTAGCTTGCTGATGTGTTACAGTGAGCGTATACTGAGGCTCAAGGTTTAGTGGAAGTTGACTTGTCTGCCATCTTGGACCCATTTGGTTCTAATCAGTTTATGTCATGTCCTCGGGCTATGTCATTCTTTCAAAGGTTGTGTCCTGCCCCCTTCCCTCCTGTTTCACTTGGACACGAGTCTGCCCCCCCCACCCCTGGTTGCTGGCCTCCGAAATAAAGCAAACTTTCCTTTCCACCAACCTCGCTTCTTTATTGGCTTTAGAGCTGCGAGCAGCCAGACCCCACTTTCGATAACAGTAACACTTTACTTCTTTGTATAAATCAAAAGTTTACCTAAAACAGGATTTGGGCTTTCAACATTGTTAGCCATAAACCTAAAAAGCTTTTTTATTGTTTGAAACCTCTGTGCTAGCCAATGTAGCAGCCAACAGCCACAGGGGACCATCTACCTTAAAAGGAATTATAATAAAATACCATTACAAATTCAATTGCTCAGTTGCACGGGCCACATTTCAAGTACCCAACCACACATGGCTAGTGGCTGCCATATTGCCCAGTGTAGACACAGAACCTTTCCATCTCTGCAGAAAGTTCTCCAGGCAATGGAAGGATTACAGAACTCAGCTTCCACTATGCAGCTGGTTTACATTGCTGTAAGCTTTCTGACACTCTGAGAACCTACTTTCCCTGTTGCTTGGTTGAGTTCCTGATATTACTACTAATGTGGACTCAGACGCCAGAAATTCCCCGGGGCCTAGGTGACTCAGGTTTAGAAACTGTGTTCATTCTTGCAGGCTATGAGGCCTCTGCTTTATTTGGGACGCAAAAGAAGATTTCCCAATCTTTAAAGTAGGCTCCCAAGGTCATTGTCATGGTTAATTTTGTGCATCAGCTGGATCATAGGATGCCCAGATTAGTTCTAGGTGTGTCTGTCAGGGTGTTTCCCAATGAGATTAACAGTTGAATGCAGACTCAGTAAAGTGGATGGCCCTCCCCCCAAGTGGGTGGGCGCCATCCAACCCATCAAGGGCCTGAATAGAGCACAAGTGGAGGAAGGAGGGATTCACCCCTTTAATCCTGAGCTGGGACATATCTCATCCCTTCAATCCTGAGCTGGGACATATCTCATCTTCTCCTGCCCTTGGCCTGGGATTTATGCCATAGGCTCAACTGGTTCTCAGGCCTCTGGACTCAGACTGCATTATACTACTGCCTTTCCTGGTTCCCCAGCTTGTGGATGCCAGATCGTGGGACTGATACCAAGCAGGACCCTGTGGGGCTCCTGGGCACAGAAGCCTTTCTGTCCTCAGTTTCTTGTTTGTAGGAAATAGGCTTCAGCTTCCAAGACCTTTTCCAAGTTCCAAGGAGCAGGTTCAAACAGTTGCTAATCAGGGAAGGGAGGGGATGCAGAGACAAGGGAGGAGCCGTCCAAGAAACAATAGTGCAGCCTTGTGACAGGGTCCTGGTTCCGCCTCAAGGGATACACATGACAATATCTTTGAACCCTTCGGCAGAACTAAAACAGCTCCAACAAATGGAAGATGTTAACTACTTGATGAAGCATTGTTTACACAGTAAGTGTACAACGCTGGGGATGCTTCACTCAAGCCCATGGAAAGGCTCATCCGTGAACTTCCTCAGCCCTGCCTGACCTTCCCAGATGATACGCACGCAGGCCTTTCACCCTGGAAAGGGCACAAGCACCAACTAGCGCCTAGCCGTTGGAGGGGGTCACACTTCCACTCTTTGAAGTACAGCAAAGATCATGCCAAGGATAAATAGGATAAGGACAAACAGAGACTATTTGGGGGCAGCCAGGCCTCCAGCTTGTTTCCCTGGGGGACGGAAGGGTCTGGTCTGGACTGTTAGGACTTTCTGTACACTTATTAAACAAGAACGATGACTGTCCCCAGAACTTGTCACTTCTTGAGGCTCTTATTTCTTTCTGAGATTTATCGTATATTCTGCAGCGAGTGGGTTCAGACAGATGAACGCTGGCTCTCGGCTGATCCACCCAGGGGCCAGGCCTCGAGTCAGTGACCCAGTCGGCCTCCCCATTTGATGGGCATCATGTCCAACCACTGCTAATAGATAATAATTGGTTGGTTATTTTCAAAGCTAAATATTCAGAATAATCTAACAGACTCTCACATAACCACACGGGCACACAAGGTTTTCATAACCTTCTCAACACGAGAGCTCACATTTCTTCCGCCCATCCCAACCACACACGGACAACCAGCCAGCACTTAAATTGGAACAAAAAGATGAAAAGATGGACCCACTACTTACAGTATTTTTTAAAAACTATTGCTGCTGTCTTTTCCACACTAGAGGCCTGTGTTTTGAATTTTAATATATATATTCATCTACTTTATGCTCTGTTGCTCCTTTTAATCTTAATTTCTTTTCTTTGTCTCCTATCTGTAGATCCAAATGTTCCATACTGAAAAGCTAGTTCAAAGTCCAATCTTTAAAAAGAGAAACAAAATATATTTTTGAAAAATTACATAAAACACTGGAGATGAGATCAACAGGCTCATGTTCCACTGATTGAAATGCAAAATAATACAAGATTTCTGGGAAGCAGTTTCATCCAGCCCAATCAATGGCTTTAAAGTCATTCAAAACCTTTGACCTAATTAACACCTCTACTTCTGGGGAGCTAGCCTAAAAAACCGATACTGCCACAAAGGTCTCT
Organism: Eubalaena glacialis; assembly: GCF_028564815.1. NCBI lineage: Eukaryota > Metazoa > Chordata > Mammalia > Artiodactyla > Balaenidae > Eubalaena > Eubalaena glacialis. Next base: position 8,162,947 of record NC_083717.1, on the reverse strand, counting down.
GCCCAGGGATGTTCATCACAGTATTATTTATGATGCTGAAAAGCCAGGGAGGGGAACTGAAATGTTTAAGAGATCCATCTCCATTTCACAGACAAGGAAAGTGAGGTTCCTAGATATTTCTACAGCGCTGTGATAGGAATCAGACCAAATTGTACATATTGTTTGTAAAGGGCCACTTACCATTTCTCTTAAATTTCCCTCCCCTCCTCTGCCATGCTAAGATCTTTAGGGGTCAAAATTGTATTTTACTTATCTTGGGTCCCCTGAAGCTTTACCCACTGTCCCCAAGACAGCAAAGGACAAATGAGTGTCTGGTGTGGGCCAGCCTGGAATAGAATGCATTTTGACATTCTTGAGATCACAAAGTATTTGGGGCTGGGATCTAACATCTAAGTGAGAATCACAAGAATGAGTCAAATTAAGTGACTTGGAAAACTGTCAGACATTACAACACATTATAATCCAATTTCCTAATGGAAGTTGTAGACGGGCTGCCATAAGAGGTATTTCAATATAAAGTGCTTAAAAGCCCTGACTGTATCTCAGAGATGCCTCAGCACGGGGAAACAGGCTGCCGGATTTTCTTCATCTCTCTTTAGTGGGAACCCGCGTGATACGACGAAGCAGATTCAAGCTCCAAAAGGATGCCCAGGGTATGAACAGACATCCCCCCTTTGATGCTTTGAGACAATAAGTCATTGTTTGGGCTGAAGAAGTGCCCCAGGATAGCTCCAAATTGGCGTCCTCTCCTAGTAGGAGAAAGGGGTGGCCCTCTCTGCCGTAACCCGCATCTGATGCCTTCCCTATGGGGCCCCCCACTAACAAGGCTGCTCAGCAGCATCCACACCAGAATACAGAGGCACTGAGGCCTTTGTATTAGCCGCCCTGGGAAGATAGCCTTTGGGAGAATATTAATTATAAGAGACAGTACATCATTACCCTTTGCCTCCAAAGACCTCCTGCTTCTAGTGAGAGGTGGAACAGCCCCAGCTGTCCCTCCAGCTTCACCTAAATGTCCCCACCCCCACCCCTGCCACCTTATCAGAGAAGAGGGTGCTGGATCAGATGTCTGCCCTGAGCTCCTAGCATCCAGTGATCTTATTTCCTCCTTAATGGAAGATCTGCACTCCTGATACCGAAAATCATTTAGTCCCTGTGAAGCCAGCCACAAGCTCAGCCAGCTCTTCTCCTGTGGACACTGAACACCAGGCAAAGAAATGATCTATAACCTTAAAGCATATGAAGGTGCCTTGAAAGCAGAGTAGGAGAGCAGGAGAACGACTCTTTGTGACTTTGTGATGGAAGGCTCGCGTCGGCACCATGGTGAGCTGTTTTTCAAGAAGGTATTTCAACATTTGAAGGCTGTACTGTCTTTTTCTTTTTTACAATATTAGATTAGTTTCAGGTGTACAGCACAGCGATTCAGTATTTTTACAGATTATACTCCATTAAAAGTTATTAGAAGATAACAGCTTTAATTCCCTGTGCTGTACAATATATCCTTGTTGCTTATCTATTTTATACATAGTAATTTGTACTTCTTAATCCCATACCCCTAACTTGTCCCCCCGCCCGATAACCACTAGTTTGTTTTCTATATCTAGAAGCCTGTTCCTATTTTGCTATACACATTTGTTTGTATTATCTTTTAGATCTGCATATAAGTGATATGGATCAGAACCCTCGTGGTTCAAATAGTGAACAGTTATTTCACACTTACTGCTGTGGACTGAATGTTTGTGTCCCCCCCAAGTTCATATGTTGAAACCTAATCCCCCATGTGATGGTACTTGGAGGTGGTGCTTTTGGGAGGTGATTAAGTCATAAAGGTGGGGCCTTCATGATGGGATTAGTGCCCTTATAAAGGGATCCTCTCAGAGCTCCCTTCTCCCTTCAGCAAGTCAGGATCCAGGGAGACAAGAGTCATCTATGAACCAGACACTGAGTCTACTGCCACCTTGATCTAGGACTTCCCAGCCTCCAAACTGTGAGAAGCAAATGTTTGTTATTTAAGCCATCCACTCCATGGTATTTTTTGTTATAGCAGCTGGAATGGACTAAGACATGTAATGGACGAAGCAGCTGGAAGGGACTATAGACCAGGTGCCCTGTAACTGCTTTATAAGCATGATCTCATTTAATTTTCACAACAACCCTATGAGGTAGGTGCTATCATTATCTTTGAAGTGAGAGAGGTTAAGTAACTTACCCACTCAGACAGTAAGCAGTGGAGCCAGTGTTCAGGCCCTAGCCAAGCTTTTAGCAATGCCAAGGACCAGTCCTAAAGGGAGGTCCTGTTGATTTGACCAGATCATCCCTCAGGGTTGCCCTGGGCTCAGGTGGTCTACTCAACCAGAAGCACCCAGGGAACAGAAGAACCAGAGGTGGCCTTTCAACATTTGAAGACTGTAGCTGTCTTGATGCCATTTGAATGAAGGACACAGTGCTTTACAGTTGCCGAGGGAGAGATGCTAGAAGAGCTTTCGTCTTCTCTGCCTGTATAAATCCTGTCCTTTTTTAGACTGTCTTCCCCTCCGGAAGGTGGTCATGAGCGTCTATGGGGGCACATACAGAGATGTGCAGAGTCCAACCTGCACCACTCTACCTAGGGGCTCTGAACTTAGATCTTCAAAGCCCAACTCCAATCCCATGTGTGCTATGAAGGCTTCCTTAGTCGTCCTTGTGGAGATGAGGGGAGACAGTGATGAGACCCAAAGTTCTGGGCTGGGAGCTAGCGGACATTGTTCTAGCTGTGCTTCTGCTGAGTGTACACTGGAGTGACCCTAGACAAATCATTTGACTTTCCCGGACCTCAGTTTTATCTCTGGAAAATAAAGGAGTGGAACTAGATGAGTCTAAAGGTCCTGCCAGCTCAAAAGCTCTATTAACCTGTCTCTTTCGAGCTCAAAATTTTTGTAACTTAGTACTTAATATACATTATCTTATACAGCATCATTATTTCCACACATATCTATTTCTATCATATTTCTCTAAAATTTGTGAGTTTCTTGTAGGCAGGGTCTCTCTAGATTCTCAATTGAAACAATGATTTTTGATGTTCAGAGTCCCATTGTCCACAGATAACCTTGTATCTGACATATTTCCCCTGTGTCTAGAACTCCACTGTCATCATGGACACAACCAAGTGAAGCATTCTGGGAAAAATAGAAAGGAAGGAAACCAGCTGTGATTTTTAAAAGTCTTCTTTGTATTGTGCCTAAATGTAAACAAAGAACATAGCTCCTTGCTAATTTATACTCGAATATCATAATTTGTAAGGCAGAATCACACCAATAAAGCTAATAGGTATATAATAAAAAGCACATTATCCCAATTTTTTGCAGTTTATTATTGTGGCTGAATTAGAGCAGGCATGATGAACCAGGTCACTTCATTAGATTAGATTTCAGGTAAAAGAATGTGAGAATTTTAAAATGCCAACAGTTGGACTGTTGAAATGACACAACAGCAGTCAGTGAAGCAGGAAAAAGGTAGATGCCATCAGCTCCAGAAGCCTTTGTCTTGACTTTAATGGAAAAGCCATGGAAAATAAATACATCCCAGGGGTTCAAAAGTTATTTTAAATTCCATCTGTATACTTAAGTGAAAAACAAGCCAGCCCCTCAAATAATTAAAGCCATCAATAAGAACTACTCAGGTTTGAAAGGGACCAATATTTCTTACTCATAAAAAATGTAATAGTATGTGCAATTTGTTTTTGTTTTTTGTGTTTTTTTTTGCCGTCTGCTACTTGAATTGCAAGGTATGGTTGAAAAGTTAATATAACACCAGAATATCATTAATAAGACTACTGAATGCCTAATCTTAGCCAAAGCATGAAAGCATGGCTTTCTTTTTTACTGTAACTTTTTTAACTTCATAAACTGAAAGTAACAAGTGTGACTTTAGACTTTTTTCCCCCTCTTTTAGAGAAAAAGAGCATTAAGTCAGTGGGAAGAAAAGCAAATTTAATAAAACCGAGTGTAATAACACAGTTCCCTATAGAATACTAGGTCAAGGTGTCCCGCTGTTTCTCCCACTCATGTTGAAAGCTTTTCTTAGAGGTTCTATTTAAAGAGCTTGGTGGAAAGCTTGAAAGAATAGCACAAACACATGAGTGAAAGTCTATATTAACCAATCAGTCGGTAAATTCACCAAGTTTTGCCAAAGAACAAGGAAAGCCTACTGTGAAATTAACCATTTCCCACTATTTAAGAATTTAGTCATGGGAGTCTCAGTGGCTACTTTCCATGCCTCCTGGCTGCCTTGCATCCTTACCTTGAAAGCCTTACCATCCTGAGCAGGTCATTTCATTTTCTTCTTTTTAAAACTCTTTTTGCTAACATTGCGTTACCCATTGGGAAAAGAAGTTCAACCTTGTTCTGACAGTGATATCTAAGGCCACAATCTGCTGCTTTGGGACATGAACTCTGTGTTTAGGCTTAGGAAACCCACCAGCTTCACATAAACTGTGGTTATTCCGAGTTCCCTCGAGAATTCTGAGATTTGCTGAACAAGTATTTACCCCATTGTTACCATTCATGATGAAATCGACTTCAAACATCATCAAACTCCATTTGATTTTCTCACCTCTCTTCATAAACACCCCAACATTTTCAGGCTCCTTCTTGGTTTCTTTATCTTCTCAAGGTAAAATGACAGGAATCACACCCACCCCCCATCCCAAGTAGGGATACGACCTGGTTTTGCTGGAAAGGAAAATAGACTTCTGGTTTTTCAAAAATACCTTTGGTCAGGGGAAAAGGATGCTTCAAGTTCTTTAAAGAGTCTGTAAATTATCAGTCTTGTACCAACTACCAAATCACCAGCAAGCCTTCCTCCTTGGTGAGATGACAGATCCCACAGAAAAGGACCAATTCCCTAAACTCTGTGTATCCAGAACCTCCTTCTATACGTTCCCCCTTTGCCCACGTTCCTACCCTTTCTTTAGTTCTTTCACATCCATTTCCTGAGTGTCTGCTATGTGCCTGAAACATAACTGGCTGCCAAGGACACAGGAACGTGCTCGGAACTCTTCCCCAAAATCCGTCCACAGGATTTCCTAAGTGTTACCTTCACTTCCTCACTTTTCTGTCATTACACCTGATGCACTCATCTTTTTGCTTAAACATTTTACTATACAGAATAAGTTTTCAAAATGAATATGCACTCTACCCTGTAGACAACGTAAAAGATGTCAAAGGAAATAATCCTAAGCACTGGTCCTTAGCGGACCCATGGTTCCCACCCTGGACCACCCAGCAGGGTTGACAGGTGGTGGCCTGCACGGGAGCACCTGGTCACATCCAGCTCTCTACAGTCTGGGCCCCCCCTCCTGGGACAGGGCTCTATCCATCTACAAGAAGGACCACCTATGGAAATTCTCACAAAGGTGCTTTGTAAGCTAGCAGGGTCTTCTCCAAAATTGTCATCATTTATCTCTACTCTCTCCTTTTCTTTTCCAATCCATATCCAATCATTTCCCCAATTCCATGACAACTTAGTTGGTTTAAATTGGCGTGAAATAAAGTTGAAGATTTTCCTAAAGATTAGACACACAGATCTTCTTTCACCAAGTAGGCATAGTTGTCTAAATGCTCATTAACTGACCCAAATCAGAACCCAAAACTGCTGAGTTACCATCCCTAGGGTTAAACCGCTGGGCTTCAGTCAAAATGATAAAGCACCATTTCCACCACCAACATCATCACTCTACATTTGTATAACATTTTAGAGTTTACAAAGTTCTTTTGTATATACTCTCATGCCATCTCATGCAATTCACCTAAATTGTGGTAGGTCATAAGGCTGGATCAAGATGGATCTTAGCTACGGAGTTGCTCATGAAAAAAGAAGAGGAAGAAAGGGAAGGGCTAGGAAAATATGAGGTGAGAGGAAGCCAAAGAATAAGCAAGAGTAAGTCAGATAAGCAGGGCTCAGTCTGTGTGACAAAAAGAACTAGGAACAGAATAGTGAAGACAATCTCAAAAGCTAGTGTTCCTACTTTGCATTGTCTGAGCACTGGTGTGAGTTCTCTTTGTGACCGTGGGCACCTTGAGTCTCTGGATTCTTCAAGAACAGCCCCTGTCATCTCTGTGGGATGCTTTTGATGAGGACCTGGATGTACTGGAACCTACATCAGGACCGACGTGTGCGAAACTGGCTAATCCACCACATTCCACAAATATGTACTGAGCATCTACTGCATGTCAGCATATGCTAACCCCGCCATGAATTTGCAACATGGGTATTACTATTCTTATTCTTATTGGGATATTACTGTTTCTATCCAGTGAGGAAACTGTGGCTCAGAAAAACATCTTTCTGAGATGACAGAATGAGGCAGTGATGGACCTGGGAGTCCATCAAGTCTCAGGTTACAAACTCTTGCTCTCTTGACTGAGTTGTGTTGTCCCGTGCGATCCTGTCTCCAATACCTACGTTTATTGCTTTGTTTTTCAAGAATGGAGGAGCAAATAGAGACAGCTAAGCTGGATGGAATACCTTCAGACAGGGGTCCTGAGAGCTTCTGAGGGGCTGAGGGTAGGCAGGCGGGTGCTTGTGGATGTCCACAGTCCAGACTCAGTCCAGGAACAAAACCTGACTGTGGGGAGGAGGGCATCGGGTTTGGGTCAGGACCTGGGTTTTTAAGATGAATCACATGAGTTTTTCCTGAAGCTCGGAAGTACCAGCAGTCAAGAGGGATAAAAGTATTTTCCCTTTATTTCAAGACAAGAAAGGAAAGTGGAGATTCCTAGGATGAATTTTACATGACTTATTATGAATCTCATCACAGATACTATCTGGAGCAAGAGGCTGGTTTTTAAGCCACAGTGTCCACTGACCATGGTGACCACCTGGCCCTGAATGCCCAGGATCTGCATTTTCCTCTGCTGTCAGAACCTAGGTTCTAGTGATTAACACTGGTTTACTCTTATCCTTTAGGGGCCCAAACTGGCCAACATTGACCAACTGCCACTTATCATCTTCCTCCAAAGACACCCCCCAACACCAGGTCAATGTGAATTAACTCCATCAAGTCAAGCCTCAAATGCCCCATTTATACCACCTCATCCCAGAAAGCAATTTTAACTTTATTTGTATTACTGATAATGTTACTAATTTGTCATGCCATTCAAAAATAAACATGAATCCTTTCACCTCTGTTAATTGGACAGGGCAATTCGAAATCCTTCCTGGAAATCGACAATCACAGTGCCCTGTGCCACACCCCACTCCATGCGCCAAAGGGGGGTCAGCACGGCCCATCCCTACCTCCAGCCTTTCAGCCAATCATTGAATTTGCTTGGTATGTGTGAGCTATATGGCCTGAAAGTCCTCTCATCACTGCTGTGCTCTCTGAAACCTCACCAATTAGAGAAAATTCACTTGAACTGCTTCAAAACATTCTGATTCTGCAATAAGTGACTTTTGAGGACATACAGACACTACCAAATGTAAAATAGATAGCTAGTGGGAAGCAGCCGCATAGCACAGGGAGATCAGCTCGGTGCTTTGTGACCACCTAGAGGGGTGGGATAGGGAGGGTGGGAGGGAGACACGAGAGAGGGGATATGGGGATACATGTATATGTATAGCTGATTCACTTTGTTATACAGCAGAAACTAACACACCATTGTAAAGCAATTATACTCCAATAAAGATGTTAAAAAAAATAAATAAATAAAGTGCCTGAAATCAGTGAGAAGGGAGTGTCAGAACCCAAGGTCCTCCCACATTGGACCAGCCCGATGAGAGGGCTTCTGAGTGGGCTGCTTGGCGGCCTTGGCACTCAGAAAGCAGGCAGAAGGGTTGGAGGAGTTGCCTGGCGTGGGTGGAGAGGGTCCGCACCTCCGGGGCAGGGCACAGCTCATTGAGGTAGGTGTACGGGGCAGGAATCCTACCACGTTGACTGAGGAAAGAAGTCCTGAAGAATAAAGGGGATCATGCAGCCAATGGTGGCAAGATTTAGGCAAAGGGAAGCAAGGCGCCGATCCAGGATCCTGGGTGGGCAGAGCAGAGGCAGGGCTGGTCCAGCGCCGTGGGTGCTGCCCTACTGACCCGAGGGGCCTTAAACCCTCTTGACTAGGTGAGCATTCCTGTCGGAACTTGACTGAGGGCCTGCCCTATGCAGGTTGGGGCAAACTGCTGCATCTACAGGGGTGGAGGGCTTTCAGGAGGGACGCCAAGCAGGGAGTTTTGGCGACAATGGAGGCCTCATATCAGAGTCTGGAGAAACATGGAAAAGGAAGCCTGGGGATGTGGGTGAGATGCCCCAGAGAAGACGCTGTGTGGGGCAGGTACCAAGGATGGGCTCTCTGACCCCAGTGTGCCGGGGCCAGCCCTGGATGGCGTGATCTGGGGAGACGGATCACAATACCTTCCTTTCTTCAAACCCAAATCGGTTTGCTGCAGCTCTCAAATCATTACCTTGAGGAAGATTAACGCAGCACTCTCCCTGAATCTGTATTTCTTAGCTGGCAGAGTTTTCATGCCAATGATTTTGTTTCCGAACTCCCCCGTGTTACTGGTGGGACACAGCTGACTACTGGGTAGTGAGGGCCTGGTATACTTTTCTGGACAACAGGCTTAAAAAACGATGGCTGCTTTTCTGAAAGCTGGTTAATTACTTCTTGTGGGTTTTGCTGTCCCTGCCTTCCTAAGAGAGAAGGTGATTGTTCTCCTGCCCACAAGCACACACACATGCCATATGTGTCCAATGTCTCAATTTTAGTTCAGCAGTGAAGTATGAAATTATTTTTAAATGACATATCTTTCGATATTCAAATGAGAATCAATCTGGCAAGGAAAATTACAGGATGCAAATTATTCTTAGTGCATATAAATCAGCTGTGAAATCATTTGAAACTCCTGGGTGTTTGGGTTCTTTACTGGCAGTGCAGAATACTTATCAACAGACCTTAGAAAGCCTCACTTAGCAGAAGTTCTCATTATTTAGAGAACATAGGTTTGCTTGGTGCTCCCTGGTCTGCAAAATACCTAGCTCAGCTTGTGCCCACCATGGAGCATGAATAAAAGAGGTACGTGAGGTTATCCAGTGGTCGAATAATCAGAATCATCCTTTGAGAGCAGAAGATATGAGAATCTGCTTTGAAGAGAGACAGAGATAGAGACACGGAAACTAAGCCATCTGTAACAGTGGATATTCTAAACCAGCAGTAGGAACAGATACTTAGAAATTAGAAGCTACTTCTTAAAATGACATTCAAAATATGATTCTCATCACGTGTGACCCCTTTCCATCCAACATGTGCTACTCCCACCCCTCCCCCACTGTGCAGAATTGGACCACAGCCTTGAATAGGCAAGTCCAGGAGATCACTGGAGTGAACGCATCTTGAGGAGAGAAATATTATTTATTGTTTTCTTGTTGCTTTCAGGGGGTGCTTCCGGCTAGTGGCGATTGCCATGGGGCCCTGAAATTAATAAACTAGTGAGAACCACTGGTCTAGTGATTTCCACTTCCCCTGAGAGGAAGACCTCTATGGCCCACATTTCTTGGGGGGTCAGGCGCACCTGCTCAGCAAGGCCAGCATGACACCCTCACCCTTGCACCACCCTTTCTCCATCCACACCAGGGACACACACTCCCTCCTCCTTCCTTCCCCAGACCTAGGCTGGGGGACACATCCGTGCTTCTCTGTGGGGAGAGCTGCCCTCTGGAAGGTGACAGACTCCGGTTTCGGTGGCTCTGATTATTTTCTTAGGGGTTCTTGGAGAAGTGTTGAGAAGAGCCAAGTGCGATATATGGGCAGAGGCTGGTGTGATGAGGAGGGGACCTCCTGGCCACCCTCCAGCTCTGGGTTGAACTCTCCTCTTCAACCCCATGGGCCCACGTATCATGGAGCCCCCTACCGCCCTTGTTCCTGCTAAGGGGCTAGCTGCAAAGATTTTTGGGAACTTCTCTCTAAAGCTGGTCATTTGCAGCAAGGAGCTTTGCCCTGCAGGCTTTGTGCCGAGGTGACATTTACCGTCCATTGCTCTGCTTGGGGAAGAGGTCCTGCCCATTTAACTCCCAGGACAGGGCTGCCCTGCTCCCTCTGATGGGAAAAACAAGCCCCTCTCTTTCAAATCCCTGCCCCCCCAAAAGTGTGCAGAAAGCCAACTCCATAAAAATAGCTCAGTTTCTGAGGAGTGTCTTATGAATCAAGGTCTTTATTTCTCAATGCGGGGCACACACCTGCAGAGCTGCCCATCCTTATCCTTCTGCAACATTGTGTGGCTCCTTTGGGACACCTGCCACTGTGTGATTGTCACTTGTGTACGTGCGGTCTCCCCATCAGACAGAGGCCCTTTGAGAGCCGAGCTGTGTTTACTTGTTTTTTCTTCCCTCACTCCCGCTCCTTAGACCAGGAAGAAAGTTCTGGGGTTTAGCCAGTTAAAAGGCTAGTTAACATATTTAAAGGGAAGCGTTTTTGACCGTGAAAGTGGCACCTTGACCAAATTTTGAAATATTTTTCCTGCAAAGAACTTCAATATACCAGCAACTTGCAAGCAAGCCTACGTGGATAAAATTCCAACTGCCGGCTTCAGCCATTCAAGGGCCCGCCCCCATCACTATCCAGAAGCAGCAAAAGATGAAAGAGGAAGCTTAAAAGAGACTCGTACTTATCTCCTGAGAGCATATGACTTTTGATGACAGTCATGTTAAGAGGGAAGACCTGATTAACTTAATTTCACTGGCCTGCAGCTACAGGGAGAGAGGTTGGAAGTTTTATCAACTTTACTTGTAAGTCCAACTTGTCACTGATGGAGAGCAGCCCCACAGGAAACCATGCCTCACAGAGTAAAAGGAAAAGGAAAATTTCCGAGAGGTCTCAAAGAAATGCACCAGCAAACCTGAAATAAATGTGCCCTGCCTTTTCCATTACGATCCCATGTCATCTGAATTATAAAAAGTTCTAAAAGCAAGAGTCTCCAGGGTAAGAGAGTCACCTGACTCCAAAGAGACATGGCATTCATGTGAGAAATAGCGGGATGAGTGAAAGGCTAAATATACACCAGGTGAGAGTAAGTTAACAGTATTTTACAAGTGAACATCTTAAAAAATTTGCTGCGAAACATTGAGCCTGAAATAACCGTTACTAAAATCATTGCTTTAAAAATATTATATTTATACCTATTTAAGACATTGGGGGACTCCCCTGGTGGCACAGTGGTTAAGAATCTGCCTGCCAAGGCAGGGGACATGGGTTCAAGCCCTGGTCCGGGAAGATCCCACATGCCGCGGAGCAACTGGGCCCGTGAGCCACAACTACTGAAGCCCACGCCCCTAGAGCCCGTGCTCCGCAACAAGAGAAGCCACCGCGATGAGAAGCCAGAGCACCACAACGAAGAGTAGCCCCCGCTCGCTGCAACTAGAGAAAGCCCGCGCGCAGCAACGAAGACCAAAAACGCAGCCATAAATAAATAAATAAATTAAAAAATTTAAAAACTAAAAGAAATTGGCATGAGAACTATAGTGAGGCCTCATCCCCAATCCTGATCTCCAACCCCCATAGCCAAGAATGTGGAAATGAGAGAAATGAAACTTTAAAATCAGCACATAATGGGTGAAAGCAGCGAGATACAGAATTATTTCAATGAAAGTAACTGGTTCTTAGGGCAGCAAGACAAGTCTTTAATCTGATGGAGGATATTCATATTTCAAAGACAAACCACTTGTAATAAACTATAATGGAAAAGAATATGAAAAAGAATAGATACTATATATGAGCTGAATCACTTTGCTGTACACCAGTACACCAGAAACTAACACAACATTGTAAATTAACTATACTTCAAAAAAAAAAAAAAAAAGACAAACCACGTCTTTGTTCCTATGGAGTGGATCATCTATGGAAGCCAAGAACACCGTAGAGAGGGAGGAGAGGGAGGAGAGGGAGACCTGTCTCCTTGGCTTTTAGAATAACTGTCTTTTCCCTGTGTGTCTTCCCATGGTCTTTCCTCCGTCTATGTCTGTGTCCCAATGTGCCCTTTTCAGAAGAACACTAGGGGTTAGGTTTTCAACATATAAATTTGGGAGGAGCACAGTTCAATCCATGAGAACATCCTTAATTCCCTGGTCTCCCTCAGCCCACACATCAAAGCCCTTGTCCAGTACACTGACTGCACCCTGAGGGTCTCTTTGTCACAGTGACTGCCCTTTCTAGGCCTCTGTTGTTTCCTTCCTGTGACTGCCCCTCCAGACCCTTCATCTACTCTTCACACCTCGACCCAGAGGGCTCACTTGCTATTGCCTTTAAAGCACTTCACTGGGGCCCCCTTACCCTCGCAATGAAATCAGAAGTCCTCATCACAGCTCTGAAGACCTTTCAGGATCTGGGTCCGCATACTGAGCCACACTGCTCGACCACAAGCCACCTAGGGCTGCACATCCAGCAAAAGTGACCTACTTCCACTTTTCTGAAGGGGCCACGTTCTCCATCTTTTTCTTTTTTCTTTTTTTTTAAGGGATTCAAAATACTTTTTAATGTTGGAATTGAACAGTTTATAAAAGTGCAAAAAACATATATTTACAGTTTAACAAATCATCCAGATTAAGAAATAGGACATTGTTAGTACTTCAGAGTCTTTTAGTATGTTCATTCATGATCACAGCCCCCTTCCTTCCTCTTAATGGTAACCACTATGTTGATGATTGGTTATTGTTTTTCTTGTTTTGTTTTGTTTTTATAATTTTACTCCCTACCATAAGAGCAATCATGCCATAATTATTCTTGTACAGGGGCCACGATCGCCTGTGCACACATTTCTATAGGATAAATAACTAGGAATGGCATTGCTGGGTCATAGGATATGAACATCTTTGCTTTTACTGAATATTGTCACGCTATTTTCCAAGCGGTCTACCCATTTTCATGCCCAGCAGTGTATGCAAGTTTCCGCTGTTTCACACGGTTGACAACTCCGTTTTTTGGTATGTCAGACTTTAGTTTTTCTTGGTTTTCTTTTGGCCAACAATGCTTACAGTATTTTTCAGTCTTCATTTTCAGATGATGACTTTCCTTCACATTTCTCTGAGTAAATAGAATGATCGGAATAGACACGCCACAATTCCCATCACTACTTCTACCCGCCTACCTGCCTCTGTCATTGAACATGTTCTTCCCTCAGCCTGGAACACTGCTGCTAAGCTCTTCACCCTTGCAGCTTCTACACATCCTTCAGTGCCCAGCTTGGGTATCACTTGCACCAAGGCTGTGAGAAGTGTCATCTTTTTGTATTTTCATGGCATCCCTTCTTTACTCATCATAAAATACTGAAATGGTCCACTTGGTCATCTACCTTCTCCACTAGAATTGTGAGCTTCACAATGGGTTGGACTGTATCTACTTGGCACACAACTGCGTCCCTAGCACCCAGCAGTCGTTCCTGGCTTGTCCCAGGTGTTAAAGAGCATTGTTAGATATTTTTTGAAAATAATAACTTTATAATTAATTTTTCTAACAAAGCTTTCTGACCGGAAATCTTAGCAAAATCAAATGTTAATCAATCTAGATTCAAAGTAGGTAACGATGTTGGAAGATCTACTATAGTTTTAGTTGCAAAATTCAAATCCTATTTGTATATTCACAGAAAGTACACATTGATAATACTTTCACAAATTGTCAGTGACCACATGTCTCCCTTTGATTGGGATCATCAAATTATTGTTCAGGCATAATTTTAATAGCATTCCCATTCACTCTCACAAGTGCACAGACTTGGATGATTAATTATGCAGTCACCTACCCATACACCAGTTTACAAATGTCTCATTTTGTAGACGAAAATAGTATTTTCCTAACTCTGCTTTCTTAGGAGAAAGTAAATAGCTATGGTCCAAAAATACAGAATGAGGTTTGTTTGAGAAAGTGGGGTTTGGAAACAAGAGGGTGATAATAGCTGAAGTTTGTAAGATGCAGACTTTTGACATAAAGGAAACAAACAATAAATTTGAGTCAATATGTGATAGAGCTGACAGAGGATTCATATATCTGGAGTAATTGAGTTAAAGCAAATTAGGGTCTGGATTAATACAAATCACTAATTTCTGTTTGGGTTGTTTTTAGTCACTGAGAAATACATCCAATTAATTTCTTACATTTAGAAAAATTATGATCAAGCCCTCACAGTGCAAAGGCATAAAGTGGGATGTGAAAGTCCATTTTCTAGAGCTCTTGCATCAGACTGCCCAAGACTGCCTTGTGATTTAGTTCCAAATGTTAAGTATTCCCGCAGTATCAGCTGAACCACCGTGTAATACAAGCACAAGAATACACCCTACAGCTTGATATAGGCACTGCTGGGATTAAGTGTTCATGTATATTTTCCTTACCCTGTTCCCCTTCTCCATCACCCATACTGGAGAAGTGTTTTTGTGATAAAAGTGGACGTTTTTCATGATGGGAGGGTGGAATGGATTCATACCCAGGATAAGATTCCTTTGTCATCGTTTGCTTAACATAGTTCAAAATTTAAAAGCATATTCAGAAAAAGAGGTTTTCATAGAGGTAATAAGGTAAAGACTCGGGAACTTCCCTGGTGGCGCAGTGGGTAAGACTCCGAGCTCCCAATGTAGGGGGTCCGGGTTTGATCCCTGGTCAGGGAACTAGATCCCACATGCATGCTGCTGCTAAGAGTTCACATGCCAACTAAGGAGGAGCCCTGGAGCCACAACTGAGGAGCCCACCTGCCACAACTAAGACCCGGCGCAACCAAATAAATAAATAAATAAAATTTTTTTTTTTAAAAAGTGAAGACCCATTGCATAAGCATAGACACAAAATTAATTTAAAGCCAACTTGGTGACATGAGTAGACATGTTGCAGGGGGTTTTGTGCATGTCTACACCATCATTTAAACTTGTGCTACTCAATATATTGCACTGCTTTAAGTGCCATTTTTTAAGACTAAAATTAGGTATGGGAAAATGGCAACCACAGACACTTTCAAGCTTGTAAAATGTATTTGGAGATCCTATTTTTTTCTTAAGGCCAATTACACAAGGCTGTCATAGTATGTCACAAATACACAAACACACATGTATTTTTATTTCAAAAACCAAGCATTTTAATGTCAACAAGTTCTACACAAAACATAAAACTAAAATTCAGACTCCCCAGAGCTCCTATAATGAAACAGAGCTGAACGTTCATACAATCTAGCCAGTCTGTGCTCTCTACATGGGGTCATTCAGCCTCAAATCAAAACTCGAATTGTCCTATGAACTATAAAAGTTGAGTTCATGCCCTTTGGGAATTGGTGGAAAATCCAATTTGCTTCATTCCACCCCTGTATACAGAGACGGGCTAATCTAACGGTCAGAGAACTTTTAAGTCTCAACTGCTCAGAGAGCTTCTTGTAAATACAATCACTGCCCATCTTTCTAAGGACAGCACTGTGCACACATCCCTGAATAAAACACAAGCAAAGGCGTGTGCTTCTCCTTTACAATCTAAAGAAGGCTCATGACAGTTTCTCATTCCAGAAATGAGGAATGTGGGACCCTCTTCTTCCACCTACTTGATACCAGATTTAAGGACACTTTTGTTCACTGTCACAGAGAAATGGTTAAGAACTTGGAGTCTGGATACTGCAGACCTGGGTATAAAGCTCTGCCCTATCATGTCCAGGTTGTGGGAGCCTGAGCAAGTTCTTTAGCCATCCTAGGTCTCAGTTGCCTTGTTCGCAAAATAGGAATAAAAATAGCATCTAAATCACAACATTATTGTGAGGATTACAAAGATAATGCAGACAAACCCGGCATCTGGTAGGTGCTCAGTAAATACTAGCTGTTATTACTGTTGCTTGTTTTTGTTGTGGCTGCTTATTGCTACTCATAACAGTGATCACTGGCACTCCTAAGCTTGCACAGTAATTTTTAGTTGGACAGAGTGGCAGAGTAGAAAACAAAAATTCAGACTTTATGAAAATCAGACCGATCTATATTCCAACCCAGTTCTGAAACATAATAGCTATGTGACCCTCTGCCATTTTCTTAACCCCTCTGAAACTCAGTTTCCTTATCTGTAAAATGGGATAATACTTACCTCACAGGAGCACTGTGAATTAAAGGTAATGTATATAAAGGTAATTGGGACGATGAGAGTAAGTACTCATTAAATGGTCATTATTGACATGATTAGTTCTTCAACCTCCACCGAGGCATAAAAATATGTCGTCAAAACCATCTGATTTCATGGTATCCCATCCCCCCACCCTGCCACAAAACACAATCATTCTGGGCATTTTTGTGACCCTATTCAGTTCAGTGTAGAATGTAAGAGCTTTGCAAATTCACAAGAATAGAAACAGACTAAAAAAGAATAAAAACAGGCGAGCCAAAAGAAACCCGCTTGCTTTGCTTCCTTACAAAAGAACGGACTCTGCACAGGGAGCCAGGAGAGGCAGAAGCAGCCACAATTAAGCCACAGAACCACTCAGTTGATTGCCTTTTGCAGTGCGGAGAACTGAAGTCAGGATCAGAATCCGTTTCAGGTTCTAATTCAACATTCAACAGCTGGAAAGTTCTTTTTGAAAGTGAGTCTGAAATAATAAGTCAATGTGCCATGGGGAAAAGATTCTAAATAGGCAGTGTTTTGCCACTGCTGAGAATTCAAACATCTCTTCTTTGCTCTTGCGCCAAGACAAAGGGGGAGGAAAGAAATCCCAAGCATAGAAAGCTACTGTCTTCCCTCCCGAGACTAAGCCCGGAACACTAGGTACTCTTACAGAGCTGCGGACCAGGCAAGCAGATAAATGAAATGCATCTTTTTTGTCTCAACCCTTGACAGAGCATCTCTGAAGATAAGCGTCTAGCATTTTGATTACTTATTCACTAGGACTTCAGGGAATGGGAAAAAATCAGCACTGGTTGAATCAACTGCTCCAACCCTATGTTACTGGATTGGTTTACATCAGTCCCTGGTGAGAAGTCCTTAAGTTCTGAAGCAGCCTCTCCCACTGATCTGTTTTCCCTTTGTCTGCACATAAAGTTCTTATCACTGATCCTCTGGACCACCTCAGAGGGATCCCAGGGTTGATGTGAATTGGGCACGAGGGTATTTCTCATAGGCAGCAACGAGCCCATCTTACACAGGGACGTTCAGACTTATTGCCCCAGAATGGTGTCCCACGGGGCTGGGTTCAGGCATTCTGAAGACGTGTTCAGTGCCAGAGCAGGTCTTATGTGGCTCTGGGTGATGAATGTGGGCTGTGGACCACAATCAAAAGGGGCCTGGTCTTGTTCTGGAAACAGAACTCAATAATTATAGTGTGAGCTTGATGCCAAAGACCAATTCTTCCTTATTAAGATGGCGGAAACTTTTAGCCATGAACAGCTGGGGAAATGTCTCTATGCTAGGCTTTCAGATCTTCTCATTTCTGATCAAATTCTGCAACCTTCATGGTCCCACATCTACTAACAGCCCTTTGGGGCTCTACGTTAGATCAATCACTTTTGTGACTCATGAAGGATTCATGGAGCGTTGCTCTAAACTTGCTCCACGCTCGGGCTTTAAAGCATTTATCTTTATCAATTGTACTTTTGTAGCTCTTGTTACTTTTCTTCTTATTTGCTCCTGTGTAGACACATGCAGAAGTGGAAGGTATAGCTCTCTTCCAGTTAGCAAGTAGTCTACCTGTAGTCACCTGCTCACCACAGGGATGTCTTCTGGGTCTGTGATGCTTCAATGGGAGGGCTTTCTGGGCAGCCTCAGCAGTCTTTTGGCAGCAATGCCATCTTCCCACACATACCCACCTCTGCATTGCTAGAAGTGCTTTACTTCAGAGTTACTTCCTGTGCCACACAATAATACATCTTCCAGACCAGTGATGACAACTGTCCCTTTGCTGCTTCAATGGGGTTTTTTTATGGGATGTTTGTTATGCCTGTGAACACATGTATTACAGAATCAGCCACTGCCATGTGTCCTATAGGGGAGCTTCTTTCCAACAACTCTCCAGCCAGCCCAAGACTGCTGTGCTGTTGTAGAGCTCACAGAAATGAACAGAGAATCCCGGAGTGCGGAAGGATAACTTCTGTCCTCAGGACTATTTGCCAGTTGTGCCATCTACCAGGCCAAGGAAATAATTAGGATGACCTTGTAAGGACTGTACAGAATAGGCCCAGATCCTAATCCTCATACCGAATTATATTCACCTATGACTCCGCTAAGAATCAGACAGAAAGTCCAACCTTTGACAGTGAAGGATGCAACAACCCAGGGCAAGAGAGAGTGTATCTGAGTCTCAACAAACCCCGTAACAAGAATTCACAGGTCCAGGAAGAGGGCGAAACAGAAAGAACTCCATCAAGTCTCATCCTTGACTGTTCTCCATAGAGTCTCTGAGTCTTTCTTTCACATTCTTTAGGATTTCCTAAAAGGGATGCTCTTTTTGCTGCACTTGCCTTCAATCCAATGGTAAAGAAGAGCAAAGTAAAACCCTTTCCCTTGGTCCCATTCCATTCTTCAGCCTTGTCCTGTTTATAGCTCTTTAGGGGGGCATTTTTTGTTGGGTAAAACACCCCATTAGTAGAATATGGTCTGGATTCCTCAGCAGCATTGGATGAGCGCTCTTGGTTGTAATCCAAGAAAGCAGTTCTGCTGATTCAAGCAAAAGAGGCATTAGTGGAAGGATGAAGAGAAGCACACTTGAACTGAGAGGGAGACTAGAGAACCGGAGTGAGAGAATGAAGAAGAGCCAGGGGTCTAGGTAGCAGAGGAGATAGCCGAGGTCCCCCACTGTCAGTTGGTTGGGACAGCTGGCCCCATACCGCTGGATGCTTGATGCTGCCACTAAAACTGGGAACCCCTCTAATAATCTGTAACTGCCCCTGCATTGGTGCATTGTCTCTGCACAGTCAGAGAACCAGGCACAGATAGCCAACTGCCTGGATTCCATCCTGGGCCGTGGGACCCTGTCCTACATATCGGGTGCGAGATGCCCTTAAACAGGCAGGGAGTTCAGATGGTGGCCAACCAATAAATAAACGAATGAACAATCCAAGAGACAAACACTAAGAACAGGTGATATTTAACAGTAAGGCCAAACAAGGCTTCAAGGAAAATCCACGTTCGTCTGTGCGACCTTGGTCAAATGACTTAGGGGTTTGGGGTCTCAGCCTACTCATCTGTGAAGAGCAGATGATAAAGCCTATACTTGAGGAATCACTGTGAGAATTAGAGACACTGTGCATACAGGGCCCACAAGAGATTGATTTATGTATATGTCAATGATTTATTCTTATTCAAACAGGAAAAATGACTTCACCAAAGAAGATGGTGGTAGGAGAAGGGCCGACACCTAGCCGGCTCATTTACTGTCTCTGCAGGATTTAGAAGCAAAATTCCATAATCCAAAGACATACAAATGTGGTCCATGCTATAAAAGGGAGGACCGGGAACAAGTTGGTCATCTGACTTCCAGTACTAGGCTGGAACTCGGGAATTCCAAGTGGAAGCAAAGCAACTAGGCAGTAGAGGGGTTTGGGGTGAAGGCAGAGAAGAGAAATTCCCCTGCCCCTGACTCCTGTGGTGGCTAGGGTATATTGATAGAGATGAAACAGAAGCAAGGTAGATGCGGAGTGTTTCCAAGACCTCTATTTCCAGGGGCAAATGCGGGAGGTGGGGGAATTGAGGGAGCACCATCAGTGCTGGCCTGGGGGGAGCTTTGGAACATAGGCTCTTACAGCAGCATAAGTACCGTGTCTGGCTGGTGCTTGGCAACTACCCTCTCGGCACTGAGGTTACTGTGCCTGGGGTCAGCTGGGCCTCTTTCTTCCCTGGGGTTCTCCTGCTGAGCAGAACTGTCAAGGTGGGCAGAATGCCCCAGGAGAACCTGGCTTAACTGCTGAACGCTGCAGCGCTTGGTTGAGCCTCCTTCTTTCCCTAGCTACACTCCTTAGATGACTGCACCCAGCTCATGCTCTGAATGGCATGGGCCATTTGATGTTGCCCACGTTTATTTCTCCATCCTAGACTTCCTGCAAGCGCTGGGCTCCAGCTCGGTGTCTAGTCACCATTGCCATGTCTAACAGGTATCTTAAATCAATACAGAGACCTTGACTGGACACCCCCCTCATTCTTCTAAACCTGCTTCTCTGCCTTGGTAAGAAAAATAAAGAATGACCACAGCAAATTACCAATCCCAAGCACTATCAAAATACTTGTATTGGGAGCCCACCATAAGGCGGTTTTGTTTTGTTATGTTTTCTGTGTTTTTAAATTTTATTTTATAGGGGTAAGAACACTTAACATGAGACCTGCCCTCATCACATGTTTTAAGTGTATGCGATTGTGGGCTACAGGCACAATATTACACAGCTGCTCTCTGGAGCTTACTCATCTTACTTGACTGAAACTATGCCTGTTAATCAGTAGCTCCCCATTTCTCCACCCTCAGACACCTGGCAACTACCATTCCACTATTAGATTCTATGGATTTGACTATTTTCAATACCCCACGTAAGTGGAATCATGCAATACTGTCTTTCTGTGACTGGTTTATTTCACTCAGTAATGTCCTTGAAGTTCATGTTATTGCATATTGCAGAATTTCCTTCTTTTTTTCAGTGTGAGTGATATTCCACCGTGTGAATATACCACACTCTCTTTATCCATTCATCTATCAATGGGCATTTAGGTTGTCTCCACATCCTGGCCATTGTGAATGTGCTGCAGTGAACATAGGGGCTGGGCTATGCCCCGTTTAGCACTTGGAGCCCTTATAGCCTTTAGTGATATGAACTGATCATAATTTGACATCAACTGCATCAAACTCTCATCACACCTTTCTATTCTTTGTTACTTAACTGGGCAGGAAAGATCAATAGCTATCACTGTACCATTAGTAGTAGTTTCATACTTTTATGTTAAGATGAGCTACAAACATGAAAGTCACAAGAAAATATACCTGTGTGTTAAATCACTACAGAGATTGAATACTAAACTGTAACTTCACTGAGCATGATTTGCTGTAAAGAAAATCTGTAAAATGTGTCTAAAAAGATTTAGGCACTAAGTACAGAGCAGTAATATTTCTGACATTTAAATTTTAAGCTTTTTTAAAAAGATGCATGTTATGTACAATGTGCTGAAATTTCCCAAGAAATTTTGGTGTATATATATATATATATATATATATATATATATATATATATATATATATATATAATATGTCTATCTTTCATTTTCACATGCTTACTGTGCCTTCAGCACTCAGTAAATAAAAATATTCCTTCCACTAAATGAAATCAGATGGAGTGGGACCCTATTTTTTAAAGTTTACAATGTAGTATATTGATAAGGTGAGTTGTTGATGGCGTTTACTTTGTATATTGACAAGTTTTCAATAGACAGTGTTTATGTAGATCAGATCTCCAAAGTGCAGCATTCAGGGCTTCCTTCACCTTCAGGAAAAGCTGGAACTCCTAATTCTGAACTTGAATAAAGCAACTCTAATGTCTATACATAAGTCAATGATTTGTTCTTCTACTAAAAAATATCCCACCCAATGGTTTGTACTTTCTGGTATTTTAGTAACTACAGTAGTTGATTAGTAACAAGGTTAAGATGATTCAGACCAAGAATATTGGGTCGCCAAAATCTCAGCCATGGAGTGATTAAGAGAACACATCTGTTCTCATATTAGTCCTTTATCCCCCATTTTGGGCCTGCTGGGTAAGGTACTGATATGCTCCAGTGGTGAGGCGCTGTCGTCATGGGGCTGTAGGGAATGCAGACAAACCACAGGCAATGAAGGAAGGGCTCTGACGGGTCAAGTTCAGGTTGACACAAGGGCACAGAAGCACCCGTCAGAGACTTAGTGGAGGGGCAGTCAGAGTGGGCTTCCTGGAGGAAGTGACCTTTAAGCTGAGACCGGAAGGCAGAGAGGAGTGGGCCAGGCAAAGAGGGGGCTGCAGGGGAAGGGGAGGCGTGGTCAGGCAGAGGGAGGAGCCCGAGGGGATGGAACTTACTAAGCAGGGTCCTTGTCACCTTTTCTCTTCTCTCTCTTTCTCCTGTCCCCTGCTCACCTCCTAAAAATCAAGAGCTAACACTTGCTTTGTTCCCTTTGGTATTCTAAGCACTTTCATGTATATCTCCACCTCTGTGACTACACCAACTCCATAAGTTATATACACACATCTTCATTAGCTTTGCTCCCTTTTCTTTTTCTCCACATGAGGAGCCAAAGGCCAGAGAGAGAGCATAAGTGACTTTTACAGGAGGCAGGAGCCTGAACTCACACCCAGAGTTCTACCCTATATCCCACGAGTGATGATGAGGAGCCCAAGCAGGGGGAGGGGACCGGATCTGAGAGCTCAGCCCTCCCTGATCCACCACTGGCCCTGGCTGGCCTCCCACACAGAGCTCTGTGGCGGGATTTCCAAGGCGGGCAGACAGAGGACCCTCTACATTTCTGCATGAACCCAGCAAAGGGAACCAGACTGCATGGAGGCAGCAAAGGCCCTCAGCTGTGCTCTAGCTCTGTGCATCTGGGCAGCACCTTGGTTAAGGGACAGCAAACCCACAAGGACACAGACCACTGGGCTCCACAGAAGACAAACCCATTTAACAACGCTGCAACTACTGAAGCCCGCGTGCCTAGGGCCCGTGCTCCGCAACAAGAGAAGCCACCGCAACGAGAAGCCCGCGCACCGCCACGAAGAGTAGCCCCCGCTCGCCGCAGCTAGAGAAAGTCCGCATGCAGCCATGAAGACCCAGTGCAGCCACAAATTTAAATAAATTAATTTAAAAAAAAAAGCAACACATGGGGAAAAGTTTTCCTTTTGCCCTGTTGAATTCTGAATCCAAGTGGAATATTTTTTTTTAATTTCCAACATTTACCAAATGAGTACCTTTGAATTATTAAACTGGAATATTAAATATGGCCTTTGTCCTTCCTGATTAGAACAGCTTTATGTCACTTTTAGAGCTTCCTTGTTAAGGGTTTGTTGCCTTCCTTTGGGTTTCCCTGAATGCAGGATGTGCATAGTTTATGGGAGAGGAAATCCCGAGCATTAGCAGTGAGAGGGCAGCAAAGTGAGACAGAGGAAGGGAGGTCAGAAAAGGCTCATTATTGAGTTGATTACTGCCAGGACAAGGGGGAGGGGGGCTCAGTTTCACTGGGGACCCCTAAGAAGCCTTGCAGAATGTCCCCCCAAACTGTCCCCAGAGGGACCAGAAGCTGGGGCATTTATCCACCAACTCCATCCCACCCCCCAACCCCCCCATTGGTTGAGGATTGTCTCCAAGGGCATTAAACTTTCCTACTTCAGGATCTGGAGTCTTCTGGGAAAATCCTGGAAGGGGAGATAGAGAGAAACCAAGGTTCTGTGGTCCGGGTAGGTCCCTGACCACATGTAAGTGCTGTCCCCTCAGCTGCACTGAAGCCAAATGGGACACGGTGATATGACATGGGCACACCAAGCACCGTCACAGTAAGCCAAGACTCTAGCGTGTGGGATTTGGGGGCAGAACACATGTGCTAGGTCCCTGTGCCTTCTGCTTCTTAGGCTGACTCATTGAATCAGGGGCAAGTCACAGATTTTGACCATCATTTTCTCTTCTGTTGAGAAACAGACAGAGACAGAGAGGAAGGAAAGAATCCCAGCCCTATTTATGTCACTTGGCTGCTGCTAGGGTCAAATAGGATAATGTGAGGAACTATGAAGTTCAACACAAATGCTATTCATTATGTTGACCACTTAAGGTCCCTCTGGGAACCCATTATTTACTCTGGGTCTGTGAGTGTCCACCACGGTGAGGCTGCTTAAAGTCATCAGCCAAGGACCTCCCTCTGACATCTGCTAGAGGCGGGCAGGTGTCACCTTTATCCTCATCTGCTTTCGGTAGCATCTGTTCCTACTCTGTTCATGTCATTCCAGGATTCCGCCATAGGTCCACGCTATTGACAGGACGCTTCCAACCTGCCAGCAAGTGCCGCTCCCCACGTTCAAATAACACTCACTGCTCCTTTTAGGAATCCTGCCTAAGAACAACTTTCTCAGCGATTTACAGCAAAAATAAGGCAACAACCACCCTAACATCTGTTGCAGGCTTACCATGTGCCAGGCACAATCCTAAGCTCCTTACATATTATGTGTCATCAAATCTTGTAGTTATATATTGCGTGTACGTAAGATGTATTTACTAACTGAAATTTGTAGGAGAATCAGGAGCGTATCCAGATAAAATAACTTGCCCGATGTGGGTCATCAGCAAGTGTTGGTGACAGTAAATGAATCCAGACCTGATCTCAGAGCCAGAGTCCTGAGTCGTGACTTTCTGTCCAGAAATCAGATCATCACCCACTTTATTTCTTCCTTAGGGAAATAATAATGTCCTCTGACCCATCGCTTCTCCAAAGGACCTTTTAAATATCTATTTCTTTCCCCCATTCTTTTTTGAGCAAGATGCACTTTCTTTTTTCATTGATTTATTTCTACCCTTCCTGCCTGGTGACCTATAAAAGTGTCTTCTAAATGCAATTCTAATATTGAGAACATGGGAAGGCAGGTATGACGTTTCACCCTGGAGCTACTGTCATTTTAATTATCTGGCACATTCATAGAAAAATGTCCTGGAGACGCTCGCTTCCTTTGTGGTAACAGAGCTGGATCGTTTAAGAGTTGAAATCTCTGAAGCGGGGATGTCGTTTAGGTTGTATGATGCTCCAGGGATTAATAAATTTATGAACTGCTTTAATTTGCTTTAATTAAAAATAGCTTTTTAATTGGTTTTTAAAAGAAAGTCTTGTAGAGAATTGCTCCTTTAAAACCGGTAAAGGCAGGGCGGGGTCAGACAGGTTTCTACTGATTTACAATCTAACTACTCAAACCACAGGCATCTCAGCCCAGCTGCTGAGCCTGCATACATTGGCCACGTGGAAAGAGAACAGGAGGATAAAAAAGAAAAGACGCCCCTCCAAGCCTCTGCTCAGCCCAAAGAGCAGTGTGATTTTTGGAAACAGTCACCTGGGCTCTGCTTGTGTTGAGCTGATCTGTTCAATGAACGGCGGCGACATTTTCTGCTGCAATAGATGTAACCCCTTTAAAAGAGTAAATAGACTTCTGCATTAGGACCCTTCGCACCTCGGGAAGTGAATAACATCATGAGATATTTGGCGATCTGTAAATCAAATCATGTACCGATTGAGAGAATGCTTTCAACGTGTGCTCACTTGGTCAGTATATTGTAACACAGGGCGCCATGTAGATTGGTACCAGAGTTGCCATCCCAATACTGATGGAGCAATGACATCTTAATCTTTACTCGTTCCATCTTCCCTTCCCTTCCCTTCCCAGCCTCCCCAACAGAGCAGGATGGTCACACACTAAATTCAACGCTGTCAATCAACTGAAGCCCATGCTGTAAGTTTTAGTCAGAGATCACACAGGCAGGGATGCCATACCAGCTGCAAGACAACTATTTCTGATTTCTCAGACTGTTCCCAAATGCCTCCCTTTCCCAGTGTGTGTGTGACATTTCTATCACGTGGCCCACTCAATATATGTGTTGGGCCCTTCCCAAAACAAGACCGCTGGTGTATGATGATAAACAGTGCCGTGACGTGCAGTGATTCCCACCCCTCCACATGCTGGCAAAGGTCGCCTAGCAACTGTTGTTAGGGGCAACACCAGCAATGTTTAGTTTAATTCAGTTCAACAGGACCACCTCGGTCTCCAGATGGAGGTTCAAGTTTGTGCTCTGGAGATTAGGACCCCCTCACAAATCCACCCCAGTTATAACCCCCCTTGTGCTTGCATGAGATTTAACCGTTATTACTAAATTTGCCCACTTAACAAGATCAAAACGGTCATTCTGAGCATATCACACCTTCCACCCAGGGAGTGGGAAAGGGTTAGTATCTGATTTTTATGAGGTAACAGCTTGGCCTCATTCCCTTCCCTGTTTAATATTCATAACGTTGACTTCAAAATGGTTTCCAAACTAGAAAGCCTGGTATGAATATAAAAAGTTTGGAAAAAGGAGAAAAAAAGTCCTTTATTAAGCCCCTGCTGGGATGCCTTTTTCCTTAATGCACTTCAAAAAAAAAAAAAATCCTGAACAATTTTGCATTCAGATGCATGAACAGAACCATGGGCAAAAATGTCTGTGTTTGTGGATTACACCACCCCCTACTGATTGATCCTCTTAATGGCTCAGCATTTTGCAAATGAAGAAGCAGTTACCCCAGTCCTGTTGGCTATTAATTCAGTCTACACAGGTTTCTGCTCGTTTAATGAGAACAGAATATCTTCTACCAAAATGCAGTGCTTTCAAGGTATATAATAAAACAGTCCTATAAAATAGCCTGTGTGAAAAATAGCCTATAATAAAATAGCTAGCTAGCGTAAAATGTAATTTCATGTCACCATATTTAGAAAATAGCCCGTCAGTCCCCATTTAGAGAAAAAAAGAATGTATATTAAACAAGCTTGGCTTTGACCTGGGCTCTTTATATTAAACAACCCAATAGTGACTCAGTTGAAACTTTCTGAACCTGTTATTTGAAATAGCTACTAGAACCTTTTTGCTATTGTCAGCATTTTGAGGATAACCTCAAATAATCAGGTGAGGCTGATTATTCAACAGTAATTGATATTCCTATTTAGCATAAAATAGATTTCAATTATGAGTTTATTTTTAACTCTTGGTTTAAAAAAAAAGTCTTCCATAAAGAGCAGAAATATGGAACTACAATGGTTTGAAGGACACCTGTGAGTTCACACACTTGTGTTCAGAGTCTATATAATTTACATTCAAATTATTTATTAGCCAGCCTGGAATGTCACAGTGACTCTAATCCCCTTCTATAAAGTATTGGAGGGAATTGTTTTTTCCTTGTAAAAAAAAAAAGTCAATTGAGAATTATACATAGGTGGTGCCAGGAACAGAGATGACAAAAATAAAATAAGATAAAATAACAGAACTGTCCTTTGCATGTGCATCTCTGCCTGGAAGTAAAGGAAGATGGCTTCCCGAGGACTCCAGGAGCACCCTGGTAGGGATTTCCTGGCCATGTAGGAAGAACAAGGCCACAGCTCGGATATTTTCTGTTTTCCTAAGCTAGCATCACCACCAACCTGCTTTTCTTGGAAAGCTAAGCACCCAGGTGGGAGGGGAGTGCTGTTTGCTCAGACAAAGCTGATGGAGAACGGCCAGGCTGCAGGAGTGAGTAGCAGAGCCTTGGAGAACTTGCGGCTGTTTTCTCTATATGGCTCTTCAAAGCATTTATTTGTACCTCTCCTCACAGGCTAAGCTCTCAAGCCTGGGAAATTAAAATCCTTTCAGGCTTGGGGACCTAAGAGATATGGGGGAAGTCATCATTTCAAAGTAAAAGGGCATAGATTATACTGAGAAAATGAGGACAGATTCTACTGATGGGATATTTATTACCATCCAGAGTCATAGAGAGAGGGGACGGAGGAGGATGACATCCACAGGTTTAGCTAGATTCCCCAAGTTTTGTTTTGTTTTGTATTTTGATACGGTAGCATGTAGTCAGATATGCCTAGCACACCTAAAAGTCAGATGCTAACTAAACATCAAATGCACTCCTCAAATTAACTTTATTCCCACAAATCTCTAAGAGGCTGCATTTCTATATTAGACTTTGTGAGTATTTCTTACACATTGTTACTAAGAGTATTGGAGAAATTCAGTGACAGATAGCCCATAGGTATAGCAAGTATAGTAACGGTAATAAAAAATGACAAAAGTCCAATGAAACATACAAAGGATAACTTCCCCATTCACATGTTCTTTGTCAGGATTGAAAGTATAACCTACGCCTCTAGTACATGACCTCTGAGCAAAATTACGAAGTAAAACAAGGATAAGGAGGCAATAAATGCCAGATGAAGTCACGATAGATGGGATGCAGGAGGGACCCTGTCCTTTGTACCAGAATGTGAAACAAGCAACTAATACTCCCAAGTTCTCCATGGGGATGTCAGCCGGGGAGTAAAGAGTAAAAGGTACCCTGATGGTGGGAATGGAAAGTGGTGCAATCACTATGGAAAACAATATGGCGGTTCCTCAAAAAATTAAAAATAGAAATACCATAAAATCCAGTACTTCCACTCTGGGTATAGATCCCCCCCAAAATTGAAAGCAGGGCCTCAAACAGATATTTGCACATGCATGTTCACAGCAGCATTATTTACAATAGTCAAAAAGTGGAAGCAACCCAAGTGTCTACTGGCGAACGAATGGATAAACCAAATGTGGTCTATACATATAATGGAATATTATTCAGCCTTAAAAAGGAAGGAAATCTGGACACCTGTTATAATACAGATGAAACCTGAAGGCATTGTGACTAAGTGAAATAAGCCAGTTACAAAGGGACAAATACTGTGTGATTCCATTGATGCGAGAGTAGTCAAGTTCAGAGACAGAAGGTAGAACGGTGGTTGCCAGGAGATGGGGGAGGGGGAATGGAGAGTTATTGTTTAGTGGGTGTGGAGCTTCCATTTGGGAAGATGAAAAAAGTTCTGGTGGTGGACGGTGGTGATGCACAATACATGCACGATAATGTGAATGTCTGCATGCCACTAAATACTTAAAACTGGTTAAAATGGTAAATTTTATATCACGTACATTTTACTACAGTTTTTCAAAAAGTAAAGGGGAGAAGTCAGTACTGGGCTGCAATGTAACCACAGCCAGGTCAGTGCTAAAAAGCAGCGTGGCCCTCAGCTGTACGAGCCAGATAAAAATGACTACCTCTGAGTCTCATTCTCTGCCCGAGACACACAAACACACAAGGTCACTCACACGCTCATAAAATCTTTTCAGCGTATGGTCAAAATGCCTTCTTTTTATAAGTGAACCTACACAGCTCTACTGCGACAGCTCAGAGAATAACAATTGACTTCGGGATATTCATAGACTATTTTCCCCAAGGGCGAGGGGGTAAGAGGACGTGCAGCTAAATCTACTAGCCCACTATTGAATTAGGATTCATTAAGTCTTGCTGGAAAGAGAGCAAATGGAACGATGGTTTTCAGTAAAGGCAGGACCCATCATGAGAATGTTGGTACCACGCACTCAACACCTACTCTGTAGAGAGAAGTGTCCTTACAGCTATTCACCTGCTCCTCCTGGCAGGCGCTGGAAGGTTTGCACACAGGGCCCCCTAGCGCTTAGGTGGAGCCACGTGACCGGGTCCAGCTAACGAGCTGGGAGCAGCAACAGGTGTCACTCCCACACTGAAGCATTTAATTGCTGGTACAAGATTCTCCAGAGATGGCTGGTGACTGGCAATGCTTGAGATGGTGCTTTTTCTATCAGAGTGAAGGGTCAGGAGTAGACATACTATACTAGACATAAATATTTGTAGTGATGTACCACTAAGATTGCGGGTAATTTTTTACTGCAGTTTATTTAGCCTTGTCTATTTTTTGCAACAAAATCAAAAAAACAACTGAGATACTGAACTGGGTACCTTACATACATACAAGTAGACCTTAGAGATACTGCAGGTTCAGTTCCAGACCACCTCAATCAAGTATATAGTGCAATGAAGCGTGTCACATGAGTTTTTTGTTTTCCCAGCAAATAGAAAAGCTATGTTTACACTAGGGTGTAGTCTACTAAGTGTGCAATAGCATTATGTTTTAAAAAAAAAGTACATCCTTTAATTGAAAAATACTCTGTGGCTAAAAAATGCTAAGCATCATCTGAGTCTTCAGCAAGTTGTAGTAGTAACATCAAAGGTCAAGGATCACAGATCACCATGACAAATACAATCAGAATGAAAACACCTGAAATACTGTGAGAATTACCATAAACGTGACATAGACACACGGAGTGAGCAGGCACTACTGGGAAAACGGCGCCGATAGATTTGCTCAGTGTGAGGTTGCCACAAACCTTCAATTTGTAAAAAACGCAGTATATGTTTAGCGCAGTAAAGCAAAGTGCAATAAAACAAGGTGTGCCTGTAATCCGTGACCCTACAGTGACCCTGCAAGGAGATATTATATACCCATTTTCCAGATGAAGCAGTTGAGGCCAAAACATAATACCCAGTAAGGTAGTACTTACAGCTAAAACCCCAGGACCTGTTCGCTTTCCACTGTAATATAATATTCCCTTTAACATTCATGTCTAGTTTGACCATTAAAGACCATTATGAGTTATTATCTGTCACCTCTAAAGGGCTATGTTGTTTATCCTCAAGATAAAGTGATGGTTTCTTTGCCTCACTTGATTTGCCTCTAAATAAGCACCACCTTTCTGGAAGAACAGTCTTCTTTGGAAAGCAGAGCCCTTCGGTGCCCTTGGATCCCTTGAATACAGAATCTTCCACAAAAGGCTCAACATCCTACAACCCAAGCTGTAAAATGAGGCGATAAAACCCTAATGTTCATTCTTCCGACAAGTCTGCTCACAGACATTGCACGGCAGAGTTCACCCTGTGTCCTGAGGAGCCTTGTGTCCTGAGGCGCTGAGGTCAGGATGAGTGGTGCTGGGGGAGGGGTGTGGGCTGAGGAGCTGGGGTGTATCAGCACAGGGAGGAGAGTGTGATGCTGGGGTCCAGCCTCTGGTCCACGGGCCGGTGACCAGCTCTGAGGTATCGGCAGGTTGTCCTTCCTTTACTGTTTCCTCGTGAAATGGTGAAGAAATTAATACCTACCCAAGGGATGGACGTGTGGAGAAAATGAGTTCCTACTTATAAAACACCCAGGCAGTAAGTTAGAGAGGAATATATACAGTACATATACAGCATTAGAGGAGAGCAAAGTGCTTTCCAGAAGCTGCTTGAGGCCTATTTGCATCCCCCTTAAATGCCTATGTTGAAACCATAACCTCAGAATGTGGCTCTATTTGGAGACTGGGTCTTTACAGAGGTAATTAAGTTAAATAAGGTCATTAGCGGGGGCAGCAGTCCTATATGACTGGTGTCCTTACAAGAAGAGGAAATTTGGACCCAGACACATGCAGAGGGAAGACCATGTGAAAACACCGGGAGAAGGTGGCCATCTACAAGCCAAGGAGAGAGGCCTCAGAAGAAACCAACCCTGCTGACACCTTGATCTTGGACTTCCAGCCTCCAGAACCACAAAAAAAAACTTCTGTTGTGTAAGCCTCCTAGTCTGTGGTTCTTTGTTATGGCAGCTCTAGCCTCCCCTGGTTGCCAATTGCCAGAGCAACTCTGAAAACCTTCATTAGCTACTGATGCTGGACAATTAAAGCTGCTTTGCCATGAGGACATAGCAGCACGTCATCCACAGAGAACCCCAACTCTCATAGGCCTTTGCTGTAATCATCCTGGAACTGACCCAAAGGAAGGCTTCAAGGGCTGCTGACCTACCCCTGCAGGGGCTCCCCCAGATCCACTCTCTACCCCCAAACACTGATGTGGTCCCAGGCTTAGTAGGAACCTTCCAGTTGGCCAGTGCTTGGTTTCTTGTTGAACCACCAAAGTTTTCTCAGATCTAATTAAAAATCTAGGTCTGATTTAGGAGGATTACAGAGAAATGAAGTCAAAGTCAATTTATCAAGAAGAAACATATCACAGCCAAACACAAGACCTAATGTTACTCTTATCAGGAAAGTACTTTTCAAATACACAGGCCTAAGGAGTGCTGGTTCAAAAACAAGAAAACACACACACACACACACACACACACACACACACACACACACACAGAGCCTTTATCCCACTGATAGAATGGGCTGTGAGAAATTAAGTTATTTTGACAAAACACCATGTCCACTAGGCAGAAATGTTTAGCACCATTGCCAAAGGAAGGTATGGTGCCAAAAAGGAAGAGAGGGAGGTAAGGACCCTCCTCAAGGGAAACAGAGAAGGGAGAACACGTGGAGACAGTGAGAGACTGAAGATTTGTGGGAAAGGAAAGCTCATGCGTCCAGCAGCAGGAGGGGGGTAGGGTGACCAGTCCAGGGACGTGGAAAGGAAGGAGGCCGTAGGCCCACAGGCAAAGCTGCAGGGACTGAGTAGCCTTTACGGGGACGTGAAGCCCTAGACCATTTTTCTTCAAAGGAGGCTTTTCCAAATGATCAAAGGATGATGGCAGTTCTCCGCAGCTACGTGAGCAGCTCTTTCAGCGTGTAAACCAGCACGAGGTGGGGTGGGATAGAAACAGCGGGTGTCCTCTGGCATCCACACGTATACACTGCTGGCCACACAGGGGGTCCAGTGACCCCAAGAGACTAGTGGGAGACCGGATGGCATCTCCAGAGGAACCCTGCCTTCTTCCCAGGGGAAGTTGGGTTTGCTACCTATGTGGCCAGAGACAGCCTCAGAAAGATGGTCAGTTATCTCCCCAGTGGTCCCACTGCTGACCGCTTGCTCCTGAAGACACAGGTTCAGGCCTCAGGCCCTGGGGTGAAGACATTACACAGTCCCCAAAACACGACAAATGAAGACGCAGCTCAGAGCACCTGTCAGGAAGAATACGATCACGCTAAAATTATTCCCATTTCCTTTTTCTGCTAAACTAGCTAGCTTACCATGCAGACAGCCCTCTCTGCCTCTCTCTCTGTCTCTTTGTCTCTCTCTGTGTGTGTCTCTCTCTGTCTCTTTATCTTTCTGTTTCTCTCTCTGTCTCTATCTCTTTCTGTCTCTCTGTCTCTGTCTCTTTATCTTTCTGTTTCTCTCTCTCTCTGTCTCTCTCTTTCTGTCTCCTTGTCTCTCTGTGTCTGTCTTTCTCTTTCTCTATCTCTCTCTTTGTCTCTCTATCTCTGTTTCTCTCACTCTCTCTGTCTCTGTAACTCTCTCTGTCTGTCTCTCTCTCTAGCCAGTGTTCTGGAGAGCGGCCCAAGGATCCATATGTCACAGCCTGGCAGAGGAAGCTGGTATGAAGACACATCTATCCTCTTCCTTGCAAGTGGCTTGGGAACGAGCCCCATTGATGGAGGTTCAAATGAAGGGAAGGACAGGGTGTGGACAGCTGCACAGAACATGGGACCCGCTCGGCACCATGAAGTCTCAACCGTGAACTAAAGCCCAGCCGCCACTCCACGCTTCTATGTGTTGTGAGGACATGAAATAGCTGGTTGTAATTTGTGAAGTGCTTCCACGCGTTGTACAAGAGCCAGAAAGCTCAGCTGGGGCCCCACTCAAAACATTATTTCTAAGAGTTAAAAAAAAATTGCTTTTGGAAACAAGCCACTGTACATGGTCGAATCCTGTCCTAAGCCACGTGATAGAATAAGTAAGTTTGCCTTATGTTCCTCTGTCCTAGAGCCCTCCTGCCTCCCCCAGCCCCAATGGGTGCTCATCCAGAGTCAGCATCTGCCATCTGACGCCCCGTGACAAGAGCCAGCGTGAGTGGAGCACTTGCTATGCACCAGGCAGAGGGCTGAGCATCTGATAAATATCACATTTTTATTCTCACACATCAGGAGTTTGATTAACTAATACGTCTCCCCAAATATAAAGAGACCCATCTTACTCAATGAGAAGATCCTTCCAACACCAATTTTTTTTTTTAATTAATTAATTAATTTATTTTTGGCTGTGTTGGGTCTTTGTTGCTGCGTGCGGGCTTTCTCTAGTTGCGGCGAGCAGGGGCTACTCTTTCTTGCGGTGCGTGGGCTTCTCATTGTGGTGGCTTCTCTTGTTGTGGAGCACAGGCTCTAGACACGCGGGCTCAGTAGTTGTGGCACGTGGGCTCTAGAGCGCAGGCTCAGTAGTTGTGGCTCACGGACCCAGTTGCTCCGCGGCATGTGGGATCTTCCCAGACGAGGGCTCGAACCTGGGACCCCTGCATTGGCAGGTGGATTCTTAACCACTGAGCCACCAGGGAAGCCCTAACACCAATTTTTTATCCAGTCAATTATATAAACTCTTAGGGCCGTAGCTAAAGTAAATATGACTTAAAACTTAATTTATTAATTTGGTTGCACATACATATTTATAACCACATACTATTTAAATTATACATTAATGGAGAAATATTGCCTTTTTCCAGTCTGACATATCATTACATAATTTTATTCATTGCATGTTCATTATCTCCAGAGTCAATTTTTGAGTCAATTCATTTTTTCCAGGACACGTCATCTTCATTTCCATCTCAGTTGTTTGAGATACAGCACACTGTCACTGGAAAGTTTATCCCAAGCCACGAATACCCATTAATACAACATTAGGACAGCTGTTTTATGTATTGAAACTATAGGTGTATAGTTACGAGGACCACAATGTAACCACTGTTGCCTTTGAAGGGAATCTTCAGAAGGTCTGCTTACAGTGGCATCCAACATTCGCAATTCATGAGGTCGGATTCCCAGAAATAATTGCTAAATCTGTGTTCAAGTCATTTGCCTCCCTTCTGTTGACTGATTCTGTCAAAAAACCTCTGTAAGCATACCAAAAAAGCACTGATTGAAGTCATTTCAGGCCAATGTATTTTCTTTAAACAATCCTTTTTTTTTTTTTTTTTTTTTTTCTCAGTTAAAGTCAGTGAGACAGCATCCCAAAATTTGAGACACTTTATAAGGATTTGAATTTTTGGACATGCCTTCTTTCCTAAGGGATGATTTTGGCAAAAGCCTTTGGACCTATGTTCTGATTTACATGAGATCATTCACCCCCTTTTGCCGATCAAAACTGAGGTTCAGAAGTTGAAGTAACTTTGCTAAAAGCTAGTGTTTGACTGCCGTTCGGCAGGGCCAAGTGCTGAACCGCCAACACCACTGCCCGTGCTCCCCCCATGTGGCCCTTGACCTCATGTCCACTTTCTGCAGCCAATTCCCTTTCTAGAGCTTCCCTGCTGCTCTCAGAATCCAAGGTAATTCTCATTCCTTCCTCTGACCCAATAATTTCACTTACAGGAATTTATCAGAAGGAACCCATTAGAAATGTGCACGATTATTCCGCTCAAGGATATTCATGATAGCATTATTTTTAAGGGAAAAAACTCGGAGACAAACTAAGCACCCGCAATGAGAGACGTGCTAAACTAACTATATACTCACATTGGAATGGTAAGCAGCCGTATTTAACATTCATGAAATATTACGTGGAAAAAATGAGAGGTGGTGTAATATGCTTCTAGCTTTGCTATTATTATTATTTGGCCTCGCAGCTTGTGGGATCTTAGTTCCCCAACCAGGGATTGAACCCAGGCCCTCGGCAGTGGAAGCGTGGAGTCCTAACCACTGGACTGCCAAGGAATTCCCTAGCTTTATTACTTTTTTAAATAAAAGCCTATATATATAAAGACTAGGAAGAAGCACAACAACAGGTTAACTTAGTTAATCTTGGGAGATGGAATTAAATGAGGTGGTTATTTTCTCATTTTTATTTTTCTGTTTCCCCCTTCCAAAAAGTCACGCCTATCCCAAAAACGTAACTCCAACAGTGAGAATTTGGGGGTCAAGAAAGAGGAAACAGGCCACGTGGAATGGCAGGAGACAGAACTGGGTGGAAATGTTGTCTTGTTTTACAAACTGTTGCCTGGATTACTTTCACAGAGGTGTTGCCCTGCAGAAGGATTTTCCAATTAAGGGGAAAAGATTAAGGCTGTAATCCTGGGAAGTT
This sequence comes from Eubalaena glacialis, assembly GCF_028564815.1. Lineage (NCBI taxonomy): Eukaryota > Metazoa > Chordata > Mammalia > Artiodactyla > Balaenidae > Eubalaena > Eubalaena glacialis. Next base: position 8,127,415 of record NC_083717.1, on the reverse strand, counting down.
ATCGAGTCCAAAATCGGTTTGGTCTCCCCATTACAACTGCACAGGTATAATAGCCTGTCTTACAGAACCAACCAAGTGTGCAAAGCACATGGCATATGTCAGACCCTCTGCTACAGCCAAAAATCAATCAAGCTCTCCTAGGGAAGAAGCTAGTGCTCTCTTAACCCAGTTCCTGGCCCAGGGTTTGTGCTAGGTGGGAAGTAACAGATTTGGCAAAAATGACACATTCTCTACCCTCAGGGAGTCCACTAATCCAGCACAGCCAGGCCGATGAAGACATGGATGCAGTGAGCAGAAAGGAAATGGACAGTCTCTGGGGGAGGCCCCAAAGTCACAGCCGGTTACTTGCTGGTACTGGGAGGAATGTCCAGTACCTAGAGGAAAAATGGTACTGGATTGAAAAAGGTAATAGGAAGCCAATTTGTACTCATTGCCAGGACAAAGCAAGGTTGTCTCTTAGTAAGTTACCATTCCATTCCCCTGCCACGTGGTTTCTAGCTACATTCAAAAACTGGCCTCTTTCAAGAGATCATTATACCCAACGAGAATAAATACGAAAACGTGTACACAACTGATACATAAACTCTGTGGTAGGTGGCCCCTAAGACAGCCCCCAATGATCCCCACCTCCTGGCATTTACTCCCTAGTGAAATGTGAAATCCCCTCTCTTTCCAAGTGAGATGATCTTATTGATTTGTTTCTAATGAATAGAATATAGCATGGGATGTCACTTCTGAGATCCAATTATAAGAAGACTGTGGCTTCTGTCTTAGGCATTCTCTCTCTCTTTCTCTTTGCTCGCCCTGGGGGAATCCAGCTGCCTTGTCACAAGGCAGCTTCGTGGGAGGGCCATGTGATACAGGACCCAGAGCTCCTGACAACCAAATGAGTGAGCTTGGAAGCAAATATCCGCCAGGAAAGCCTTCAGATGAGAGCACATCCCCAGCCAACAGCTTCACTGCAACCTTTTGAGAGATCCTGGACTGGAGACACCCAGTTGAGCTGCACCCAGACTCCTAACCATCAGAAACTGTGAGATATTAAGTGTCTACTATTTCAAGCCACTAAGTTTGGGGGTAATGCATTGTACAGAAGCAGATAACTATTACAGACTCCAAATAGAAATTTCCAAAAAGGGGTTCCAGGTGGTATTAATGAGTGTTGAAATAAGAAGTCTATGTGATTCATTCGGCCCTTACATGGATTCTGGATCCAGATTCCTGGGAGTTCATATCCTATGTCCTCCCTTTACTAGCATATAACTACAGGCAAATTATTTAACCTCACTGTCCCTTAATTTCTGGGTCTGAAAATGGGAATAACACCACCACCTGGCTCGCAGGAGAAAGACTAAATGAGTATATATATATATAATACGTGCCAAAGACTGTTATGTAAGTGCTTGTCATTACGACAATTAAAACATAGTACAAAATGAGACATCACTATCATACTTTGTATTTTTAATTTAAAATTTGTATTTGCTTATATTTCATTTTGACAAAACTTCAGATTTACAAAAAAATTTCAAGAAGAGAAAGAAGAATGACCAGACACTCTTCTTCTAGATTTGTCAAATGTTAACATTTTTCCACTTGCTTTTCTCACATAACCACAGAAAATCATCAAAATCAAGAAATGAACTTTGATGCATTATCATCTAACCTACAAATATTATTGAGATTTTTTTGTCATTTGTCCCAATAATGCCCTTTACAGCAGAAGAAAATCCAACATCACATGCTGCATTCAGATGTCATGTCTCTAATCCACAACAATTCTTGACTCTTTTATTTGTCATTGTACTTTATGATATTGATATTTTTGAAGAATACAAGCTAGTTATTTTGGAAAGTATTCCTCACTTTGGGTTTGTCCAATGCTTCCTCATAATTAGATCCCAGTTATGCCTTTTGGCAGGAATACTCTGGAAGTAATGCGAAGTTCTCAGAGCATGGTGTCAGGTGGCACAGGCTGTCCATTCGTGCCATTTCTGGCAATGTTTCCTTTAATCATTGGTTTAGGTGGTGTCTGCCATGTATCTATACTGTAATGTTACTATTTTCTCTTTGTAACAAGAAGTAGCTTGTGGGGATATACTTGGAGACTATGTAAATACCCTTTTATTCCTCAAACTTTGACCCACTACGCTAAAACCAATTATCACTAGTATCACCAATTACGCTAGTTGGCAAATGGTGTTTTTCTAATTCCATAATTTATTTTGCATTTATTAGTTGACATTCTACTTTAAGGAAGAGCTTTCCTTTATTTATTTATTTATCTATTTATATCAGTGTAGACTCATGGATTCTTACTTTATTTAATAGGTTATAATCTTTTACTCTCCATAATTTGTATTAAAGCCAAATATAAATCTAAATAGTTCTGAATCAAATAGATTGCTTTGACAACACTTAAGGACCAGGAGTAGATATATTCATCTCTAAAAGACATGGGTATATTTTCTTTTATTAGAGCAAAGATTTTGCTCATGCTAAGAATTTTATGTTGTCTTCATCCTTGCTCTGGTCAAGGTTAGTTCCACTGAAGACTAAGTAACTGAGTTGGTGTCATTATTAATCATTTCTACAGAGCATGACAGCATGACGCATTCAAGATAAATAGTAAGCATCTCTTCTAAGAATTTAAGAAAACTATCCTAACATTTCAACAACAGTTTGGCAAAGAATTCCAACACACTACGACCCACTCCAGTTCCTCCACCCGACCGGAAAGAGCAGTTCTCAGGAAACAAGCAGGCTAAGACCCAGGATAGGAAATGGCAGGGGACACTGTGCCAAAGTATGACCTCCAAAAGGAAATGTAGACGGGACCAAAGAAGAGCCCTGGTAGTACTGTTCACTGGGAATTGTACATTTTAATGCCCCACAATGTTGAGAATTTCAGAAAACAAAGCAGTGAAGGCAAGAGATAATCAGACTAGCAGAATAGCACCCACCTGACACTGGGAATTTAGTTATGAGCTGAAGACGCAAACCTGCCTCAAATTGCAGATCTGAAAAGGTGATTAGTCCGGACACCAGAAAACAATCATGAAAGGGACCCAAAATAAATAAGTAAACACAGTTTAAAGTTTGGACGCCAAAAGGAGATAAGAGCAATTTTGAAAATCACAGAATTAATAAAGGTAGTTTAAGACATTTACATTCCTATACACTAGCCGAAACTGGTTAAAAGATATAATAGGGAAAAGAAAGACTCAGTTTATGACAGAAAGCAATAAGTAGAAAAATCTAGGAATGATGCTAATAAGAAATGTGTAATAGAAACCCATGTGATGAAAACTATAAAGCTTTAATGAAAGATATAAAAAACTTACATAAAAGAAGGCATAAACAGATATCTCTATGGTGTGACTAAAATTGAAAATGTGGCAGTCTTCCACAAAATTATGCATTGGTACAATGCTAGTTGAGTAGAAGTTACAGTGGACTTGAACAATTTTGACCAAATTATTTTAAAGTTCATTTTGACAAATAAGCAGGAAAAAAAATGAAAGTAATAGATTTTCCCTAATAACTGTTAAAGCCAACTATAAAGTTACAATGATTATTAGAGTGTAGTACTGGTACAAATCTCAAAAACAGTAATAGAACAAAATGGTCATTAAATTGGTCTTAATGTATACGATTATAAGAACTTAAAGGAAGCAGCAGAAAGGGCAAGAGATGAATTATCCCACAAATGGAAAATGGCTCTTTTAAAAAAGTATATGTAATCATATACAGACATTTATATAAAGTATCACGTATATATCTTTAGAATTTAAGACATTAAATAAATACTAGGCACTAGGCAGAAAAAAGAAATTGGTTATTTTGGAGAAAAAAATAACCTTACAGTGTAACTGTATACCATACTCCAAAATTTACTTCAAATTTTTAAAAGTTAAATCATTTAAGAAATTGGAATAAAACAGAGGTTAATATTTAAACTGATCTCGGGATGAGAAATGACTTTCGAAGCATAAAAGCAATGATCCAAATCAAAGAGTATAAGTCACATATATGGTTAACTGATTTCCAGCAAAGGTGCCCAAGTAACTTATACTGGGTTAAATTCATGTCCACCCAGAACCTCAGAACATGAACTTAATCGGGAATAGGGTCTTTGCAGATGTAATTGGTTAAGTTGAGTTCATATGGAGTAGGGTGGCCCTTACACCCAGTATGACTGGTGTCCTTATAAGAAGAGAAAACAGAGACACACATATAGAGGAAAGATTGTCATGTGAAGACAAAGCAGAAGTTGGAGTGGCTGTAAGCCTAGGAGTGCTGAGGATTGCCAACGACCACCAGAAGCTGGGAATAGGAAAGGAAGGATTCACCCTTAGAATCTCTAGAGAGAGTGTGGTTCTACCAACACCTGATTTTGAACTTGTATCTTCCAGAACTAAAAGAAAATTAATTTCTGGGTTTTAAGCCACCCCGTTTGTAGTTATTTGTTATGTCAGCCCTCGGACACTAATAAAAAATTCAGTGGGAAAAGGAAATCTTTTCAACAAATGGCGCTGGAAATATTGAATAGCCATATGGAAAAATAAAGAAAACTTGATCCTTACTTCACACTAGATACAAAAGTTGACTAAAACTGGATCACTTTCTACAATACATTTAGAATAAAACATAGGTGAAACTCTTAGTGACCTTGGGTTTGGAAAAGATTTCTAAAATAGGATACCAAAAGCACAGACTATAAAAAAAAGAAATCAATAAATTTGACTTCATCAAAATTTAAAACTTACACTCTTAAAAAACATGTTACAAAATAGAAGGCAAGTCACAGACTGGGAGAAAATATTTGCAAGGCATATATATGACAAAGGGGTTTTATCTAAAACATATATTGACTCTCAAAATTCAGTAATAAGATAAATAAAAAATGGACAAATGATTTTAACAGACACTTCACCAAAGAAGCTATAAGAATAGCGGTATGCACATGAAAAGATGCTCAGCGTCATTAGTTATTAGGAAAAAGCAAATTAAAACCACAAAAAGACACTATTACACACCCACTAGAATTGCTCAAATTTAAAAATGCTAAAGCAACTATCTCCCAATTTAAAACAAGGATTAAAAAAAAAAAAATGCTGACTATTCCAAGTGTTGGTAATGATGTAGAGCAACTGGAACTTTCCTGCACTGCTGGTGGGAATGTGAAATGGTCCAATCACTTTGGAAAACAGCTGGTCAGTTTCTTAAAAAGGTAAGCCTACACCCAGCATGTGATCCAGTCATTTTGTACCTAAGTATTTACTTGAGAGAAATGAAAGCATATGGCTGCACAAAGACTTGATCAGGAATGTTCACAGCAGCTTTATTTGTAATATCCCCAAACAGAAAAGAACCCAAATGTCCATCAAGTGGTTTAAAAGATAGATAAATTGTGGTTCAACCATACAGTGAAATACCATTCAACAACAAAAAAAGAAAGGAAATACTGATACATGCAACAGCATGGATAAATTTCAAAATAATTATGGTAAGTGAAATAAGCCAGAAAGAAAGAGTACATATTGTATGATTCCATTTATATAAAATTCTAGATCGTGCAGACTAACATACAGTGACAGAAAGCAGATCAGTTGCTACTGAGGACGGCGGGGGGTCGGGGGGAGGGATTACAAGGGGCGCAAGGAAACGTCTAGGAATGATGCCTATGTTCATTATCTTGATTGTGGTGATGGTTTGATGACTGTATACATATGTCAAAGTTTATCAAAAATGTACACTTTAAATATGTGCAGTGTATTATACATTAATCATACCTCAATAACCCTGTAACAAAAAGAATGGAATCATAAAAAAAGTATGGGGAAATATTTATAACAATGACATGTCATGGTTAAGGTACCAAACATACAAAGTGGCCTTAAAATTCAATAAGAACGCATAAACAAATTTTTAAAATAGTCAAAAGTGTAAAAAAAAAAATTCACAACTAAAAATATATATTTTTCAATAATTATATTAACAAAAATATTATTTAAAACAATGCTTTGCCTCCCAGTTCTCATTGATAAAAATGGCATTTCTTTTCAATTTTAATAATGAATGTGGCTTCAATGCAGTGAAATGGGCATTCATATTCCAGCAACGGTAACGCAACTGGAAAACTTTTCAGAGAAGCCATTTGCCAATATTAAAATCTTCATATCTCTAGATGTTGCAATATGAAGTCATCTTAATTTTCTCCACTATAATTTCCTCTTTTCACATTTTTAATAGTGACCATAAATTCTCTCATCCGAGAAAATATTCTTAAAAAGGAAAATCTTTGAATTAGCTTCATTTGGCAAATGTACAAGCACAAAGAGCTGGATGAACCTTGTAGGTCTCCTACCTATTGACTACGGGTTTCCCACAGTGGGGGAGGGGTAGCATGACACTGTCACCATGGAATCAGCTTCCGGAGGGCTCATTGGATGCATACCACAATGACCACAGTGTCCCATTAGCATCTCCCAATCACACATGGTTCCAGCTTATTCTCTCACATATGCCTCTACCTCTTCCTAACAATACTTAGAGGAAATTAATACTAGCTTCTCAAGAAAGAAAAAATCTCTAAGGATCTCTATGTCATAGATAAGGTCCAGGGATGGAGAAAAACAATCCATGCCTCGTCTGGTTGGCAGCTAACCCAGACTCACAGGGCAGGATATCACTGACATCATGAAGAAAGGGGGACAAAGTGGAATGCATGAAGTGACATGTAGTAGAGCCTCATCAGGTCATAGAAAGACCCGGACTCCAGCCCGCCATGATCAAACTTCCATCCATTGCCCTATCTTCCTTCTATACCATGTGGACTCTCATTTGCTTTCATAGTGATCCGAGTTTTAGATGGGGATCTGTTTATCCTCAAGTAAACCAATAAAGAAGTTTTAGTCCCCACAGGTCAAACCATCTAGCAGAGGGAAACTGTCCAGTCTGCAGATATGGACACCAAACAGTGACTGTGTCAATGGGTCAAGCCCAAAACAGCTGCGACAACACAGAGAAAACATGAAAAGTTCTCTAGGGCTCAAGGTTCACATACTGATCCAATCAGAGGGTTACCAGTTGTCCCAAATACTCATTCAATCCCAAGTAAAGAGTGTTTTCTTTCATGGCCTGACACCTTAATGACAGTGTCAAATCATTGTGAAGATTAGAACTGAAGCCAGAATGATCACCATTCAAGGCACATGCTGATCTTAACCACTTCAAATTGGCCACCGCTAGCTACCAGATGACAAGGGGCAGAACAGATGACACATTCACAGCCAGGCTCACCATCTCCGCCTTTGTTCTTAAGAGAAACTCTGCCAGCAATGATGAAACATGGATTTTGTCAGGACAAACTCTTTCCTTGACCATAAAAATGAATTAAAAATAAAACATGAATATGGGTGAAAACCTAGATATTTCCCCCAGTAACAAAGAAGATACGGTGCTATAAAGTTCAGAATTGTTAGATTCCAAGAAGAGCATTAGGGTCAATTTTGGCTCTGCCACTAACTTCTTTGAGTACGTCACTCACTTCTCTAGGTCAGTTTTCTCACTGGGAAAAGGAGTGTGTTGAAGTAGATGATCTCTAAAAGCTTTATGTCTAACCACTTGCAGGGAATTTTAATACAAGATGGTCGTCCGGGCAGTGAACACATGAGATTGAGAGGCTGGAGTCTGGTCTTGCACCATCAACACGGTCCCTGCTCTCTCTGTTCCAGACAGTGTCCAATCTTTCCTTCCTCAGGGCAATATGCCTCATGAGTCAGTCTTGCAGGTAGAGGCTGCATGGATTCACGATTTAAGGGGGCATCAAATCATACTGGCTTAATATCGGGAATATTATCCCCCTTACATTTGCTTTTACGCTTGTTTATGAATTCTTTACATGTGGTGGGCTAAATACATATTTGATGAATGAATAAATGAACGAAGAAACTAAATGTGAAGAATTCTCTGGACCACATTTTAATGTAGCTAACTTGACTGCTCTCATCTACTTGGACAGCAGCAGAAACCAATAAATGAAAGAACAGATATCAAAAAGAGAAGAAGAGAACTTTAGCAAGCATTTCTATTAGATATATAGTAGTTACACAGAAAGCATTACAACTGCGTTATTAAATGAGCATAGTGACACATATGGGACAATGGACAGAATCTTTAAGGATAATGAATAAGACCATTCTGGGTTCTGGGGTTAAGACCACTGCCATACGAGTCAGCTATTTGTGCTTCAGGATAGCAGCCCTTATTAACAGATAGCTTTGATGTGTAGCTGATGCTTCAAAGGTATAACCAACTCCTCCACCCCAACGCATCCCAGGAAATGTTTACATCAGTTTGAGATATGGGGAAAGATTCCTATCGCAACCGAGGAGTAAAGAAGGGATTTTGGTACCACTGGGCAAGGTAGGAAATAAAGGAGGGTCAGAGTATGATTAGGGTAACATGACCTCTGTTCTCCATCACTGTGGTGAACTGGTTAGGAGCTGGGATCCAGAAACAGATCACTGGTTTGAATTCTCACTCTACCATTTCTTAGCTGGGTAACCTTTGGCAAGGTATGCTCTCTGGGCTTCAGCTTCAACATGTATAAAATGATTGCTAATAATTCCAACCTGATAGGGTTGTTGAGAGGATTGAATGATATCACCGTTACCCGGCGCATAAAAGAGCGCCTGGCATCTAGCAAGAGTTCAATAAATGTTGGCTGTTCTTACGATCTGACCTCTTGGGTTGAGTGTGAGCCCATACGATTAGAAAAGGGAGAGCTACAAAAGATTTTCAGGAGAGACTTCATGGGATTCACGCGAGGAGTATGGGCCAGAAACTGACCGGAATACTTAAGAAAAATGTTATAAAATGGTAGGCACAGCAGCACCCAGAAAATAAAATGTTTCTGAGTAGGAAGCATCCGGTCTCCCCACATCTGCAGGGAAACTAACCAGGCTACAGCACTGTGGGAACTAGAAGCTCAGGAGGCATCCCGAGAAAACAGTCTTAGCAATAATAGTGTGCATTTGCTGAGCACTTACTGCATGTCAGGCCTGATTTGAGTCATGTGGACTGACTTACCTTGACATGGACATTGCCTCCCCATGAAGGGCAGGGGCAGGCATGAGGCTGCTCCAAGCAGCTCTGAGGTCAACAGTCTTGGGCATGTGCGAGGAGGGGGCACTGACAGGGGAACACGTGTAAAATGAGAGCACGTGGGGCACCTCTTCGGGGGACCTCAGGGACAACTGGGCGGTGTGATTGAGGGGAGCTGATTCTAGCTATGAATATGGTGAGAACTCATGCCTTCGTACTGTGAGTATCAAAAAGAAGGGACCTAGGTCTTCCCTGGTGGTGCAGTGGTTAAGAACCCGCCTGCCAGTGCAGGGGACACGGGTTCGAGCCCTGATCTGGGAAGATCCCGCATGCCTTGGAGCAAACTAAGCCCATGCATCACAACCACTGAGTCTGCGCTCTACAGCCCGCGAGACACAACTACTGAGCCCACGATCCACAACTACTGAGCCCGTGTGCCACAACTACTGAAGCCCGCATGCCTAGAGCCTGTGCTCCACAACAAGAGAAGCCACTGCAATGAGAAGCCCGCACACCGCAACCAAGAGTAGCCCCCGCTCGCTGCAACTAGAGAAAACCCGCGAGCGGCAACAAAGACCCAACATAGCCAAAAATAAATAAATAAAAATTAAAAAAAAATAAAATAAAGAAGGGACCTGTACTTAACTGATCCAAGGCTGATGAGTGCCATGCTATTTGGATCACTCATCCAAGATGGCAAAAGAGTGAATTTACCTTCATGGCTGTAGCATTTGCCAACACATGGACCACATTCCATGTATCTAAGTGAACCTGGGGCCGAGTCATAACTGAATGAAGTTCTCACCCACATTTGACCCGTAACACCATTTCTGTATTCTGCTTGGCTGGTAGTTAATTATTTTTATTTATTTAACAAATACATATACAGACCTAATGTCACATGCCAGGTAGTTTTGAATGTTTTATGAATGTTGGCCTATTTGATCTTTATGAACAATCCTATGGGGTAGGTACTATTCTAATCCCCATTTTACAGATGAGGAAAGTGAGGTGAAGAAGGTGAGTAAAGGTTAACTATAGGATTCAAACCCATGTGGCCTCACTTCCAAGTCATCATTAGCCCTGCCACCAAGGAGTCCTACATCACAGGGATGGGGAGGGGGTATTTCTTTTTAAGTATTATTCTCCATGCAGTAGCTCCCCTTTTAGAGGAAGAAGGAAAATAAAAAGAAACAAAAGGCTCAAAGAGAGCAGACATCCCCAAGGTATCACAAAATGCCTGACGTTCTGGAGTCACTTTAGAGCAAATCTTTTTCCAGTGATTTCTTTTTCTGAACATCAGAGTTGGTGCCCAGAATGGATTTTGCTGCAAAACTGGTTGTCACTATGCCCCTGTTATCTCGCCATCCAGGTGGTCCTGAACTGAAAGGTGATCTCCTCACCGCCAGCCCTAATGCCCAGCTCTTCCCCTGCAAGGACCCAAATCAAAGCTGCTTCTTCCACCATTGAAACAGCTGTCAGAGAAGCTGCTTTCCAACAGCTGCCTTTTCCAAACGCTTTCCCTTCCAGGGAGGATGCCATGGCAGCGCTGCCCTGTCCTATTTCAACCTGGTGCACGTCGGCCCCAGGGAGGGAGGCTTCAGGCACCGCGCGAGAAGACCTGGCTCTCATCCCAGCTCTGCCGATGGTGATTTGGTGGCCTTGGGTAAATCGTTTAACTTCTCTGTACCTTAGTCCCTTCTTCTATCGCCTGAAGGAGAGAGCCAGGAAGGATCTTTTTTCGACATTAATGTAGTTAATAAAGATCTTTTAAAATTACTAAGTTCTTGGGCTTCCCTGGTGGCACAGAGGTTAAGAATCTACCTGCCAGTGCAGGGGACACGGGTTCGAGCCCTGGTCCGGGAAGATCCCACATGCCGCGGAGCAACTAAGCTCATGTGCCACAACTACTGAGCCTGCGCTCTAGAGCCTGCGAGCCACAACTACTGAGCCCGCGTGCCTACAGCCCATGCTCCGCAACAAGAGAAGCCACCGCAATGAGCAGCCCGCACACTGCAACGAAGAGTAGCCCCCGCTCGCCGCAACTAGAGAAAGCCTGTGCCCAGCAATGAAGACCCAACGCAGCCAAAAATAATAAATAAATAAATTCATTTTAAAAAATTACAAAGTTTTTTTGAATCCACTTGTGTCAAAAGCAAAGTAACTGAGAGACTCCACCCCAGGCACTGGTTTCAAGGGAGGTTGTTAACCAACCAGGGGCTGGTGGGAGGCAGCTATTCACAGTCTCACACACACACCCTTCATCTCCCCCGTCCCCCAATCTTGACTTCTCTGTCTCTCCACCTCTTTTTTCATTCCTCAACATACTCCTTCCACCTTACACTTCCAAAACTTGAAGAATAATCTTTGATTCACAGGTAGAAAGAGTCTTGGGGAAAACCCGTCTTCTTGTGGCAAAGCTGCAAAATGCAAACAGATGTCATACTTCAGTCTGTGCTTTTCTCCAAATATCTACATGAAAACTGGGCTGAGACATTGCTTCCCATCACCTACCTAGCCTGCTTATGTCCTCTCTTGGTCCCTAACACTAACTAGGTACCGCTGGGCAAGTTACCACCTCCTCTGAATCCTGGTTCTATAAAACGGGTTTAAAATACCTGCTTAAAATACAGCATGCGGTTGTCATGCGTGTTAAAAATTTCAGCGCCTGGCACCGTGCAAATTCTTGGTAATGATTATATGTAAATATTCGTGATGATATTCTGTGTAATGAGGCTCATCCAGAAGGCCTTGGAACGCAAGCATACACAGTGCCGTTGGCATGGTGATGGCGGAGCAGGCAGAAAGGAGCTGGAGCTGAGGGTCTTTCCTCAGAGGGCTGACTTGCCCTCACCTCGTCCTGCGGACTCAGACCCTTGTCAGAGCTGGTGATTTACAAATACACAGAAGGCTTCTGGGTGGCAAGCAGCAGAAGGCATTTAGAATGAGCCTCTTTCCCATCCCTGAGGGGGTGAGAGACAAATGGTAACGCTCTAGTGATGGGGAAAAAGACAGAAAGCACATCACAGACCCCAGGGTGGCTGTCCTGGGGCCTCAGACCTCAGGTGTGTTAAGCATCCTGGTGACGAGCATCCCCTCCTCAAGAACATCTTCTTTTACAAGTGAATTAAACAAGTCAGCATACTGAAGAGCTCTCTAATTCGTCAGGGAAACCGGAGGGCAAGCCATAAAAGAAGGAAACAGCAAATCCGGTCCATGCTGTTTTCATTCTGTCAGTCAGAGCTGGCAAAGGGGGTAAATAAACCAGTACAGCATCCCCCTGGCCTGGATCCCCATCCCAGCCTTGCTCAGAAATTTCTTTTCAGGACAAATGGCCTGGAGGGGACTCATGTGCTATCTTCTGATGGCAGTGTTTAAGGAGACAGAGCCATAAAGTTTGAACCGACTTAATTCGAGAAAGCAGGACACTGATACCCCCTCTCAGGAGCTGGCACGACAGCCTGATAGCCCAGCGCAGGGCCTTCCACACCAGCCCCATCCAAGCGAAGCTCTTTCTTGATAGAGCTGAGGCCCTGGCTCAGAAACTGAGCCCATGGCCTTGCCTTCAGCTAATTCAGGAGGAGGTGAGGGCTGGCCACATAAATCACTTGTAAAGCTGCTGAACAAGCTTGCTATTAAGAATTGCCAAGGACTTCCCTGGTGGCGCAGTGGTTGAGAATCTGCCTGCTAATGCAGGGGACACGGGTTCGAGCCCTGGTCTGGGAAGATTCCACATGCTGCAAAGCAACTGGGCCCGTGAGCCACAACTACTGAGCCTGTGCGACTGGAGCCTGTGCTCCGCAACAAGAGAGGCCACGATAGGGAGAGGCCCGCGCACTGCGATGAAGAGTGGCCCCCGCTTGCCGCAACTAGAGAAAGCCCTAGCACAGAAACGAAGACCCAACATAGCAATCAATCAATCAATCAATAAATAAATCTTAAAAAAAAAAAAAAAAGAATTGCCAAAATTTTCCATTTTTTCCCTTGGTTTCATAAACTTTTTTTTTAAACAAATATTAATAGTGGATCCATTCCATGTGCTTTGGAATCTCAAAATATCCAGGTTGTTCCCTGTAAATCTCCTTCACAGGAAAGTCACCCCCGCCCACAGGTGACTCTGAGTTTCCTGAATCTGTCAGTGTACCATATGCCATTGCCCGCTGCCCCAGGAAGATGCTGTAGGGACTGTCACAGAGGTGGCGATGTCAGTGGTGGGGTCTTTAGATCCCAGACAAGGCCCCCTAAACTCCTTAGTATTCTGGGGTTGGGGCGTGGGCAGAGCAGGGACAATGTTCAAGGAGCTCTTGGCATCATCAGAAGAGCTATAAGGCACTTAATTTCCATTGTGACTCATGCCTGCCCTTGATCAGAGCTGTAGACTGAAGGTTCACGTCCCCACAAAATTCATGTGTTGAAACTTAACCTACAATGTGATGGCAGTAGGAGGTGGGGCCTTTGGGAGGTGATTAGGTCATGAGGGTGAAGCCTTCATGAATGGGATTAGTGCCCTTAGAAAAGAGACCCCAGAGAGCTTCCTGGCCATTTCTGCCTTGTGAGGACTCAAGGAGAAGACAGACATCTGTGAACCAGGAAACAGGCTCTCATCAGACCACAAATCTGCCGGGACCTTGATCGTGGACTTCCCAGCCTCCAGACTGTGAGAAATAAATGTCTGTTGTTTATGAGCCCCCCAGCCTCTGGTATTTTGTTATAGCAGTCTGAATGGACTAAGGCAATAAGCAAGTCCCAAACCTAATTAAGACATTCCAGCAGACAGTTCAGTTGCCAGGAGAGGCGATCCAGAGAAGGCACGTGGGCACAGACTGGAGCTGGGGCATAGGCAGTCAGCAGTACCCAAGGGAAGAGACTGGGCAGAGCCACAGCAGGCTCTTCTTCCCTGCACAAACATCCCCACACTCCCCATAAAGAGCTGCAGCATTAACTGCACGTCTCCTTGCTAGAGATTCTCTCCCGGAGTGTCTACGAAAACTAATGAGTGCAATCATAGCACCCCTCAAGACCTTTCCACCTGCCCAGCACTTCACGAGATAAGCTCATTAATCCACACAGCCCTCCCGTGAAGCTGGTAATTATGAGTATGCCCAGTTCAGAGATGGAGTAACCGAGCAGAGATGAAGCTACTTCCCAGAGTCTCTAGGCACACTGCAGCCCTTCTCTCTCCATAAAGGAAAGCGCAAGTGGGAGGGAGACGCAAGAGGGAGGAGCTATGGGGATATACGTATATGTATAGCTGATTCACTTTGTCATAAAGCAGAAACTACTACACCACTGTAAAGCAATTATACTCCAATAAAGATGTTAAAAAAAAAAAAAGAAAGCACAAGTCTCTGAGATGCATTTTCCTGTCTTTTCTTTTATCCCAGCTTCCACTGATACGAGTATCCCTGAAGCAGGAGATAGATGGGCTCTAGGCTAGGCATTTACAACTAGCCTCCTGTTTACATTTCCTGAGGAAGGAGGCAGGTGGGCTTCTAGGCTGGATATTTATTACAACCAGCCTCCTCTTTGCACTTCGAGATGGAAATAACAACAGGAACAGGGTAAATAGCTGGACTTTGCCTCCTGTGGACCCTTGAAGATAACAGTTATGGCACGGACAGAGAGGGGCTAAACCGTGTTTGAGGAAAAGATCAAGAGGTCACGTATCTCCCATCCTTGGGGAAAGGGAGACATTGCACATGCGCAGAAAGGCTCCTTGGGGGTCAAAAAGGAGGGGGCACCACCCCATAGTATGTGATGTTAAGGCCACCCTATGGGCCTCTGGGCTGGAATCCATCTTGGAAGAAAGTTGCACACGCATATTGGGGAGGGCCCTAGGGCAGGTCAGGTGTGGGAAAAGAAACCAGATAATTGGCCAAAGGTAAACAAAGACCCGGAAGAACTGTCCTATATAAATGACTTAACCGCCTCATTATTGAGCTCCTCCTCAATAGGGAGGACGCCCACACCTTCCTCTCCAGGTGTGCATCTCTGCCTTGCTTCGGTCTTAACTAAACAAACTGCTTCTTGGTGTGCTCTCCCACTTACTGAGCTGTGTCTCTAATAATGAACTTTGCACCTGTTTTTACAGTTCTTGCCTCCTTGAGAAATGCATTTTTCAGCGGGGGCAAGGGCCAGGGGCGTTTTGCTTCTAGCCTCTAGCCCCTGGTGGACGAGCGGCTCGGATTCCTGGTTTTCATCCAGGCTACCCAGGTTCAATTCCTGGGCTGGGAACTAAGATCTCACTTCAAGCCACCGCTCACGGCTGCCTCTCCAAGATCATCCCGAAAGAGGGTAGAAAATATACGGGCTGGATCTCCATGTCACGTAACGGCTGACTAATTCCCTTTTAAAGTAGTCATTAACCCCAAAGTTACTGTTTCATAGCTGAGGTATTGCCAGACTCTTGCTGATGACCGATGCATAGCCAACAATGAATTATTAATTTAATCAACAGATATTTATTGAATGTCTTCCATATTTCAAACGCTATATATACCATGCCCTGTGCTCAGTGCTTAGTTAAAAAAAAAATAATGTGGATGCCCCCTAAATTTTGTTGTAATATTACTTAGCCTGAATACAGGGAATTCCTATGGAATATTTAATTAAAATAACCCATTGTTCCATATTTTCCCTGCCCTCAACTTTTGCTTCCTCTACATTTCATTGACATAGGAATGAATTGATCACTTAATATTGTAATCCATAAACATTATCCCAAGTATTGGAAAAGAAAAGACCCTTTTGCCCATTACTTGTTCTGAACTTTTCCCACAGCCCCTTGTGCTAACAGTTGGATCCCTCCCCTTGTTTCCCAAAGCACAGCAGACATCTGTAGGAGGCATGATTCCTTGTGTCCTAGAGCAGGAAACCGCTGGTGAACGATGTGTAATTTTCGAGGGTGTTCACTCTTGTCAAAGGTTCAGGGGGTAGAAGTTAAGAAAATTACCTGGTGAGTAACTTAAAATATTAATTTTCCGATCAAAGAAAATTAAGTTATGGAGTTAAGCTCCATATTATGGAGTTAAGCTCAAGCCCTAAAGAAACGTCAAGCTCACGGCCCACCTCCAGCTGGCTCACTGCTATGAGACGCTGAGGGTAGACAGCTGGAGGGGCACTGTGGGTCTAAACCATCATATCATGTCTCTGTCTAATCTGGGGGCAATAATGAGCCAGCACTAGAGGGAATCAGAAGGGCGCAGGGTTAGACTTAAAGGTCCAGGGATCAAAGGTGCCAACTTACATAGCCATCACTGCCCTGTGGCATCAAGCATGGATGCCAAGTTTACGGGTAGCAGAGATGGGGTGGATATATGTCAAGGAGAAAACAGAGAGATAAATGAATGAAGGCAGTCAACCTGCATATATTTTGTGGGAGTTGGAGTGGCTGCTCCTGATGCTGTACGCTTTCTAATCAGCGTGATGGTGCCCGTGAAAGCATGTGGTTAAGAACCCACCATCTGATCCCATGGGTCTGGGTTCCAATCGTGGCACAACCACTTATTACTTCGATGAGCCACAAACATCTCCAGGTCCTTGGTTTCTTCATCTCTGAAGCAGAGTAAGAGTGGTAGCGTTTCATGGGATGGTGGTGAGGATAAAATGAAATAATCCACACAAAATACTTTGTGTGCCTGATCTATAATATTCCCCAAATAAACATAAACTATTATGATTTCTAAATTTTAAAGTGTTACACAATTATAACAAAATATGTTAATGTTATTATCATTGTCCTTTTAAAAAATCTCTCATTCAATGCCCTTAGTTTAAGGTTATGCCTGATTAAAATGAACAGATGGTATTTTCTCCTTGGTTATATCTGTAGGACCATAGCAATAAGTTTTTCTTTTTAACCTAAAAGTTTCCATAGGGATTTGGCAGATGTTTTTGGATGTATACAATATTCAGGAAAACCCATTACTTCTTTTTTTTTTAAACATCTGTATTGGGGTATAATCGCTTTACAATGGTGTGTTAGTTTCTGCTTTATAACAAAGTGAACCAGCTATACATATACATATATCCTCATATCTCCTCCCTCTTGCATCTCTCTCCCACCATCCCTTATCCCAACCCTCTAGGTGGTCACAAAGCACCGAGGTGATCTCCCTGTGCTATGAGGCTGCTTCCCACTAGCTATTTTACATTTGGTAGTGTATATATGTCCGTGCCACTCTCTCACTTTGTCCCAGCTTACCCTTCCCCCTCCCCGTGTCCTCAAGTCCATTCTCTAGTAGGTCTGCATCTTTACTCCTGTCCTGCACCTAGGTTTTTCAGAACCATTTTTTTTTCTTAGATTCCATATATATGTGTTAGCATATGGTATTTGTTTTTCTCTTTCTCACTTACTTCACTCTGTATGACAGACTCTAGGTCCATCCACCTCACTACAAATAACTCAGTTTCGTTTCTTTTTATGGCGGAGTAATATTCCATTGTATATATGTACCACATCTTCTTTATCCATTCATGTGTTGATGGACACTTAGGTTGCTTCTATATCCTGGCTATTGTAAACAGAGCTGCAATGAACATTGTGGTACATGACTCTTTTTGAATTATGGTTTTCTCAGGGTATATGCCCAGTACTGGGATTGCTGGGTCGTATGGTAGTTCTATTTTTAGTTTTTCAGGGAACCTCCATACTGTTCTCCATAGTGGCTGTATCAATTTACATTCCCATCAACTTAGATGAAAAAATTTTAAGTAAATCATATAAACTTTAGAACAAGGACTCATATATTGATACATAAAATTATACAGCTAGAAACAACAGAATATAATTTTTTAAGGATTCAATGCATTCTGAGGGTAGAAAATCGAAACTGATTATTTCTATAGTGACTTCTAATAATCCTACCAGGATTAAAATGGAATGGCCCGTTAGGTACACGACAAGGATTTAGGAATGGTTCTAAGTGATGGGATGTAGCGATGGAATTCTAGGAAGTAGAGATATTTCATATCTGCGTATTAAAATCCCAAATCAGTGCCCTCCAGATAGGTTGGGACTGTGACTTCACATGTGTGTGCTGCTGGTTGCCAGAGCAACCAAGGAGAAAGAAGCAACCATTCATCATAAATCCCACCTGGTGCTGCCCCATCACCGTCCCCCCCCAACTCATGTGGAAGCAAAGACATCATCTCTACCTGCCCCCAAAACCACTACAACAACGGACTGTCAAAGTGTGCCATGTCGGTCTCTCCCTATTATTTCAACAGGAGTTATTTATTCAGTCTAAAAAAAAAGGTGAATATGATGAAAAATGGACCTTATAACATGTACTAATTGAGAAAGAATGATCTGGATGTCAAACGGGATAAGAGCAGCCATTTGCTGGAAGAAGACATGGAGAGAAGGTTGTGATGTACTTTGAAAATAAAGAAGTATGTAGGGTAGCTCAGCATCTTGCCCCCAAATCCCCTCTTGCCCCCAGCACAAGTCTTCAGACTTGGAAACAAAGAAGATAAACTTAAGATAGCCAACATAAAAACTGCTGGGTCATGGGGACAAGGGAGCTGAACTGGCTGCAAGCTGTGAGCAGGTTTCTCAAGCTTGGTACTATTGACATTTGGGGCTGGTTAATTCTCTGTACTGGGAGGCTCTCCTGTACACTGCAGGATGTTTAGCAGACCCCTGGTCTCTACGGACTAGATGCCAGTAACCCCTTCTCCCTAGCTGTGACAGACAAAAATCTCTCCAGACGTTGCCAAATGTCCCCTAGTGGGTGGGTCTTGGGGGGATAAAATAGCCCCCGATTGAAAACTACTGCTTATCCCTTATCCCTCAAGAAGTTTCTCTCCAAATTTGAATAACTTTGGGGAGGTGCCTTAAGATTATTAATAATATTTTCTGGTAAAATGCTATTGAACCACTGAATTAAATGAGCCCATTTCTGCTTCATTTGATGCTTGGAACTCCCAGGGTGGGGTGTGTGTGTGTAAGGCTATGCAGGATTGTTTCACACAAACACTCAATAAAGCAGAAAGCAGAAAAAGCTGTTTGCAAAATGTTCCCCCAGATATTAATGACATAAAGATAATACATTCATAAATAGAGGAAAAAATGAGGAATGAGAAAAAATATCATATTTTCATACTTGAGAGTATACATTAGTTTAACTCTCTTTATTTTCTTTCTTATGAAGAGACTCCAAGAAATGTAATTGCAAATATAATCAAAAGTTAATTATACTATTATAAATTATATCCTTTTACTACTCTCTGGACGACACTAAGAATTTTAGGGTGAAGAGATGGGTATAAATGTTCATGCTGTAGTCCATACACAATTTAGATCATTGAGCTACCATTAAATATAATGAATTCCCACACTGTGTCACAGAAATAATCAAGAACAAAGCTATTTTTTTCTTCAGAATTCCTAAGCAGCATTTAAGTTTCAGTGTTGCTAGCACTGTGTATTGACAAAACCTGTTTTATTTGAGAGACCCAATGCCTGAGGCAGGCAGATAGATGCAGAACAAAAGCACATAGAGAATACATAATTGGCTCCAGTTCTACAAATCAAGTCTACGGCTGAAGAAAAGAAAGAGAGGTTAAAAAAGGTAAGAGATCAAGACCTTGGGATTTTTTTAATTATTATTTTATATATCACATGTTTCTTTCAGACAAATTAGGTCTGTGTGTACTGTACTTCTTATGAACACATGTCTGGAGGTTTAAAAGAAGGAAGAGAAGAAACCAGGAAAAACACACATAGCTTAAAGTTGTATCTTCATATATCATCTCATTACAATATGGGAAGTGGGTGTATATTGACCCATTTTAAAGATGAGGAAACAAGAGGCCCGATACGTAACTTGCCCAACATCAAGCAATAAAGACATTATGGCTTTGTCAAATTTCAAGGCCCTCCTCTTACTCATAAGCCACTTGATATAGCCTCTCTGGCCAAAATATATATTTTTATTTCCCGAATGGACGACTCTTCATTTTCTTTCAGTGTCTGCAATTCAGTCAATTAAGAATTCATTTAAGTGAACAAATAACCTCTTTTAAAACTCTAAATACTCTAGGTTAAATGTTTATAAATCATGTACATGTTAGCAAAAATTAATAGAAGCAGATGAACACATTTTCAGAATTCAGATTTGAGTCCTGGATCTTCGATTTACTAGTTGTGCATCCTGGCAAACGTCACTTAGCTTTATTATGACATAAACAGATGTTTGTGACCTAGGCCCCATATACCTAATCACTGTAGGATTATTTTATAGGAAATAATGCATCCTAGATTCTAAATAACTGCTTTACAAATATTAAAATGCAATCTAATTTAAAAGAGAGGACACATATTTTAAGTGTCTAGCTCAGATTTAGCCATTTATTAGTGGGATAACCTGTGTGTAGGTATGTATGTGTGTGTGTGTGTGTGTGTGTGTATGTATTTGTTTTGTTTTGTTTTTTGCTTCAAGTATGAAACACAGCTGTCAAATCATGGCATAGCTGTAGACACGAAACAAGTGATACTTTTCAACAAATACACTATGTAGCAAAAGGCAGTTTCTTCCAATGCTATAGGTCACTTGTACTGCCCACAATAATACATATGACAGAAAATTGAACATGAATTCTTTGTATAGATGTCTTCATCTAATCAATGAACACCTTGGACTCTCTTCATCCATAATCCTTCAGCCCTAGGTCTATTTATTTTCTGCAAATAGGCCTAAACACTGCAAATGCAATATACTGTAAGACTCCCTCAATTTATTTACTTTTTCATTCATCTTCATAAAAAAATATAGCAAATAAATTGCTATAGTTCTTCATGTGCTATCTACCTGCCAAGGGCTCCAACAAACTAGTGCAGATTAACTAATATTTGGAGAAAGCCACTTAAGGTCTGAAATATCTGATGCATTATGAAATCGACACGATATCCCTGTGGAAATACAAAGCTTGGTGGCTCTTCATTTGCAATTCATGTGCATGCATCAGACAGTCAGAGACAATGCTTTGTCCAAGCTAAGCCAACAGCCAATAGAAGCAAGTCAGCATTCCCTGCCACGTCAAACCATCCAGAGAGCCAAGGCTAACTGTTCAGAGTTCCTACTTTTTTTTTTTTTTTTTTTTTTAATTTATTTATTTTTGGCTGTGTTGGGTCTTCGCTTCTGTGTGAGGGCTTTCTCTAGTTGCGGCAAGCGGGGGCCACTCTTCATCGCGGTGCGCGGGCCTCTCACTGTCGCGGCCTCTCTTGTTGCGGAGCACAGGCTCCAGACGCGCAGGCTCAGTAGTTGTGGCTCACGGGCTTAGTTGCTCCACGGCATGTGGGATCTTCCCAGACCAGGGCTCAAACCCGTGTTCCCTGCATTGGCAGGCAGATTCTTAACCACTGCACCACCAGGGAAGCCCGTTCCTACATATTTTGTGCTCATCCTCAATTTAAAAATGCTCCGAATTAACTAGCAATGGCATTAAAAAAAAATAGTCTCACATTGGAAGCAACCATTGGGTAAGAGTTGTCCACTAAGCATATCCCTTGGGATAAAAGCCAAGGACACGCAGCCAGTGACACAACTACTTGAGGTTTGGGTAAAGTAATTGGGGGTAAGAGAGGCGAAAACTGAGATAAATTTCGATTTCTCTCTGTGTTTAGAGAGAAACCATCCTGAACCATAAAGTCATACTACAACAGCTCTGTGGATGCATTGGTTGGGCAAGGCCATGGGAAGGGGTGGTGACGGAAAGGAGTGGGGGACAGGTGGGTACTCTCACTAAATACCACATTGTTCATAAGCCCAACAAAGAAGAGGCTTGAAATGGCAACTACTTCATAGCCTTTACAAGTGGCCTTAGAATCTGCTGTGGTTGTATGCTATTGATGCTGTAACAAACTACTCCAAATGTAGCAGCTGAAACAACCCAAATGTATTATCTTACATTTAATGACATGAGTCTCACTGAGCTAAAATCAAGGTGTCAGCAGGGATGCATTCCTTTCTGAAGTCTCTAGGGGAAAATCTGTCTCCTTGCCTTTACCACTTTCTAGAGGCTGCCCACATTCCTTGGCTCATGGTCCTTCTTGCATCTTCAAAGCCAGCAAAGAAACATCTCTCTGACTTGCTCCCGTTGTCACATCTCTCTTTCTGACCCCAGCTGGGAAAAGTTCTCTGCTTCTACAGACACATGTGATTAGACTGGGTCCACCTGGATAAGCCAGGATAGTCTCCCTATCTCAAGGTCATTAACTTTATCACATTTGCTAAATCCCTTTTGTCATGTAAGGTAACATATTGACAGGTTCTGGGGATTAGGATGAGGACATCTTTTGGGAACTATTAACCTGCTTACTAAAATGGTCCATGATCTGAAGAATCCTTTACCCATTCATCCCCTTTAAAGGGAAATCCCTGCCACCCACTGCAGAAGCAATTTTGCCTGCTGCATATTGACACTAGAGAACCCATTAGTATTTTTGCTCATTTATAGAGCAAACTCTCAAAGTTCTTTCTGACAGATGCCATTATCACAACCATTAGAATATAGCTGTGCTCCAGCCAACATTGTTCTCAACGGTGAAAAACTGAAGCCATTTCCACTAAGATCAGGAACAAGACAAGGTTGTCCACTCTCACCACTATTATTCAACATAGTTTTGGAAGTTTTAGCCACAGCAATCAGAGCAGAAAAAGAAATAAAAGGAATCTAAATCAGAAAAGAAGAAGTAAAGCTGTCACTGTTTGCAGATGACATGATAATATACATAGATAATCCTAAAGATGCTACCAGAAAACTACTAGAGCTAATCAACGAATTTGGTAAAGTAGCAGGATACAAAAATGCACAGAAATCTCTTGCATTGCTATACACTAATGATGAAAAATCTGAAAGAGAAATTAAGGAAACACTCCCATTTACCACTGCAACAAAAAGAATAAAATACCTAGGAATAAATTCACCTAAGGAGACAAAAGACCTGTATGCAGAAAACTGTAAGACACTGGTGAAAGAAATCAAACATGATACAAACAGATGGAGAGATATACCATGTTCTGGACTGGAAGAATCAACATTGTGAAAATGACTATACTACCCAAAGCAATCTACAGATTCAATGCAATCCCATCAAACTACCAATGGCATTTTTCACAGAACTAGAACAAAAAACTTCACAATTTGTATGGAAACACGAAAGCCCCCAAATAGCCAAAGCAATCTTGAGAAAGAAAAAGGGAGCTGGAGGAATCAGGGTCCCGGACTTCAGACTATACTACAAAGCTACAGTAATCAAGAAAGTATGGTACTGGCACAAAAACAGAAATATAGATCAATGGAAGAGGATAGAAAGCCCAGAGATAAACCCACGCACATATGGTCACCTTATCTTTGATAAAGGAGGCAAGAATATACAATGGAGAAAAGACAGCCTCTTCAATAAGTGGTGCTGGGAAAACTGGACAGCTACATGTAAAAGAATGAAATTAGAACACTCCCTAACACCATACACAAAAATAAACTCAAAATGGATTAAAGACCTAAATGTAAGGCCAGACACTATAAAACTCTTAGAGGAAAACATAGGCAGAACACTCTATGACATAAATCACAGCAAGATCCTTTTGACCCACCTCGTAGAGAAATGGAAATAAAAACAAAAATACACAAATGGGACCTAATGAAACTTAAAAGCTTTTGCAAAACAAAGGAAACCATAAACAGACAAAAAGACAACCCTGAGAATGGGAGAAAATATTTGGAAATGAAGCAACTGACAAAGGATTAACCTCCAAAATCTACAAGCAGTTCGTGCAACTCAATATCAAAAAAACAAACAACCCAATCCAAAAATGGGCAGAAGACATAAATAGACATTTCTCCAAAGAAGATATACAGATTGCCAACAAACACATGAAAGAATGCTCAACATCACTAATCATTAGAGAAATGCAAATCAAAACTACAATGAGGTATCACCACACAGCAGTCAGAATGGCCATCATCAAAAAATCTACAAACATTAAATGCTGGAGACGGTGTGGAGAAAAGGGAACCCTCTTGCACTGCTGGTGGGAATGTAAATTGATACAGCCACTACGGAGGAGAGTATAGAGGTTCCTTAAAAAACTAAAAATAGAACTACCATACAACCCAGCAATCCCACTACTGGGCATATACCCTGAGAAAACCGTAATTCAAAAAGAGTCATTTAGGGCATCCCTGGTGGCACAGTGGTTAAGAATCCGCCTGCCAATGCAGGGGACATGGGTTCGAGCCCTGGTCCAGGAAGATCCCACATGCTGTGGAGCAACTAAGGCCATGTGCTGCAACTACTGAGCCTGCGCTCTAGAGCCTGTGAGCCACAACTACTGAAGCCTGCATGCCACAACTACGGAAGCCCACGTGCCTAGAGCCTGTGCTCCACAACAAGAGAAGCCACTGCAGTGAGAAGCCCACACAATGCAACGAAGAGTAGCCCCTGCTCGCCGCAACTAGAGAAGGCCCACACACAGCAACAAAGACTCAATGCAGCCAAAAATAATAAATAAATAAAATAAATTTATTAAAAAAGAAAAAGAGTCATGTACCACAATGTTCACTGCAGCTCTATTTACAACAGCCAGGACATGGAAGCAACCAAAGTGTCCACCGACAGATGAATGGATAAAGAAGACGTGGCACATATATACAATGGAGTATTACTCAGCCATAAAAAGAAACGAAATTGAGTTATTTGTAGTGAGGTGGATGGACCTAGAGTCTGTCATACAGAGTGAAGTAAGTCAGAAAGAGAAAAATAAATACTGTATGCTAACACATATATATGGAATCTAAAAAAAAAAAAAAAAAATGGTTCTGAAAAACCTAGGGGAAGGACAGGAATAAAGATGCAGACCTAGAGAATGGACTTGAGGATGCAGGGAGGGGGAAGGGTAAGCTGGGACAAAGTGAGAGAGTGGCATGGACTTATGTATACTACCAAATGTAAAACAGATAGCTAGTGGGAAGCAGCCGCACAGCACAGGGAGATCAGCTCGGTGCTTTGTGACTACCTAGAGGGGTGGGATAGGGAGGGTGGGAGAGAGATGCAAGAGGGAGGAGCTCTGGGGATATATGTATATGTATAGCTGATTCACTTTGTTATAAAGCAGAAACTAACACACCATTGTAAAGCAATTATACTCCAATAAAGATGTTAAAAAAAAAAAAGAATACAGCTGTGCTCAGTTACAACCTTCTTGTTTACTCTTAAGAACATCTTACAATACTGGGTTCGGGATATCTTTGCATTAAATCATTTTTTATTTAAATAATCAGCATCTGATAAAAAAAAAATTTAAGCTAACTAAGAAGACAGTGAGGCATTTCCTCCCTCCCTCCCTCCCTTCCTTCTTTCCTTCCTCACTGCGTGGCTTGCAAGATCTCAGTTCCCCAGCCAGGGATTGAACACAGGCCATGGCAGTGAAAGCCCAGAATCCTAACCACTAGGCTACCAGGGAACTCCTGAGAGAGGCATTTTCTTGATGTTCTGTGACTTAATCTGCAGTTTTTAAAACGTACTTTATAAGTGGTTAGCTGGGGTAAAATTAACCCACCCTGGCCTGGAAGTGGCCAACATCATGGCATTTCTATAATCTTTTCAGTGGAACTCCTATGGCTGTTACTTAATAATTAGCTTAACAAGTACATTTATAATTAACTTTTATATTAATTAATTAATAATGTATTATTTTGTTTGTTACTTTACCCAATCACTTGTCAGAAAAATCATAAAGAGACCTATCATATTGATCAGGTTAGGACAGGCTATCATACAGGAACAAACAAATCCTGGTTTTTTTTTTTTATTTGAGAGTTATGTTTTATTCCGTGGACAAATCTGAGGACTTAAGCCTGGGACACAATGTCTCAGATAACTCTGAGAGAGTGACCCTAACAAATCTTGATATCTCAAAAAGATCTGATAAAATAATGTTCTTTGATTTTTTGTTTTTCTCATGCAAAGCCCGATGCAGTTCAGGTAACCTTCCCCCATCCTGTTGCTACGCCATCAGAAAAGCATGGTTTCCCACAGCCAAGTTGGTGTAGGCAGAAGGAAAGAGATGGAGAAGGTGTACCTGCTCTTAACTGCCTCAGCTGAAAAGGGACAAGTATCACTTCCTCTCCCAGGACATTGGCCAGAAATAGTCACATGATCCTACCTTGCCTTCAAAGGATGCTGGGAAATTGAGGGGAGCGCATGGGACCTTTGCTCAGGGCTAACTGTCTTTGCCACTCCATCACCTTCATTCCTTTCACTGACTTCCTTTGCCTTCCTATCGTGAAAGATGAACAGATGGAAGTAGAAATAAAAGTGATCTGCAGCTAAGCTATCCAAGGCACCTTCTAGCCTAACACCTCCATTGCTGTTCTGCCATTTTGCAGCTCTGGAATTTTCTGAGGGCAGGTTCATTTTCTCTAAGACAGTCTCTCAAGGTTTCCTAAAACAATTAATTTGCATTAAAGTCATGGCAATCTCAGTGACTGACATTCTGAAGCCACCTCATTTGTCGTTCCATGAAGGATTTAGCTTTAGGATGGTCGATAATGTTGACTCACTCAAAGCTTACACCTTCAAAAGGGGCTTGAATGCCAACTTCTCAGTTATGTTTGAAGTTAATATTTTAATCAATTTAATTGGCAAATATTTTACTCAACTAGTCATCTCAGGCACTGAAGCACCTTCCTATCATTATTTTTTTTTGTCCCAGGTTTCTTTTTTATTTATTTCTTTATACAGCAGGTTCTTATTAGTCATCCATTTAATACACATCAGTGTATACATGTCAATCCCAATCTCCCAATTCATCCCACCACCACCTCCACCTGCTGCTGCTTTCCCCCCTTGGTGTCCATCTGTTTGTTCTCTACATCTGTGTCTCAATTTCTGCCCTGCAAACCGGTTCATCTGTACCATTTTTGTAGGTTCCACATATATGCGTTAATATGCGATATCTGTTTTTCTCTTTCTGACTTACTTCATGCTGTATCACGGTCTCTAGATTCATCCACGTCTCTACAAATGACCCAATTTCGTTCCTTTTTATGGCTGAGTAATATTCCATTGTATATATGTACCACATCTTCTTTATCCCTTGGTCTGTCGATGGGCATTTAGGTTGCTTCCATGACCTGGCTATTGTAAATAGTGCTGCAATGAACATTGGGGTGCATGTGTCTTTTTGAATTATGGTTTTCTCTGGGTATATGCCCAGTAGTGGGATTGCTGGGTCATATGGTCATTCTATTTTTTGTTTTTTAAGGAACCTCCATACTGTTCTCCATAGTGGCTGTATCAATTTACATTCCCACCAACAGTGCAAGAGGGTTTCCTTTTCTCCACACCCTCTCCAGCATTTGTTGTTTGTAGATTTTCTGATGATGCCCATACTAACTGGTGTGAGGTGATACCTCCTTGTAGTTTTGATCTGCATTTCTCTAATAATTAGTGATGTTGAGCAGCTTTTCATGTGCTTCTTGGCCATCTGTATGTCCTCTTTGGAGAATTGTCTATTTAGGTCTTCTGCCCATTTTTGGATTGGGTTGTTTGTTTTTTTTAATATTGAGCTGCATGAGCTGTTTATATATTTTGGAGATTAATCCTTTGTCCGTTGATTCGTTTGCAAATATTTTCTCCCATTCTGAGGGCTGTCTTTTCATCTTGTTTGTAGTTTCCTTTGTTTTGCAAAAGCTTTTAAGTTTCATTAGGTCCCATTTGTTTATTTTTGTTTTTATTTCCATTACTCTAGGAGGTGGGTCAAAAAAGATCTTGCTGTGATTTATGTCAAAAGAGTGTTCTTCCTATGTTTTCCTCTAACAGTTTTATAGTGTCCGGTCTTATATTTAGGTCTCTAATCCAATTTGAGTTTATTTTTGTGCATGGTGTTAGGGAGTGTTCTAATTTCATTCTTTTACATGTAGCAGTCCAGTTTTCCCAGCACCACTTATTGAAGAGACTCTTTTCTCCATTGTATATCCTTGCCTCCTTTGTCATAGATTAGTTGACCATAGGTGCGTGGGTTTATCTCTGGGCTTTCTATCCTGTTCCATTGATCTATATTTCTGTTTTTGTGCCAGTACCTTATTGTCTTGATTACTGTAGCTTTGTAGTATAATCTGAAGTCAGGGACTCTGATTCCTCCAGCTCCATTTTTTTCCCTCAAGACTTCTTTGGCTATTCGGGGTCTTTTGTGTCTCTGTACAAATTTTAAGATTTTTTGTTCTAGTTCTGTAAAAAATGCCATTGGTAGTTTGATAGGGATTGCATTGAATCTGTAGATTGCTTTGGGTAGTATAGTCATTTTCACAATATTGATTCTTCCAGTCGAAGAACATGGTATATCTCTCCATCTGTTGGCATCATCTTTAATTTCTTTCAACAGTGTCTTATACTTTTCTGCATACAGGTCTTTTGTCTCCCTAAGTAGGTTTTTTCCTAGGCATTTTATTCTTTTTGTTGCAATAGTAAATGGCAGTGTTTCCTTAACTTCTCTTTCAGATTTTTCATCATTAGTGTATAGGAATGCAAGAGATTTCTGTGCATTAATTTTGTATCCTGCAACTTCACCAAATTCGTTGATTAGCTCTAGTAGTTTTCTGGTGGCATCTCTAGGATTATCTATGTATAGTATCGTATCATCTGCAAACAGTGAGAGTTTTACTTCTTCTTTTCCAATTTGTATTCCTGTTATTTCTTTTTCTTCTCTAATTGCCGTGGCTAGGACTTCCAAAACTATGTGGAATAATAGTGGCGAGAGTGGATATCCTTGTCTTGTTCCTGATCTTAGAGGAAATGCTTTCAATTTTTCACCATTGATAATGATGTTTGCTATGGGTTTGTCGTACATGGCCTTTATTATGTTGAGGTAGGTTCCCTCTATGCTCACTTTCTGGAGAGTTTTTATCATAAATGGGTGTTGAATTTTTCAAAAGCTTTTCCTGCATCTATTCAGATGATCATATGGTTTTCATTTTTCAATTTGTTAATATGGTGTATCACAATGACTGATTTGCATAATTGAAGAATCCTTGCATCTCTGAGATAAATCCCACTTGATCATGGTGTATGATCCTTTTAATGTGTTGTTGGATTATGTTTGCTAGTATTTTGTTGAGGATTTTTGCATCTATATTCATCAGTGATATTGGTCAGTAATTTTCTTTTTTTGTAGTAACTTTGTCTGGTTTTGGTATTGGGGTGATGGTGGCCTCATAGAATGAGTTTGGGAGTGTTCCTTCCTCTGCAATTTTTTGGAAGAGTTTGAGAAGGATGGGTGTTAGCTCTTCTCTAAATGTTTGATAGAATTCACCTGTGAAGCCATCTGGTCCTGGACTTTTGTTTGTTGGAAGATTTTTAATCACAGTTTCAATTTCATTACTTGTGATTGGTCTGTTCATATTTTCTATTTCTTCCTGGTTCAGTCTTGGAAGGTTATACCTTTCTAAGAATTTGTCCATTTCTTCCAGGTTGTCCATTTTATTGGCATACAGTTGCTTGTAGTAGTCTCTTAGGATGCTTTGTATTTCTGTGGTGTCTGTTGTAACTTCTCCTTTTTCATTCTAATTTTACTGATTTGAGTCTTCTCCCTTTTTTTCTTGATGAGTCTGGCTAATGGTTTATCAATTTTGTTTATCTTCTCAAAGAACCAGCTTTTAGTTTTATTGATCTCTGTTGTTTTCTTTGTTTCTATTTCATTTATTTCTGCTCTGATCTTTATGATTTCTTTCCTTCTGCTAACTTTGGGTTTTGTTTGTTCTTCTTTCTCTAGTTCCTTTAGGTGTAAGGTTAGATTGTTTATTTGAGATTTTTTTGGTTTCTTGAGGTAGCCTTGTATAGCTATAAACTTCCCTCTTAGAACTGCTTTTGCTGCATCCCATAGGTTTTGGATCATCGTGTTTTCATTATCATTTGTCTCTAGGTATTTTTTGATTTCCTCTTTGATTTCTTCAGTGATCCCTTGGTTATTTAGTAACGTATTGTTTAGCCTCCATGTGTTTGTGTTTTTTACATGTTTTTCCCTGTAATTGATTTCTAATCTCATAGCGTTGTGATCAGAAAAGATGCTTGATATGATTTCAATTTTCTTAAATATACTGAGGCTTGATTTGTGACCCAAGATGTGATCTACCCTGCAGAATGTTCTGTGTGCACTTGAGAAGAAAGTGTAATCTGCTGTTTTTGGATGGAATGTCCTACAAATATCAATTAAATCTATCTGGTCTATTGTGCACTTTTAAAGCTTGTGCTTTCTTATTAATTTTCTGTTTGGATGATCTGTCCATTGGTGTAAGTGAGGTGTTAAAATCTCCCACTATTTTTGTGTTACTGTCAATTTCCTCTTTTATAGCTGTTAGCAGTTGCCTTATGTATTGAGGTGCTCCTATGTTGGGTGCATATATATTTATAATTGTTATATCTTCTTCTTGGATTGATCCCTTGATCATTATGTAGTGTCCTTCCTTGTCTCTTGTAACATTCTTTATTTTAAAGTCTATTTTATCTGATATGAGTACGGCTACTCCAGCTTTCTTTTGATTTCCATTTGCATGGAATATCTTTTTCCATCCCCTCACTTTCAGTCTGAATGTGTCCCTAGGTCTGAAGTGGGTCTCTTGTAGACAGCATATATATGGGTCTTGTTTTTGCATCCATCCAGCCAGCCTGTGTCTTTTGGTTGGAGCATTTAATCCATTCACGTTTAAGGTAATTATCGAAATGTATGTTCCTATTACCATTTTGTTAATTGTTTTGGGTTTGTTTCTGTAGGCCCTTTTCTTCTCTTGTGTTTCCCACTTAGAGAAGTTCCTTTAGCATTTGTTGTAGAGCTGGTTTGGTGGTGCTGAATTCTCTTAGCTTTTGCTTGTCTGTAAAGGTTTTGATTTCTCCATTGAATCTGAATGAGATCCTTGCCAGGCTGAGTAATCTTGGTTGTATGTTCTTCCCTTTCATCATTTTAGTATATCATGCCACTCCCTTCTGGCCTGTAGAGTTTCTGCTGAGAAATCAGCTGTTAACCTTATGGGAGTTCCCTTGTATGTTATTTGTTGTTTTTCCCTTGCTGCTTTCAATAATTTTTCTTTGTCTTTAATTTTTGCCAACTTGATTACTATGTGTCTCAGCATGTTTCTCCTTGAGTTTATCCTGTATGGGACTCTCTGCACTTCCTGGACTTGGGTGGCTATTTCCTTTCCCATGTTAGGGAAGTTTTCGTGTATAATCTCTTCAAATATTTTCTCGGGTCCTTTCTCTCTCTCTTCTCCTTCTAGGACCCCTATAATGTGAATGTTGTTTCATTTAATGTTGTCCCAGAGGTCTCTTAGGCTGTCTTCATTTCTTTTCATTCTTTTTTCTTTATTCTGTTCTACGGCAGTGAATTCCACCATTCTGTCTTCCAGGTCACTTATCCGTTCTTCTGCCTCAGTTATTCTGTTATTGATTCCTTCTAGTGTACTTTTCATTTCAGTTATTGTGTTGTTCATCTCTGTTTTTTTCTTTAATTCTTCTAGATCTTTGTTAAACATTTCTTGCATCTTCTCGATCTCTGCCTCCATTCTTTTTCTGAGGTTCTGGATCATCTTCACTATCATTATTCTGAATTCTTTTTCTAGAAGGTTGCCTATCTCCACTTCATTTAGTTGTTTTTCTGGGGTTTTATCTTGTTCCTTCATCTGGTACATAGCCCTCTGCCTTTTCATCTTGTCTATCTTTCTGTGAATGTGGTTTTTGTTCCACAGGCTGCAGGATTGTAGTTCTTCTTGCTTCTGCTGTCTGCCCTCTGGTGGATGAGGCTATCTAAGAGGCTTGTGCAAGTTTCCTGATCCTATTATTTTTTTTTTTAAACATACCTTTCCTGGGGGCAAGGAAGTAACCAATTTTGCCACCGTAGAGAGCTATGGTGATTTGAAGTTACACAGCCAGATGGAGAAATGCCAGTTAAGGATTCCTGTTATAGGGACTTCCCTGGTGGCACAGTGGTTAAGAATCTGCCTGCCAGTGCAAGGGACACAGGTTTGAGCCCTGGTCTGGGAAGATCCCATATGCTGCAGTGCAACCAACCCCGTGCACCCCAACTACTGAGCCTGTGCTCTAGAGCCCACGAGCCACAACTACTGAGCCTGTGTGCCACAACTACTGAAGCCTGCGCAACTAGAGCCTGTGCTCCGCAACAAGAGAAGCCACCTCGGTGAGAAGCCCGCGCACCACAATGAGGAGTAGCCCTGCTCGCCACAACTAGAGAAAGCCCACGTGCAGCAACGAAGACCCAATGCAGACAAAAATGAATAAATAAATAAATTTATTTTTAAAAAAAGATTCCCTGTTATTCAGTTGATCTATGTTCAAGTATTCAATCGTCATTTCTTAGTCATAACACTGGCTCCCAACAATATTCAAGAAAATTCGTTTTGCAAATGAAATATTAAAATAGGTGATATTAAACCTATCAGCTCACAGAGCTGGCAATTTTTTTTTTTTTTTTTGAGTGAATGAAATTAGCAATCTTCCCTGCTCACCTTTTCAAATTAAAACAGAGCTTAGGGAGTTCCATAGCAGTCCAGTGGTTAGGACTCGGCACTTTCACTTCCTTGTCCCGGGTTCAATCCCTGGTCGGGGAAATAAGGTCCCTCAAGCCATGCGGTGTGGCCAAAAAATAAAAATAAATAAAACAGGGCTTAGATTCAAGGTAGAAGTGAATTCTAACCTTTTCATAGACCTTCCAGATCCAAACACTAGACACAGATGTGGCAAGAGTCGTGGTGGGACCTAATCTCTACATACCTTCAGCTCGGGGCTCTGGGTGGTCAGAGTTGACTCCAGGATTCTTATTTGAAACAGGACTCCATGTCCTCTGGATGAATGGGGATGGGACTTTGGGTCCTTTGATTAAAATCTCTGGATATCAAGATTCAGTTTGGCAGCTGAATCCCAAACGGGTTCCTACCCCAGACCCTTGGTCTCAGCACTGGGATTTCAGTTTCCAGGTTGACATCCTTCTCTCCCTTAAGCTTTAGTCTTGGTTTTCCTGTTTCCCACAGTCACTGGTAAGACACTTCCTGCTCTGGTCAACCCTTCAAAATCCACCTTCTGACTCCAGCTTCTGGCCAGTGCCAGGCAGTTTCACCTTGTCTCGATGAGGGGAGGGTCTGATTTCCTGGGTGTCAGGCTCTCTGTCCCATCCTGGGCACATGGAGACTGTCAAGAAAACCTTGCATGCATCACTGACCTCCCAGACTTATGTTCATAGCACTTAGACTAACTGAACGACATTTAATGGTGATTGCCAAAGTCTCAACCTCTCCCAATAAGATTAAAGAAAATAAAACCCACCTAAGCTTTATAAGGGGAGTATTAAAAATGTATAATGTCTTATGGCATAGACGGACAAAATATCAGGAAGTGTGTACAGCAATATTGCCTTTCTTTTTAGCCAAAATATTCAAACACAAGTGGTATTTCGATCATCAGCCAGCTGGTTAGTGGCCGTTTGAATATGCTGAACCTATTCAAAGATGTCAGGCAGGGGCTTCCCTGGTGGCGCAGTGGTTGAGAATCTGCCTGCCAATGCAGGGGACATGGGTTCGAGTCCTGGTCTGGGAAGATCCCACATACCGC
Organism: Eubalaena glacialis; assembly: GCF_028564815.1. Taxonomy (NCBI): domain Eukaryota; kingdom Metazoa; phylum Chordata; class Mammalia; order Artiodactyla; family Balaenidae; genus Eubalaena; species Eubalaena glacialis. The sequence goes on along the minus strand of NC_083717.1, from coordinate 8,093,685 downwards.
GGGGCAACTAAGCCCGTGTGCCACAACTACTGAGCCTGCGCGTCTGGAGCCTTTGCTCCGCAACAAGAGAGGCCGCGATAATGAGAGGCCCGCACTCCGCAGTGAAGAGTGGCCCCCGCTTGCCGCAACTAGAGAAAGCCCTCGCACAGAAACGAAGACCCAACACGGCCAAAAATAAATAAATAAATTAATAAATAAAAAAAAAAGAACCAAGAGAACTTTAAAAAAAAAAAAAAGATGTCAGGCAACCCAGAGAAGGGGAATATAGAAAGGACAAACAAATAAAAATGTCCAAGAGCAGAGAATCAAGCCAATTTACACTTTCAGATAATATTTAAGCTGTTTCTGTGTGTTTTGAAGTTTTGCCTTGTCTTACATACAACCAGACTGCCATTAGATGATAAAGGTGGTTAAATGCAAACATCTCTGTATTTAGGTAAAGACTGAAGCCTTTTCCATCAGGAGTCCATCCCTGGTCTTTAAAAACACAAAACATCAGAGTGCATCAGGAGACTGAGGACCTGGCCTTGGCCTGCCCGTGTTTGACACTGACCAAGTCAAATGACCTCTAAGGGATTTTTTTTCCCCAGCAGAAGACAGTATTTTACGTTAATCTGTAAGGACCTTTTTGGCTCTAAAATTCATGCCTCAGTGTCATGACCGTGAAACGTTGCCTGAAACACTGCCCTCTGAGTGCACTGTGCGCTTCCGAGAGCCGAGTGCAAGTTCAAAGTACCCAGCTTCACAATGTGGCCCCACGTGGCTCAACTTAAATACTTCCTCTAAGGAGGCTTCCCAAGACCCCCACAAAAAGCCACTTGGAGCAAACCTCACCACCCTCTTTTGCTTTCCTCCCCACCTCTTCGGAAACCCATTCAGGGAGAGAGCTCCCTCCAGAATCCCTTATTGAGAAGGCCCCGGCTTCTGGCCTCTCAGCTCGGGAACTCCGTGTCCCTGTTTTCAAGGTCCAACTTGCCATTTGGCCCGCTGCCTTTGGCTTCCATTCCTGCCCAGGGAAATTGGAAATTGTCTAAAATCATGTGAGGAAAGCTGGCCCCTTATCACAGGCTCCCACAGGCAGGAGGAAAAGGCTAGAATCCTCACCTCACCAGAGCCACCCGAGCCAAAGAGGGTTTTCTTTGCTTTCCGTTTATTTTTTGTTTCTCTGTGGTTTTAAGCCTTGCCTTTCATTCCAATGTGATCAGCGGTGTGTCTGCCTCCTCCATTCTTCCCAGACCACGTTTCTCACATTTGTGGGCGGTGTCAAAGGCCCAGTGTCCCGCCATCCCCAACCAGATGAGGTTCTCAGGAGAAGCCCTCACAGTCATTAGGGAGGAAGGTCTGAATCTACATCTGAGCACGAGGAAGGATGGAGAAATCTGGTTTAGAGATGGAGAGAAACCTCACAGCAAACAAGGAGGCAAGAAGCCCTTTCCACACGTTGTTACTATACTTTCCACTCAGTCTCCCTTTCCAGCCCCTCCTCCCCTCGTTTCAAGCTGCCTACTGAGGATGCCCTCTGTGGATCCATAAGCTCTTTGCCTGCCAGGGAAGGGGCTCCAGCCCAGCAGGACCTGGGGTAGGGGAACCCTGGCATTCACTGACTTCTCAAGGTCATTTCCTCCCAATGGCCTGAGCTCTGCACCTCGAACATCGCAGTTAAATTCAGCACCAAGGGAACACATCATGACGTGCCAGGTTTTGAATGGCACCCAATTCCCCCAGCCCAGGTCCCTCAGCCAACACCTGACCTGCCCGCCAACTCAGCTCCCAGCAACAGGACCCTGGGTCCTGTCAATCACTTTTTCTGGTGTTCTAACTGAAGGGACCTCTTTGACAGGCTGGAGCCCTAAATTTCAAATCAGTTAGGATGCTCTAAGAATTTGAAATTGTGGATCCCCTGAAAGGAAAGCAACCCTGTTGGGTTCCTAGTCTCAGGATGTTCCGTCTAAGGGATAAAGATGAAAAGTGGTCCTTGCGTGAAACTCCGTTTGTAGGGACTTAAACAGTGAGGGCTACATTAACTTATTTCTAGATTTCCTCTCCAGTTTACTTCATTCCTCTAACTTACAAATCATTTCCAAATCACGGTTTAATTTCTTTCCCACTCTACTGTCCCCAACATCCAGGGGGTCTCCATCTTCCCCAGTGGGCTATGAGACTAAGGCTCGGAATATGGCTTTAAATCAATTAGTAATTTTTTTCCAATACAGTTGACCCCTGAACAGTGCAGGGGGTTAAGCCACATATATAGTCAGCCCTCCATATCCATGATTCCTCCACATCTGCGGATTGAACCATCTGCAAATCGTGTAGTTCTACAACATTTACTATTGAAAAATACCCACGTAAAAGTGGACCCAGTGCAGTTTAAACCCACTTTATTCAAGGGTCAGCTGGAAAACGTTTATCTACGGTCACCACATTCAACATGAAAATTCAACAATCTCCCCACATTCATACAAGTCTACATCTTAGCTGCTAAACAGTTTTGAACACGTTTATCCTTATAACCTTTCGTTGAAATAAGTAAGTAGGGCCAGACTCCATTTTCTTAGGAACGTAAATGAAGGCACCAAAAAGCGGCATACTTTGAGATGTTTCACGAATGAGATGGGGGGAAAGAATCCCGCCTGGCCCCAGGCCTGGAGTTTGACGGGGGTCATGCGTTTTCCAGGTGACCACGTGACTGTGTAGTCTGCAGCTCGATCGCGGAGCTTTGCGCCTGGCCCAGTAAAGCCATCAATTTCATCCTGTCTGACAAATGTTACAAAGGAGACCTGCAGCAAGGACAGCGGGAGGGCAATCTTTATTTTCTGCTATTTTGCATTTAATTCTGTGTTCTCAGGATGAAATGCATGGATTTCTTTTCTCTAGTTAATCTCAGCTGTGCTGTTGGAAGTCTCCCCTTTCTCTCTGTACTTTGGTTTACTTGGTGCATCAGTTGGGGGAGACATGGGCATCTCACAGGGTCCGAGCCATTTCAGGGTGTGCTGAGCACCTGGCCTGGCCCATCGATCGCCTGGCATTGATCTGTGGGTGTTTAGAAAGCATAAACCCAAAGCCACTATCAAAGTAAACTATTTCCTTGAGGAAGTGGGGTTTTTCAGCTTTTATAAACTCAGGTCAAGAATCTGAATTTACTGCTCATAACGTTCTTCACACTTCTTTCAAAATATACAAACAGCTCATACAGCTCAACATCAAAAAAACAAGCAACCCAAACAAAAACTGGGCAGAAGATCTAAATAGACTTTTCTCCAAAGAAGACATGCAGAGGGCCAAAAAGCACATGAAAAGATGCTCAACATAGCTAATTATTAGAGAAATGCAAATCAAAACTGCAATGAGGTATCACCTCACACAAGTCAGAATGGCCATCATCAAAAAGTCTACAAATAATAAATGCTGGAGAGGGTGTGGAGAAAAGGGAACCCTCCTAAACTGTTGGTGAGAATGTAAATTGGTGCAGCCACTATGGGAAACAGTATAGAGGTTCCTTAAAAAACTAAAAACAGAGCTACCTTATGATCCTGCAATCTCACTCCTGGGCCTATACCCAGAAAAAATCACAATTCAAAAAGATACAGGCACCCCAATGTTCATAGCAGCACTATTTACAATAGCCAAGACATGGAAGCAACCTAAATGTCCATTGACAGATGAATGGATAAAGAAGATATGTGTATATGCAATGGAATATTACTCAGCCATAAAAAGAATGAAATAATGCCATTTGAAGCAACATGGATGGACCTAGAGATTATCATACTAAGTGAAGTAAGCCAGACAAGGATAAGTATCTTATGATATTGCTTATATGGAAAGAAAGGTAAGGAAAGGAAGGGAAGGGAAGGGAAGGGAAGGGGAGGGGAGGGGAGGGGAGGGGAGGGGAGGGGAGGGAAGGGAAGGAAGAAAGGACACAAATGAACTTATTTCCAAAACAGAAAGAGACTCACAGACATAGAGAACAAACTTATGGTTACCAAAGGGGAAACAGGGGTAAGGGATAGGATAAATTAGGAGGTTGGGATTAACATATACACACTGCTATATATAAAATAGACAACCAACAAGGACCTACTATATAGCACAGGGAACTATACTCAACATTTTCTGATGGCCTTTGGGGGAAGAGAATCTGAAGAAGAAAATATATTGGGTCAGCCAAAGAGTTCCCGAATGAACTTTTTGGCCAACCAACCCCATATATATGACTGAATCACTGTGCTGTACACCTGAAACTAACATGATATTGTATATCAACTATACTTCAATTCCAAAAAAACAAAGAGACAGTTACTCATCTAGTCAAATTGAATCCCCTTCATTGTGACTTAGAATCACAGAACCAGGCTGTTCTGAGTTTGGAATGGTAGATGGTAATGGTGGTAATGATGAGAAGGCATGGGAGTTTACTAGACACTAGAGTTTACGTGCATTATCTCCTTGATCCTCACGACTCTATGAGAAACAGAGTGTCCATTATCTCCCCCATTTTGAAGAAACTGAGGGTCAAAAATGAAGTCACTTGTTCAAGACGACACGATCCTCCAGCCCAGGTCCGCCTGACTCAAGCCCACGTGCGTAACCATGACACATTCTTGCCATCCAGTGTGTGTCCCACACTTTACAGATGAGGAAACTGGTGAACTGCCCAATATCACCATGTTAATTGGTGGTAGAGTGAGCAGACCACCCCCGGCTCCTGACAGCTCTTTACCTATCTTGAGTAGAATTTGACCCTCTGGGGACATGACTGGTCATTTATTTTTTAAGGACAATACTGCCTGGGATTGGGGAGTGCAATGTGGTGCTGGGACAAAGCAGAGGGGGAAGGGAGGGGGCCGTCTAAGCTCCCTGTAGCCCAGCCTGGTGGAAGAGCATCATGAGGACTCCCCCTCCAGATGGGGTGGCTTTATCCCACCCTGACCTGGGCCATGTACATTACGAGACTGCTTGCGTCTCAGACCTCCCAAGGTCAAGCCCACCACGTAAGCGACTTGTATGTATAAACAACATCATCTAAATTTACCCAAATCAATTTTTAAATTAAAAAAAAGAAGCCTTTTCAAACAGCTCTAGATTTAGCTGTGAAAGTAAGTGGATCCATTCTCTCCTCCTTTCCTGCCAGACTGTGCTCCCAGGGAGGTGTTTCAAAAAATCTAGGCCCATATATTAAGATTCTGAAAGGTGTGTGAATTGTGGAGAACTTGCAGGCCATTCTCACATCTCATTTGAGATCTACTGAGTTAGAAATTGCAAGTTTTGAACTCCTTCTGATAACCAAGTCCAAACTACTTTCTAAAATTTTATTTTTCTTACGGGCTGAATTGTGTTCCCTCAAATTCATATGTGGAAGTCCTCACTCCCAGGACCTCAGAATGTGATGGTATTCGGAGACAGGGCCTTTAAAGAGGTAGGTAAGTTAGAATGAGGTCACTAGGATGGGCCCTATTCCAATACAACTGGTGACCTTTTAAGAAGAGGAGATTAGAACACAGACACACACAGAGGGATGACCATGTGAAGATGCCTGGGGAAGACGGCCACCTACAAGCGAAGGAGAGAGGCTTCAGAAGAAACCACCTCTGCTTGATCTTAGGCTTCTAGCCTCCAGGACTGTGAGACCATGAATTTCTGTTGTTTAAATACCACCCAGTCTGTGGTAAAATATACATAACATGAAATTTACCATCTAAATCACTTCTAAGTCTACAGCTCAGTGGCATTAAGGACATTCGCAATGTCATACAACCATGCGATGCCACCATCCATCCCCAGAACTTTTTCATCTTCCCCAGTGGAAACTTTGTACCCATTAAATGCAAACTCTCCATTTTAATCTACTCTTAACCATGCCTGTTCTGAGCCATGATAACCTCTTCTCGCTTGATTTTAACCTAGACATAGTAGACTCATACAGGGACATGTAGGAACAAGCTAGTCAATAAATTAAGTATGTGTGAAGGCATTTATGAGGGCCTGGCAAATGCCCTTTTTAAAGGTAGGGGCTTGCTCTAGACCGTGATCCCAAGAAGCTCACAGCTTGCTAAGTCAACTCTCCTGCTTACAGACAAGATAAACTAGCAACTGTGGTTCATCTATCCTTCCAGAAGGCTCAGAAGTCTCCAGGCAAACACTCTAATAAAATGAGTAATCACCTTTGCTTTAGCTGTGAGGAGGCAGCAACAGCTTAGCAGATTAAACAAAGGTAGGAGAGACGGGGACATGAATGCATTCTAATACAGTTCTGTCACAGGCTTCCAAAGAGATGCTCCTTAGTTACTCCCAATGCTAAATGGAGTTCAATGGAGCTAAAAGTGCAGGAAGCTTCCAGGACAAAAAAAAAAAATGCAGAAATAAACTATATAAAGAAACTGAGAATCAACAGAGCTCAGACTCCAGGTCATATATGAACTTTGTAACTGGCAAGATACAGGTTTGATGAGAACCCGTCTGGAAAGAGATACGTACAAGTTTGCTCATCAATTATCAATCATTTAGCTGCGGTGAGAATTTGAAATCAGGGTCCTCCAAGCAAAAATTTATACACACAACCTCCTCCCTTCTCTCTCCTGCTCTCAGAGAGATCTTATCAGACAGGCTGGAAGGTCCTCCTTGCCTTCCCTTCCTTGGACTGTTGGGTCAGGAAACATTGCTTACACCTAAGCTACAATCAGAAAAAGCAGTTGCTTGGGGTTTGCCCTAACACCAAAGTGCATCCCTCCAGAAAGGATTGTGAAAGCCAAAGTCCAGATAGCATTGCTACTGTACACTTAGAGTTGTGTCCTCAAAGGACATTACTGTCCCTTGTGAGTTCCAGGCATGAGCTTAAAGCTCCAACTCACAAATATGACGGGATTATCAAACAGCAGCGTCTGCAGAGAGCAGCACTTGCTAAACGTTCACATTCACAAGCTCTCCTCCAACCATAATTCTCAGCTAAATCTCCCATCTTCAGATTCGGGTTCCTAGCAGGAGCTGACTTTAACTTAGCAAGATTTCAGGGTTCGAATGGCTTTAAATCAGAATGACCTCTGCCAAAATTTGCAATTGTTAAAGCAGCGGAGTTCGAATTGGTAATGGTTGAAAAGTTGCTAACTGAAAAGAAATAAGGCTGGATATAAAATATTTAACACACCTAATTACAGACTTATATCATTGCTTTACCCTATATATTTCTATATCCATGGTAAAGATGAAAAGACTGAAAAAAAAGAAAAAAACCCTTAACCAACCAGATAGACTAAGAAATAAATTCAAGAATGGAAGATTTTTAGATTTCAGATTTGGCCCATGTATTGGCATTCAAAACTCTTGAATATTTATTTTCTCTTGGGTTTACATCCATTTACTCACTGCCTCATAATTACAAGAGTTCCTTTGTGTGTAGTGTTGACCTTCAACTATTTATTTGTAATACATGTAGTTTCAACAACTTTGCTTATCTCGTGAATAATCCTTGTAGGTCATGGAATCTGAGCTCTAATTTTAAAACACGCAAGTACATGTTTTGGAATCAGATAGAATAGTGATTAATTCTGGGCAAGTTTGTTAACCTCTGGAATAATAACTAAAAATAGTTATACTTCATTGAGCACCTATACTGGACCAAGGGCTGAACAGGGATCAACTCAGTTGATCCTTCGACAACCTTTTGATAAGTACGCTATTACTACTACCAGCTTGCTGGTTGGAGGGGTTAAGTAACTGGCTCATGGTCAAACAAAAACTAGTAAGTAAGGAGTTGTTATCTAAACCCAAACAGTCCAAATATACTACTATACTTCTCTGAGTCTTAGTTATCTCAACCGTTAAATATGAGCAAAAATACTCAACTCATAGGATCGTTGTAAAAGTTAAATGAGGTTACATGGGTAACCAATACCACAGAGGCTGACGTAAAGTAGGTACTCAATAAATATCAGGTTGCTAATATTGTATACCTTCCTAAGGTGCCCCAAATTGTCACTATGCATATCACCATTGAATAAACTCTACTTACTTGAACTTAATGTACGTATGCCAAATCACACTTTTAGATAGTGATGGTGGTAACCGAAATATACAGCAACAAAAAAAACAATTATAAAATACTGTTGCAGAGCTAAACACATTGGGAATAAAATGTGTGTACTGACGGCAAAACTTGTACTGTGCTATACGCACTTCTGCAGTACTTATTCTAAATGTTTGTGTGGTGGTAATATATCTCCAGTCCTCATTCCTGCCTTCTCTTCCTAGAAAACTCCTATTCATCCTTCAAGGCCCTTCTCAAAAGTATCTTCCTCTGGGGAGCCTTCTCTTACATCCACAGCAGAAGGGAGCTGCCTTCTCTTCTGCACTACTATGGAGCTCCCCTAGATGGTACTCGAGAGTGAGGACTGCACTTAGGAAATATTTGATACCCAGGTCCAACATGGGGCTTGAGATATGGAAGGTACACAGTAATTGTTTATTTAATGAAGGAATGCTTCGAATGTGCTGACTTAAAATTCCTAATAATCTGAATAGTTGAGGTACTATAAAGCAGGGTTTAATATGTTTAAGTATTGCAAAGTCTAACGTTCATTTGACTTCTTACATTAGAATGAGCGATGCCACTTCCCAGTAAGGCTACAGTGAAGGGTCAGACTTGGGGTGATGAGCAAAGCATACTATGGACCCCCGAAGCGAATCCCTCCAGCAGGACTCCCCCAGCTCACGTGCCTAATTTCCATATTTACGTTCTTGGGTCTGGGCCCAATTCTTGTCTGCACAAAGCCCATTGTAGGGTTCAGTGTCCCACTGGGGCTACAACCTGTAGACTCCTGCAGCTACCAATATCCTAGACATGAGCAAGACATGGGTGGAAAACACTAGTTTGAATAGTGAGGTTCAACTGAAGGGAACATCAGAGGCTTCGAGATTGGTTCTCCCTTTAACTCAAATGGAGTTTTACAAAATTCCACGTTAGACAGCACCCACCCCTGTAGCACATGGGATGCAGAATCCTAGCCGACATTGCTGTTCCCATCACTGCCTTGGTGTTGTGGAAAGAGGGCAGCTTTAGAGTGACTCTGGTCTGTCCCCTCACAGACACGCTGTCTGTGAGATGTAAGCAAGTTACTCAACTTATCTGACCATCTGTAAAATGGGATCATAATACATCTCGAGGCTGTTGTGAGGATTATAGAAAAGTACTACCTGTGAAGCACCTACCATAGGACATGGCACTGAATATGCACAATAAATACCTGCTCCCCGGCTCTTTTCGTGAGCCCAACACCAGCTTCCCCTGAAAAGTAATGACTCTCTTGTCTCAAGTTTTAAGATCACGGATCAGTGCCAGCTGACTGGCGATTAATAGATCAGAAGCTCCACTGGCTTCAAGGGCCAGTAAACTAATCAAATGGTGGTGGTGATGTTCTGGTCTGAACAGTCTGGGTTGGGAAATACTAGTTTCCTACATATTTATTCAAGAAGGCAAAATGGCGGATCTGTGCGAGAACTTTAAAGTTCCTAAAATATCACAGCCGTGTAACACAACATGTGGACTATTAGAATTCTCCTCATGCATGATGGTGCTAATTTAAGATCAGAAATTGCCCTTCCTATTTTGCTTTGCAAAGCTTTGGCATTCTCAGCTAAGCCCCAGTTCCTCTTGGACTCAGCAAATGGATCTGTACTTGGCTGCCTGAGAAAAGGAACTGCAGATTCTCGCTAGATATTTCTTCGCTCTTTTAGAAACACACTCAAAAAGAGAAAGAAAGGGTAGGATAGCTTAGGAGTCTATTCTCACTCAACTAGCTCCTGTCTCTTAAATGAAAGCATGGGCAGGCCCAGACCCCTGTGCTCCTCAGCCATGTGGTCAAGTCTCCAGCGGAACGAGCCTTGGCGGCTCAGCCTCTTGCCATTGGAAGTTTTCTGCTCAAATTCCATTATTCATATTCATGCTGCTCTCTCTTAAGTAATGGCTTGAGGAAAAATGTGCCAGTAAAACTGAAATTGCTATGATGGGGAAAGAGCTACGTGAAGAGAAACATACCTCCCAGTTCCCCAGTGAGGCTGAGTCTCTAATAACCTACACCCCCCCCCCCCCCCCCGCCGTCAAGCAGCTGTGTTTCCCAGCACAAGGCCAGGTGCACGCCTGCCTCGAAGGCAGAAGCCACTTTCATTGTTGCAAAAGGAAGGCACCGTCCTTCCCCAGCATGGGGAGGATGGAGAGCCCTCGATCTGCTCTGTACAAATGAAACCTAAAAAAGTAACCCTTCAAAAAATCAGATTGCTTTGGAGGCTGGGAGGGGGTGGGAGGAGACCACGCCCACATGGGGAAGCTCGCCAAGGACTTTCTGGGACAGGGATGTAGTTGCCCGCACGGTGGGACCCTTGAAAGACTCGGAATGGTGGCAGTCCCACGGCCCCCCGTGAAGCAACAGAAACAGCGCATTTCCATTCTCACAAAGAGTACGTTTCAAGCTGCTTTTGGGATTCCGTACGGTTAGGGTCAATCTTTAATAAAACTGCAAAGCAGGCAAAGTTTATCTTCTAGCTTCACCTACCAGTGTCCCAATTTCTCTTCTTGTCACCCTCTTATTCTCTGATATGCCCCCTCTATGACACATTCATGCTCTCAGATGGCCATCAGGTCACCCCCGCTGCAGGGCAGGCTGGCCATCAGGATCAGGATGCCCCTCTTCTGAGTTTCTATAGAAAGTGTGTGTGTGTGTGTGTGTGTGTGTGTGTGTGTGTGTGTGTGTGTAGACAGAGATCCTGCTACACACAAAGCCTTCTTATGTATATTGCCCCAGCCTGCAAGGTCCTAAAGGGAGAAAACTCTATTTCCTTTCTTTTTATATCCCCTGACCTTAGTGTTGGTTTTCACACTTAGTAGTTACTGAATACGTTTTTAAAGCAATTGAATAAATTGATTAAGATACCAGTGATAACACCTTCAGTATCCTTCTCTCAGACATATAAACATTGTAAGAGAGATTACAAAGATCAGAAGATCTTTAGGATCCAAGGAGTGAGATATCAGTCAGAGGGGGCGGGATACCTCACCCAACACCCTCTAAGGCTCAGTAGTATTGGTAGATACCAACAACTCTTATAAGTAAGACAGTTCCTATCATAAAGATATTTGTCCTTTTACCAGTGAAGAAACAAGGTCCCTCTTCACCCATGCCCATATTCCTTTCTTGTTACACATCACCGCCCGCCCCACCCCCCCATTAAAGAAGTATTCTCAACCTTCTTAAGGCTTTCCTCTCAGCCAGCTCTTGAGGTCTCTTTTGCAAAAACCAGGCAAATGGAAAAAATGGTAAATATCAGGTTTCAGAAAACGAGGATGTTAAGACAATAATTCCTTAACGTCAGAAATGACAAAACCACTCTTACCCAAGAACCTCAGAGCGCCTTACAAACTAACGACAGAATCGTCCCTGGACTCCTGTGGAGAAGCAGGCTGTTCATCCTCCATTTTCAGAGGAAACTGAGGCTCTCGATGAAACGACTTTCTCCAGGGGAAAAACATGGGGATGAAAAGACACCAGCCCTGAGAAGAAGGACGTATGCCAACCCACCCCCTCATGAGCCTCTTCATCTTCACCATTATTTTTTTCAAGAAATGTGACTATGGCTAAAATATTTGAAGAGGTGGCTAAGAGTGGGGCATTCATCACAAAGCTCACAGCCCAATTTCCCTATAGCGAAGCAGGAGATGCTCCGTTCCTCCCAAAGAGAAACTGCAAAATCTTACTTTAAAGTAAGCCTCCAGGCCTCTTGGGATGCACCAGTGTAGTTTGCCTAGAGTTGAGGGGATGGGAGAAGGGAGGGGATCGATTTGCTCCAATTAAACTGCAATTTATCATACAAGAGGGAATATGCAATTTCATGCTGGGAATTGAAACTTTTCTCAGTCCAAGTAAGCCATCACCATGTATTAAAAAATACCTGAATAAACTGAATGAAGCAGCACTGAGGCATTGAAGGAGAATGGTCTTGCATGTTTCCATCTTGTAGGATCTTGGGCAAGTTACTCCATTTCTTTTAAACTCAGTTTCCTCGTCTGTCAAATGGAAATAATGATAGCTACCTCACAGTGTCTTGGGTTCTAAACTGTGTGAAATATATGCAAAATGCCTAGCACAATGCCTGGCACAGAGGAACTCAATAAAAGGTATCTATTACTAGCAGTGAAATTGGTTTTGGACTCCATTGTAAATAACTGACACTTTAGGAATGTGAGATTTATTCACAGCAAGTTGGGAAGAGAAATAAAGTGAAAAAACTGGATTGTGATCTTTTACACTCAAACATTACTTCCGGATGTTGGCACAGGGCATGAGAAACAGGCCAACTGAACAGAATAGAATGCTCAGAAATATTCCCATGGGCAAAAATGCCCATGTATATATGGAGATTTTACTTATCACAGAAGAGCACTGGAGATGAGTGGGAGAAGGACAGACAATTCAATGAAAAAAATTTGATTGCATATCTTCCTTCTTACCTATACAAACATAAGTCCCGGTAGATTTTATTAAACTCCACAGGGAAAATGATAAAATTTTAGAAGACGTAAGAGTTATCTTTATGACCTCCAGGTAGAATTTCTTAAACACACAAATGTATAATCCATAGAGAAAAGATTCATAAGTTTGACTACATTAGAGTCAAGAATTTCTGCTCACTAAAAGCTATCATCTTAAGAAGAGTGAGAATATAAGCCACCAAATGTAGATATTACAACACTTACAACTGACAAAGGGTAAGTATTATGAGTTTATAACAAACTGCTAAAAATTAATAAGAAAAAAGACAAACAGTTGATAGAAAAATGTGCGAAAGAACAGGAATTTTATAGAAGAGGAAACTCAAATGTCCAGCGAACAAAAGTGCCCTATTTCACAAACTGGGGCAGTAACAAAAATCATTTCATGCTTAGAGTTAGATTATCATTTCACAGTATCAGGTTGGCAATTATAAGTTTTCATGAAGACGTAGATAGGCCAGGTAATGCTTGCCCATGGCATTAGAGGTTAGAGGTTAAATTAGTGCAACTTTGTTGAAAACATTTTGCATTACACATGTTGTGTTTACTCCAAGCCCCAACAATTGCATTCTTTGGTATAAACCCTTGAGAAACTCTCGAGCGTGTGCACCAGAAAACACATTCAAGAATGTTCATGCACCACTGTCATCCTAGCAAAAATCTAGAAACAATCCAGATGCTCATCAACAGTCTAATGAATAAATAAATGATGGCATATTCATAATTAAACATTATATCCATGTGAAGGAACCTCAAAGATCCTCTCAAGTTAAAGAAGAAATTCAGAGAAGAATACATACAGGATAATTTCATCTCTATAACATTCAAAAACAGGCAAAAATAAATGTATTGTTTGGGGATAGCGACACGGTGCAACCACCAAGAAAAGCAATGGAACAATTAACGTAAAATGCAGGTTGGTACCGCCACGTGGGGTGGGAGGGGATGCAGACAGGGAGGGGACCCAGCACTTCTAAGTGCTGTTGATATTCTGTTACCTATTCAGACTGAAGTGTACATTGATGTTTATTTCATTCTTCTTCTTTAGAATGGACATACATTTTTATATATTCTTTCGTATGTATGACCTATCTCCTACGTTTTAATTAAAAAATAGGCAGTCTTTGCTTTAACCCACCCGTGATGCTAAAAGTCAGGACCTTGAGGACTTCAAATGGCGTGGACTAATAAAAAAGGGACAAGTACAAATATTAGGTGTCCTCCACGTCCTCCAGATAAAATAATAAGGCCTTGCCTGTGGCTTTGCAGTAAATGCAGTATCCCTGGCAAGTACTGCAATCCGTAGCTCAGTGACCCTTGATAGAGGCATGATTACCACGGTCCCTTCCTCCGTAGTGAAACCTGGCCCCAAATTCAGGCAGATTCAAATGGACAAACCAGTGAAATGGAGGCCTTTAGTATCTTTCCAAAAAAAGCCTAATAAAGGCATAAAGGTTTTTCCTCTACCACAGTGAGTACATCCTGCATCGCGTTAACCTACTGACACTATTTGTAATGGCAAAGAAAGGTCACGAAGCCTAAATCTGCTTGGCAAGATTCCCCACCCCAGTCTTCTAAAAAACACAAGCTTGATTAAATATCAGCTCCCGTCTTATTTCCAAGAAGGCCACGCAAAGGTTACGATGGGCTCAGGTGTGCTGAGCTCGGCTATTATTCTGTCCCTCATTTGCATAGCATCTGCCCTCCGCATCACTCAGCACAGCTACTTCAGGGTCTCACATTAATTCTCTATCTACCCTAGCAGCATGGGGATGGGGTAAACCGGGGTCTCCACTTTTTGTAAACGGGGAAACTAGAGTCAGACAAAGACAAAGCATTTTAGTACTGGCAGACCTTGTTTTATTGCACTTTGCTTTATTGCGCTTTGCAGGTACTGCGATTTTCACAAATTGTGTACATTTGCGGCAACGCTGAATCAAGCAAGTCTACAGGCGCCATGTGCTCACTTCATGTCTCTGAGTCACATTTTGATAATTCTTGTAATATTTCAAACTTTTTCATTATGATTATACCTGTTAGGGTGATCTGTAATCAGAGATCTCTGATGCTACTGTTACTACTCCCTGAAGGCTCAGATGATGGTGAGCATTTTTTAGCAATAACGTATTCTTAAATTAAGGTACATACTTTTTTTTAGACATAATGCTAGTGCACACTTAATAGACTACAGTACAGTGTAAACATAACTTTTACATGTACTGGGAAACAAACAAAATTCGTGAGACTTGTCTTATTGCGATATTCACTTTATTGCGGTGGTTCGGAACCAAACACTAGTATCTCCAAGGTCTGCCTATAATGAGATTAATTCTCTCCCTCCTTAAAGTAGTGATTCCGAGGAGGGTCAGCCTCTATAAACTTGGGCTTTGGGACAAGTTTACACGGAGCAGAAGAGATGATGAGAGCCCCACATCAACATGATGTGACCCTTCCAGGTTACCTGAAGGGCTGAGCCCATTGAGATGGCTTTAGGCCACATTTCCCTCTGTGTGATGCCCTAGTCTACTCTAGGATCTACCATAGCTGCCGAAACACTAACTTCCACCAAGGATCTAATTCACTGGGAAGCTCTAATTTGCTAAAAAGTCAAGTGATTAAAAAACCATACATCAAGAGGAAAATAAAGACTAATTTCATTTCTGTTTTGCTTTTCAAGGTACAAAGAATAAGCCCATTGTAGCTTCTCTGACCCCATATATTTCTTGAACTTTCTATGTCAGTTTCTGCTGCCTCAGTCTCTCCATTCTTCCCAGTTCCAGACCAAGGAATCTGCTGCACCCAGATCACATTTTGTGGGAGGCCCATCAGGGTCATATGTCAAAGGCACTGTCTAAATTCTGGGCTACCCCTTGTCCAATGTGCCGGGGTGAGAGGAGATGGGGAGGGGGTACAGCATATAAAATAAGACTGTGGCAGCGGCTACGGATGGACAGCCTTCCCTTACAAGAAGTTTGGGAGAGGGAGGTGGGCAGGAAATACTGAAATTTTAGTTTAACACACATTTTAAAGAATAAAATTTACTGCTTAATGTCAAAATCTTCTGCAAATACTAAAATTACATAAATCCAATAGCATAAGCTTTTAAAAAGCTCTATTATCTCAAAAATAGTTTCAGAAAACAGGATGCAGCAGTCTAAACCTGTGTGAAATAAACATAATGAAACAACAATCCTTTTGGAAGTGGTGAGGCATGATACAGTTCTCTTTGCCTAAGCACTTCGTTAAGAAAATTTTTTCCCAATGACTGTTTCTATCTTTTTAATTACTTAACAAAAAGTGTCTTTATGGCTATAAGATAAAATGCAAAAGTGAGTCACCTGGCATGACAGGGCAACTACTGTAGTCATAACTCACATCCTGCTCCCACCAGAAGAAAAATAGAGCCAAGGACCTGGTGATGTACACAAAGTCATAAACACTTGTTGGATGAGGATATTTCCTTTAAAGGCCTTTGGCCAAAGCAATAAAATTCTGGCCTGACCTGACAAGGCTACTCACAGGCAGGAACATGCAGACTGAAAAATAGGGGTTGGTGCTCAAGAGAAAGAACTGATCTTAGTCTCTTGCTCCAAGATGTGGGTGCAGCATGTCCTTTGACCTGCAACAGGAACTCTCTGCTTCCCCACATCCTGTTTGTCATCTTCTCAGAAAGACCTTCTTGCCCTTGCCTTGTCAGGCTTAGGCCATCCAGAAGCCACTTTTCTGATCCCCAAGCATTTGTTATCAGCCTCCATCTGCCCTCGGGTATCAGCAAGATCCATCTCCCTACATCATCTGTAACATTCAGAGGATCGCAGACATACCAGCAAAACGGGTTAGTAGCTCTAGCTGCTCATTAACATAAAATGCTAATGTGGAGACCACATGAGAAGAAGAGAGACCAAGTGCCTAATGCCAAAGGGGGATTAATGCATGAATTCCTGTCTATCTGCTCATTTACTTGCTTGAGAGTCATCACCATGAATTACAACCACTCTCCTCCCTGACTCGGTTCCCTCTTGGGCATCTCTCCATCACAGGAGCCTCCTTTCTTACAGCTTTGTCTTCATTACTGTCCCAGAGAGGAACAGCAAGGGAGAAGAAAGCTAATGCAACTTTGTCCTCCCAATTATCTTCCTGTCCTAAAATTAATGGTGGAAATACGTAGCCTGGATGCCCCCTTCCTTATTTCTGTGCCACGGCAGAGATAAGTGGTCAATCACAGAACTCTCTGTCTCTCTCTCTCTCTCAGCCTGAATACTCCATAGTTCTTCTTACCACAGTGCTGCAGGCATCCTGGAACAACTGAACAGAAATATCCCACAAGAGGAAACCTATTTGTCATCTCCCCCTTAACTCCACCAGCTACAGTTCTGCCAGATCCAGAGAACCCCAGCTCTCCATAGGCTCTTTTCAGATGTTATTTTTCTAAATTTTTTTCGTTAGAAAAGAGGATATAAAGAAGACTATGCAAATTATTCAGGCTTCCATTTTAAGAAATCATACTCAGAGCAAGAGTGAAGAATGTAGTGAAGGATACGCCACTTCTAAGGTGCATGAGTGTCAACCTTATCATAGGCTTGAATAAGCTCCACCACCTGTACCTTCCACCCTTATTCCTACAGCTCCAATCATATCACTGCGTCCAGCAGGGCAGGATTACAGCCCAGGAGTGAGGCTGACCAGTAGTGGATGAATGATGACACGAAGTAGAAGTATTTGTGTTGGGCTCTTGAGATCTAAAACACTGAGATCTTAGTATCAATTCTGCTACAAACTAGTAACTGATGTTATCTCTCTGGTTTCCTCATCTCTAAAATGAGAGAGATAAACTGGATCAGAAACGAGTATGCACCAAGGGGCAAGCCCAACCCAATGCCTGTTTTTATAAATAAAGTTTTATTAAAACACAGGCACAGTCACTCATTCACGTATTAGCTAAGATTGCTGTCATGCCACCAAGACAGAATAGAGTTGCTTCAACAGTAAACTTATGTCCCACAAAGCCCTAAATATTTTAGGCTCTGTGGGACATAATATTTCTGTTTGGTCCCTTTTTATGGTTTCTTTTTTTTTTTTTACTAAAGTTCTCATTTTATTTCATGCTTTGATTTCCTGACTTTGTTTGTTTGCCATCTGTGTTTTCTTGCCTTCAGGTAGTAGTGGATAGGAGCAGGTGGTTAAGAGAAGGCAGGCCAAACCCTGCACTATATCATAACTGCCAAGCTCAAATGCCTACATGAATCAGACAAGGAACATAAATTGGGGAAGCACACCAGGTTTAAGGAAATTATTGGAACCACTCATAAACTTGGGATCAACTATTCTCTGATTGGCTGTATTTGTGTTATTAGCAGACTTTATAGGGACAAGCACTTCAGAAATGGGTAGGAACAGCAGAACAAAGGTCTATGAATGGAGGAACATGCCAGGAGGACAGGGAGGAGCCCTTGGGAGCAAAGCGTGGGCATGAGGACATTCAAATGCGGCTGGGAAGCAAGCTGGGACCATACTGGGAAAGGCTACAACTGCCCGACTGAACAAGGGGAAGCCTGGGTTGTTCGCATGATAAAGGGGTGTGCCGAGATCAATTTTAGGAGGGAATTATCTAAGGTATTGGGGAAAAGGGGCATTCTCTGTAGGATGACCTACTGCTCCCATTTGCCCAGTCTCCTGGGTGGTAGGACTTTCAGTGCTCAAACTGGGACAGTCTTGGGAAACCAGACATTTGTTCAGCCTTGTAGAAACAAGGAGATCTGTCCAGAAGCGATTCCTGTAGTCCAGACACAAGGTGACAAAACTCCTAAGCTAAGGAACCTGTAATCCATTCTGTTCTGATAGACAACTTCCTGCCAAAGTTTCCGTGGAAAGGAATGGCCTCCTCTTCTCTGCTTATGCCTTGCTCCAGGTGCATTCTAACCATGACCTTTTAGCAGCAAAACCTTACCCTGAAGGACTACACTGATTTGTAGGCATATGGCTGGCCAGTGGAGAAGCTAATGGGTAGTGAGCTGTGGGGAGGAGGGAGGGCAAGCTGAAGGCTGCTAATAATAATAAAGGCCCCCATGAAGAAGTACTTGTTATGGCCCAGAACTTCACTTGATATTTATAAGAACCCAGTCAATATAAGTATTATTTTCACCCCATTTTTCAAGCGAGGTAGCTGAAGAGGTTGAGTATTGCTCAGTGTCACACAGCTATTAAGTGTGAGAGCCAGAATTTAAGGTGAGAGTCGCCCTAACCTCTACTCCTGCAGGACACCTTACCTCCCCAACTCCAGTCACCCCCTCATCTGTCCTTGTGGGGTCCTGGCCATAAGCACCAATGCCCACCTCCCGAGAACGGCATGAGCTGCTTTAGACAAGACACGTCAACGGCCAGAAAAGAGCCAATAGCCTGAAGGGAATTCGGAGGAGAGTCACGTGTATAATTAAGGTCTGAGAAGGATTGATCTGTCAGGAAAGATTGGAAGAATTCAGTATGTGTGGTTTGGCTAAGCTGAGGCCAAGGGAGGAGGAGGCTGTGGGTGGGGAGGAGAAAGAAAGCAAAGTCATCATAGAATGGGTGGGCTTGCTGCTCAGGACAGCACAAGGAAGCATGGCTGAGAGGAAGGCAAGAAAGTGGAAGCACACAGGGAAGGCTCTAGAAGGATCTCCCAAGGAACAAATTGTGCCCCAGAATTCAGAAGGGAACCTAGCTAGACACCCACCCTGTGTGATGTAATCCAGAAAGATCTACTTGACAAGGTTGGTGAATGCATAAAAGCTCTGGTTTTCCTCTTTCCAAGTGGGATGCATTTCCTTAGCAAAGCACAAAATTCAAGGTCCTTCCATGTCTCTCCAGCCTTCGGATCATCCCCAAGTCTCTCATTTGTGACACTGAACTGCTGAATTCTACCCCAGAGTCAATTCTCAATTACACAAAAGACAACAGGCTTGGAGATGTGGAAGATTAACCCAAGTACCACTGTGCCAATCCCTGAGTCAAGTGCTGTATAAACATTGTCTTTTATTCACCTGTCCAAGATCACAAAAGTGGTTAGCCTGTCTCCAAGTATTTTTTTTTTTAAATTCCAGGCCCTGATCTCTACTTATTTGTTTCTTAGGTAATTTTATGAGTCCAGCACTGTGCTAAAATCTGGGCCTGTATGGGTGACCAAGGCAGGCTCAATCCCTGCCCTCATAAGATGCATAATCCAATGAGGGAAACAGAGATTCATGTGATACTTACTCAAATCATTGATGTAAGACGGTGTGAAATATTATGAAGGAAAAGAATGTGGTGTGTATGAGACCACAAAACAAAAGGACAGCCCTGAGGTAAAAGAAAAGCTTCCCTAAAGAAAGGGCAGTAAGACTGAGGCCTTAGGGAGGAGGTGAGGGGGCTGTGTACTGAAGAATTTTTACCCAAAGAGAGGTCTCGCCTTTGCCTCAGATACTGGGAGGTGATCTCTGGGCCCTCAGAATATGATGCTTGATAGGAGTGTCTTAGTTTGCCTGGGGGCTTTGGTCACTGGACAGTCTAACAATATGGTTTATGATGGGGGCTTTGGACCACATTACATTAATTCTACCTCTGGAAGGCTTGGAGACTGAATGTCAGCCATGTGGGAGGTATACGATTGAACCTCAGTGAAAATTCTGGACACCAAAGGCTTGGGTGAGCTTTCCTGGTTGGCAATACTCCGTGCAGGTTGCCAAACGTCTATACCAGGAAAGTAACATGCATCCCAACTCCACAGAAAGGACAATGGAATATTATCCAACAATCCCACTTCTGAGTACATATCCAAAGGAAGTGAAATCAGGTTCCCATAGAGATATCTGCATCCCCATGTTCACTGCAGCATTATTCACAATGGCCAAGACAGTGGAGGCAACCTAAGTGTCCATCAATGGATAAATGGATTAAAAAGATGTGTTATATGTATATATACAATGGAATATTATTCGGCCCTGAGAAAGAAGGAAATCCTACCATTTGTGACAACTTGGAAGAATCTCGAGGGCACCATGCTATGTGAAATAAGACAGACAGAGAAAGACAAATACTGTACAGTATCACTTATATGTGAAATCTAAAAAAAGCTGAACTCATAGAAACAGAGAGTAGATTGGTGGTTACAAGGGTTTGGGAGGTGGGTGGAAATGGGGAGATATTGATCATAGGGTATAAGTTTCCAGTTATAAGATTAACAAGTTCTGGGGAACTAATGTTCAGCATGGTGACTATAGCTAATAATATTGTATTATATACTTGAATGTTACTGAGAGCATAGATCTTGAATTTACCACCACGCACACACAAAATGTAATTATGTGACAGGATGGAAGTGTTAACGAATGCTATGTTGGTAATAATGTTGCAACTTATATACATGTATCAAAGCAACACATTGTACACGTTGAACTTACACAATGTTATATATCTATTATATCTCATTACAGCTGGAAAAAAAGAAAGGACAATGGAAGCTCCACATCTAGTAACTTTCCTGGACTCTGCCCTAGTGCTTCTTCCCTTGGCTGGTTTTAATCTGAATCCTTTCACTGTAATAAACCGTAACTATAAGTATAACAGCGTTCAGTGAGTTCTATTGAGTCCTTCTAGAGAATTATTGAAACTAAAGGTGGTTTGGGGAACCCCTCAAACTTGGAATTGGTGGAATGGAATGGTCTCCTGTGGGAACTGTTCCCATCTCAGGTGCTGAAAGAGGAAAAGTCCCCTGGGCAGAGGGCAGGGCATTTTACTTTCAGCACTGGGCCAATTTGCTCTTAACAGCAAAATTGTTTTTTGTGTAAACCCCCAAGCCTCACTCTTTTACTCAGTTGACTGAATATTGGCTATTACAAAAAAAACACTCAGTGCCTAGTAAATGCTGCTGGGGTTTTTTGTTTTTTGTTTTTTACATTATCTTCTTTCAAGACCTATGAATACAACTACACACTATGTGTAGTTCTTATTTTCCTATAAGAAAACATATCTTCCAATGTAATGGTAGGCTTTAGAAATGCTAAATTTATAATGAATCAGAAAAGATCTACAGAGAGTAAAATTGATAATGAGATTCAAGAACGGGGAAGTGAGCCAGTGCTTTTAAAAAGGCAAAGAGAAATTGCCTGGAGAAGGAACAGGCAGAACCCTGAATGACTGGGTACAGGTTGAAGGAACTCAGTGAGTCATGACTGCAGGGCATCAACTGACCCAAGGAAGCCAGTTAGGAAAGGCTTGAGAGCGGAGAACAATTCCCAGGGGAGTTTTCCAAAGCGATGTGGGAAAAAGAACTGAGAAACTGTGGCCTCCAAGTCCAGGTGGCTATGGAACAGACCTCACTGAAGTGGGAAAGCTTTGATTTTTACATAGTGCATCAGATGGTCTTTCTTCCAAAGTCCCTTCCTGCATTTTTCATCCCCTTCAGTCCGCTCTTTACATGCTGGTTTTCTCCAGAATTCTTCTTTCTTCCAACTTGCCTGAAGCCAGTTCTAGGGCAATGACAAATTTTGACCACCAGAGGCTGACCTGGCTGGCCTGTGGGTGGTGTAAGGGGCAACTTGTAAGCGTTAAAAAATCAAACTCATATGTTATGCAGAGTCAAGCTGAATTCAGCGAGTGAGCTTCATAGTGAAATCTGCCCTGCGTGGACTGTATTCTGCCTTGAACTTACACAATTTAAGTTCGATCTGCCCTGCCCTCCTGTATTCACGGAGGCCTTCTCACTTTGTATTAAAGGAACTTTATTCAAAAATAGCATAATGGTGAAGAACATGAGCTTTGGAGTCAGACTCCAGATTCCAACTCTGCCATGGACCAGCTGTGTGACCTTCAGCAAGTTACTGACCTTCTCTGTGCTTTCAATGCATAATGGTGATAATAATAGGGCCTGCCTTATAGGGGTTTTGTGAGGCTTAAATTAGTTAGCACGTATGAACTTCTTAGAACAGTGCTTAGCACATAATTGTTCAGTAGATGACTGAACAATTAGTACGCTCTATCCCAAGGCAACGCAATTAGAATTTCAGAGTATTGGCAATTTTTAAAAAGCTTCCTCCATATCCATGATTTTAATGTACATCCAGGGTGAGAAACACTGCTCTGGAGTATATCCAACTGCTTCTCCAATATTAACGTGCAAAGGATACTGGGGCTTCTTGTCAAAATGCAGATCGTGATTCCGTAGGTCAGGGTGAGACCCCAGATTCTGCACTTGTAACAAGTGCCCTGGTGAGGCTGATGCTGCTCGTCGGGGGACTGTGGACAGCGGGGCCGGGCAGCACACACATTATCTGGAGAAAAGCCGCAAGTGGGCGCTTCGTAACTGCGACTTGGCTACTAGGTCCTTGGGTTGGGAAGCGTGCTTCTATCCAGGACCCACTGGACAGAAGGAGAAAGCACTGAAATCCATCATGCTCTTCTCCAGATGGTCAGGACTCTCGGGCAGGTCTGAGGTTGCACACGTGGGCAGTCAGTGAATTCAGCTGTGCTGAGCTGGGGAGTGGAGACAAGGGCTGACACAGGCAGCATTTGCAGCCAGAAGGAAGGGATCTAAGACTTCAAAGTAAAAAGAAGTAGAAGAACAAAGTTGCAGCAGCAGATTTTTTTTTCTTTCCTCATTCCCTCTCCCCTCGACCTCTGAGCCCCATCATTCTACTTTCTCTGTGCAACTTAACTACTCTCGATACACATAATCATTCTACATATGATTCTATATGTAGAATCATACAGCATCTGTCCTTTGTGACTGGCTTATTTCCGTTAGCGTCATGTCTCCAAGTTTCATCCATGTTGTAGCGTGTGTCTGAATTTCCTTCATTTTTAAAGTGGAATAATATTCCATTCTACAGATATACCACACTGTTTATCCATTATTCTGTCAATGGACAGAGTTGCTTCCACCTTTTGGCTATTACAGATAAGCTGCTATGAACACAGGTGAACAAATAACTCCTTGAGACCTTGCTTTCAATTCTTCTGGGTATATGTTTAGAAACAGAATTGCCGGATCATATGGTAATTCTATTTTCAATTTTTTGAGGAGCTGCCATACTATTTTCCACAGCAGCTACAGCATTTTGCACTCCCATCAACAGTGCACAAAGGTTCCAATTCCTCCACATTCTCACCAACGCTTGTTATTTTCTGGGTTTCTTGGGTTTCTTTCTTTCTTTTTTGATAGTAGCCACCCTAATGTATATGAGGTCATATCTCATTGTGTTTTTTTTTTTTTTAATTAATTTATTTTTGGCTGCGTTGGGTCTTTGTTGCTGTGTGTGGGCTTTCTTTTTAGTTGCGGTGAGCAGGGGCTACTCTTCATTGCCGTGCGTGGGCCTCTCATTGTGGTGGCCTCTCTCATCTTGGAGCACCGGCTCTAGAGCGCAGGCTCAGTAGTTGTGGCGCACGGGCCTAGCTGCTCTGCAGCATGTGGGATCTTCCTGAACCAGGGCTCGAACCCGTGTCCCCTGCATTGGCAGGCGGATTCCCAACCACTGCGCCACCAGGGAAGACCCCTCATTGTGGTTTTGATTTGCATTTCCCTATTGATCTGTGATGTTGAGAGCAATAGGTTTAATAAAAAAAGATCATCTCACTCTCAGCGTTTATAGGCAGCATCTCATTATTTACTACTCATGGGTGGCAGTCTTACAGTTAGATGGAAGACTGCTTGAATCATGTCGATTCCAGCTAAGCCAGAGTGGCTGTTCTGTCCACTGACACTATGGTGGGCACTCCCCATGTCCCCCCAGATCCCTTCCTCAATCACTGCTTAAAAACTCTGCCTGAGGACTTTTTGCCTGGCAGTGGGAGAATCCTCTTTCATCTCAGAGCATATGGGAAGTGCCAAATCAGAAGTGATGGAGAATGAATGGCCCCAGAGCAGCCTGCAGCAAGTGGCAGATGGAGGGCTGGTGGATAAATACCCCAGCTGCCTCTCCCCTGTGCTGGGATAAGTCTGAGGCATTTCTCCACTTCTCCAAGAGTTTCCCGATTGAGTGACTCATGCACACAGCGGAAATTAGTTTGATGATGCCTCCTATTCTGGCTTCCTTTCTTTCCCTGACCCACTTCCCTACTTCCCTACAAGCATTTCCTTGGATCACATCCTAAATAAACAACCTGTGCTCAAATCCTGGCCTCAGGGGAACCCAAATCAATACGGATGATATTAACCTTCTTTCAGCCACCAACACTTGTTAATAGCATATACCTGTTCTTGGTTGGTGTGAAAAAAGTTAGGGAAAGATTTTTAGGTCTGTGAAAATGCTCAAGAGACTCTGTGTTTTGTCTTTAACCTTTCTGCCAGGTTCTATTATTCACATTTTCCTCAGATATGCATGTGCCTCAAGGAGAGTCATATGTCCCATAAACTCACCTCAAATTATAAAATACTTCAAAATAGCATACTGCACATGGGAAATTGCTGAAAAAATGCATTTTAAGTAATATGGTTTGTACCTTTTCCCATTAAAAATACTTGAGTCTCCAGCACAGTACAACATGTATTAGAAACCACATACATGTCAATCCAAGGAAACATCTTCATAGAGTTTAATGCTAGTAATAAGATAATACAGCTCATAATCGTGGCAATCTTGTGTACCAGATGTTTTCTCTATTGGTTCCCCTTGGTGGTTAGTTGCGCCTTCATAAATATCTGGTTCATGACCATTATACCGAGAGTGAGATTACAGAAAGCAACTGTTGTATGAAAAACATAAAAGTTTTTTCCTGAAGGGAATTATATACACGTTTCAAGTAGGAGAGTGAAAATTAAAATGAGCCAAGTTCAAAATGGAAATGAGGGGAAGGAGTTGAGAAATATCTTCTCCCAACACTGAGAGGTCATCAGTACCATCCTGGTGGGAAAGTAAACGTTTACCCAAGAGAAGCCAGGAGACTGCTCTAAGTTGCAGCGAAAATAGTAACTAGTTAATACTGAGAATGTAGTGAACAGCTGAACAAACTGAGATGCCATTAGAAAGATCCAATGTTCCATTTCAAGGTTATGGATGTCATAACAGCAGGCAGCAGTAATGCTCAAGCAATTCTGAACTTCAGGATGTGGATAGAGAGGTACAGAGACTCCCCACCAGACATTTGCTCATTTTCTCCATGGAAAAGAATTAAGGGAGTCGGTTCTGATATTTTGATGTAGGTCCATAATAGGAACCCCATGCCCCTCTGAGGGAAATGCATATGCTACAAAAAAAAAAAATAAGAAGAAGAAGTGTAGATGTAACAGCTTAGTAAATATTCAGTGAAGTCTTCTGTTTAAGGTGTAGTGGTTAAAATTTTTATTTTAAATTTCTCCAGCTCTTGAAAAGGGTAAAATGGCTTGTCCATCATTCAAAAGCTATGACTTTATACATCTGAAACTTTGGTGGGGGGCATGGTGAGGAGGGGGACGGGGGGACCAGGGAGAATATCTGATAACATTTAGCAAAATCAAGAGCCTATAAAAATTTGTTTTTAGCCTCCAAAAAGACTCTACTCCCATGATTAGTATAGGAGCCAGGAAAATGCAAGAGCTGAAAAGCAGCAGTGTTGATAAAAGTCAAATACTTCTGCTATCTTAGGGATCTATTCACACTTATCAGCCATTAATACTGTTTATCAATTCTCTTTGATTCTCAGTTTCTGACTTCCAATACTTCTCTTTGATAACACATTTGCATTTGTGTTTGTCACTAGAAACAAAATACACATTAATAAAGCTATTAATTTAAAGCCAAGGATGAATCAGAGACAATTAGAAGGGAAAAGCAACACCCCAGAAAGGGCTAGGCTTTGCATGAAGCTATGTCAACCAGTTTTAATGGACTGAATGCTTGTGTTCCTCCAAATTTTAAATGTTGAAGCTTTAACTCCCTATGTGACAATATTTGTAAATAGGGCCTTTATGGAAGTAATCAAGGTGAAATGAGGTCATAACAGTGGGACCCTAATCTGAGGGGATTGGTGTACTTATAAGAGGAGGAGACACTAAGAACTCTCTTGCTCTCTTTGGCATGGGAGGACCCAGTGAGAAGGCTGCCAATGAAGCCGTATACAAGCCCTTGTGTACCTGTCCTTTGAAGTAAAAGGCTTTTGCTTTAGTCTCCCAGGCCTCCCTTGAGTCTCAAAAGGCTGACTCAAGAGTTAATGATTAGGAATGTGAAGATGTAGAAACAAAGAACAGCTGTTGGGCTGGAGAACTGGTAACAATTTAGACTATAATTCTGCCACAGCACAGAATCACCGAACTCCCATTTCCCCGAAAGATAGAGATAAAGGCCTGACACACATTCCTAAGCTGTTTTTACAGGAAGCAGACCTCCCCCAGATGGAAACTGCTGACCGCAAGAACACAGACCCTAGACTACTTGAAACTTCACCTTGATGCCAACCAATCTGAGAACTGTGCATGAGCTGATCCCACACCCTACAGCCCTCCCTCACACTGCCTTTAAAACCCCTTCCCTGAAAGCCATTGGGGAGTTCAGATCTTTTGAGCATGAGCTGCCTGTTTGTTCTCCTTGCTTGGTGCCCTGCAATAAATGCTGTACCTTCCTTCACCATAACCCGGTGTCAGTAGATTGGCTTTACTGCATGTGGGCGAGCAGACCCAAGTTTGGTTTGGTAACACCATCTGCAAGCTCAGAAGAGAGCTCACACCAGGAATCCAACTGGACAGCACCTTGATCCTGAATGCCTGGCCTCCAGAACTGTGAGAAATAAATGTCTGTTGTTCAAGCCACCCAGTCTGTGGTATTTTGTTATGACAGTGCAATATACTAATACATATATCAATACTAATCAAGGAGAATGTCCCCAACTGAGAAATCACTCTCCCCAAAAATGAGTCATGAAAAGAAAAAGAACATGATCACGTGACACGTTCTACTTGGTCTGGTTTGAGGTTGCCAGCAGTGACATTTACACAATGCTTTTAAAAGATATCTTGAAATGCAAACGCTAAACCTGTTTCTTCTCCTTTTAATTCCACATCTTCCAGAGCCAGAACTACTAACCTACCCACTGTCCCTCCTGTTAAGGGTGAGAAAACACCTCTCTCACCAGCTACACTGTTCAGGTAACTGCAGAAGAAAACCAAAAGGGAAGAAACAAAAGTATTCCCTGCCCAGAGCGACACCTTTTGTGACAGGGATCATCAACTCCACTGAGGTTCTTTCAGAAACGAGGAGAAAACAGCGGGAAAATTCCATGGACAGTTTTTGTTTAGCAACATTTATTTGCCTTCCCAAACTCCAGAGAAGATAAGGAATTAGTCTTAACAGAGCTTTAAGTTTAAACATACTCTCTGGGTGAGAAAGACATATTTGCCTTCATCTTAGAACCGACTCTAGTCCTGGTTCCTGGTCTTTACTGGGGTCCTGATTCCCAATTTCTCACTTCCTTTCTCCACAGGATTCATCAGAAGGCATGTATTGAAAAGTCAGTGGCAAAACCTTTGTGTTGGAAAGTATCTAAGATACATCAGTTTCTCCTTACCCAATCGAAAGCCTTTGACACAAACAAACGAACAAAAAGAAACTGATTTTCAGTGCTCCGAAGCTCAGTCTTTCAAACAAAGGAGACCTTGCTCAATGAAATTTCATTTTCTAATCATTTAGCCACAGTTAAATATAGTCATTTTTGAAGAGCATTTCAGGGTCTATTGATGGACAAACTGTACTATTGATTGGTACCAACTGTAAACTTTAAGTTTCTCATCCAAATCCTTTTAATTGGTCTTAAGTGACACTCTTTTAAATGACTTTGGGAAGAGAAGAGGGAGAAACATGCCAAGGATAACTCACACAAAGAAAATTTACACGCTGTCTTTGTTTCCCTTTCTTTGGCATAGATACTGACTACCAATTTTTTTTCCCCCCCCTTGAGGAAAGTAGTGAGAATGTGAACAGCAGTCTGGATTCTTCTTGTTCTGTTACCATAATTAGAAAAGTCGGATAAAATTATGCAGGAGCAGATTGAGGGAGAAATATAGCTCGGCTTTCGTATGAAATAGCTACCTCTTTCATAAATTCAAAGGTTTTTCTCTCCCTGCAAATACCTTTCATCTCTGAGTAGTTACTGTGCCTCTTTTAAGTCTGTTTTCAGGTTGAAAGATAAGCACACTCTTTAAAAAGGTTCAAGCGTTGATGGGAAGCATGTTCATGACCATTGCTGCCATTGTTATCAAATACCGCCCTGATAGACTGGTGTCTTCCCAGCGGAGACAGGCAAAAAACCACCACCCCATAATTACACGGTACTGACAAAATCAGGTTGGGATTGAAGGAACCAGACAAATCATTTTCACAAAAACTGAAAATGCAACCTATCAAATCACCCTTTGATTAATCATCTTATAAGACATCGTCTATAAGTCACAGCTAATATTGGGAAGAACTGTGAAAATTCAATGAGCAGATGCCAACTTTTTTAATGTATCTGAAGAGCTATTCAAGGATTCAGTGGTATGTCCTCTTCGACATTTTCCTTTCCTTCCATCCCCTTCTTCCTTGGTGGGGAAGATGCTTTATGCAAGCCTGCACTGAAAGCACAGTCGGTTCACAGATAAACATTTAGGGACAGAGAAGCTCTCAACGTGTGCTTCTCGGGCCACCTGAAACAGAATCATCTGGAGTGGTTTTTACAAACCGCTCATTCATGGAGCCATGCCAGATGTAGAGAATTAGTCTTGGAGGTTATGGCTCTGGAACTTGAATTTGGAACAGACTGCCAAGGTGGTTCTTGGGTCATCTAAAGTTCTGAGAACCTCCACGGTGGCCCAAGGTCTACCGTCACTAGGGATGCGCTGAGTGGGCACTTCAGACTCCAGCCACTCTGGTCCTTGTTCCCAACTCCCTGTCCAACTGGGGGGACACCACTTTCACCACTCAGGCTACTCGTGTCCTCCAGAACTCCTGTGACCATTCCCAATTCATCGGCTCACCACCATGACCCCTTCCCATGAACACCTCCCTACCCGTCCCTGCTCACAAATCTGTAGTGGATCCTCATTATCTAATTCAAAAGAAACTCCTCAGCCTCAAATTCAGAGCTTGAAAGAAGATCCCTTTCTGGCCTGACTCCCTTGCCCTCCCTTGCCTGCTCCCCATCCGCCATCTGTGTAACCCCCCAGAACGACTGGTTATTCTTCCCGTGCATCAGTGGCGGGGTGCACCACTGTTCCTCCTGCCTTTTGTTCTTGCTCATTTTTTCTCGGCATCTGCTCTCCCAGACCCTCTTCTTCAACCTTACAAGCTGAATTCCAATGTGTCCTCAAGGGCCACCACCTCGGATGTCCCCCTGACCCCTAGCCACCTAAGATCTTTTCTTCCTTGAATCTCTGCAGCATTTTGTTGATACCTCTCCTGGGTTCTCATCTTATTTGGCCTGTTTCTTTCTCTATGCACACAATGTGTAGCTCCTTCAAGTTGTCTTGGTCAGCTTTTACTGCCCTCTAGCACCTAGCATGGGGTTTGAACACAGCAGACCAGCAGTAAATACTTACTGGGCTATTGAACAGACTTGCCCCTCACCTGCATGTGGCACCAAGGCCAGTGGCTTCTGGCTTTGCTCTTCCTCTGAGTTCCACCCGCACTGTCCATCTCCCACCCGTGCACCGCCAGCTCAGCCCCTTTGTAGCTGAATGCCTGGAACACTGCCCAGCTTCCATCTTCTTCTCCCACCACTGGTCCCCGTCTTTAATCTTTCCTTGAACATCAGGCCCTGGAAAACAGCTCTCTCATTCTCTAAAGGCTGGACAAATTTAGATAAATTCACAAAGTGCTGGAACAAAGAAGGACGGCATTTATATGTGGGACACTAAGAAGGGTCCACTTCCGATTCAAGTGGCTGAGTGTGAGAGCCCAGACCACGAGCCACTTTGTTTCTCGGGGACCATTCTGCACACACTACACATCTTTCTCCCAAAGGCTCCTTCCAGTGGATCACACTCCGTTTCTATTATTTCCTATATATTCCTACCAACAAGCATGGCGTTTTGTTACGACATCCCACCTCATCCACCCAAACCCAGGCCTCGTTCAGTTCCACTGGCTCAGGGCAACCACACCCTGCTCCCCATTTCTTTGGGGAGAGCTTTTCCATTTCCCCTACCACCCCTCAAAACCAAACCAACACCCATCTGTCTCACAGAATCCCTGATGGCCCCCACACAAAGCAACCTCTTCCTTCTTTGCATTGCTAAGTATGAATAGCTAAATTACACATTAGAGCATTTAGATACTACTTTGTATTTTGCCTTTAATCATTTACATTTTATATGTCGATTTCTCAACCCAGACTGTAAGATCACTGAAGGTAGGGACCTTATAACTTTACTTGAATGGCACTCCTCAGTGTTTAAACACTTACTGGGACCCTATATATGTTAATGGATTAAATCCCAATCCAAGATATGTGCTTACTAAAATGTGTAAGAAAGTTCCATTGTGCTTTCTGTTAAAATTAATTTAGTATGTGAAAAATGCAATAAACCATTTTCTCAGTGAAAGTAAAAGAAGAGAGAGGCGCAATCTGAGGAAGAGATGAAATTTGAGTATAATACTTGGGATATAAAATTAAAAGGCCATTTGCCTTTGAGATGGAACAGATGTGTAATTGATATTCACTGCTCATTTGCCACTTGAATTTTGCAGACATTTAATGCAGTAATTGTTTACACAGTAAGATTCTAAATACCCTTTGGAGCATAGCCCACTGTTTCCCTATAGTCCCTGTATTCTGTACCAGCAGATAGGAATGGATTCTTTTTTTTTTTTTTTTTTTTTGGCTTTGCAAGGGCTTTCTCTAGTTGAGGCGAGCAGGAGCTACTCTTCGTTGTGGTGTGCAGGCTTCTCATTGCGGTGGCTTCTCTTGCTGCAGAGCACAGGCTCTAGGCATGCTGGCTTCAGCAGCTGCAGCATGGAGGCTCAGTAGTTGCAGAATGTGGGCCCTAGAGCACGCAGGCTTCAGTAGTTGTGGCATGAGGGCTCTAGGGCACATGGGCTTCAGTAGTTGTGGCACACGGGCTCAGTAGTTGTGGCTTGTGGGCTCTAGAGTGCAAGCTCAGTAGTTGCGGCGCACGGGCTTTGATGCTCCGCGGCATGTGGGATCTTCCCAGACCAGGGATCAAACCCGTGTCCCCTGCATTGGCAGGTGGATTCTTAACCACTGCGCCACTAGGGAAGTCCCAGGAATGGGTTCTTATAAACCTAGAGCTTTGAAAGTGTAATTTTGAAAAACAAATTTGCATGGTGTCTTTTTGAAGACAGTAATATGACCATATCCATAAATATTTTGAATGATATACCCTTGATTCAGCATTCCCCATCTAGGAATTTGTCCTACAGTGTATTCAAGCCATCTGCAAAGATGGATGCACGTGAATCTTCATTGTAGGGTTGTTTGTAATTATAGAATATTGAAAATAGCCTAATGTCCATCAATAATGGATTGTTTAAATAAATTATGAGTCATTCATACAATATAATATTACCAATATATATTCTTTAAAAAGAATGAGGTAGCACCAGAGGGACTGACAAGGAAAGATGTTGCATATGTATAGACAACTTCTGGAAGGACACACAATAATCTAAAGGATTAAGGAACTAGGATGGGAGGTTATATATATTTTTTTCCAGAGGGTAAAATATATATATATACAACAGCTACATATATCATGTAAAGGTATTTGTATTTTTAAAAACTAGCCAAAAACTTTAATTTGCAAAAAATGGTATTAGTAGTCAAAAGGATTTGGATCCAAGATTGAAATGGCTAAATATCTACCAAGAGTTTCAAAAATCATATTGCCTGTTTGTCTACATAATCATAATTAAAATTATAATATTTATTAAAAAGACAATCTTTCTTCCTTCCTCCCTTCCCATCCCTGGATTCTATTTTGTAACTGTCATCCCTCAAATTTGGATGGTGGCCTGAATAGTGTTTCAAAGGCTGTTGTCAGCAATGACAACAGAGATGAAATAGGTTTAGCTTTTGTACTAATAGCTCTTTCACATAAGCCATTGTCATAGAATGGTGGTTATACTTTAAATATTTTGATGGTCCCCTAAAAACATCGTATACCAAATAAAACACTCACCTAGTCTGTTCTATTTGCAAACCTATCTAGGTCCATGCTTATCTATGGCAGATCCTTTTGGTTCCCTACAAAACAGCCATTACCCTGAACCTTCATCTCTACTGGAAGAGCCTAGAAAAGTCAGTGATTCTCTTTCCCAGCTTCCCTTACAGCTGGAGCGGTCTTGCGTGTTGTTCAAGGTTCTTTGTTGCAGACAACAAAATCCACTCTAATTAGTGTAAGCAGACAGGAAGTTATTACAGGGTATTAGGTAGTTTAAGAATATATGGGAAAACCAGATGATCAAGGTCATTCACCACCGAGCCAAGAGTAATGCCAAAGCATACCTCCAGACCCCAGAGTGTCACTCAGCCACCACCTCTGACATCAGAGACTGGACACCAGCACCTCCACAACAGCTGGTCCCAAAGAACCTAACACTCTGCCATCTTGCTTGCAAGAAAATCTGCAACAGCCAGTTCTACTCATTCACTTCGCTTCTCCAAGTCTGGTGCCAGAGAGCTAGCTGGGCGGAAGCCAGATCACATGCAGAACCCCAGCTGCAAGGGAGGTTGGGAAATGCATGTTTTAGATCCCTAGCCAATAGTTTAAGAGGGCATTCTGGGGAAGGGTTATGAGAGGGGGCTGAGTGAACCAATCTGCAACATGTCACATAAATGACTCTGTTCTGACCAAGGAAAATAAGGGGAGACTTTGGGAGAGATGTTCCTCCTTGATAGAAATTAAGAGACACAAGGAGAGCTCTCTTTACTGTTCCTCTTCTTTTTGCTTTTGGACACAGGAGTGAGGGACGTGATGGTTGGAGCTGCAGCCATCTTGGAACTGTGAGGGCAAGCATTGCCAACATTCCCCCCAAACCCCTTACACTTTTAATCCTGCAGTCTCTCTGAGCCTCTCTCCTTGAGACTATAACAATGCTTGTGATTTCTCCATCTCTGAAATACCTCGTTTCCTCCCACTCCTCAGGCTACCATCTCTTCTCCCCATCTCCTATATCCTCTCTGTGTTTACTCCTCACCTCCTATTTCCTCTTCATTCATTTGTAACCTGGCTTCTGATTTTAACACATTCATGAAGCATCTCGCCATAAGGTCACCACTGCCATCGTGACTGGCAAATCCAGTGTCTCAGTGTTTATTTTCCTTAGTCTCTGCTGCACTTTACAGCCTTGATCATCACACCTCGGTCTTTTCTGGAACCCTCCACTCTCTTGTCATCCAAGACAGCATATGCTCTTGGACCTCCTTCCATCTCCCTGACTTTCTTTCTTTGCCTCTTTATGGGCTTTCCTTCCACTCCCCACCCTTTCAGTGCCTCACCCAGGGCTCACAGCTCCACCCGGTCTATACTCCCCAGGTGGTTTCATTCTCTCGTGTTGTTCTAACCATCCCCTGAATACTGACAACTCTGAATATGCATGTCTTGACCAGAACTCTTCCCCAACTTCACACACATACATCTGACCACAGCTAAACACCTCCCCTAGAATGTTTCACTGGCTCCTGAAATGAACCTGTCCAAAAAGAAGGTATCATTAGTCCTTTAAAATCGGTTCCTCCCTGTGATCTCCACCTGCCCCCTCACCCAACATAAAGACCTGAGGTCATCCCTGACTCTTCCCTCTGCCTAGCATATCCAATCAAGAGCTAATCAACTGCTGATTTCACCTCATCATGTCTTTCTCGTGGTCCTACAGCAGTTTGCCACACTTCCTTAGCAAAGGAAGTGATCTATACACATGCAGATGGGATGATTTCATTCTCTTGCCTAAAAGTTTTCAAGTGTCTTCCATTCTCTGTAAGTGATTACCCAAGCTCCTCAGCAGAGTATGGTCCTTCCTTACCTCTCGAGCCTCACCCTTGGCCTCTCCCTGCCTTGGACATTTGTGCCAGTGATTCTGAACTCCTTGCCTTCTCTGAAAGGTATCATGCAACTGTAAGATTCTTTACTTTCACCAATTCTTTTTAACTTGGCTTGAAACCCTTCGTCTACTTCATTTCATGGTCTGTACCTTCAAGCTCAGGTACTGCCTCTTCCTAGATGCCTTTACTCAGTCAACAAATGTTTACTGAGCACTTACTATGTGCCAGGCACTGAGCTAAGAGCTAAAGAAGCAAAAGTGAATGAGACAAAGGTCCTGCTCTCAAAAAACTTGCAGTCCACATACCGACCTCCCTCTTCTTCCAGCGTTCCCTGGTGGGTTCAGTGTCCTTTTCTGTGCTCCAGGCATAGATACTGTTGGTTGTCTCTGCAGCAAGCACACCCACCTTCTTCCCTCCCTTTTATGTGAGACAGGGGAAACTGACCCCATTCCCAGCTGCAGCAGTAAATACTGATACATCCAAGCCGAGCAGGGTGACTCCATGCCTCTTGGCTAGTGGCCGGTTCAGAATCCCAGGCTTCAGCCAATTGGTGCTTGACTTTCCCCTGGGGAGGGTGGGTGATCTGAGTAGGCACTCTCAAAAAGAAAGGAAGAATTTATTGTTCCTATTTTGAGGAGAGATGTTTCCTCTCTCCACCTGGGCTTGAACAGGTGCTGCCGGCAGCCACCTTGTGACCATGTGAGGGAAGCCAGCCTGCAGGCAGAGCCCACAGACCAGAGCAGAGCTAAGAGATCAAAGTGGGTGGGAGTGGGTGTGGGACCAGAGCCTGGCAACGGCTTTACCTTTGGACTTGATATATGAACTAAAGAATTTTCCGTTTTAAAGCTACTTGGAGCAGGCATTTATTTTATTTATTAACGGGAGTCATGACGAACCACCCACCTCTGTCTCCCACGGCAGTGGCCCCTGAGTCCATTCCTCTCCTCCATCCCCACTGGCCCGGCATTAGTCCAGCTAGCTTGTCAACAGAATGACCTCCATATCTTCTTGCCCAGGCTCCCTCCCCTCAGGTCACTCCTCCTTTCTATCCATTCTCCATACTACTTCCTGAGTGATAGCTCTGCATCTCAGCTCTGAGCACATCATCCCCTGCTTAAAATCATTAATGACTTGATGTTAGTAAGTTTCAAGTTCAAACTCCTTACCATTTGTTCAGAAAACAGTTTGTGTGTGCCCCTAGCCAGGATTTTGGCCTCACCTCTGCCATCCCCTCTTGCTTTTCCCATACCCAAATGTCACATGGTTGCTGAAACATACAACTTTCTCACTTGCATCTGTGTCTACTCTTCCCTATACCTGGAACTCCCCACTGCCATGATCCACCTCCCAACCCTGATCCTTCAAAACTCACCTGAAACATCAGCGCCCTTTAGAGGTTGCTGCTCTATGCTCCTGTGTTCTACAGCATGTTGACGATTTCTTTGTCATAACATTAACTCGCTGTGTTGGAATTAATTGTTTTTTGACCTTTCCAATGGAAACGCTAAACTTCTTGAGAGCAGGGACCAGGTGGTATTAATAAATCTATTCCCATATCCTAGTGCTTTACCACAATGTATGTCTGAGTGCTATCCCCTATAAATGTTTTTTTAAAAGAAAAGAGAAGGGAAGAAGAGGGGAGGGTAAGGGAGGAGGGAAGAGGGAGAAGGGAATAGGAGGGAAGGGAAGAGGAGGGAAGGGAAGAGGAGGGAAGGGAAGAGGAGGGAAGGGAAGAGGAGGGAAGGGAAGAGGAGGGAAGGGAAGAGGAGGGAAGGGAAGAGGAGGGAAGGGAAGAGGAGGGAAGGGAAGCTTCAAATTTTCCTGCCCTTGGTGCTTCATGCCTTCTGAGTGTGTATTAAAAGGGCTGCCTGGCCCAGTAATCATGGGGAATGGAGAGGAAACAAATAGTTGTTGGCATGGGTAATGTTCATGTCCCCGATTGTAGCAGCATATGGCAGTGGTTGTAATGGCCCAACATAAAGCATTCCTCGACAATATTAATGACCAGCTAGGTTAATGACCGAAGACTAAGCCTCAGGCCATGAACACATTCTCCCTGTCATTAATCCCTGGGAAATGACCTCAGCCGTGTTCATTACGGCTCAATTTTGCTCACACTCCTCAAGAGGGGAACAAAAGCACTTCAGTCCTAACACCAAGCTCTGTCCCGTCTTTTACCTTGACACATGGGCAATAAAGACACGAAACAAATCAGGAGTCCAAATACCAAGCATGTAAAGGAAGCAACACTATTGCTTTATTAGCTCCCAAGCATCAGGGGGAACTAAACGTGGGAACCTTAGAGGTCACAGATCTGGCAGGTCAGGCCATTCTTCATGACTCATACATTCTCTGGACATTCTTTGAAGGTATAACATAGAAGCACTAAACACATGTCACTCCCCAGATATTTAGCGTTTGGATGAAAACCTGAAAACTCTAATGCAACTCTTTGCTAATATGGAAAAAAAAATTAAAAATTGGCTTCTTCAGATATCAACTTACCATTCCATCAGTGAATATTTATGGAATGCTTCCACTGAGCAAAGTCCCATAGACAAGTTGTGAGTAATTCAACAAGTAAAAGACCCTCAAGGACCATGAAATTAGGTTACAAAGAATGAATACACACTGTGGTGGTTTTAAACACATCTTCAAATATGTTGACATGTTTGCATCAAGAGGTGAGGGCTAATCCTCTCCCTTTGAGTCTAGCCTTAGTGACTTGTTGGCAACCAGAAGCAAGTCTGCGTGACTGCTGAGGCTAGGTCACCACAGGTCATACAGCTCTGCCTTGTTAGCTCAGATACTCGGGTTTGGGCCCTAAGCCATCACGTAAGCAGTGCAATACCTTGAAGCAGCCATGCTGTGAGAAAGCCCAAGCCACAGGGAGAGGCCCTGGACGAGCACTGTGGTCAACAGATCCAGCTGTGGTCCAGCTGACAGCACACCACTGCCACGACATGTGCGTGGAGACACCTCCAGGAGATGCCAGTGTCTAGCTGTCCAGTGAGCCCAGACTTTGACCCTACCCAGCTGAGGCTCCAGACACTGTAGAGCAGAGACAACCATTCCCACTGTCACCTGTTGGAACTCCTGACCCATAGCATTAGTGAGCACAATAAAAGGGTTGTGTTAAGTCACAAAGTGTGGGATAGTTGCTACGCAGCAGTACTAACTGGAACGCACACACGCACACACAGGATAGATAACTCCAGCTGCGTTGTGAAGTTTAGTAATAGTTTGCTCATGTACATTCCTAGCTCAGCCGTGCACTACAGAAATCTGTAACCGACATCTAGCAAAAGAGCTCCTTGGCTGCTCCAGTGAGGCCATGTGGTGCATTTAACGTAAGGAAAATTAATTCCTCAGTCAAGGTAACGTTGATCTGGTCCAAACGTGGCCTTGTGTACCAAGCTACTGTGAACTCTTTCTAACCACAACTGTTGGAATTCCCCTTTCGCAGGCTTGGCCTCCTGTTCTTTTCTCCCTATGATCTTTCTTCAGGGTTCCTGAGTTTCTGGACTAACTTCCGGTTCTGGCCCTCCAAATCTAATCGTGGACCTAAAGGGACCAGCATCTCCAACTGCCCATCAAACATCTCTTCTGGGAAATCCTGTTATTACCTCAGCCCCTTCCACTCAGGATCCTACGTGAATTGCAGCCCATTCTCCTTCAAATTGTACTTCCCACCCCGAAGTTGTTCCTATCTGCCACCACTCCCTGCAGCTCCAACAGCCAACACGCTGTCGTCCTGACTGATTCCTCCCTGGGCACGGTCCCCTGTCGTCAACCCGTCATATTGTTCTGATGCTTCTGCCTTCAGAATGCTCCTTGAATTCATCCACTTTGCTCCTCGCTCACAGCCACCACTATGCTGCCTCTTCACCTCCTACCCGAATTTGTGCAAGTGACTCTGAACTGGTGTTCTCCCTTCCGTCTCCCCAGTGCAGCCTGCATGCCACCTCCAGATTCGACTTCCCCACTGCCACACCCACTAAGTCAGTCCTCACTCAAGACAGGCTCCCCTTCAGTGCCCCTGGCTCCCCTCCAGGTGCTCACAGAAGCATCTGCAGCCTCTTCCTTCATCTGGTCGCAGCTCGCTTCGCCAGCTTTCCTCCTCCTCCAACTCCTGCCCTTCATTTCGTCCCATACGCTCCCGACCAACCCCTCCTTCACATCCCCGCCTCTGCCCTCGTCCCCTCTCTACACTTGGCTGTTTATAATCATTTCCTCCTGAATCTCCCTTATCACTTTGTTCCTTTTGCTGGGAAGACACTTCCTCTCTTCCCCCTCCCATCAAAAATAAACACACCCCAATCCCACTCCTGGGTATTTAACCAAAGGAAATGAAAGCAGGATCTCATAGAGATATCTGCACCCCCATGTTCACAGCAGCACTATTTACAATAGCCAAGACATGGAAACAACCTAAGTGCCCATCAACAGATGAATGGATAAAGAAGATGTGGAATATTATTTAGCCATAAAAAAGAAGGAAAGCCTGCCACTTGCGACAACGTGGATGCACCTTGAAGGCATTATGCTAAGTGAGATAAGCCAGACAGAGAAAGACATACTGTGTTATCTCACTCATATATGGAATCTAAAAAA
The DNA here is from genome assembly GCF_028564815.1 of Eubalaena glacialis. NCBI lineage: Eukaryota > Metazoa > Chordata > Mammalia > Artiodactyla > Balaenidae > Eubalaena > Eubalaena glacialis. Next base: position 8,054,576 of record NC_083717.1, on the reverse strand, counting down.
GCAAAACTCACAGAAACAGAGTAGAATGGTGGTTACCAGGAGCTGGGGAGTGAGGGAAAAGGGGAGATGTTGGTTGAAGGGTACAAACTTCCAGTTAGGAGATAAATAAATTCCGGGGATCTAATGTACGGCATGGCGAATATAGTTAATAAGGTATTACACACTTGAAAGTAGCTAGGGAGCAGATTTTAGATATTCTCACCACAAAAGAAAAAAAAAGGAGTTGGCAATTATATGACACGGTGGAGGTGTTAGCGAATGCTATGGTGGTAATCATTTTTCAATATATAACTGTATCAAATCAACATGTTGTACAGTTTAAACTTACACAGTGTTATATATCAATTATATCTCAGCAAAACTGGGGGAAATGCACCCTTTGAAATGGCTTGATGTCCTTTTATCCTGCAGACTGTCTTAGCTAGGTCTCTAAGCCTCCCTCCCGTCCCCCCTGCCCACACGACCACCACCACTCCTCTGAACTCCTTCCTGCACATTGTTAGTACCACACCCATTAATGCGGGGCCATTTCCTTTCATGCAATGGTACCTCAACGTTGTCTGTAATTCTATTTCTCTCATGAGATTAAAGCTCTGGGTAAGGGCCATGTGCTGGACTTACCTCAAATTCCTCCCAGAGCCTGGTCCAGTGCAAAAGCTTGGAAATGCTCAAGCCAGACCTCAATCTACCCAGTCTACTGAGTGCAGTGCCAGGAGCTGAGGCTTGCTAAACTCCTTCCGGTCCTACAGCGTTTTCCCTGGTTAGAAAGCCCAGGCCAGAGCTTTCAACCACGGTTTCCTTCTTACCAATCACCCTTCAGCCTAAATGCCACCTCCTCAGAGGAGGCTTCCTTGGTCCCCCACTCTAAAGCTAGAGTATTGTCTCCCCATCATTGTTTTAAATTCCCGATAGGGCACTTATGACTCTTGGATATTTCTATTTATTTTCAATCTCTCCCCCAGAGAATGTGAGCTCAAACACAGCAGAAGCCCCATCCGGCTTGTTCCCTGTTGCATCCTTTACATTAAAACAGTGTCCAGAAGATAGTGGACGCTCAGTAAATATTTGTTGAATGAATGGATGGCACATACTCTCTATTTTTGATGTGCTCACATTCTATTAAGGAAAATAGATATAAAAGTCAAATATCATACAGCAGTGTTACCAATAAGTAGATAGACAAAAATATATGAATGAAATATACATGAATGAATGAAATAAAGGAGAAACTTATAGAATGATAATCCAGATAGTGGAAAGAGCACATCCAATAATGCATGGGCTTGAGCCATCATGGCATTTGTGAGGGGTGAGGGGTAGGAATCGTACAAGTGCTAGAATAGGAATTTTGAGGGCTGGTGGAGGGAACAGTGGGACATGAGGCCAGGCAGACGGGCAGAGGCCAGAGCTAGAAGTGATATATGTTATATTGAAAAGCTTGAGCCTTATTCCATGTGTAATCAGGTGTAATCAGAGGATCTTAGGTCTAGAAAGTAGACCTTCATTTTATAACTATCACTCTGGAAAATGTACAGAAGACAGACATAGAAGGAAGAAGACCAGGCAGGTGGCTCTTCAGGTAGCCCAGGTGCATGAGATTATAGACTTGAATGATGGCAGACGCAGGGGGATGGGGAGGAGGAGCCAGATGAGGGAGAAGAGGAGGAAGCAGAAGCACCAGGACCCGGTGATAACTGGTCAAGGTGGATGAGGGAGAAGAAACAGTCGAAGGTGAATTCTGGGATGACAGGGAAAATGATGTTTTCACCAATGACGCTAAGACATGCAGACTAATGAGGAGAACCTAAGTCCTCTTTGGGGTGTGCTGAGTCTGAGGTACCTGTGGGATAAGCAGGAGGATAAATCGATAAGCATTTAGATTGGTAGTCAATCTACCAATTGAGCTTGGGGCAAGCCTGAGCCACAGACATAATCAGAGAGTGGAGAATGTAAGACGAAAGTTAAAATCACGGGTGTGCATGACGTTGCTTGGGGACAGGAAGTGCATCTACCGCTCAGGAAAATTAGGTCTCCAGGTCTAGATGGTGAGACTAAGATTTCAATATCCAAGGTTATAGAGAGCACTCATCTGACCTGAGATGCAGGTCAATGTTACCTTGACATTGGAATTGTGTCTCACTCAGTATGTAACACATGGTCTTAGCGAAGCATGTTTCCAGGACCTTTGATTACGACCAGACTATATATCATATGTCCCAATTTCCTATTTTGGCAGAGAATTCAATGAGAAACAGCTACCTGCACCACGAGCATACGCTCTCCACACCGCTATTAAACTTTGCAAAGCAGCCACACAGTTAATTTTGAGCAGAGATGCACTAATAGCTGCCTAGCCAAGTGTACCAGGCCTGGATAGCGTGCATTTTGCATTTGCCAGAGAGAACATATTGCAGCCCATATTTTAATCATCTCCCCTCAGAAGGTAAGAAAATTTTGTTAGTTATTCAAGACAGGAATGCAAATTTAGATTTGCTCACAACTGGAATGGTTCACCTGACCCTCGGAGCATCTGTTTTTCTAAAACCATTGGCTGATTGTCCAAAGGTGGTCACTGATCGTCCAGAGACTGGGTTGCAGAAAGAGAGAATTGGGCAACTTTTTCTTTTAGGTTGACTCTGGTTCATGCAGGAAACCCAATGAGATGAGTTCAGGTGGATGGTCGTTTCATATCATTTTAAGATAAAGCAAGCAACTGTTAATACAGTTGGCCCTCCATATCCATGAGTTCTGCATCTGCAAATTCAACCAACCACAGATCAAAAATATTCGGAAAAAGAATTCCAGAAAGTTCCAAAAAGTTGAACTTAAATTAGCCGTGTGCTGAGCACTCTGCTGAATCCACGCAAATGAAGTGATGTGTAGGCACACCCTGCTGTAGCCTCCACCTTCTCAGGTCCTCAGTCACTCCACAGCACTGCTGTGTGAACCATGTTTCACCTCCTGTCTTATTTGTTCATTGCTTGTGTTGTGTGCACCCTTTCTTTCTGTGAAAAGATGGCTCCTACAAAGCAGTTAAGTGGTCAAAGCCATCCCTCAAAGGCTGAGAGAGAGCATAAAGGGCTATTTCTTGATAGGAAAGTTAAAATCATAGATCTTTTGAGAAGTGTCGTGTCGCTTGCCAAAGGGCCAGAGTCGGTGAGTTCAAATCCAACATTCAAGCAATAAACCAGAAAGAATCTGAAGTTCATGGAAGGGTTTGCACTGCTCCTCCAACAACAAACGGGGTCTCTCTGGTTGGTGATAAAGTGCTTGCAAAACTGAGAAAGCATTAAGTGTGTGGCTAGAGGACATGTCACAGAAGCATGTCCCTGCTGATGGCAAAATTATGTGTGAAAATGCGCTTAGCTTATATGAGCACTATTGTGAGAGGGTCGAGAAGAGGAAGGAGTTTAGACCTAGTGAGAGATGGCCATCTAGCTATGTATAGTGCTACGGCCTCAAGAACTTAAAGATCACGGGAGAATCCACATCGCCTGATGCCGAGGCAGCATCAGAGCTCCCAGAAGAGCTCAAGAAACTCACGGAAGAGAAAAGGCTACCTTCCAGAGCAAGCCTTCACTTGTGATGATCCGGGCTTGTTCTGGAGGAAGATGCCCAGTCATATCTACATCCCTGAGTGCCAGTGCCAAGCAAGCCCTGGGGCTCAAAGCCTGGAAAGATCTTCTTACTCTGATGCCGTGTGATGACACAGCAGGTCACAGGAGCAAATGAACAAATGATCCCCAGGCTCTTAAGAACAAAAATGAAAACTTCCCGCCCTTGTTCTGGCACCACAACAAGAAGGCTTGGGTAATGGCCATCTTGTTCTTGGAATGATTCCACCAGCGCTTCATTCCTCAAGTGAAGAAATACCTTGAAAAGAAGGAGCTGCCATTCACGGTCCTCTCTGTAAGTGACAATGCTCCCAGCCACCTCCAATCTCTCTACTTTGCCGCCAAGGATATGGAAGTGATGTTCCCATCTCCTACACTATATCACTGCTGCAGCCCCGTGATCAAGGCATCATCAAGTGCACCAAGGTGACTTACACCCCCTCACCTTCAGGAGGATTTGTGCTGCCCTTGATGCCAAGCTGACAGCAGCATCACGGATTTGTGGCAGCGCTTCACAATTCCAGAGGCTGTGGATGCCATCAAGTGGAGACACTCAATACACGTTAGAAGCCTTTATGGAGTGAGGTAGTCAGTGATTTCAGGAGCTTCCCTGCTCTTGATAAAAAAGTCAGGAACAACTTGAATGCTGCAAGGGAAATTGGTGGGAAAGAATTCTCTGACATGACTGAGGATGATGTTGAGGAACGTGTAGAAAAGCATAGAGAAACCCTTACCAACGCTGAAATTCTCCACAGATGATGATGAAGATGATGGTGATGCAGAAAATTATAGGAGGCAGAGCCATCAATTCGGACACTTGAAAATTTTGAGGCAGGCTTTCAACATGCACAAATGTTAAAGGATATGATTCTTGAGCACGATCCTTCCATGGAACGAGGCTTCTGTGTCACCAGAGGGATAACAACATGCCTACAGCCACCACAAGATGTGTTTGCTGATGCAAAGAAAAAGAAGAACCAGCTTCCTGTAACAATGCTTCTAACTAAAGCATCTGCAACCTTGAAGCCTCAACCTTCGACGCTTGAAGATCCTGAGCCCTCAACCTCCACAGATCACTGACCTCCTCCAAAGCATCAGTTTCTACAGTCGGAACCCAGTTCTTCCTACGTATTGACAGATGATCCTTCTGATGTCCTGTGAGAAGCTTCAAGTTAGCCTGATGTCTCACCACTTACCTAGAGCCCACATGCCTTGTCACCTCATCACATCCGCACTGTAGGCGCCATACAGCAGCCATCGTCATCACCATTATCACCATCACCATCATCACATGAGGGTCACCAAGAGAGAAAAACCAGGGTTTTGGGGTGTGTGTGTGTGTGTGTGTGTGTGTGTGTGTGTGTGAGAGAGAGAGAATAAATTTATATTTTCTATTTAAATTTATATTTTTCTATTTACAATTATATTTTCTATTTGTACTTGTATTTTAAATATTCTGTGTTTTATTCTATGTATTTCTCTTTCAGGTCATTAAATGAAAGCAGTCCCTAATAATATTACATTGTTGCTGACATGTACTACGTAGTTAGGCCTATGATGGTTGTGCCTGTACTGAACCTGTACAGACTTTTTTCTTGTCATTATTCCCTAAACAATACAGTATAACAACTCTTTACATAGCATTTACATTGTATTAGGTATTATAAGTAATCCAGGGATGATTTAAAGTGTATGGGAGGATGCGTGTAGGTTATATTAAAACACTATGCCATTTTATATGAGGAACTTGAGGACTTTGGTATCCATGCGGGTCCTGGAACCAACCTCCCAGGGATACCGAGGTATGACTGTACTTACTATGAATTGGCTTTGGTCCAGGAACAGTGCTAAGTACTTTACATGCACATCTCATTGAATTATTCCAAATCTTATGTAGTAGCTATTATTACCCCACTTTAGAGATGGCAGGGCTAGTTCAACCTGACATAAACTATTTAGACAATTGGGCTTTCCCATTTATCTTTATTTTGAGGGAAACGGAACCTATGATTTAGGGTTCACTGATGCTTCACCTCCCTGACTAGTTCTGTAGGAGCCCCATAATGGTAAACTAGGTGCAATGACCACTGTAAGGGACTTCTATTGTTTTTGCCTTGCTATATCCCTTCCCCTCTTCTGGAGGTTCTTTTCCTTTTGGAACCTGCCCTTCCCATTCCATGTGATTCAGATGGAGTTATCAGCCAATTGACCCACCTCCTTCCTCACCTCAGGTCCAGAAACAAAAGCCAAACTGCTTAGTCAAAGAACCCACCCCTGGACCCAGTGATTTGCCTGGGACAAGGCTATTATCCAACAGGGCCAAACAGATGGTAAGAAAGGAACTTGTAAGGAAAGTCTTGCTCATTTATCTGCGTTCATTAACTCTAAGGACAAGTAACCCCAGAGCTGCTGGGGGAAGAATCTGTCAGAGCCTGAAGGTGACAGAGAGCAAACTAGAATCAAGACACCAGGAGGGGCAGAGAAACAGGGTCTTGATGCAGTCACTCAAAGTCCTCAATCCAGCTTTTTCTGGAGCTGTGTCATTTCTTGGACTTCCCAATTACATCGGTCAATACCTTTCTCTCTTCACTAATGCTAGTTTGAGTAGGTCTCTGTCTCAACCAGAGAGACAGATTTGACATAAAATGAAATAAAAATATATTTAGCAAAAAAAAATGATCTAAGAGAGGTGATGTGACTGTCACTGATTTCAAATTTCACCCTCTGAGACGGATAAATTTATACATTAAACACTAATGACAAAAATTGTTGATATCAAGATTTCAGATTTACCCATAGAAAATTGCACCTTAGAAACTAGATAATTGCGTGTAAGAAGGATTTTAGCTACTGCCTTAGTTGTAACAATGACATGAGATTTCCCAGAGACTTCTGAATAATTATTCTACTTTAACTAAACCAGAAAGATAAATGATACTAAGAACCAGTCACACCTGTAGACCAGAACATCCAGGGTCCCTGTCCCAAGCCCCATGTTTAGATGGTCCCACACTGTGTACAATATTTTAGATGGCTACACTCTGTAATATTCTCTGAATTTCCATAAAGGTTGTCAATATCACATTTTCAAACTTATGAGTTAGCCATCATGGAAACCTGGGTAATATCTCAATTTCATCTTGGGCAAGTCATTTAACTTCTCTGAGTCTCAGCTTCATTACATAAACGAAAGAGTGCCTGTCCCACTCAGCTTGCAGAGGACATCTGGTAAGACAACAGATGCAAAAGCACTTTGAAAAGACATAAGGATTATTATTATTAACTCAAGAGCAAGATTCCTCAAGACAGAACTCAATTTTATTCTATGCCCTTTGCCAATGGGGATCTGGAGAAAAATCTGTGGTCTCATCAGAAATTCTGAATACAGATCTGTCACTTGTCGAATTTAGATGAAAATTAGGTTATAGTAATAGAACTAGAACCTTGGTCACACCCCAGCCTGCCCTTCTGACCATGTAACCCTGTGTTACCTACAGCCACTCTATCTAAACCAGATGACTTTTCCATCTCGCAAACACAATCTAGACTTGGTTGTAATTCAGTCACTCTCCTCACCTCAAATCTGCTCTCTTAACACATCCATTCCTCAACATATTGCCTAGCTTTGCCAGTTCCTCCATTCTAACGATCAGTGCACACCAGGACTTCTGAACTCAGCACACCCCAGGGCTCGCTTGGTGATGGTATACACTGTATTATTATAGTTCTTCTGTGATTCTCTGAAGCTGTCCTGTGAATTCCTAACAGAGTCTCCATGTGTCTCTATCCTGTTTCTCCAATTAGACTGTAAGTCCACTAAAGCCAGTGACTCCCTTATATTCTTCTTGTACAGAGTAGATACTCAGCAAATATTTGTTGGATAATTAAAAAGGAAAGTGTCCAAATGAGGAAAAAGGCTGACGATAGAAGAATCTATAATGAAATGAAATGAGAGAGATAAAGTTACAGAACAGCAGGTTATCAACTGGAATCTATTGAAAACAGATCAAGGCGTGACTCTATTAGAGAAAATCCCAGAAATACGAAATCAATTTTTCTTGGAATGGAAAGAACCTTCAGGATAGTCTAATTCACACCCTTCATTCATTGTGAATAAACACCTACTAATTTCTCTGAATTATGAATTAGAGTTTTTACATATTTAATTTTCCTATTGTAAAACATGACTCTTGGCAATTTCTTAGAAACAGAGTCCAAGAGAATGGGACCTTGAAAACATGGCAAGTCTTTTATGGATATAAAAATACTTCATTTGGCTAGAGTCAAACCACATGTCTTGAGCCATACTTGTGGTATCAATGTTTGATTTTACATTTCTACATGGAAAAGAATAATGATAACCAAGAAGACAGGGTTACCCACGTAGAAACATGGAAAATGCATTAGGGCTCCGAGGTAAGGCCCCCCTGAGGGCCTGATCCAAAGTGTTAGAAGATCCTGGTAGCCAAGTTCTCAAGCTGTGATACAGTGTCAGAGCACTGGCTTGAGAGTCTGAGGACCCCAATTTTGAGACTTTGCATCATCAAATTCTGATGTGTGACCACTGACAGTTTCCCTAATTCTGATTATCAATTTTTTTGTCTTAAAAATAGGATTGTTGAAGGGATTAAGTGAGATAATGTATATAAAGAAATTTTGTTTGTAGAAAAGCATAATGTGCACTATTACCTAGCCAGCTAATTTACATTTAAAACCATTTTAATCAGCGTCAGAGCTTTCAGAATCTAAGAGGCAAAATGTCATAATACCACCTCGGTATGCCCTTGGTTATGAATCTCTATCCTGTCACTCAGAAATAATCAACGAATCCCTGGCTCTAGTACGTTCCAGCCCTTGCAGTGTCCCCCAAACTCACATGACTTCAGAAAATGACACACAGCCAAGAGCTCCCTGCTCTACAATTAGTCACATCAGGCTGAAGGCTCCCAACAGCGTGGTGAACGCAGCATTATCTTTTCTTGCTTCCCAAGATTTCTGCAAAGATGGGCTTTTCCACACCATGGGAGGCTGTCTCCACCACCGGCACTCATCCTCTCCAAGACCACCCTTCTTTGGTTGTTTGAGGGGCTCCATATTACATGGATGCCCATCACCCCCATGGCAGCTCCCCACTGAAAGCATCAGTGAAATCCCCCCACCATAAAGAGTCAGAGCATGCTCACAACCCAGGACCCCTCCCAGATGCCCCAAACCAGCACCAGGGTGCAAAGGCACCTTAGGTATTTCTCAAAAGTCACCTGCTCTTGTTCTATAGTACAAATGAAGCTCCCGTGGGGTAGGACTCCTGATAGCAGAGTGTGAATGAACCCTAATGATCACGCACTCCAGCAAATACTGTGAAACATACTTGCCCTGGCTTAAAAGCCTCATGGATGGAAACACATTTCCAAAAGCACCACTGTTCACGTGCTAAGGATGCAAATAAGACACAATGCCGAATAAAGCATTAGGAGCTCTGTTCTAGATATCATCCCTAGAGGTCTCAAATCATGCTTAACAGAGCTGAAGAGGACCCTAGTGATGAGTATGACCCCCTCAGTTAGCAAATGGCTAAGGAACAGAGAGAGGATGTGACATACCCAGGATCACCCAGTGAGTGGCAGAGCTGGCAACAGGACACAGGGCTCTCCAACTCTCGACTCTGCTGCCATTTCCACAACCAAGTAAACATCTTCTGCCCTGAGCCGTTCAGAGTCTACACTGAATACAAGCTCTGGCTGTCTCCTTATCCAAAAGCAAGGGACACGGCTGTATCCCCCTGCCTGGCCTTCCCTGCAGCCCAGTGACTCCATGGCACAGAACCAGAATTGCCATCAGGAAACCTGATACTGACCTTCCCCCAAACTGGGTATTTTTTCGGGCTCCCGCTCTTGGTCTTACACCATGCTGCTTCCCTCAGTCAGTGAGCGCTCCATAAATACTGAGAACTGATTGGCTGATTGATTAGCTAATAAGTAATACTGTTCACAGCTTCCTTCCTGAACTCACAGCCAAAGCAACTCTGTTAAACGGCCTCTTTTCCTCCTTTCTTTCCTCCTGGACTCGCTTATAAATTTTGAGACTCATCATGTAGTTGATCAGGGACGCAATTACTTTAAGTTTTACCCTTTAAAAATGAAAAAAGCAATGAAGTCCGTAGCAGAAAATTCCCGCAAACCACATGTGAACCAGAAAACATGCATTGACCCCGATTACACACAATGCTCCAGGGTTCTCTAATCTAATGGTCCATCACAGTGTCAAGAGCTATTTCCCCCTGCTTCCGAGCAAGACGTGCACACAATCCTTTAATCCGGGCAGGAGGTGAGCGCTGGGGAGAGATCTGAGGGCAGAGGCCGCGGACAAACAGAGGATAAAGTCTGGGCTGCAGAGGCCTCCAGGATGGCAACCATAATATTTGGGAGCCCCGGGAACAGTAGAACCTGGGTGTGTATGTGGCAGGGGCAGCTGGACCAGGCTGTTGAGCTGCTTGGGCACCGAGGATGTATCCTTAGGGATCCCAGTAAAACAGACACAAATCCAAGGGCTCAGAAGCACGGGGGAGAATTCAGAGCAGAAATCTGGAGGCAAGCAGGCCATTTTTCAAGAACAAGTTTCTTCTCTGCCTTAGCATAATGCAGGATTTATTTCTGTATTATTAAACAGTATTAGATAATATACACGTGCATACCTGCACGTGAGTGTACACATCTCTATTTTTTTTTCGCACATAACCCAGACTCCCAGTTTCCCGGGAGCCCCCTGGTCCTCGCAGTTACTGCCACTTCCGTGCCTGCTACAGTCACCAATACTCAGAACCCCTACCATCCACTTATGTGGCTACAGGCAGACAATGGAGGCTAAAGCATCACCAGACAATAGAATTCATGAGGGACGGAAGATGTATAAAGGGTAATTCCCCCAGAAAACAAATTTCATTCTTTCCCATCCTTCTCTCCCAGTGACATCGGAAGTCAGCAGAGACCCGTGAGATCTCAATCATTGCAAATACCTCTGTGGCCGAAACCACACCCGGGGTAACACAGAACCAAGGTATCTGTCTCTTAGCTTGACCTGGCTCACCACCCAGGAGACAGGCTCCCAGCTGGCTCCTCTTCCCAGTGAACTTAATAAACTCCCCAGGTCTCAAAGAGCAGCATCTCCCCTTCTCAGTGGGAAAACAGAGATCAATATACACAGCAGAAGTACTTATGCTTTGTGTGTAAAATCTCCCGGGCCACTGTGACACCCACTCACACACCAAGCTGACACAGGCAGCTTCCGTCAGCATCTCTGAGGGCATGTGGGCTACTCGGTGAGGAGGAGGGTATAGCAACAGGACAGCAAAAGCAAACCCTGAACCTAGGGCCAAGCAAAAGGTCGACTGGGTTAAAACAAGGTGATGCCACTGACCTTGTTTGCTTAAATATACTAAGAGAGGAGGCCTTCTTAACATGAGGGAAACCACAGAGCAGCTGAAAGTAGGTCAGTGATCCATATGAGGCCTGCCAGGGTCTCCCCAGCAATGTGGTTGGGAGATAAGCATTCTCCAGCTCTGCAGCCCAAGTGCCACAAAAGGCCACAGCCAACCCCCTGGGCTGCTTCTATGGGGAAATCTAAGCAGACACACGGGTACCTAGAAAGGAGAGCCTATTCGATCGCCCTGCGGGCAAAAAAAATTCCACAGTTGCCACAGAAGATGTAAACAAACATGATTACCCCGATTTAGATACAAAAGGCGCGGGTGGGGCAGGAGGGAAGGATGCAGAGAGCCAGGGGGAGGCGTTGGTGGGAATCTATTTCCAGGGGCTCTCAGCACCTGTCTGCCAGCACATCTCTCAAAATAGCATTAAGCAACAAGTTTCTAAAATGGCAAATCTAACGCTTCTTTTCCCTGGGAATGCTTTGTCATGGCTGAGACTCTTACCCCAGAAATCATCTCAGAAGAGCATGTGGGATAAAGCAGAGCGAGTCTGAACGCGTCTGCAGCCACTGAAGCAGCAGCGGCAGACCACGGTGTGCGGGGTGTGATGCGGGGAGGCTGGAGCTGGGCGCTGCCTGGGCTCCACCTCCCAAGCACTCACCATCAGCAGGCTGAGCGCGGAGTCTGGCACCAGCTGCACTGCCATGGTCTCCGATTCCCACGCACAAACCTCCTGCACAGTCAGTCCGCCTGGGCCCTGGGTGACTGCAAAGCATCCACAGAAACCTGCAGCAAAAACAGCCAGAAATCCAGACTCAGTATGCAAAGGGCTCAGGATGCGAGCGGCCACATTTCACATGGGGTGGCAGGGGAGGTCAGGGGGATGTTGGCAAGAAGGGGTGGGAACAGTGCTTAGGGAGAGAGGAAAAAAAAGGAAAAATAGGAAGCTGCAGGTTATTTAAAGGTGAGTCCCGCCTAGCTTCCCTAAGCTGTACAAGCACAGAAGCCACATCAAACACAAACATAAAAGCTTAAAACATAGGATGCTTAACTGATACCTTAGCCTAGGCAGCAACTCTTCTTTTAACTGACAATTAAAATAAATCATTTCCTATTGGAGATAAATCAATCAGCCCGAATAACACCCCACCCACCCCCCGCTTTCTCTGCATCTCTCAGCAATTCTGCTGCATAAACACGCTGGATATCAACCTACCGCTCGCAAGCTGGTCAGTATCTTCTTTCCTGCAGAAAGGTGTGTTCCTTTTGCAAAATCAAGTATCTGGGAGCAAGAGAGTGAAGCCTGACCACGAGCATCAGGCAGTCACTGGAGATCAGCAGATGCCCTCATCACTACCGAGCAGGAAGTCAGTTATGAACTGACCCCTTCCACCATCCCCAAATCTACTTTTCCTCCCTAAGTAGAAGGGCAAGCCGAGTTCCCCGTGGGGCTAACATACTTCCAAGGACCATGTAATTACACTGCCTGTTCTGTGAGCGTTCTGATCTCCCTGCCTGCACCACATGTACACGGCAGACAGACACCCTCTACCTCTCGCTCCCTCCCTCCCTCCCGCCCTGCTCCCTCCCTTCCCTTCCCTCCCATCTCTCCACCAGGCTGCCTGTTAGGAATTTTGAAGGAGACTCTCTAGCTTAGGGAGGCTAATTTGTAGCAAGGGACACTGCTTAAGACAAGAAAAAAAGGAAATTAGCTTTGAAAATCATATCATGCAGCATTTTCCTGGGAAGATGTCAAAGGAAAAAAAAAAAAGGAAGTCTGCCCAGTCTTGTTATATAATGACTGGCTCCAAAGGCTTCCCAGAGTCAGAGATTTAAGAAAATTAAAGCATCTTTTTTTATGAGCACTGCCAAGCTTATATCTTATTATGGAGTCCACTTTTTCAACTAAAAATAGCAATTACTAATACTTCTGGCAACAGTTTCTCATGTCCTTTTCTGATTTCTCCCTTTACTCACCTGCTGTAATGACTCCAAAAACTCCTTAGAATTAACTACACAGTATGAAGTATAGGAACATGGAAAACAATTTTCTAAATAAAAACTGGGGGGAAGAAATTAATAACTTTTAAAAGTTCCTACGGATGGGTATAGCTGTTGCCCCTATATAATTTATACTTTTAAAAGCGATTTATGGGGCTTCCCTGGTGGCGCAGTGGTTGAGAATCCGCCTGCCAATGCAGGGGACACGGGTTCGAGCCCTGGTCTGGGACGATCCCACATGCCGCAGAGCAACTGGGCCCGTGTGCCACAACTACTGAGCCTGCGCGTCTGGAGCCTGTGCTCCGCAACGAGAGGCCGCGACAGTGAGAGGCCCGCGCACCGCGATGAAGAGTGGCCCCCGCTTGCCGCAACTAGAGAAAGCCTTCACACAGAAACGAAGACCCAACACAGCCAAAAATAAATTAATTAATAAATTAATTTAAAAAAAATTATTAAAAAAAAAGCGATTTATTTGATCATCACAGTGCTTGGCATAAAGTAAGTGCTCAAAAATATTGAGTGAATGAAAAGTTTCTTCTCTCATTGTTTATCCTATGGTGGCCCAATGGGTCAAAACTCCTTTCCATGTTGTTGGATTGGACTTTAATGCCCTTGACCTCAGGAACTTCTGAGAATCACTCCCCACTGTCAGGTGCTTGGAAATTCACAGCATGATCTGAGTCACGTGAGTGTGGCTTTGCACCAAGCTGTCAGAACAGTCTAGATGTGCTGGTGGGTTTCATAAAAAAATTCAAAATTAACCATAATAATAGTAATGATTTAAGGAACGTATCTACAGGGTTATCTTAACCTCGTGGATAGGTTGCTAAGTGTATTCAACTGATCTTTGCTGAGTGCCTACTGTGTGCTGTGTTCTATGATAGGCTTTGTAGAAGGTGCAAAACTCAGTCATAATCTCTCCCCTCAAGGAGCTTTTTATCTGGTAGATGTGATGATACCCAAGAATCATTTATGGTACAAGACGTTATGTGATAAATGCTATAAAGTGACCTAAAAACCGTTCAGGCAGCACAGAGCAGAGAGAGTTTACTTTCAGCTTTAAGAACGTCATTGTTTTTGAGCTGGAATTTAAGGAATAAGCAGAACCTCTTTTTTATGACTTCTGGTTTATGATTCCACATGGACTAAGTACTTGGAAAATATAGAAAGCATAAGGAAAAAGTGAATATCGGTGCTGTTCCAACTGGCGGATGTGGACAGAGGGAGGGTGTACCCCGAAGACGGCCCAGCCCAAGAAGTTCTGGATGTTGAGAAGCCTAAAACACACTAGGGTGAGAGATTTCATGTCAGCCACCAATGTTGGACCTTGGCACACCTGCCTTCCTCTCTCTGTACTTTGCTTGTAAAGCCTCACCCTGAATCTTTGCCCTAGAAGAAAGAATCTAGAGAACAGAGCCTATAGCAGATCTCACACATGAAGACATTATTGGGAGGTGTCATCTCAGGGCAGCGAGAGTGAAGGAGGTGGGAGGGGATGAGAATGGGTGCCAGGTGGTACCTACGCAGCTGGTCACAGTATAGACGCTTGGTGGTGAGGAAGGGTGTCCAGACAGGCATGGGACTTTATTCCCTGGGATAGTACATCAAGGAGAGGAAGTGGGGGGGTCACCAGCCTGCTCCTGCCCATCAGCTGACTCTGGTTGGCCAAAGGGACGCCACAGGTCATGAGCTCCCTTACATCTCAGAGTTACCTGACCAGCTCCTCCAGGTAGCTGTGAACAGAAAGGCATGGCATCTGAGCCCAGAAACAGAGGGACACCCGCAGCCTCTGTGGGTCAGTCAGATGGGACGCGGGCACTGGAACTGCTGAAGGTCCTTGCTCAGTGCGTGTGATGGGAGCTGGCCCGCAGCCTGGCCCACACCCTGAAGGAGGCTGGGATGGCCGGCAGTGCCAGGAGGAGGGAAGGGACGGTGACAGCGCAGCTGGGCTCCCCACTGAGCACACAGCTAAATCCCGGAGGCCACGGCAGGGCCAAGCAAGGCTGGGAGGCACATCAACTGAGTCCGGTGAAAATGTGTATGTTTACAAAACTTTCAATGTCAAAAGTTATATCCTCCATGCAATATTCCCTAATTTTTCCATTTGGGCATTCAAATTTGCTTTGTCTGTACAACTTTTAAGTTACTGTTTTTGATGACAATCATTCACTTTCTTTTATTATCCTCCTACTAGGAGGATAATAACATGAACAACCAAACGTCATGAACAACCAGATGTCAGAACTAGGTACCATTCCTCTCTGTGAAATCCTATAGCTCTGATCATCAAGCTCAGAGCAGTAGGTGCTCAATAATATTCAACTGGGCACCAATGGAGATGCTAAAATGTTAAATACAAGAAGAAAGGGGCAAAGACAGCACCCAGGAAGGGTTGGGTAGAACATGGGGAGTTTGTGAGGAAAACTAGCAGTCTGACAGAGGAGGAGGGAGAGAACCCCAGAATTCCAGTGACAATGGTCCCTCAACAAAGATGCCCAGAACTCTTAGTAGAGCTATGGACCTAGAAATCAAAGTGGAAGGATTGTGGGGCAATCTGTAAGGAAGAGGAGTCAATTAGTGTAAAACAGACACTTAACAAACAAACAAACAAACAAACAAATAGTGAGATATGAGCTATCTAGGTCTTTTCAAAACCTTGTCCAAGAGCAATCAAGATCACAGAACTAGGACATGTGGAGAACAGTAATCCTGTCCTCTAAGTAACTAAGTTCCATCCTTGGCTAATGTTACATCCCACGAAAGCTACATAATTCCTTTCTGTGTAGCTCCTCCTAAAAGCTCCTCAGTTGAAGGACAGTTCAATGTCATACCCACGAAAAGCTGCTGCAAAAAAAAAAAAAAAAAAGCCAATAAAAACCTCTTCTGTATTTAGTATGAAACTGTTGGGTAGACTCTGATGTTTGGGTCACTCACTGCTGCCTGTATAAATTGCCCCATGTGAGAAATTTCTCTTGGAATTTAGTACAAGGAAAATGTCTGTCCCTCCTGAGGCAGCCTGTGTGACCAATGGCTTTAGCCTTAGAATCCCTGCTGTGCCATTTTACTCTTGGAAATCAGAAAGCTATCCTGTCATTTGCTCTGTGACCCCAAGTGGGTAGCAGGAGGGTGAGGTGAAAATCAAATCAAATATTATTATACCTTAGGTTAAGCAGCACATAGTAGGCATTCAATAACTGTTAGCTCCCCTTAAGTCTCCTTTACATTCGGATAATGAAAATAATGGAACTAATCACAGTTGGCACATTTGGCTGCCAGAATACCCAAAGCTTAATTTTACTTTCAATTAGAGCAGATATTATCATAGTTGACATTATCACTTCCTTGGTTTTTCTCAGCCTTGTTTTTCCTTTTAATTCATAATGTATTACTCTTATTTAGTAGGCTTTTTTTTGTCAGTAAGCCATCTGAAATTCTCTTTTGGAATCAATCATTCTTTAATGTATAAAATGCTCTCAAATAAATTTGGCACACGGTGGAATATTTTGCAGCTACTAAAAGGGCAATTATGAAAACTATTTAGAAATAGGGAAACTGTCTGTCTGAGATATAATGTTTATATGACCATAAAATGATACATATAGTCTAATTGCAACCATGTAAATAGTTGTATTTTAAGAGGGTATGAATGAACTTCTGCTTCCAGCCAAGATGGAGTAACAGGCAACAAGTTTACCGTCCCACCTAAAACAAACAAAAAAACGGACAAACTATATGAACCAATACTTTTCAAGATGCTGGGCGCAGGACAACAAAGGACAATGATCCACAATACATCTTCTAATTGTCCCAAATTATTGAATTAAGAGTGTTTCCAGGCCACAGAACAGAGAGGGGATCCCAAGTGGAATCAAGCAGATTCCCCAAATTTAGGAGACAAAGCTAAGAGTCAGGGGACACCAGGATGGATAGAGTTCACAGGGCAGAGTACCAGAGATGAGAGAGGTACAGAGAGAGAGAACTTCAGAGATCTATAAAAGGGTCCCTTTGAGTATTCAGTTGAATACTGATCACTGAGAGGAAACTATCAGAAACTGGGGAAGGAACCACCTAAAAGGATTAGAAAGATTGGTGACCAGTGCTCACACAGGGCCAGGAATAGTACCTGTTCACACATCCAGCCAGGAAAGCCTCATAATTCATGGTGCATTAGGTAGGACACTCAGAAAGTTCTTGCCTCAGTAGTGATAAATAATTGGCCATAGATTGATCACTCCCCTGAGTCTGCCTAGCAAATCTGAACAGCAAGATGTGAAAGCATCAAACTACTTCCAAGTAAGTTAACTGTGTTCCAAAACAAAGCTAAAGAGCATTTATAGAAATACAAAAATATTCAGCACCCAAAAAGGTAAAATTTACAATGTCTGGCATCTAATAAAAATTACCAGATATGGAAAGAAGTAGGAAAATATGACCATTTAATAACAGACAAATCAATCAAAATCATCCAGAACTAACACAGATGTTAGAGTTAGCAGAAAAGAACATTAAAAGAGTTATTATAATTTTATTAAATATGTTCAAAAAGTTAAGTAGAGACATGGAAGATATAAAAAAGAACCAATTTGAACTTTCAGAGATTAAAAACTATTCTAATTGAAAGACAGAGATTAAAAAAGTTTTTTTAAACAAAACAGAATGAGCATCTGTGAGTTCTGGGGTACCTTCAAGAAGCCTAATACATGTGTAATTTGTACCCCTGAAGAAAGGGAGACACAGAAAATATATTTGAAGAAATAACGGCCAGAACTTCCCCATATTATATGCTGAACAAACCCTAAGCATAAGGAACAAGAAGAAAACTACACCAAGGCACATCATAATCAAATTGCACAATATCAGTGATAAGGAAACTATTTTGAAAGCAACCAGAGGGAAACAATCATATATTACACACAGAAGAACAAATGTAAACGTAACATTAGATTTCTTATCAGAAATATTGATAACATAAGCGAGAAGACAGTGGAGCAACATCCTTTAAAAAATTTAAAGGAAAAACCATCACTCTAGGATTCTTTAATCCAACAAAAGTAACTTAAAAAAACAAAAGCAAAATATAGACTTTTTCAGAAATACAAAGTAAATAAAAGGCAAACAGATTCGAAAGAAAGAAGTAAAACTTCCCACCCCCCCCAAAAAAATTCAGGCCCAGATGGCTTCACTGATTATAGCAAATATTTAGGAAGAAATAACAATTCTACATAAATTCTTTGAGAACATGGAAGAGGAAATATTTCTGAACTCATTTTATAAGGCCTGCATTACCCTGATGTCAAAATCAGACAAAGACAATATAAGAAAGGAAAACTAAAAATTAATTATCCCTCATGAACAAGGATGCAAACATTCTAAACAAAATTATAGAAAATAGAACTTAACAATATATTAAAAAGATAATACATCATGACCAGCCAAGGCTTATCCCAAGAATACAAAGTTGATTTAACATTCCGAAAGCAACCAGTATAATTCATTATAATAAAAAACTAAAAAAGAAAAACCATAAAATCAGTTCAACAGATGTATAAGAAAGCAATTGACAAAATTCAAAATCTATTCCTGATTTTTTAAAAAATTCAGGAATAGAAGGGAACTTTCTCAACCTGACAAAAAGCATCTACAACAAATTACAGCTATTATCATATTTAGTGAGAATGACCAAATGCTCTCCCCCTAAGATCAGAAACAGGGCAGGGTTGTCTACTCTCTGGACTTATCTTCAACATCAAACTAGAGATACCAGACAGCGCAATAAGACCAGAAAAGGAAATAAAACACATTCCGTTTGGAAAAGAAAAAATAAAATGGTCTTTAGTTACAAACAACTTGATCTCTCATGTAGAAAATCCTATGGAATTTACACACACACACACAAAAAACCTACTAGAATTAATAAGCAAGTTTAGTAAAGTTGAAGGATACAAGATACATTCAAAAATCAATTGTATTTCTATACACCAACTATGAACAATAGGAAATATAAATTAAAAATAGAATTTATAATTGCATCAGACAACATGACATACTTAGGGATAAATCTGACAAAGATGTGAAACGTCGTTACACTGAAAACTATAAAACATTGCTGAAAGTAATTAAAGACAATAAATGGAGAGATATACTGGACTCATGGATCGGAAAATTTAATGTACAGTGACAGAAAGCAGATCACTAGTTGCCTGGGGAATAGGGATGGGGTGGGAAGGAGTGCATGTCTAACAAGGGGTCGGCAGGAGGGAGGGATTACCATGGGGCACGAGGAGCTTTGGGGGGGATGAGTATGTCATTATCTTCATTAGGGTGGTGGTTTCATGGATGTAGAAATGTGTTGGAACATTTCAAACTGTGTACTTCAAATATCTGCAGGTTACTGCATGTTAATTTTACCTCAATAAAGTTGTTTTTTAAAGAACGTGATGATATGATAATTACCCCCAGAATTAAGTTAGTTCTGTTAGAATGGTATGATTGATTTTTTTCCTGTTTAAAACTTTTCAAATTGTCCTTACATTGTATTTTCAATACGTAAAATAATGATGTTTTTAGAAATCATTTAATACCTAAATAAGAAGGAAGGCACAGATTGAGGAGCTAGTAGGGTCAAGAGAAGACACTGCTGTTTGTTTGTGGCTATGGAAAGCAGAAGAGCCCCAGCTGTGTTTTAAGGCACATAACAAGAAGCCAGCAAGACGAAAAGACAAAGGGCGCTATAAATCCCAAAGGAATCAAGGGAGAATGGATCCCAGACAGAGGGGTTACTTTTCACCGGAAGGAGGGCTGCGTCTTCCCATGAGATGAAGAGAAAGGTGGAAATGCACAGAAATGTTGAGAAAATGTGAAGGAGGAGTGTAAACAGATATTTTAATCTGCTAAGGAGGGCTTGAAGCACCTTCACTCCATGGTCTTGATCTCAGTATACAGTCCTCATGCTTCTGCTTCACCAGGATAAAATGCCCTGGGAGACACTGGTCCCTGGATGGTTCACACCTCCTCTTTCCCCACCCTGCCCCCCATGCCAGGCCCCTCACTCAGAGCTGTTGCCTAACATGAATGCACAGGGTTCCAGAGTGGATGATGACCCCCTACAAGGCCTACATGAGGGCATGCTTCTCTTGGACACTCTCTGTAATGTTTTTCAGAGACCCCAGCCCAGAACCTACCTTGTCCTGCTGTAGCCCAGACCCAGGCTCAAACACCAGGTCTCTACCTGCTCCTCTGAAGTACAACTGCGGATGGTAGCCCCACCCCTGGCCTCCCTGGGCCATCCAGGGGGGTTACAAATGCCTCTCACCAGCAAACACAGTCCTTCTTAGCTCTCAACCAGAGCAAGGAGCCCGGTGGCATCCGATATTGTGCCAAGATGTACGCACAGCCTTCACCTGCCACATCCTTGCTGGGCTGGCTGGATCCACGTAGCTGGCTCTGCCTTTGTCCTCTGCCCAGCATTGCAGTTCCACAAGAGACTCCAACTCTGTCCCCAGCCCTAGGTCATGTGTCTTCCATGCAGCACAGAAGCCTGGGTCAACTCCCCCAGCCCCACCTACTCCAGGACTCCCCTCCCCAAGGGCCCACAGAATGAAGGTGCCGACAGTCTTGGTGTTTTGCCACCCCAGTTCCAAAATGCAATGAGCAATACTGCTTAAGGAAGACAAAGCATAGGAAATGGGCAAATCAATACATTTCTTGTAACACCCAAATACCTCCCATTAATGCATTGCTATATGTAGATGTTCACGTTAATTCTTTAATGTTGATTTTTTAAAACGTTACACAAATTACATCCCAAATTCTTTCATCTAGACTCAACTACCTTTCTTGATAACATCTCTCACCTTTAACCATAGGTAAACATTCTGTGATATTTGGATCATGATCAAAATTTTGTCTTTTGCCATTTCTCCCTATAATCCTTATCTGATAATTATTTTTCTAATTCCCCACCTTAAGCTCATAATAAACAGCCTTGCATCTGATTATTAAACTATAGGTTACTTCACTATTCTCAAGTGTTGAACATTTATTTGGTTTCTAGATATTGTTGTAACTATCCCAGGTAATACCACTATAATTCACTTTTATACAGATAACGTTTTCCTTTAGATTATTTTCATACAGAAGCTTCCCCATACTAAGATTCCTAGAATAAAGCTAAAAATATTTTCATGTTGCCTAAAATATTGCCCTGTTGAAGAACTGAATCAATTTATAGTGTCATCTCTACTGCACGTGGCACCTTCAGGATTCATCAGCACTTCCTCTGATGTTGACTTATTTAATAGGTGTGTAATTTACTCTGGAACTAGTTTAATTTCTATTTACTTTCTTATAAATGAGGTTAAGAAGTTTTTCTTTTGTGTGACTTATTTGCTTACACAATATTTGTAAATAGATGTAGACATATATGCTTGTCTGTGGGAGATCTGGTGGTAGTTTTAGAGATTTTATAAGCTCTTTATATATTTTACCTATTAAATTTCTATCTGTTGCATAAATATATTTGTAAAACATCAGAAACCCTAAAGAACATTTAATAACACTGCCCATGTGACACTTGGACTTCCTGCAAGTACTTAAAAATATTTTCTTTATTTTGCTGCTATTTTATCTTTGTTTTATTTTAATTGTACAGAAGTTTGAATTTTATTTTAAAAGCTTTGCCCATTTTTTCTTCATAACTTCTCTAATAATCTAAAATGGTTTTTGTCTTTACTTAAATAAATTCTTTGCATATGACTTAATTTTCTATTTTAATTCTTTGAGGTAAATTTGTTTTTTGCCACATTGAAATCAAATTATTCTAGAAGCATGTATAAAATAATTATGCTCTGTATAATTCTATTATACTCACTTGCCATATATTATCTTTTCATACATGCTAAAAAATATTTATGCAAGCCCTATTTTATTTCAACGGTCTATATTTTTCCTTCTAATCCAGGGTTACACTGGTTCAGTTGTGGTTTTTTAAACAGTCTATTTCATAATTATTAGTTCTTCATTAACACTTTCATACTTTAGTCTGTCTTTCCAAGTATACCATAGAACCAATTATTTTGAATTCTTTAACAAAACACCAGTGACATCACTGGTATTTCAACTGAAGTTGTCTTAAAACTACAAATTAAACAGAAAATAATTGCCGCTTCCATTCGACCTTCTTATCCAGAAAAAGGACATATTTCTCTATGTATTCAGTCATTTTTTTCACCATGAAAATTTTGTAGATTTTTTGATATGTGTTATATACCGTCATACAAGTGTAATTAACACATAATCCAATTTTGTGGCTATCATAAATTGGAAGTCTTTTCTTAGTATATTTTTTAGCTGGATAATAAAGGCATTTGAGTATAGGACTTATTCGTGTGATCCTATCTTCTGACCAGCAGTTTTTCTCCACTGTTCTATTATCTCTAATAGCTTTGCTTGATTACTTTAGCTCTTCTAGGTATATAATCATACTTTTCTAATGGACTTCCTTTTAAAGCTCATTTCTTTTTTGTACGTTATTATGTGGACAAGAAAATAGAAATCTCTATAAAATAGTCATTATGAAGGCCACTCCATCCTGCCTACT
Organism: Eubalaena glacialis; assembly: GCF_028564815.1. Taxonomy (NCBI): domain Eukaryota; kingdom Metazoa; phylum Chordata; class Mammalia; order Artiodactyla; family Balaenidae; genus Eubalaena; species Eubalaena glacialis. Next base: position 8,031,940 of record NC_083717.1, on the reverse strand, counting down.
GCCAATGCTGAAAAGAAACTCACATCCACCTTTACCTGTCAGCAAAACTTGCTGACTCTACCTGCAAAACTCCTCCAGAATCCCACTCCTCCGTGTCAGCAACCCGGCTCTCTCACAGGCATTATTGCAATGGCCTCCTTAGCACAATCCAAAAGAGCAGCTAGAATAATTTTTGAGCACTTAGGTCAGATATTGTCATAATTCTGCTCAAAAATCTTCCAAAGTGCTGAGAGTTCCTTGCAAAGCCCCAACTGGTCTACCTCCTCTCTCTGTGCAACTTAAGACTCTGTTCCTCATTAGCTTCTTTCCAGCTACAGAGACTCCACTATTGCTTGAACATATCAGATATGTTCCTGCCTCAGAGTCTTTGCACCTGCTACTGTGGATGCCTGGAAAGTTCTTCCCCGGGTATGGGGATAGCTCTTCCTGTTACCACCTCCAGTGCTAGATTCTCAGTGATGCCTCTCCTCACTCCCTTATTTTAAATTACATCCTCTTTCCCTGGGCTTCCTAAGCCTCCCCTGCTTTATTTTTTTCCACTGCACTTCTCACCATGTGACATTGCATATATGTATTTATTTCCCATCTCCTTACCTGTCTCCCTCCCATACACCCCTAAACTAAAATGTAAACTTTAGACAGCAAGCCTGTTTTGCTCTTTACTGTATCCTGAGCATTAGAAAGTAGGTGCTCAGTACATAATTGCATTGAATTGTATTGTATTGGACGAAATTGTTTTGTAGCAGGTTGAGGGTGAATAACTCTGAATATATGTAAATTCAGCATGACTTTTACCTATGATATTAAGTAGAACTTTTTATCATGTTAAAGAACAATATTTTGTTCCTTCTTTTCATAGGTTTGAGAACTGGTGCTCAATTTTATTAAACATCTCATCAGGCAGGTGTAATTTTATATACGATGTCATCTACAGAGCGTTAATGTATTTCACTAAACATTTCTCCCTTAAATGGTCAAATAAAATTAATCTCCAGAGATATTCCTAAAAGTACTGGATATATTGTTCAACTGGGCATTTTGCCTTCTCATGGATACAGACCACTAGCTGATCCACTAGAGAGCAAAAAAGAGGAAATTCTAATGATTTGGCCAGCATGAAACTAAGCAAGATGAAGAGAAAATGCTTCACAGACATATTTCAAATTGACCCCTGTGAATACGCCTTCTTTGTTTGTGTATATAATATTGATTAATGACTGCGTCTGGGTCAGTTGACGGGAGTTCCAGTTATCAACAACTACTTTTATGCAGACAATGTTTCATAGTCATATTACATAGCCCACGAGTTATAATTTCTTTTAACCTCCTTAATGACCTAACTCATTCACCAACGTCTAGCCGTTTCCCTAATCCTTACTGTTTCCTACAAATAAAAGGCCCACAGGTAAGAAGAAATAAAAGATAGGTTTTAATTCTAACATATCTATCTGTGATACCAGCACAGAGAAGTATTCAAATATTTTAATGAATAAATTACAATTAACCTTTGTCTTTCAATAGTAAAAAGTCTGGTGTTTACTACAGTATAGGATTCAGAATACTTAAAAGCAATTTTTGTGTTTTATTCACACTTGCAAATATTTAAAAATCAAATGAAATTTTAACTTGATCAGAAATTCAATTGTTTGGTCAATTATAGGCAGTTTTGATTCATTCCATATCCATGCAATCTCTCACTGCCCAAAATTAACATTATGGGTATAATTTCTTCCAGTTAAAAGCTGTGTCCTAACAGGTGGCACATGAAGAAATTTCTTCATCATCTCTTAAATATGCAGTGGGAATTTGCCTATTAAAAGAGTGTTCTACCTGACAAACACTACACCTCAGCCAGGTGATCAAGGTCAATGTCAACAGTGATGAGCTATGCTGATAGTATGTACCCTTGATACGATGTGATGAAAGTGGTAGATTATTTCTACTTATATCTTTCTCCCCAGAACCCCTAACTTCAGTCTACCCATGAGAAAAGCACCAAACAAACCCCAATTGAGGGACATTTTACAAGATACCGAACCAGTGTGCCTTAAAAATGTTAAAGCCATCAAAAATAAGAAAAGTCTAAAAAAACTGTCAGAGCCAAGGGGACCCTAAGGAGACATGACAACTAAGTAAAATGTGCTATCCTGGATGGGAGCCTAAAATAGAAAAGGGACATTTGGTACAAAATAAGAAAATCTGAATGAGGTATGGACTTTATCTTATTATTGATATGATAATTATATATCAATATTGATTCATTAATTTTGGCAAATGTACCATACATATACATTATAAGACATTAATAATAGAAGAAACTGTGTGTGGAATATAAAGAGAATTCTCTGTGCTATCTTCTCAATTTTTCTACAAATATAACTCTGTTCTAAAATTTTTTTAAGTTTATTTAAAAAAACAGAACTGTGAACATGGCTGAAATTTGGCCAAAAATATTAATTATTATGTGATTTATTTTCATAATTGATGATGAAAAAAAGTTCCAAAGCTATATGTGAAAATTCAAGATAAGTGGTAATATGGATTCAGGTATACTTTTCCTATAATTTTGTGATGATGTCAAAGTAATTTTTGGCTTGAATTATCTAGATGATTGTCTTAATATTTCCTGCTGCTTATATTTGTGAAAGTAGCCTATCTTTACAAAAATCCAAACAAATAAGATAGCAACACTGCCTCTAACTGACAAATGGAATGTTAGATAAAGAACAGGTATGGATGGATCCCACTTTGTAAAAGTTGAGTGCTATGATAAAAACTTTTTCAAAACTAATAATCTCTTTGTAAAGTATACTACCAGTGGATTCTTCAAATCTTGATTTCTATGCACTATATTTATTTAAAGGAATGCATACTTCTACAAACAGCAAACTGTGCTATCCAGTTGTGTCAAACCAAAGATCACCCTAGAACACAGGTGTCAGCCAGCCAAGCAACAACCACAAAGATCAGAGAGCCTCAGCCCTAATTGTACAACTGAAATCAGAGCATCAGGCAGAAGGAAAAATTCCTGCAACTGGACAATAAATGATAAATTCATTGTCATCCCATAGGAACCAACAGGATTGGGCCCTATCAGGTCAACAAGTTGAAGACATACAACCCACAACTTGAAGTCATCATTCTTTACTCCTCACCCTGAGCTAATGTCAAGATGGAAAAGTCAAGCAAAGAGCTGGGAGCAAAGAAAATTGGGGGTTTATAAACTCAGCAGTGCTGTGAATTCGAGTAGACAAATCCCTGCATGGCGATTCTCTGTGAATGTATCTTTCAGGGTTGACTTCCAGCTTTTCCCTCACAGGAGACTGGAGACCAAACACTCCCTAGCGATGTGTTTTAATACAAGAGAGAGAGCAAAGGGGTTTGGGAATGAATCTCAGGAATTATTTCCAAAGGTGTAGCTTCTATGACCATGAGCAAATCTACCACTAACATGCTATTTTTAAAAAATGGTTTTATACTTTAAATATTTACTAATGTAAAAAAGAGAACAATATAAGCATTTCATAGGAATGTACTAAATATTTCTAATCACATTCTCAGGAAGAAGTCTACTTAAGAAAACTAAAGATATTAAAGGATAAACTAGTTAAATTCACCATATGCAATATAGGAAAGTTTTCCATTCCAGAGTACTTTTAAAAACAAAATTATACAAATCATGTAATATAGAAACCAGAGGGAAATTAACCTAAAAATATAAATAATGTAAGAGAGAAAATGTAATGTCTCTGCTAAATATTATTACACTATCTTATGAAATAGTTGCCATTAAGTACTTTATTTCCATGTTTATCACTTGTTCTTTCATCATATTAATTCCTGTCTTAGTAATTATTTCTCCCAGGGCTGCATACGGGCAGGGCCAGCATTAACACATAATTTAAATATTGTTTCTACTTTAGAATCAAACCAGATGCTGGCAGCCAGCACCTCATTCTTTCTCTTCGTTGCTAACAGGAGGGACCTAGGAGCCCCTGAGCTGGGCCCAACACAAGAACAAAAGACAGTTGAGGCTAGAATGAGAAAGCCACAGAGATATCTTCATTCCTTACTTTTGATAGAATAAGAGCTAAAAAAGAATTAATTACACAATGTACAGAGGTAAGCCTCCCTCCCCTTCTGAGGTTTCCCAAATGGAAACAGAAATACATCCTAATTAGTCCCTGAAAAAAAATGCTTAGAATGTTCAACATAAAATAATTAATACCAAATGCCCAAAAAGTCAATAAGTAGATGGTAAATTTCCGACTCCTCCAGCCACATATTGTGAAATGGTCTCAACCATGCAGTTATGTTAAATATTAATGCTCCTATACACCATGTGTTCACATAGAATGAGAGAATATATATAAATGTTTGGGAAGTCTACCTTAATTACTAGAGTTTTGTCCATTTCATCTGTAGCTGCTGTTGGGACTAGGTGTTGATTATGTGGCTGGAATGTGATTAAGACAAAGACTAATTACACATAACATCTATCCGCCTCTCTCATTTTACATCAAAGTGACCAGACAGGTCTCCTGATGTCCCAGTTATCTGCTCATTAGGGCCCTATAATGCCATTCCCAGGCTGGCACAATTTCTAAAAGAGTTTTGTAAGGAAGATTAGCCCTTCTTTTAGAACTTGCAAAAGGGCAGCGCCGCCAAGTCCCCAAAATCCATTCCAAGGAGTTCATTTACATACTGGGCCATAGGACTGCTTCTTCCCAGGACCACTAGGGCCCCTCTACGTGGGAAGAGAACCTAAGAGCTCTGGGCAAAGGCATCTGCCAGTCAGGTGGTGTACTGGCTCTCTGCCCAGGAGAAATCCCTCGTTACGACCTTGAATGGAAGGCACGCATCAATGCTGCTGAGTCATCAATCCTGGCCGGTAGTGTGGAAACTCAGGCAGCATCCTTTTTGCTGCTGCAGCAACCAGTGCTGTACTTCAGACTCCTTCCTATCCAAACCCAACCCCTTAACACAAGTATAAAAAGAAACACTGGCCTGAAGGTCTAGAGCACGAAGGACCAGAACAAGTGATGGCCTGGTAGACTTTGGTCAATGAGTTTATTAGGAATGTAATATAATTGATTTTTCCTTTCTGATTCACCCTTTTTTGTTGGCATGGATTCCTGTAGGGACAGGGAAATTCTAGGGGCATATACAGTGGGCAGGAGGTGAAAGTTGTTGGAGTATCTGAAAGGCGGTTGGGACCAATGAGATGAAATGAAATCACTCCGGGATGCTGCTCAACTTTCCCAGGTCCTTAGGTAGTTGGTGCATTGACATCTTATTGAATAAAATGGGGACAAGTCTAAGAGGCGGGGCAGCAAGAAGTGCACTCAGACAGAATTCAAAAAGGTTCTAAAAGGAAGGAGCGGGGACCTAGAACAAGAGGGAGGCATTAGAGCAAACTCCAACTCAACAAGTCAGACTGCCTGCTGACACCTCTACTTCTGGACTCAGAGGCTCAAAATACATAGTGAGAGTCCATAAAAATCCACCTGGAAGGCCAGCTTTCAAATATCAGGGGATGTGTTCCTAGCGAGTTTGAATTCCATTAGTGATTTTGTAGACAGGGCCAATCCTAAGCAAGGTCTGCTCGAGTCTGTGTCCCCAGTGCTCTAGTGACTCTCTGGTCCTGGGACTCCATTGTTCTCCAAGTCCCCACACAGGCTTAAGGACCATCAGCTTCAGGACCCCTGAAGACCTCTTTCCATGGGAACCCCTCACTCCTTCCCCAAGCTCCCTCCTTCACCACTGTGTTTATATCCTCTTGGAGCACATTTCCTGTTTTACCACATATGGTTATCTATTATCATGCCTAGGGAGCCCACCAACCTATATATCCTTTGGCAGAACCAAGTCTTCAGCATCTTTATGTTCTTCTGCAGTTCCCTAAAGATGGTGATGCTCAATAAAGGTTTGCAAAATTAATTTAAATCATGAAAATATGGCCAACGTATCATACAAACAAATTGTCTCTAATAGAATTCCAATCTGTGTGACACCTGAGTACAGTAAAGAAAAACTTTTTGTACCTAGAAGTCTTTTCTTGTGGGACTCATCAACTTCTGCAGACGTGCGTAAATTTGTAAGCATTCTTTGAAGGGTACTTGAGGGACGTAAACCACCAAGAAACTGAAATCACTCTTTGCTCCCTGGAACATAAAATATAAACAATAAGGAATTTTCTCTTTTACATTGAAATTTGATATTTTATGATTCATAATCATAAATCACAGTATTCTTTGTCTTCTCCCAACAGTAACTTGAATTTTCAGTAATTCATAAAAATTTTCATCTTCTAGACTACCAAAATTATTACTAATTGTTTATTTTTAGTTAACTTTTTTTAGACAATAAGCCCTTGTAGATCAACTTTGCTAACCTTTATTTTTTTAATAGATCTTTATTGGAGTATAATTGCTTCACAATACCGTGTTAGTTTCTGTTGCACAACAAAGTGAATCAGCCATATGCATACACGTGTCCCCATATCCCCTCCCTCTTGAGCCTCCCTCCAAACCTCCCTAACCCACCCCTCTAGGTCATTGCAAAGCACTGAGCTGATCTCCCGGTGATATGCTGCTGCTTCCCACCAGCCAACTATTTTACATTTGGCAGTGTATATATGTCGATGCTACTCTCACTTCGTCCCAGCTTTGCCCTCCCACCCCATGTCATCAAGTCCATTCTCTATGTCTACCTCTTTATTCCTGCCCTGAAACTAGGTTCATCAGTACCTTTTTTTTTTTTTGATTCCATATATATGCATTAGCATACGGTATTTGTTTTTCTCTTTCTTTCTTCACTCTGTATGACAGACTCTAGGTCCAACCACCTCACTACAAATAACTCAATTTCGTTTCTTTTTATGGCTGAGTAGTATTCCACTGTATCTACATACCACATCTTCTTTACCCATTTGTCTGTCAATGGGCATTTAGGTTGCTTCCATGATGGGGCTATTGTAAATAGTGCTGCAATGAACATTGTGGTGTATGTCTCTTTTTGATTTATGGTTTTCTCAGGGTATATGCCCAGTAGTGGGATTGCTGGGTCATATGGTAGTTCTATTTGTAGTTTTTTAAGTAACCTCCATACTGTTTTCCATAGTGGTTGTATCAATTTACATTCCCACCAACAGTGTAGGAGGGTTCCCTTTTCACCACACCTTTTCCAGCATTTATTGTTTCTAGCTTTTTTGATGATGGCCATTCTGACTGGTGTAAGGTGATACCTCATCGTAGTTTTGATTTGCATTTCTCTAATAATTAGTGATGTTGAGCATCTTTTCATGTGCCTGTTGGCCATCTGTATATCTTCCTTGGTGAAATGTCTATTTAGGTCTTCTGCCCATTTTTTAACTGGATTGTTTGTTTTTTTGATATTGAGTTCCATGAGCTTTTTGTATATTTTGGAGATTAATCCTTTGTCTGTTGTTTCATTTGCAAATATTTTCTCCCATTCTGAGGGTTGTCTTTCTGTCTTATGGTTTCCTTTGCTGTGCAAAAGCTTTTAAGTCCCATTTGTTTATTTTTGTTTTTATTTCTGTTACTCTAGGAGGTGGGTCAAAAAAGATCTTTCTGTGGTTTATGTCAAAGAGTGTTTTTCCTATGTTTTCCTCTAAAAGTTTTATAGTGTCTGGTCTTACATTTAAGTCTTTAATCCATTTGGAGTTTATTTTTGTGTATGGGGTTAGGGAGTGTTCTAATTTCATTCTCTTACATGTAGCTGTCCAGTTTTCCCAGCACCATTTATTGAAAAGGCTGTCTCTTCTCCATTGTATGTTCTTACCTCCTCTGTCATAAATTAGGTGCCCATACGTGCGGGGTTTACCTCTGGGCATTCTATCCTGTACCACTGATCTGTATTTCTGTTTTTGTGCCAGTACCATACTGTCTTGATTACTGTAGCTTTGTGGTATAGTTTGAAGTCAGGGAGCCTAATTCCTCCAACTCCGTTTTTCTTTCTCAAGATTGCTTTGGCTATTCGGGGTCTTTTGTGTTTCCATATGAATTGTAAGATTTTTTGTTCTGAGAAGAATGCCACTATTAGTTTGATAGGGATTGCATTGAATCTGTAGATTGCTTTGGGTAGTATAGTCATTGTCACAATATTGATTCTTCCAATCCAATAACCTGGTATATTTCTCCATCTGTTTATGTCATCTTTGATTTCTTTCATCAGTGTTGTATAGTTTTCTGAGTACAAGTCTTTTGCCTCCTTAGGCAGGTTGATCCCTAGGTATTTTATTCTTTTTGTTGCAGTGGTAAATGGGAATGTTTCCTTAATTTCTCTTTCTGATTTTTCATTGTTGGTGTATAGGAAAGCAAAAGATTTCTGTGCATTAACTTTGCATCCTGCAACCTTACCAAATTCAATGATTAGTTCTAGTAGCTTTCTAGTGGCATCTTTAGGATTTTCTATATATAGTATCATGTCATCGGCAAATAGTGACAGTTTTACTTCTTCTTTTCCAATTTGTATTCTTTTTATTTCTTTTTCTTCTCTGATTGCTGTGGCTAGGACTTCCAAAACTATGCTGAGTAAGAGTGGTGAGAGTGGACATCCTTGTCTTGTTCCTGATCCTAGTGGAAATGCTTTCAGTTTTTCACCATTGAATATGATGCTTGTGGTGGCTTTGTCATATGTGGCCTTTATTATGTTGACGTAGGTTCCCTCTATGCCCATTTTCTGGAGAGTTTTTAACACAAATGGGTGTTGAATTTTGTCAAAAGCTTTTTCTGCATCTATTGAGATGATCATATGGTTTTTATTCCTTAATTTGTTAACGTGGTGCATCACATTGATTGATTTGCGTATACTGAAGAATCCCTGCATCCCTGGGATAAATCCCACTTGACCATGGTGTATGATCCTTTTAATGTGCTGTTGGATTCTGTTTGCTAGTATTTTGTTCAGGATTTTTGCATCTATGTTCATCAGTGATATTAGTCTATAATTTTCTTTTTTTGTGATATCTTTTTCTGGTTTTGCTATCAGGGTGATGGTGGCTTCGTAGGATGCATTTGGAAGTGTTTCTCCCACTGCAATTTTTTGGAAGAGTTTGAGAATGATCAGTGTTACCTGTTCTCTAAATGTTTGATAGAATTCACCTGTGAAGCCATCTGGTCCTGAACTTCTATTTGTTGGAAGATTTTTAATTACAGTTTCAATTTCATTACTTGTGATACGTCTGTTTATATTTTCTAATTCTTCCTGGTTCAGTCTTGAAAAATTGTGCCTTTCCAAGAATTTGTCCATTTCTTCATGGTTGTCCATTTTATTGGCATATAGTTGTTTGTAGTAGTCTTTTATAATCCTTTGTATTTCTGTAGTGCCCGTTGTGATTTCTCATTTTTCATTTCTAATTTTATTGATTTGCGTCCTCTCCCTTTTTTTATTGATGAGTCTGGCTAAGGGTTTATCAATTTTGTTTATCTTCTCAAAGAACCAGCTTTTAGTTTTATTGATCTTTACTACTGTTTTCTTTGTTTCTATTTATTTCTGCTCTGATCTTTATGACTTCTATTCTTCTACTGACTTTGGGTTTTCTTTGTTCTTCTTTCTCTAGTTGTTTTAAGTGTAGGGTTAGATTGTTTATTTGAGACTTTTCTTGTTTCTTGAGGTGAGATTGAATTGCTATAAACTTCCCTCTTAGAACTGCTTTTGCTGCGTCTCATAGGTTTTGGATCTTCGTGTTTTCATTGTCATTTGTTTCTATGTATTTTTAAATTTCTTCTTTGATTTCTTCAGTGATCTCTTGGTTATTTCATAGCACACTGTTTAGCCTCCATGTATTTGTGGTTTTTACAGTTTTTTTCCTGTAATTGATTTCCAATCTCATAGCATTGTGGTCAGAAAAGATGCTTGATATGATTTGTTTTCTTAAATTTTCCAAGGCTTGATTTGTGACCCAAGATGTGATCTATTCTGGAGAATTTTCCATGTGCACTTGAGAAGAAACTGTATTCTGCCACTTTTGGGTGGAATAGGCTATAAATATCAATTAGATCTATCTGATATATTGAGTCATTTAAAGCCTGTGTTTCCTTATTTATTTTCTGTTTGGATGATCTGTCCATGGTGTAAGTGGGGTGTTAAAGTCCCCTACTATTATCGTGTTACTGTCGATTTCTCCTTTCATGGTTGTTAGCATTTGCCTTATGTATTGAGGTGCTCCTATGTTGGGTGCATAAACATTTATAATTGTTATACCTTCTTCTTGGATTGATCCTTTGATCATTATGTAGTGTCCCTCCTTATCTCTTGTAACAGTCTTTATTTTAAAGTCTATTTTATCTGATATGAGTATTGGTACTCCAGCTTTCTTTTGATTTCCATTTGCATGGAATATCTTTTTCCATCCCTTCACTTTCAGTCCATATGTGTCCCTAGGTCTGAAGTGGGTCTCTTGTAGACAGCATATATTTGGGTCTTTTTCGTATCCATTCAGCCAGTCTGTGTCTTTTGGTTGGGGCATTTAATCCATTTACATTCAAGGTTATTATCATTATGTATGTTCCTATTACCATTTTCTTAATTGTTTTGGGTTTGTTTTTGTGGGTCTTTTTCTTCTCCTGTGTTTCCCGCTTAGAGAAGTTTCTTTAGCATTTGTTGTAAAGCTGGTTTGGTGGTGCTGAATTCTCTTAGCTTTTGTTTGTCTGAAAAGCTTTTGAGTTCTCCATCAAATCTGAATGAGATCCTTGCTGGGTAGAGTAACCTTGGTTGCAGGTTTTTCTTCTTTCATCACTTTAATTATATCTGCCACTCCCTTCTGGCCTGCAGTTTCCACTGAAAAATCAGCTGATAATCTTATTGGGATTCCTTTGTATGTTATTTTTTGTTTTTCCCTTGCTGCTTTTAATATTTTTTCTTTGAATTTAATTTTTGTTAGTTTGATTAATATGTGTCTTGGTGTGTTTCCCCTAGGGTTTATCCTGTATGGGACTCTCTGTGCTTCCTGGACTTGGGTGACTATTTCCTTTCCCGTGTTAGGGAAGTTTTCCACTGTAATCTCTTCAAATATTTTCTCAGACCCTTTCTTTTTCTCTTCTTCTTCTGGGACCCCTATAATTCGAATGTTGGTATGTTTAGTGTTGTCCCAGAGGTCTCTGAGATTGTCTTCTTTTCATTCTTTTTTCTTTATTCTGCTCCTTGGCAGTTATTTCCACCATTTTGTCTTCCAGCTCACCTATTCGTTCTTCTGCCTCCGTTATTCTGTTATTGATTCCTTCTAGTGTATTTTTCATTTCAGTTATTGTGTTGTTCATCTCTGTTTGTGTGTTCTTTAGTTCCTCCAGATCTTTGTTAAACATTTCTTGTATTTTCTCAATCCGTGGTTCCATTCTATTTCCAAGATTCTGGATCATCTTTACTATCAATACTCTGAATTCTTTTTCAGGGTAGATTGCCTATTTCCTCTTCATTTATTTGGTCTTGTAGGTTTTTACCTTGCTCCTTCATCTGTGACATATTTTTTTGCCATCTCATTTTTTTTTTTTTTTTTATGAGTGGGACTGAGTTCCTGTTTTACTGGTTCTTTAGCCTGAGGCTTGTAACACTGGAGTTTGTAGGCTATTGGGTAGAGCTTGGTCTTGGTGCTGAGATGAGGAACTCTGTGAGACCTCACTACCATGAATATTCCCTGGGGTCTGAGGTTCTCTGTTAGTCCAGTGGTTCAGACTTGGAGCTCCCGCCACAGGAGCCTCCGCCTGACCCCAGGCTCGTGAATCAAGACCCCACAAGCCGTGTGGGGTGGGAAAAAAAAAGAGAACAAAGTAAAAAATAAAATTAGACTAGGAAACTAACAGATATGTTAGAAAGAATATAAAAATAAAAATATAGATGAATCAACATCCAGAAGGTACATCAGTACCACAACAGTAAGAAAGAGGAGGGAAAGGAAAGAAAAAAAAAAGGGTGGGGGGGAAGGCCTTGGCTGTGGAGGGCGGGGCCTAAGCAAGGGTGAGGTTTGGGCAGTGGGTGGGGCCAATGCTCAGGACCCACAGGGCTGGAAAAGGCCCTGGGGGCTCTGGGGGGTGGGGCTTAGGCTCAAGGTACAGAATGGGCCCAGGCGTGCCCCCCATCCCTGGTCTCAGAGGGCAGGGGACCTCACCTGGGATCCCAGCAGGCTCCCCGTGCCCAAGTGGGCAGGGCAAACGCCCTCTGCTCCTCTCCTGCTCCTCCCGCAGGGCCCCCTGCCTGCCTCTCCTGATCTCCCTGGCCTCCCTCCTATGCCCTCAAGGACCCACGTGGCCTAGAGGGGGGTTTGGAGGGCGGGGTAACTGGCCTGGGAGCTCAGCAGGCTCCCCAGCCCACGTGGGCCAGGGGATCGCCCTCCACTCCTCTCCCGCTCTTCCCAGAGTGTCCCTCCCACCTACTTCTCCTGATCTCCCCAGCCTCAGGGGCACCGATCTTGTCTGGCCTCCACTTCTCCTCCCCCCTCGGTCCCCCTACTTCCTACTGGTTCACTCTGGGGTTCCTATCCTCTCCCTGGGGGTCAGAGTCCCCCACCAGCAGCTGGCAGGCGCCCTAGCTGTTGGGAGACGCTAACTCCACGTCTTCCCACACCGCCATCTTGACTCCGCCCCTACTTTGCTTACGTTTAGCATTGTGCCCTTTTGTACTCTCATGACTCCCATGTCAGTACAGAGTCCTAATCTGTTACCATTAAGTTATTATGGATGGTTTTAATTCATTTTCTTCAAGAAGCAAATTAGAGAAAATTATTTCTATTTGTCTAAACTTCAATAAGTGCAAATTGACATATTCAAGGGAAAGAAGAGCTTTTCCCCCATTCGCTTCTTCTGCTTTATATATAAATGGGTTCTTGTTCATAATTAAGTTTTAATACATGAACAAAGTCTCTGCTTATATAAGCACAGAGATGATGGATGGATGGGTAGAGAGATAGATTAGAGACAGACATAAATACATACAAGCATAAGAGAGTGAACATGTATTTGAATTTATATTATATGTTCATATTATATAAAGGCAAAATTCCAATCAATTTTGGAAATTTTCTTACAGGTGGTGAGATATGACTTAGACATGGAAAAGAATGGAAGGACAAAAGGTTTACCAGAAGGAGATTACCCACCAAAGATAGAGGCTTACAGGAAGGGTTGTGGAGGGAACAGTGATGAGCCTTGATGCATGAGTGAGTGATGACAAAGGGATACAGTGAGGGAAGTCAGGGCAAAACAGTGAGTTTTAGTCTTAATTATGTTGACTAAGATCATTAAAGATCAGTGCCAGTGAATCAGCAGGGATTCATTTATTGTAGATATTATTTCATTCATTTTTCCAGTTTCAGAAGAAATACTGTTTATATACAATGGCATATACTCAATTATGGATAAATATAATTTACTTGCAAACACAGAAATCCCTTATAGTTTAGTAGTAAATTATATTCATGAGAATTATATTTGAGGAGATAGAAAGAGAGAAGATCCCCCAGATACTCACATTGTAGGTTTAGATTCATTCTGTCAAAAGATATAGAAAGTAATATTACAGGATAAGCTATTTGAGAAATGAACTTTTTTTTTGTATTGTTTTGTTTTGGTTTTGTACTGAAGTTTTCTCACAACAAAATAATGTATTTTCCCAGCACTCCACCATTTAAGATGATAGTCCAAGGCCTTTGAACTCTAGAAATCAAAACTTATCTTGCCTGGGAGGAGTTAGATTTTATTTTTAAAATTGTGGGCTACCAAGGTAAGAGAGGTCACTTGTCCAAAAGAGGAGAGTGCTGAGGATTGGAAGAGAGGGAATAGGCCCAACCCAGTCTTGACTCCTCAGGAATGAAGGAGGCGAACAGGGCGTGCAGGGACAGTTCTTTGTACAAGTGGTGGGGACATGCCCTCTGTCCCCAGGCAGCTCCTTGGAGACAGAATGACAGGCTGGACACTAAGCCTGCAGCTCTCCAAGCTGTGACAAGGGTCCCTTCTGGCCAAGCCTGTGGTTGGGAGAAGACCTTAGCAAAGAGCTCCGTGCAGCTCTCCCAGTGCAGCTGGGAGATCAGGGACCAGGGCAGCAAAGGTACCAATGTAGCAGGCATTGCCATGGCAACAACTGTGTAGCTATAAGGATGCTTTGGTTGTAAGCAACAAAAGCAATGGCAGTGATTAAAAAGGGCGTCTCACAGAACCAAAGAGAAAACTGAAAGCCGAGGTCTCCAAAAGGACAGAAATCAGGGAAGTTCAGGGTATCAAGGTAACCAGTGATGTCCACTCTCCTCGGGGTTCCACTGTTGGGATGCTTTGGTTTCAACTATTTTCTGTCCAGATATCCAGTACTCAGCTTCAATTCAAACTTTCAAAATCGCACTCAATTCAAAATTGAGGGTGATTGGCTTGGTGGGGTGGTTGCCCACCCCCTTGGCCAAGGAAGGGCAGGGCACTTCGCTCACAATCTCCCCAAGCAGTATACATACAACTAAGGGGGAGTGATTTCCCACATGAACACGAGAGGCTGTTTGCTAAAACAAAGGAACAAACTGGCAAAAACACAGGTGTCTGCTACAGAAAGGGGCCCCTGTGAGCTAAGGAAAAGGCCCTTCCAATTTTTCCCACAGTCACATAAGAGCCAGGATATTTTATCACCCAGTGTCATACAGGGGTGCTTCCTAGTGATTGATATTCACTTGTGATCTATGATAATAATGGCATCTTGAGGCATTTTTATCTCAGTTTAGAAAAATTAAGCAATGAGACATTTCTTGTGCCCAAGCGTAGTGGGGGGAACTCATTCTAGTACGTTCCAGTGTAGTTGTTGGTGACTTTCTACTTGTTTTTCCACTTCCACTTTGTACCCTTCATTGAACCCCAGGAGGCTGACCTATATAGGCTGTATGTGAGCTCCTTGCCCTGTGGTTTCTGGCTGGGTTGGCTCAATGAGGGGAAGAGGTTGGAGGGCAGGAAGAATTTGAGGTTAGGGTGTCTTCCCCCAGCCCCTCCCTGCTGGGCGCCATGGAGTGGCTGCTTCTCTGAACTGAAGGTCACAGCTCCAGTCAGGCAGCCTCTCCTTACAATCCCTCTCCCCAGAGTTCTCAGCATTGCTCCCTCCTCTTGCCCCTTCATCTCACCAAAAGATACTTAACAGTTCCTTGTTGGTACCCCTATACCACTCGCCTCCACTTTATAAAAATCGCTTTAATTAACTCACCAGTTAGAGGAGTCTCCATCTGTTTCCTGCCTGGACCCTGCCTGATACACATAGTAAAAATGAATTCAAGTCGAGGAATCAAGGAAGCGATAGCCAGCTTGACTCAACCAATCACATCCTGTTGTCAAGTACAAGAGCCAGCCTCTCCTTTGCCCAAGATTAAAAATGATCTGAGCAGCTGCAGCAGCAAATTTATGTCTGTCAAAGAGCTTAGGCAAGATCAGAGAGCAGCTTTCAGTGCAGCTTGCTTTTCAGGAGAACGTGGAGCCAACCGTCACGGGAGCCCATGAAAACCCCTGCTCTTTACCTCCCACCAAAGCAATACAAGTGCAATCAGCTCTACTGTCATTCTCACACTTGAAGAAGGGGCAAGATGGCGCCTGGGTTTGGGCACCATGGCAACGTCACACTCTTCCTCACCAGATCACACAGGTGCCATTGCCAGAGCCCATCCACACGCCACTGGCTGCTGTGGGCTGTGCCAGGGCAATCTCGAAGGGCTTGTGCCCCGTTGCCATAGTGGAGGAGAGTGGCTAGACCACACACATTACATATGTGTGAGTGTGCGCTGGTGCCAGTTAGCAGCATGTGTTGTTGATCCTATTTCAAAAGCACCCGACAGTCAGCTGCACCAGGGAAGAGAAGAATGTACTGCCGATCGGAGGTAGACTAAGAGGCAGGATGCCACGCGGTGCTATCGTTAGACAGAGCTGCAGCCTGTCCCAGGAATAGAACTGCGAGAACAAAAGTGATAGCAAAGGGAGGAGGGGCTTAGAGGTTTCGAGAATCACCTTCTGCCTCAAACATGTTGGAAAGGCACACTAACCAACCGTCTGGTAGTTTTTCCTATGGACTGGGAAATAGATGCTGTGAATTGTCAGAGCTTTTGAATCCGGTGCTAATGTTACCTTCATGAAGGAAAGGGCAGGAAAGAGTTAAATCTCAAAACCCAAGACAACTAGGGGTCAAGGAGTGAGACGTAGGTAGAAATGAACAGTATGCCAAAAGAAGACACTGTGGAGAAGTTCAGAGATGGGGAAGACCCTCTAAACTGACGTGGAGGACTTTCTCTTCCTGACACAAGCCAAGCCGTAAAGAAACACCCTTCCACCTCGTGTTCGATGCTGCGAGCTGCCTCACTCAACACCCATTCCTGCTGCTCTGTGTGCCTTCTTGCATTACAGAGACTCAAATGTCAAAGACGATATTTCTGGGCTTCCCTGGTGGCGCAGTGGCTGAGAGTCTGCCTGCCAATGCAGGGGACACGGGTTCGAGCCCTGGTCTGGGAAGATCCCACATGCCGCGGAGCAACTAGGCCCGTGAGCCACAACTACTGAGCCTGCGCGTCTGGAGCCTGTGCTCCGCAACAAGAGAGGCCGCGACAGTGAGAGGCCCGCACACCGCGATGAAGAGTGGCCCCCGCTTGCCGCAGCTAGAGAAAGCCCTCGTACAGAAACGAAGACCCAACACAGCCAAAAATAAATAAATAAATAAATAAATAAATAAAAATGTGCATTCCCTTTTAAAAAAAAACAAAAAAAACTATATTTCTCAGACTCTCCTGCATCCAAGCGAAGGGGGCTTGGACTTCAAGATATCTTTTGGGGCAGGGGGGAGGGAGACACAATTCAACCACAGCAGTCTTCTTTTTCCTTTGGAAAGGAGGATTGAAGTTCACTCCAGATTCTTGCTGTGGTGATGGCTGTGTAGTTTGGTGGTTGCTGAGTTAATTGAAAATTATTTCAACTTTCACTCAATAGAATGTGTCTAGCCTTCTCAGTTTATCCTTTTGTTGCCTTTGAAACATCTCAGAGCTTCAATAACTGCTATGGTATACAAGAACTCCGCAATGCAAACTAAAAATACACTACATAGAGAAAATAAAGAAAAAGCAAATGAATCAAGGGGTATGCTATGTACATGGACTGTAGGACGTGATATTATAATTAAATGTTCTCCTAATATATCTATAAGTTTAATGCAATCCCAATCGAAATCCCAGAATTTTTTTTAAGAAATTGACAAGCTGATCCTAAAATTCATAAGAAAATACAAAAGGCCAGAAGAGCAAAGGCAGATAGCTGGCAAAACATTATTTCTGGGTGTGTCTGTAAGGGTGTTTCCAGAAGAGATGAGCATTTGAATTGGTGGACTGAGGAAAGACCACCCTCCCCAGCGTGCCTGGGTGGGCATCATCTAATCTATTGAGTGTTTGAATAGAACAAAAAGGTGAAGGAAGGGCAAATTCATTGATTCTCTCTCTCTCTCTCCCTTTCTTTTCTCGAGCTGGGACATCTATCTTCTCCTGCCCTCGGACATCAGAGCTCCTGATTCTCAGGCTTTCAGACTCACACTGAGTTATGCCACTGGCTTTCCTGGATCTCCAGCTTACAGATGGCAGATCATGGAAGCTCTCAGCCTCCATAATCATACGAGACAATTCCTATAATAAATCTCCTCCTATATATCTATATCTGTATATCCATACATCTCTCTCTCTACCTACCTATCTATCTATCTATGGGGCGGGAGCAGGGGGGAGAGAGAGATACAGATACACACTATTGGTTCTGTTAGGTGAGGTCCTTTAATAGGACACATTCCCCAGGTTGTAGGATTGTAGATGGGGGCAAGTCCTGAAGTTGGGGTAGGTATCTATTAGTATGGGTCCGTAAAAGGTTGCGAGTTAGTTCTAAGGCTGGGAGGTAAGAGCCCAGAGGAGGCGGTTTCACGGTAGAAAAGGGAACAAGAAGAGCTGGGCGTCCGTATATGAGTTCAAAGGGACTGAGGTACGAGGGGCCTTCAGAGCAGTCTGGAGTCGGAAAAGGGCACAGGGAAGGAGTTCTACCAGCTCTGACTGAGTTCAAAGGCAAACATGGTAAGTTGTCTTTTTAAGAGAAGAGTGAGCCTTTTCTATTTTACCTGCAATTGCGGATGTCAGGCTGTATGTAGTTTGTATTTAACGTCTAAAGCTTGAGACACCTGTTGGGTAATTTGAGAGGTAAAAGCTGGGTGGTATTTTTGTCTCAAGACTCCCAGGGCGATCCCTCTTCATTCATGGGTGTACAGTAAGAAGGGCTTATCTGAGTTTGGGAGGGCCAGGGCAGGGGCAGAGGTGAGGGCTGTCTGGAGAGACGTAAAGGCTGACTGGAAAGAGGAGTTCCATTCCAGGGGTTCGTTTTCAGGTCCTTAGAGGGCCACATAAAGAGGTCTTGCTGTAAGGCCATAGTGGGGATCCAGATGCAAAAGCAACCAGTGAGGCCCAGCAAGGCCCTTAATTCCTTTCTGTTATGGGGCGGAGGAGAAAGGCTGTAAGCTCTTTGTGCTGAGTAGTGATTGTTCATTGTCCTGGGGACAAGAGCAATCCTAGACATTTGGCTGTGACCTGATTAATTTGTGCTTTGGAAGGAGAGACTCAGTAGCCTCGTAGAGCTAAGTGGGTGAGGGGGGCTATGGTTTGGGGAAGAGAGGCGCTGTGGTCTGGGCTGCCGGTAGGAGGTCATCAGCCTATTGAAGAAGAGTGCTGCCCGGAAGTGACAGGGTGGATAAATCAGAGGCTAGGGCTTGACCCAAGAGGTGCGGGCTATCCCTAAGTCGCTGGGGGAGGGAGGTCCTGGTGAGTTGTTGAGAGTGGTGGGTGTCAGGGTCCATCCACATAAGAGCAAATATGCCTTGAGAATCTCGGGAGAGAAGGATAGTGAGGAAAGCATCTTTTAGATCGAGGACTATAAATACCTGAGTGTTAGGAGGAATTGAACTGAGGATGGTATAGGGATTTGGGATTACAGGGTGGAGAGCGACCACAGCCTCATTAATTATGCGCAGGTCCTGTACTAGATGTTAGGGGCCATCTGCCTTCTTAACAGGTAGAATAGCGGGGCTTCCCCAGTGGTGCAGTTGTTAAGAATCTGCCTGCCAATGCAGGGGACACGGATTCGAGCTCTGGTCCGGGAAGATCCCACACGCCGCGGAGCAACTGGGGCCGTGCGCCACAACTACTGAGCCTGCTGTGCTCTAGAGCCCGTAAGCCACAACTGCAGAGCCCACGCACCACAACTACTGAAGCCTGCGTGCCTAGTAGGCTGAAGCCTGCGTGCCTAGGGGAGGGCTGAGCATCAGAGGGAGTCTCCTAAGATTCCAAGGAAGGAGGCAACAAGAGAAGCCACCGCAACGAGAAGCCCGCGCACCGCAATGAAGAGTAGTCCCTGCTCGCCGCAACTAGAGAAAGCCCGTGCGCAGCAACGAAGACCCAACGCAGCCTCAATTAATTAATTAATTAATTAATTGAGGGCCCCAGGGAGTTTTCATTTATGTGGATTTTACCTATTCATATTTTCCACAACAGAACTTAAAACTGAGATTTTTTTAAATAGCCACTTATTAATTTATTTAAAATAATAACATTTCCATCACCCAAATGACTCTGTTTTTCAATCCAAAAACATAATAAAAGTTCCTGGATTGTTGCAAAGACTCACTAGGAAATTCGTGTGAAATGCCTTCTACTTAGCCACGCCAGCTATTGCTATTATTATACCCATCCGTCGTGTAGATGAGGAGATAGGGTAGAGAGGTTAAACAATTCGCCCAGGGTCACAGTGATAGAAAGTGACAGGCAGGCTTTGAACCCAAGTCTTAACCACAAGACACATTAGGTGTTTTCAGCCCCTGCTCTTTTTCTGTATAATCAGGTGCAAATATGAAGCCAAGAGAAAGTAGCCAAGTAGGATGTGCTTTAGAGAGCACCCTTGTGGAAGGGAGATTGCTAACACCTCCTGTAATGTTAAGAGAACATGACAAATACACTATTGTTACATTTTAAGATCCAATCCCCCACCCCGCCGGCAAAGGCTACAATTACACTTAAATATTTACACTTAAATCTTAGCGTGCTAAACTGTAAAAGATCTTAGACATGGTAGTAACACCACACTACAGAGACCCTTGGGAACCGCCGTATACATCAGAGTCACCCACACATGGCTTCCAAATGAGATGTTTAAAAACAGTTATGCATCCTTTCTACTTCCCTGCTTCTCCTTCAACACCCAGTACCTTTCCCCTGGGGCTACCAAGAGCCTAGCAGAGCCCGCAGAGGCCACAGCAGGGCCAGTGTGGACCTCGCACGCTGGGAGCACAACACATGGGAATCCTTGTCCTCTCCACGGCAACAAAGGGTGGCCTCTCACACCCATGGTCTGTCCCCCCGTCCCCAGGCTCCTTCTCACCCTCTCTCCTGGTTCCCCTCCCATCTTCCTGGCCTTTCGTGGACACTCACAGAGTTTTAACTTTGTATCTTCGGACCCCAAGTCTCTATCTGCTGCCTCAACCTCCCCATGAGCTTTGGACACGCACACCCAACAGACACATACCCAAAAGACATTTTTCCCCTGGCTGCCCCACTCGACCCTGGCTGTGCCCAGAATAGGTCTCTCACAGACCACTCAGTTAAGTGTGAGACATTTACCTCTTCCATACCTTTCAAACCATTCCAGATGCATGAGACCACCTTCTAGCTCAGGACGCCTTCCTGCCCATGCACGAGCACTGTAGTCTCCTCACTCCCCAGCCCCACCCCGCCTCCAATCATTTCTTTATTTAATGAATTCCTTATGAGTTCCCACTATATGCCAGGCACAAGGCTCAGTGGACAAAGGCTTACAATCTTGTCCACGTTCAATTCGCCATGCATGTTGCAAGTGGCGATTTCTAGTCTAAGCCCTCTTCTCTTTGAAGTAGTATATAGGAAACTGGTTAAGGGTGTGGGTTTTGGAGAAAGACCTGTGTATAAATCCCTGCTGTTCTAGACACTGGGTGTACAAGCTGTGGAAAGTCAACTTATACATTGGTTTCCTCTTTTGTAAAATGGAGGACAGTAATTCCTAACTCATAAGGTTAGGAATTCCAGAATTAAGTCTGTAAAGCACTTAGCATATTCTATAAATATAGCACATAGTAAGTACTCATTAAATGGCTATTATCATTATTACTACCGGCCCCTTAAAACCCTTAAACAACATGTCATCACCAACAGAAAGTATTCTAAGCTCCCGAGAATGGCATTCGAGTTTCCCCCCTCATGTCTTCAGCCTTGTCACCTCATTCTACGTCTGCCGTTAATTCAAGCCCCACCCAACTGCGTGGCTCTGTATAAACCACTCGCTCTTCCTGGAGTCCTCATCTCACCTTTTTCTTTCATGTTCCTCTTCCAGGAAGCCTCTCCCCATGCCCTAGGCGCTCTTCCTGTGTGACATGGACCCTGTACACACAGGTCCAGCTGCAACATGGTGAAAAGATGAACGCACAGCCCACCTAGACTGTCCAGTTGGTAAAGAGGTACTGTTGTATGACCACCAAGTAGCCCCGCCTGACCCTACTGAGGTCCCTCTCCCCGCATGGCCTCCTCAACTGGAGTGGGGCTGGACAGTGGCAAGGGAGATGACCAGCCTGGTGACAATGATGGCATCCTGGTAGGGGCCCCTATGGCCCCTGAGGAGGCAGCCATCCACTGGCATCCAGGGCTCCATCAGCATCACCTTCCCCTGTCCGACCTGGGAACGGGAGCTTCCTCAGGATACCTGACAGGCTGATACACATTTGGACCCCCAAGCCCCCATCCAGGGCTGCCCCACGCTCACGCTCTCCGATCACTTAGCGTGTCACACTGAAGTTACTTGGTTGCCCTCTGCCTGTAACCACAGGTGAGGCCAGGAGAAGGAAACGCTAATTCACCTTCACTGCCCGGCACCAAGCCCAGATGGGTGCATCGGCAGCCATGGTCGAAATGCACAATTATCTGCAGATTAGCCAAGCTCTCACCCTCAATTCAGGTAAGGCATTGGCTGTAGAGAGCCCAGAGGCAGATGAGGGACTTGGACGCTCAGCTGTGAGCTTCTCCCACGTCCCCTTCTGAAGCCACAAGACCCGTCCAGCAGGGCTGACAGCTGCTTCCAGTCAACTGAGCCTTCAGGAGGTGCCACCCCTGCAGCCAGGCCGCTGCCCCGAACAGGCCCAGCACATCACAGATCCTAAAGAGTAACAGAAGCCATCCTCTGGGACTGAGCAGCCTCTATCCCATCCAATTTAAACGACACTGTCTCCAGGCTCGCGGGCACTCCAGTTTCATAACTCAGCCTACCATCTTAGGTATAGATGGAGTTATCTGTCGTTTTCAAATTAGCCTCCGGTGCTCACCATTAAGTCATCAAATCTTTCCCTGCCAAAACTCACATACCTTGATGCTGGAAGATTCCTTGTTTGATTATCTCCGGTAAACAGTTGATTTTCCCCAAAGTCGGCAGTCAGCCAATGACCTGCCCTCCGGCCTAGGTGATCAGCTGCGCTATTTCCTCACTCATGATGCTATTCGGAGCGCCCTGTCACCCGCCGAGGCCCCTATTCCCCTGCCAGGTCTGATGTCGGCAACAGGTGACTGTCAGTGGAACACTGGGGGAGAGTGTTAGAGACAAGTTGTTTGCTATTCTCCCGGGTTCTGCTGTAGCACAGCAGAGGGGAAAGGGTTTTGGTGCCAGGCCGACCAGAGTTCAAATGCCAGCCCCACTGTATATCATCTGTGTGACCTCAGGCAAGTCACTTATCCTCTCTGAATTCCAGTTTCTGCTTCTACAGAAATTGGGCTAACCATCCTCATCACTGGTGTGAGCATTACATGTGATAACATATATATAAAGTGCCTGGTACTTAAGAGGCTCTAGATAAATGCTAGTTCCCTTTCCATTCCTTCCCCTCAGCTAGAGTGGTATTAACTGGTATCATTAACACTGTATTTTGTGAACCTCTAAGAAAGTTAGAGCTGGAAGAAAACTTACTTGAGGGACTCTGGTGCAAGCTGCTTCATTTACAAACGAAGATGAGGTCGAGATGAACCCCCTCCAAAAACATGGAAGAATTTACGGCTGTGCCACCTCTCCCCCTCCCTCTGGACCATACAGCGCCCTAGCACCCCAGTACAGCTGGAAACCCTTCCCATCCGCCAGAGAGAGATTCTGCTTGGGGCCTCAGCACTGGCACATATGGTTGCACAGGCTGTGCACTGCACAATTAAGGGAGTGCATTCATAACAAAAAAATGAAGTGGTACCCCCTGGGATTTTGAAACATGGATCCCTGGACTTCGCTACTTTCTCTTCTTAGGTGGAGCCAATGAGGGGGATAGACACTTCACACCTGGCTGCCCATGTGGAGCCCAGGATGCTGCAGAGAGCTGGCTGGGATGCCAGCCTCAGAAAATGAAGCAGAGATTCAGCAGCTTCTGACAGCTACCCAGCTTGGAAAGGGGGCCAGACTGTAACCACTCAATTGGTAAACAGTTATGAAAACTCTACTCTGAGGTCTATGATAGACTGTTGCAAGGATGGGCCCTAATTTGTTCACACACCCTGTCTCCATGGCTTCTGGTATCCCTTCCTCCACTGCCTCTGGGCTTGGCCATGTGACTTCCTTTGCACAAAAGGACAGTAGGAAGGTCTTGTAGAATGCTTATGTCTCTATGGTGCTCTTGGATCCTGGAGCCAATCTGTTAACACACTCAAGCTACCTTGCTAGAGCATCTGAGGCCATGCGGAAAGAGGCCCCAGCACCCAGCCATCCAAGGCGGGCCTGTGACAGACCAGCCCTCCCCTAGCTGGCCCTCCAGCTGACCACAGACACATAAGCGAGCCCAGCTGAGACCAGAACTGTCCAGCTAAGCCCAGCCCAAGTTGCCAACCTACAAAATGATGAGCTACATAAATGATTATTATTTCAAGTCAGTAACTTTTAAGGTAGTTTGTTACGCAGCAAAAGCTGATACAGGTGCATGCTAGACTTGGCAAAGGATTCCTGAAAAGAAGGAGAAAGAAACTAGAGAGCCCACAATCTAGTTGAGAAGAAAGGCTTTTGCCTGTAAAGAAACCCATTGAGTTACAGCTAAGAGTCAAATGAGAGCCAAGTTCTCAGGGAGGAGGAAACTTTAGCCCTCCTTGAGAGACATCACTTAATCAACCCAGCAAACACTTGTCATGTGTTCCACGGGGCCAGGTGCTACGCCGTGCACGCTCCATGTATAGCACTCTCCTATCTCTGCGTCTCCTATGGCAGGGCTGGGATTTTGTCCCCACTTGCAGATGAGGTTAGGGAACTTGCCCAAATCTACACAGGTAGAAAGTGGCCGAGCCAGAATTTGAATCCAGGCAGTCTCACTGCAGAACACAGCCTGCATCAAATAGTTTTCCTAAATTCACAGGCATTATATGCAAAATCCAACATGCAAATTCTAGGGCCATCTTGTGGCCTGCCTGTCAGCTGTGAGATACAACCCCATAGGAGCAGCCCTGTAATTCCACACTGAATACTTTATACTCACCTCATTCTTCCTGCCAATGAGAGCAGATGCTCGAAGGAATAATTTTTCCCATTTATTGCACAAGTTTTGGGGGTGGCAGGTAAGGAGAGGCACAGAATGGGAGCTCAGTGTCTGGTGGTGATGACTGGGGGGAAAGGACGTCCCTCCCCTCCTGTGAGGCTTCTGTCATCCAGGGGAGCCAGATGGAAAGAGGAAGATGGGAACATAAATGCAAGAGGGAAGGGGCAAGCACTAGGATGCCTACATGTTAGCATTTAGATTAAAATGGACAAGGAAATAATGCCAGACTCTTTCCTTTATAAATCTCTGAACTAACAAAACTCTTTTCATGCATATTAACTTTAGTCTGTGAACATGAGTAGATCTGGATTCTACTGTGTCCATGCTTTGCAGAAAAGACAATTTCACCTCTTTGTACCTATTAATAGAAAGGGTGAATCTAAGTTACTCATATGACTTTTGGGAGTTTTGGGTATGTTGACGAGACTTTGAAATGTGCTTAAAGATTCTCAAGAATGGGAGACCCTAAATGTACTAGCAGTTAGTATATACCGGGCAGTTACAAGCACCAGGCACTGTGCTAATTGCTCCTCCTGCATTTTATCAGTCGATCCTCTTAACAAGGCCATGAAGGAAGGACTGTTTCCTCATTTTAAAGAGGAGGAAATTGGGATTTATTGAGAACAAGTAATTTATCTGAAGTCACACAGCTGGTAAGTGACAGAGGCAGGATTTGAATGCTGGCAATTTGGTGTCACAGCCCACCCTTTTAGCCACTCTGCAATACTGACTTAACTTAAACATGTGATATCAAGCTAGAAGGACATGGGTTTTCAATGATTCAAAAAACACATGCTGCACGGGTAGAAAGAATAAAGAGATGTTCACTCAAAGACATTGTGCAGACCAAAAATATTCGCAGGCTAAACTTAGGGTTCCTAGCTTGAGATAAAGCTATTAAAGGGAAGTTGGATATATTGGAAACATAATCCCAAACTGCTGAGGAATATATGTAGTAGAAATTTAAAACCCAGGTTAATTAGTATTGGATTTAGCTACAAGTAAAAGAAAACTTTTATAGTGGCTTAAACTAGGTCACAAATTTATTTCTCTCTTATATAAATGTAGGTACTTAAGTCTCAGTGCTCTACTCATCTCTACAAGTGTCTTCCATTGGGGCCAAAATGGCTGCTCTCTAGCTCTAGCCATCACGTCTGCATTCCAGGAGGAAGGGGAAAAGGAAAAAAGGCACACTCCTTCCCTTGAAAGGCACTTCCTGGAAGTTGCACATATCACTTCCATTTACATCCCACTGGCCAGGACTTAGTCACATGGCCATACCCATTCACAAAGGAGGCTGGGTAATGTAGTCTCGATTCCAAGAGCTCATATGCCAACCACAAATGGCAGATTGGATAAAGGGAGGAAGGGTGTTGGTAGTACAACAAGCACCATCTGTCACAGGATGACAAATAAGGACCTTTAAGATTAGGTCACTTCTCTCCTGCCTTTGACCTCCCATCAGTCCCCTGTCGACACACACCCCCCTCCATTTCAGCTGTGTTGAACTACCTGCATTTCCTCAAGCACACCAAACCTCCACACTCAGTCCTCTTCTTTCTGCTGGGCTGAGCCTCTCCGTTTCTCTTTCCAGCTCCTTACCTCCCACCTCCATCTCCAGCCCCATCCCCTGTGGGAGCTCCATGACCCTCTCCTTCCCCTCCCAACACCACAGCATCCTGTACTTTCCTCTCACCTGGCCCTCAGTGCAATGTGTTATCACCAGCTGTTTACTCACCTGCCCCCCTCCACTAGGCTGCAAGTGCCTCCAAGCAGGTCCTGGGTCTTAGTCTCTCCCCCTGGAACCGCCCCTCAACCCCTGCCTTTCACTGGCTGGTGTTCAAAAATTACATGATTATCAAAACTCTTTGCACTTCCCTGCACCACTGTCAGAAGTCAAGCAACGAGGCACTGGGGCCTGGACATAGTCGGGTGTGTCTGTCTTTATTTAAAAAAAAAAAAATTGCGGGGATAAAACATTTGAGTGACTCTAATATCAAAACTCTAATAAAGAAATACACTGAGGGGACTTCCCTGGCGGTCCAGTGGTTAAGACTCCATGCTCCCAATGCAGGGAGCACATGTTCGATCCCTGGTCGGGGAACTAAGATCCCACATGCCGCATGGCGAGGCCAAAAAAAAAAAAAAAAAAAAAAAAGGAATATACACTGAAGGCTCCTGCATCGCGTCTTCATCCACTCCATTCCTCTTGCCCTGAAGGAATAATTTCCATCAATTTCTATTCCTTTCCAGTGTTTCTTTATGATATGTAAGCAAATATAAATATATGTTACTTTCCTCCATTTCTTATGCAGAAGTTAATGCTGTTTGGCTTCTTTCTCTCTTCCACTGAATCACATATCCTAGAAACCTTACCATGTCGATAAAAAGCACATCCTAATCCCTCTTTACATGGCATAGGGTCCCACTGTGAAGGTGTGGCATTTTTTTTTTAACGAGTTTTCTCTTTGTCTTTACAAACAAGGCTGAGATGTTATTTCATATACAGGGAAGTGAACTTATAAATTCCAAAAGTGGGAATTCTGCATGAAAAGGCCAATGTATTTGTCATTTTGTACCTATTATGGCATGGCATTCCTAAACTTAAAACAAAACCTAAAAATGCCAAGTCTGAAGAAGGGTATCTTTTGCACATTGAAAAACAAAATCATCTTTTCAAAATAACTCATAATAAAAATTTTAAAAGAGCAACAAAGAATCATCTTTTCTAAGGAAATAGACCATGAAAATAGGGCAAATGATCTCAGTATCACTGGAATGTTTTGTCATGTTCACAGTGAACCAGGGGAAGCACCACGTGTGAAAAATCACTCTGGCTTAGCTCTTTTTACAAACACAGTGCATCTGAACCCAGTGATTTTCTTGGCATTTAGAGAAAGGCCACTTCTGCCGGGGGTTTGTGCTACTACAAAGCTTTTGATGGAGCTGTAGACAAATGACAAATTCCCCGCACTGGAGGCACCCTCCTGGAAGCAAGCAGTGTGGCCGCACGCGCCACTCTGGGAGCTTTGAAAACATCACAGCACATCAAATTGCCCGGCCATCCGTGGTTTCCTGTCCACGGATGGGGAGAGGCAGGAGCTGCCTTTCTGGACAGCAAACGTGCCAGGGCCGGGCCGTGGCCATGTCCACCTGCATCCGTCTAACAGATGCCCTTCCAAGAACTCAGGGTTCCTGCCTCCTGTCTGAATAAACACAGAAATCACAGCTCAAACATTCCCCCCCAACACACAAAAGCTGGTCTTCAGGGAGGTTATACGTTTAGCAGCATGTCCAAGGTCACAGAGACCAGACCTGAACAGGCGTAGAGGTGAGGCGCATCGGTGCCTTCAGCCCCGCCACCGATGAGCCTTCAACCCATCCTGTTTGCGCAGGAGGTGATGAGGTGCCGCGCCACAGCACAAGTTGCGGCTGGGCCAGGACACGCGCGGCAGTGGGGACACACGGTCCAAGCCCTGGGGCCTGGGACAGCAGGGTGAGTGGATGCCCCCTCCAGTGGGCTTATCAGTGATTCTGGAGTCACGTGTGTCTGCCAGGGAGATTTGGGGCAGACTCCACAACAGACCAAGTTATGGAGAAAGTAGCTCTTGTCTTCAGGGTCCCTGAATCATCCCTTGTACAGACCTCCCCATTGCAGGGTCCCCACTGTCATCTGCCACCTGGGCTGTGGCCAGAGCCTCCCAGCTGACCTACGGTTTACGCTTCCATCTATCCTGAACACGGTGGCCAGAGTGATACTTTTGCTCTAAGTGTGACCATCCAGCTCCCCAGCTTAAAAGCCTGCGATGGTGCCCGCTGCTTTCAGAGCGGAGGGCTGTGCATGAGCTGCTACCCTCCAGCCTCTAACCCCTTCCCCGTTGCTCTCCCCACCTCCTCCACTCCAGCCACTGGGCCTCCTTGCTGCTCCTCAATCACCGTCAGAATCCTACCTCCCGACTTCTGCCCTTGCTGTTCCTTCTACCTGGAATACCTCCCAGCCCCCATAACTGCATAACCTCCCTCCTTCCTGGTGGCCTTTCCCGACCATCCTACTTAAAAGGGCATCATTAACCCCCCTCCCACTGGAATTCCTTGCCGCCCTCTGCTTTATCTTCCTCCAAAGTACTTATCACCAACTACATACACGATTCATTTTACTCATTTATTTCTTCATTATTTCCCCCCGCCCCATGCTAGAATATAAGCTCTGTGAGACTGAGGGCTTCAATCTGTTTTGCTTACCATTATATCCCCACATCTAAACAGTGCCTGACACACAGTACTCCCTCAAATATTTGTCAGATGAATAAATACAGGAAAGAGGAGATGCATTCCCCCTAAGCGACCTCGTCTCCCTGGGCACAGAAGAAAAGAAGATTGTCTAGAAACTGCCCCCTCCCTGTCCAGCACTTTTAGAAATGCCCATGATGAGATACCACCTCACACCTCTCAGAATGGTTATCATCAAAAAGACCACAAACAACAAGTGCTGGAGAAGGTGTGGAGAAAAGGGAACCCTCCCGCACTGTTGGTGGGAATGGAAATTACTGCAGCAACTATAGACAACAGTATGGACATTCCTCAGAAAACTAAAAATAGATCCGGCAACTCCACTCCTGGGTATATATCCAAAAAGAAAAAAACAAAAATGGTGATTCAAAAAGATACATGCACCCCAGTGTCCACAGAAGCATTATTTACAATAGCCAAGATATGGAAGCAACCTAAGGGTCCATCAACAGATGAATGGATAAAGAAGATGATACACACACACACATACATATACAATGGAATACTACTCAGCCATAAAAAACAATACAATTTTGCCATTTGTAACAACATGGATGGACCTGGAGGGTATTATGCTTAGTGAAATAAGTCTGATGGAGAAAGACGAATACTGTAATACGTTATCACATATACAGAATCAAACAAATGAATGAATATAACAAACAGAAACAGACGCACAGGTATAGAGAACAAACTAGTGGTTACCAGTGGGGAGAGGGAAGAGAGGAGGGGGCAAGATAGGGGTGGGGATTAAGAGGTACTAACTACTATGTATAAAATAAATAAGCTACAAGGATATAGTGTATAACTCAGGCATTATAGCTAATATATTATAATAACTTTAAATGGAGTATAATCTACCAAAATATTGAATCACTATTCTGTACACCTGGAACTAATAGTGTAAGGCAACTATACTTCAATATAAACACATTAAGTAATTGATTTGCTGGTCTTTAACAGAAAGGGTGTTTCATGCCACAGTGAGGGGGATCATTTTGGGCAGAGAGCTTCCCCGGATGTCCAGGGCCCACCTACACCCTCTGGTCCCAGCCAGCCTCGGGGAGTGACAGCATGAAAGAGGCCCCAGAGGTCTCCGCCAGGTCAGCACAGCCAGCATGGGGCTCCGAGAGCTGTAGCAGTTATGGAGATGAACCACGCGCCGGAGATGGGCTCGGATTCCTCGGACTGGGCATCCTGAGGCGCGTCGGCCAAGGGTGACCTGAGCACCTGGCCACCACGGCTCGAGGGCTGTGACCGTCCTGAACAAAGAGCAGAGGACACTGTCCCTCTTCCACCAAAGCCATCCTGTTCTGGTTAGTTCGTACTGGACATCAAGGCCACAGGACAGCCACGTTCAAATATTTCATTCCTATAGGGACCTAATGGCTGATACTTTAATTTTATCACAAGATTAAAAAAAAAGATATATATAATGAAATATATTTTAAAATTTTATATAAAAGATATTTAGATATATATTTATATACACACAAAGATATGTGTATATATTTTACATATATATATATATAGAGAGAGAGAGAGAGAGAGAGTCCTTGCACACACACATATAGATAACTGTTTTATTTTGCGTCTTTGAGGCTGAGCCCTGCGTGGTCTTTCTAGAAAATAGAAGGCCATAAGGTAATAAACTCTCTCTCTAGCCCTAGGTACATTTTCTCTTCAGGGCATATGGTTGTAGGAAAGAAAAGAAGGTAAGGGAGCAGATGACAATGGCCGTTAACATGACTGGGAAGTCCCTAAGATGACGTGGGTAAAGGAAGTACCAACAAGCAGTTTTCAGGGTCCCCGGCTGGAGTAGGAAGAACGCAAGGCTGGGGGTCCAAAGCCCCAGTCCTTGTTCCTCCCACGGCGGCCCTGAGACCTGGGGAGGTCACACCCTCTGTGCTCTCGTTTCTTCTCAACACTTCCATGTCTCATCAAGGCCAGAGCAGCCTGTACTCCCAGGTAGTCAGGAACATGGAAAGAGGCCACTGCAAGAAGGCAGTTATATGAGTTCTGACGGTGATTACCCGAGTTCCTATAGTATCCCTAATCAAAGTTGCCTGAAGCCTAGACCACCAGTGCTTTCAACTTGCCTTTTAGGGAGACTTCCATGGTTTGAGCCAAATGAATGGTCAGATCTGGACTGGTTTTTTTTTGGCTGCATTGGGTCTTCATTGTTGCACACTGGCTTTCTCTAGTTGCAGCGAGCGGGGGCTACTCTCAGTTGTGGTGTGTGGGCTTCTCATTGCGGTGGCTTCTCCTGTTGCGGAGCACAGGCTCTAGGCACGTGGGCTTCAGTAGCTGTGGCTCGCAGGCTCTAGAGCGCAGGCTCAGTAGTTGTGGCGCACGGGCCCTAGAGCGCAGGCTCAGTAGTTGTGGTGTACGGGCTTAGTTGCTCCACAGCATGGGGGATCTTCCCAGACCAGGGCTCGAACCCATGTCCCCTGCATTGGCAGGCAGATTCTTAACCACTGCGCCACCAGAGCAGTCCCCTGGACTGTTTTTTTGGAGGAACATGTGGCAGTGAGTCTCTGGAACCCACTCTGAAGTCAGATTTTGCTGTTTCTGCTCTGACACTTGTTTAAAGAAAGGATGGATTTGAGGATGGATTTGAGGAAAAGCCTGTGGCTGTTTCCTGACAATATAGACAACTAGCCATTCTCAGCTCTTACCACAATCACTGTTACTTAACTGTTTATAACAACCTGATCTGGGGCCCAGGGAGACTGGAGGGCCCTTATCAAGTTGAGATGTAATAAAAGTTCTCAGTTCAGCCATCTCCTGCTATCTTAAAACAGTGGTGCCATAGCTCAAGTGTGTTACTAAGTCAAGGTCACCAGCTGCCCCGGGTTGTTCATCCTCTGCTCTCAGTTCCCCTGACTTGTTGGGTCAGCAGCATTTGACCTGCCTCCTTCCAGAAGTCTCTCCTTCTCGCCTTTCTGTGTGCCGTGTGCCCCGGATTGCCCTTCTACCTGACCTGCTGCGCCTCCGCCATTTCCTTGGCTGGAACCTCCTTCCCAGCCTCTGCATGCGAGCTTGTCCTGTCTTACAGTCTGAATGGAACCACCTATATATGGGTGACTCTCAAATTTCCATCCCACGCCTGGCTTCTGGGCAACAGACTCAGAGCCCAGCTCTGCCTTCTGGATGTCCCCATCTGGATGGCTGAGGGGTATCTCAGACTCCAGGTGTCCAGCATGGCGTATTGGCCTTACCTGGATGCTTTATCGTAGTAAATGATGCCCATTCTCCACCCAAAGTGCTCGAGTCCAACTGCAGAGGTGTTTCTGGATCCCTCTTTCCCTCAAACCACACACTGGATCACACACCAAGCCCATCAACTTTGCCTCAAGAATATTTCCCAGCCTCACCCTATGCTCCCTGTGTTTACAGCTACCTAATGCAAGCCACCCTCGTGCCTGCTCTGAAAGCTGCTTCGGCCTCCCAGCTGGGCTGCCTGCTTTCACTCCTGCCCTTCTCCACTTCCTCCTCCCTTCAGTGGTAGGGTGACATTCCCACAGTGCAAACCAGTCTCTCCTCCACTTAACCCCTTCTGCAGCCCCCCGTTGCTCTGAGAATAAAGTGAACATTCATGACCACATGAAGGGCTCTGCGATCTGCAGCCCACCCGCTCACTGCCCCCGCCCCCAGTTTATCCTCCCCTTCTGCTCTGCTCTGCTCCAGCACAAGCCCATCCTCCACCCAGGCTCTCTGGATTTCCAGTGTCCCCCGTCTGGGCACCACTTGTTCTCCACCAGCTGACTGCAGCTCACCCTCCGGCCTCAGCCTCGCCTGCCCTGACCACCCTGACTTACACACTCCATCCTGTTGCCATGTTAATGTAACGGAGCAGGACCCTATGGGGCTTTCTCAGGACAGACCACGCCCCCCAACCACGTCCTCCCCCTGCCTCTTGTCTGAAGGAGAACTTCAGCCAAAGAACGAATTTAAGCAGAGAAATGAGAAAATGCAGAAACAAAGGAAAACAGTCCAACAAGACAAAACGATAATAGTTTAGCCGTTAAACAAAGTCAAGGACCTGTAGTTCCTCCTCAAGGGCTGCGGATAATATTCTGAGCCACATCCTTTGAGCTGTTTTGTAGATCCTGAAACCCTCACCAGGTGGAGGAAGTTCACTACGTGATGAGCAGACTGCAGCTGAGACACAAGCTGCCACAGATCCAAGAACTGCCCTCAAGGAAATGGGAACAAACGTACCCCGGAACTGAAGACTAACTCTACTTGAAATGATCAAGATGACGCTGGTCAGACCACCGATGAGCAGTATCGAGACGACGGTCAGAGCTACCTGTGCTGTTCTGCACGGACCCCCCTCCCCACATACCCTTGAAACTCCCCTTTAAAAGCTCTTGCCCCCTGGCCCACAAGGGGGAGCTGGTTCTTTGGGACATGAGTCTGCCTCCTCCCCAGCATTGCCGGTTCCTCAATAAAGCTATCTTTCCTTTTACCCAACTCTTATCTCTCAGTATCGGATTCCTGAGCCACAAGCACCCCAACCTGAGTTCAGCCACAGGAATTCCCTCTCTTCATTGCACTGAACCACCATCTGATTATCTTGCTTGTTTGTCACTTGTTAATTGCCTGCCTCCCCCACCAAGCTCAGCTCCATCAGAAGGGGTCTTGCTTCCTTCATTCACTGCTCTATCCCCGGCACCCAGGACAGTTCCTGGCACATAGTAGGTCCTCAGTTAATACTTGTTGGATCAGCAATGTCACCTTTAAAAAAGCCAGGTCTTCCTTTGTTCTTCGTCCTCACACTATATCACGGGCATGTCTTCCAGCAAATTCCTCTAATATCTCATCAAATGATGCTTCTTACTCATGTGGTGAAGATAAATGCGACAGCTTACTCCTGAATGTACGTTATAATAGAGCTGTTAGCAGTTATTAATTACACACCACTGAACACCCGTCATGGCCCCAGGCAGCCTAATGGAGAGCATCAGTCACACCCTGACGGGCACGGCCACTTTGCAGTGAAGTAGAAATGTGAAATGAGGGTGAAATAACCCATCCGGTCCAACTACAAAGTCACAGGCACAAGCCCCCAAAAAACAGAAAGCAACCCTAAAATGGTCTCTCCCATGTGCCCGAACCAGTTGTGACCTGGGCAGTGGTGAGTGTCTTCTAGGGGCTCCCTAGGGTCGTGGCATTTGCTCCCAAACTTTACAGAGCTTGGGTCTCTTCCTCCACTGGGCTCCTGTCCTCAGTGAGGCCCTGGTTACCTCACAAGAGTCTCTAGTGGTCGCTCCCAGCCATCCTCCAGGCTTTCTTGGGATGTGATTTTCTGCTCCCCTTCAATCCTCCCCCAGCTGCCTCAGTTCAGGCTCTCCCAGGGAATGGACTGTCCACATCGCCTCCTAACCCTCCTAACTGGCCTCCCTGCCTCTGGCACTTCATCTGCATGCATCCAGATGTGCTTCCTAAAGGGCAAATGGGACGTCCTCACTCACCTCTGTTTACATGCATTGAGTGAAGTACCGTGCATATGAAAGGGGGACCAGAGACATCCCGTCTTCAAGGAGGGCAGCTCAGGGAGTCTTAATGGCTTCCCCACAATTGCCGGCTCTTCAGTCACGCAAACACTTTCACCAGCAGCTCCTGCTTATTTATCCAGGCTGGTTGCCAGCCAATTTCCTACCTGAATCTCCCACCCCAGGCACATGGGCCATTTGCGCTTTCTGTTCCCTCCCACACTGCCCCCTTTTCATCCATAAAGCCTCAGCCCAAACTTCATCTCCTAATTGTACCGACTTTCTAATCCAGACTAAGTTCCCTTCCCTTTCTGACGTCTAGTTATTCCTGGGTATCATGTTACTAAAGTTCTTTTCCCCTTGCTGTCACTGTGCATTTTATTTACATCGTTTATTTTCTCTCTGTCTCTCCTACTGGGTTATGCTCCTTGAGGACAAGTCTACATGCGATTCACCTTCTACCTATAAGCCTTGCATGGTGCCTGGCACTCGGTAAGCAATAAAAATTGTATTCAGTAAATAAGCGGCTGCTCTGTGAAATGACTCAGAACTGGTTTCCTTGCTCTGCCGCCCAGCTGGAGCTCTTCAATTACCTAAAGCACGTGCCCGAGAGAGGTCCCGGCTCCTGCCCGCGGCGGGTAACACGGTTGCTCGAGCCATCTCCTTCCGGCTCGCTTCTCCTAAGTCTGTCTTCAAGACACGGGACACCGGCTGCTCATTCTGGGCACACCGATTCCAAAGCAGGTGAATCTTGTTAATGTAAGGTCACTGTAACGCCGAGAAAAGCCCCTGCATTTTAAATAAACCATGCTGCACCTGCGTTTGCATCTTCATGGCATGAACTTTCTATGGGGATGAGCCCCGGGAGCCTCCCTTCCTTGCGTCTCCTGGGCTCTCTTGAGCCCCTGCAGCTGGGCTCTGGTGCCACCATCCCGGGGAGTCGCTTTACCTTTGAAAGTTGCGACCACCATCAGCCACCAGGCCAGGATTTGGAAGGAAAAGGGAAAGACAGGCTAGAACTGCTTTGCATAAGAGAGTGCGGCGTATTTGGGGATACTGTGTTGAGCAGAGCAGTGGAAGCCTCAGAACAGGAGAGAAGAGGAAAGCTCGGAGACGCAGAAACCCAAGGAGAGCAGAGAAGCCTAAGAAAAGGGTAGTAAGCAAGACTTGCCAGTGGACAATTTCCTTGAGGCAGGAAACGATTTTTAAGACAGTCATCTTGGTAGTGCAATCTGGCAGCGTCATCTTCATGGTCCTGTAATCCCACACCATGACCCCTAACACACAGACACGCATCAGCAGCCAATGTGAGTGGAACTTATGGGATGGAGAGACACAGGACCACAGCAGGGCGATCCTGGTTGGCAAAAAAAAACAGGAGCCCCAGGAACAAGGGCAAGGAGCGGCGAAGCCAGCTTCCTTCTGAGAATCTCGGAAAAACCACTTTTGTTAATGAGCAAAAAGACACAGCCATTAGAAACCTTATTCTCTAAAATTATAAGCTTCCAGAAACTTTCCTGTTCGAAATCATTTCCGTAAGAATGGAACCCCTCTCTCCTACCTGGGAGATCTCAGCCATCTTGGACACAGACGAAGCAGCCCAGATTTCCAACCCAGGTGCAGAGCCTCAAATAAGGGGCTTTGGATACAACCGCCCACGTTTCTCTTAACCCTGTCATTTCCAAGGAAACTTGAGTCTGCCCCTTAGCCCAGGCTGATGTTAATTCCTTTACATACAGCTCTACTTTGCTTCAAACCCCTCACATTGATTTATTTGAATTTGAGCTAAATCCCACCATCTCCCCCAGTCCTGTGATAACCTCATCACCTCCTTTGTGTGATAAGACACTCTGTTTCCCCTGGAATGCTCTCCCCCGTTGTAACAAGTCAATAAGCCTCACAGCAGATTACACGTTTATCCCTGGAGATCTCCACTTTATTTCAGACATTCCAAGGAAAGTGATCCCTAAAAAGAATCTTGTGGAAGGTGAAGAATTCCATCAGTACCAGAGAAAGGAAAGGATGGCTCCAAAAGATGTAAGACTTAGGGTTCTCTGGGTTTTATATATATGTACATAATAAAGAAATGTAGCATAGTAGGGAATAACTTGGATTTTTGAAGTCAAACAGTCCTGGGTGAAATTCTAGTTCCAGTAAGTTCTGCTTACTAGCTGGGTGTTACTCAACCAGTCTAAGTTTTTGTGATCTTTATTCTCGGCTGTTGGGAGGATTTGATGTGATAATGCATGAGAAATGCTTATTACAGTGACTGTCATATATTAACTGCTCAATAATGTTAACCACCCCTATGTGCAAACTAGGAATGAATAGGAAGAGGAAATGGAAAGAATCACAAAAAAATAAAAACACCAGCTCTGCTGAGGTTGTAGCATCTGGGTGATTTCCCTTTATATTTTATATTGTTTTCCTTTTACTGTTCCATTTCCCTTTTCTCCTGGGTGCTCAGCTAGACAGACCACAGGCCTGCTTCTCCTGCAGATTTCCCCGGCTCAGTTAATTACTGGCAACTGTATTCCAGTTGCCAAAGAACCTGGAGTCATCCTGGATCCTCTCTCTCCCGCCTCCCAACTAAATGAGTAAATCCTGTTGGCTCTTCCTTCAAAACCCCACCACTCGTCATCACCTTCACCTCTGCAACCTGATCCCCTCAACCATTACGACCTGTCCTGGGGGGCTTCCCTGGTGGCGCAGTGGTTGAGAATCTGCCTGCCGATGCAGGGGACACGGGTTCGAGCCATGGTCTGGGAGGATCCCACATGCCGCAGAGCAACTAGGCCCGTGCGCCACAACTACTGAGCCTGCACGTCTGGAGCCCGTGCCCCGCAACAAGAGAGGCCATGATAGTGAGAGGCCCGCGCACCGCGATGAAGAGTGGCCCCCGCTTGCCGCAACTAGAGAAAGCCCTCGCACAGAAACGAAGACCCAACACAACCAAAAATAAAAATTAAAATTAAAAAAAAAAAACACTTGTCCTGGTTACAGGAATAAAGACGTAGACGTAGAGAATGGACTTGAGGACATGGGGAGGGGGAAGCTGGGACGAAGTGACAGAGTTGCATGGACATATATACACTACCAAATGTAAAACAGATAGCTAGTGGGAAGCAGCCGCATAGCACAGGGAGATCAGCTCGGTGCTTTGTGACCACCTAGAGGGGTGGGAGAGGGAGGATGGGAGGGAGACGTAAGAGGGAGGGGATATGGGGACATATGTGTATGCATAGCTGATTCACTTTGTGATACAGCAGAAAGTAACACACCATTATAGAGCAATTATACTCCAATAAGATGTTAAAAAAAAAAAAAGACTTGTCTTGGTTATAGAATCTGCATCCTAACTGGTCTTCGTGCTCCCCCCCGCCCATAACTCCCCTACAGTGCACGTTCCACTGACAGCCAGGAAGAGCCTTTTAACATGTAAATCCCACTGGACCCTTCCTCTGCTCAAAACCCTCCGATGATGATGATGCGCCCAAGTCACCGAATCTTTGGAGTAGTTTACAAGGTCCCAGGCAAGCTGGTCCTAGCTACCTCTCTGAATTTTCCTCTTACCCTCTCCTCTTTTACGCGGTTCTGCACCAGCCACACTAGCTTCTTGGCTATTCCCTGAAATGCCAAGGGTGCTCTCGCCTCAGGGTCTTTGCACATGCTCTTCCCTCTGCTTAGCACACCTTTCCTCCGGATTTCCATGTGGCTCACTCCCTCACTTCCTCAACATCTATGCCCAAGTGCCACCTTCTCAGAGACGCCTCCCTGACCACTGTGTGCATGCACACACACATAAAGGGCAAATGCTTCCACTCCCACCTCACCCTGCCTCCCACACTCTACCCTGTTTTCCCCACAGCAGCTATTGCCATTGGACATACAACATACTTACCTTTCTATTTGTTTATTTCGTATCCCTGCCACTTGATTGGGGACTTATTTTGTTGTGTTCACTGCTGTATCTCCAGCATGTAGAACGAAGGTATCATAAATTGGATGTTCGATTAATATTTTTTTAATGAACTGTCTGAATGAGATAGAAGGTTTTCATGGGTGTTAATAAATGTTCGTGTACTCCTGAGCAATAGAGACAATAGCATTATTCCTTTTCATCACGTGAAACAAACAGCAGAAAAAGAGTGAGTGATTTTCTCCCAGCCATATCAGGGCCTGGGGCTTTCTACTTAGAGTGTCTGCACAGAAAAACAGTGGGCTTTGAAGAATCCCCAGAGGTCATGGGCTGGCATGTCTGTGTTCACACACACACACACGCACACACGCACACACACGTTGCGTGTAGGGCAGAAGAAAACCTCCCCAAAGGAGGTAGCAGCCTATCTCCAGGCCATGGTGAACAGCAGCTGCAATCACGGCAATTTGAAGACCTCTAAATCGGCTGCTCTACAATCCCACAAAGCTAGGCTTAGTGTGTTCATGTGAGGGCTCTCAAAGAGGGGGCTCAGATCAGCGGCAGCA
Source organism: Eubalaena glacialis (assembly GCF_028564815.1). Classification (NCBI taxonomy): domain Eukaryota; kingdom Metazoa; phylum Chordata; class Mammalia; order Artiodactyla; family Balaenidae; genus Eubalaena; species Eubalaena glacialis. The sequence goes on along the minus strand of NC_083717.1, from coordinate 7,993,055 downwards.
GCAACCCCTGGGAACTTGTGGGGAAAGCATATTCTTGAGCCGACCCCAGACCTACTGAGTCAGAATTCTGGGGAGATTGGGCCCAGCATTCTGTGGCTGAACAGGCCCTCCAGGTGATTCTAATGCACTCAAGTTTGAGAACCACTGCCTTAGTGGGTAAACAAGAACATACGGGAAGAACAAAATACGAAAAACTGGTAAAATTGTCAAGTGCTCTGTTAAGTCTAATATCGAGTTCTGACTTGAATGTATTGGGCTGTATAAAAGCAATAACCTCAGGGGTGAGGGAACTGGTTCCCAGGACAGCAGAAACCCTACCACTTCCCCGTCACTGATCTCTTACTCAGATTCTGCTGTTCCCGTTGGGCTGGTGTGAGGCGAATTAGCAACGTCACCAGCTCCCCGAGGAACAGGTGTCTCTGCCGTAATCACAGCAACTGAGATCAGTGCCTGTACTAACTGGGTTTCCCTCGTCAGGCCCTTTAAGACTCACAGAACTAGGGGAAGGGATAAATTAGGAGTTTGGGATTAACACATGCACACTACTATATATAAAATAGATAAACAAGGACCTACAGTATAGCGCAGGGAACTATATTCAATATCTTGTAATAATCTATAATGGAAAATAATCTGAAAAAGAGTATATATAGCATGTATGTTTTATATGTATAACATATATGGCATATATGTTATATATAACATATATGTTTTATATATAGCATGTTTTATATATAACGTGTATTATATAACATATATAACGTGCATGTTTTATATATAACATATACAACGTGTGCTTTATATATAACATATATATTATATATAACACATATATAAACACATATATGTTTTATATATATAACATATATGTGTTCATATATATATATAACATATACATATATGTATGTACCTGAATCACTTTGCTGTATATCTGAAACATTGTAAATCAACTATACTTGAATTTTAAAAAAAAACCGCAGGACTAAGCGGGCCCTGGAGAATGAATCACCTTTCACAGGCTCAGAGCTGTCTGTGCCAGCCCCCCCCACCTCAGCCCCAGTTTATGGAAAATATGGGACACTATGGGAGCAGCATAGACATATAGGACGTTGCTGAAGTTTGTGGGAGGAAAAATAGAACCCAAGCCTTCCGCCCTAATTATTACACTACATTTTTAGCTCACAGTGAACAAAGACTCTTGTGGTTAGTGATGTCATCTGTATCCACCCACCATGCTTCTGGACTCAGCAACCAGAGTTGCTGGAGAATATCACACAATCCCTCGGAAAAAGGCACAGGTTCTTCCTAAAATGTCACTCCCTGCTTGAGTGCCACGATGCCTTTCCACAGCACTGAGAATAAAATCCTAACCCCATCAACAACAACGACAAAAACCAAACAACCCAATTTAAAAATGGGCATAGAATTTAAATAGACATTTCTCCAAAGAAGATTTACAAATGGCCAATAAGCACATGAAAAGAGGCTCAATATCACTAATCGTTAGAGGGATGCAAATCAAAACCATAGTGAGATACCACTTCATACCCATTACTATGGTTATTATTTTAAAAAAATTATGAGTGTTGGGGAGAATGTAGAGAAATTGGACCCTTTATACATTGCTGCTGGGAATGTAAAATGGTGCAGCCATGGCAGAAAACATTATGGCGGTTCCTCAAAGTTAAATATAGATTTACCATATTAGCTGGCAATTCTTCTTCTTGGTATGTACCCTGAAGAATTGAAAGCAGGGACTCAAACAGATATTTGTACACCAGGGTTCAAAGCAGCATCATTCACAATAGCTGAAAGGTGGAAACAAACCAAAAGTCCACTGATGGATAAACAAAATGTGCTGGGAAAAACTGGACAGCTACATGTAAAAGAATGAAACTAGAACACTACCTAACACCATACACAAAAATAAACTCCAAATGGATTAAAGACTTAAATGTAAGACCAGACACTATAAAACTCTTAGAGGAAAACATAGGAAAAACACTCTTTGACATAAACCACAGCAAGATCGTTTTTGACCCACCACCTAGAGAAATGGAAATAAAAACAAAAATAAAACAAATGGGACTTAATTAAACTTAAAAGCTTTTGCACAGCAAAGGAAACCATAAACAAGACAAAAAAGACAACCCTCAGAATGGGAGAAAATATTTGCAAATGAAACAACAGACAAAGCACTAATCTCAAATATACAAAAAGCTCATGGAGCTCAATATCAAAAAAACAAACAATCCAGTTCAAAAATGGGCACAAGACCTAAATAGACATTTCACCAAGGAAGACATACAGATGGTCAAGAGGCACAAGAAAAGATGCTCAACATCACTAATTATTAGAGAAATGCAAATCAAAACTACGATGAGGTATCACCTCATGCCAGTCAGAATGGCCATTATCAAAAAAGTTAGAAACAATACATGCTGGAAAGGATGTGGTGAAAAGGGAAACCTCCTGCACTGTTGGTGGGAATGTAAGTTGATACAACCACTATGGAAAACAGTATGGAGGTTCCTTAAAAAACTAAAAATAGAACTACCATATGACCCAGCAATCCCACTACTGGGCATATACCCTGAGAAAACCATAATTCAAAAAGAGTCATGTACCACAATGTTCATTGCAGCACTATTTACAATAGCCAGGACATGCAACCAACCTAAATGTCCATCAACAGATGAACAGATAAAGAAGTGGCACATATATACAAAGGAATATTACTCAGCCATAAAAAGAAATGAAATTGAGTTATTTGTAGTGAGGTGGATGGACCTAGAGTCTGTCATACAGAGTGAAGAAAGAAAGAGAAAAACAAATACCATATGCTAACACATATATATGGAATCTAAAAAAAAAAAAAGGTACTGATGAACCTAGTTGCAGGGCAGGAATAAAGAGGTAGACATAGAAAATGGACTTGAGGACATGGGGAGGGGGAAGGGTAAGCTGGGGTGAAGTGAGAGAGTGGCATGGACATATATACACTACCGAATGTAAAATAGTTGGCTGGTGGGAAGCAGCAGCATAGCATAGGGAGATCAGCTCGGTCCTTTGCGATGACCTAGAGGGGTGGGATAGGGAGGAGGGGAGGGAGGCTCAAGAGGGAGGAGATATGGGGACACGTGTATGCATATGGCTGATTTGCTTTGTTGTGCAACAGAAACTAACACAGTATTGGGAAACAATTATACTCCAATAAAGATCTATTTTTTAAAAATATGCTATATGCGTGCCATGGAATATTATTTAGTCTTTAAAAAAAAGAATGAAATTCTGATATGTGCTACAACATGGATGAACCCTGAAGACATTAGGCTAAGTACAATAAGCCGGACACAAAAGGACAAATACTGTATGACTGCTCTTACACACGGTTCCTAAAGTAGTCAAATTCATAGAGACAGAAAGTAAACTAGTGTTTGCCAAAGGCTGGGGGGAGGGGGAATTGGGTGCAGAGTATCAGTTCGCTATGATGAAAAAGTTCTGGAAATGGAGAGTGGTGATGGTTGCAGAACAATGTGAATGTACTGAGTGCCACTGAACTATATACTTACAAATGGTTAAAATGGTAAATTTGACGTTATGTGTATTTGACCACAACAAAAATAATTAAAACCCCAAACCCCTCTCCTAATCAGACCCCTACCCATTTCTTCACCACTCTCTCAGTTTGCTCCAGCCCCGCTCACCATGCTTCAGCCACCCTATTCTTATTTCAGTTCCTCAAATGTGCCAAGCTCTTTCTTGCCTCAGAGACTTGCGTGTATCTTTTCCTCTGTCAGGAATATTCTTCCCTCTATTCTTTGCAGGGATAAATCCTTTGAATCTATGGTGGAAACTAGCTAGATGGTCACCCACCTGTTTCCCCTTCCTCCTGGGAACACAGCTGTACCTTACTTCCCAGCCTCCCTTGCAGTCAGATATGTCAAGTGACAGTGAACAAAAATAACATGCATCGCTCACAGGCTTGCTACCCTCCGCTGAAAAAACCATGATGCAGAAGAGCACGGTGACTGTGAAATTTACATACTGAATACTGAGGAGCCACAACATGGAAGGGGCCAGGCTCCCTGAATCACTGCCTGGAAAAGAGCCACCTGCTGATCAGGAATATTCATTTTGCATTTCATGTGAGTGAGAAAAGAACTTGTCTGGGAGCCATTATATATTTCGGGGTGCCCCAGTTATGCTTACAAAACACTAGTCTCACTCTAACACAGATCTCCGATCGGGGTGTCCTCCCTCCCACCAATGTCAGAAAGCTTTCCCCCCACTCCCTCATTCACTGTGTCACCATGTTTTTTCTTATCCCCTTTTCATAGTTTGTAACTTATTTATTCATTTTAACATACTGATTTTGGTATGTCTCTCCCACGAGATAGTAACCTTCTCTGATTTGCAAACCATGTGTCTTGGTTGTCTCTCTATTTCCCAGTGCCTAATACAAGCTTAATAAACACATCCTGCATGAACGAGCAAAGGTCTAAATTTTGGCCTAGGTATCAGTGGCATCTGTCCATTCTGTTAGACTGTCCTCCACACTCATGCTATTTTACAGAACGTGTCTTCATCCGTCCTCTCCTTGATGGTCTCAGAGCTTTCTGAAACTTCCACACAGTTATATCAAGCCCTTTAACACAGGGTCTTCTAATGCTGCAACTGATGTTGTAACAGCCTCTGTCCCCCACAGAAGGAGTTCCTCCAGGGTGTGTCTGCGTTCCTAGTCTCTAGAATATAGCAGGCAGTCAAGTAAATTGAGTGAGCAAGTGACTACGTCAAGAGAAAGATATGACACTGATCCTATCCCAAGCCAGAGGCAGAGAGCAGGATACACCATTTGCAAAGTTTGACGTGTTCCTGTCTAGACAAGTGTCATGAGTCACCACCCCCCAGGGGCTGGAGTAGGATCTGCAAAGAGCCAGGACCGGGGAGGAAGGGGATGCGAGCTCAGAGCCCCCAGAGTCCTCAGCTCGCCACGAACCCTCGGCAGGTCACTTTACCTCAAGTGGACTCAAATCTCTTATCTATAAAATAGGGATTTGGGCTAAACAATAGTGAAAGACTTTTAATTTTTAAATGGCATTACAATCATCCCCTGGTATCTGCAGGGGATCGGTTCCAGGACGCCCATGGATACCACACTCAACGCATGCTCAAGTCTCATGTAAAATGGTGTGTCCAGTTTGCACTCCGTACCTGCGGGTTTCACATCTGCAGATTGGATCCTCGGTTGGTTGAATCTGCTGAGGCGAAACCCTGGGATACAGCGGGCTGACTGTATATAAACCCAGGCAGCCCAAGAGGAAATGGAGAACAATGCCCTCCCTCCGCTGATTCAGAAACCGCTAACCACACCTGGCAACTGAGGGCTTGAAATGTGACTGGTCCCGATTGAAATGTGCTATCAATATGAAAGGCACACTGGATTTCAAAGACTTAGTACAAAAAAATGTAAATATCAGTAATTTCTATATTGATTACATGTAGAAATGATAATATTTTAGATAAAGTTAAATACACTATTAAAATTAACTTTATCCATTTCTTTACTTTTTTTAATGTGGTTACCAGTAATGTAAAAACTAACACAGAGCATTGTGTGACATCATCAGTACTGTAATCCAGCTACGTAACCAAACTACAATGCATAAATCATTGCTTCTACATCCTCTTCTGAGTTCTCCAAATTCATTGTCAAATAAATCCAAAAATGGTTCCCTAAAGTGGAATTATCTGGAATGAAACTTCGTTATAAATGTGTGCCCATGTAGACATGCAATTTTGTTTTGTAACCAGTTTGCTTTAGCTTGAAACTATTAGTAAGAAAGAAAGCAGATGCAGCAATGAAAAAACCATAAGGCTGAAGCGCTCTTAACAGAGACAATGAAAGACACAGAAGAAAGGGTATGTTTTCTAGATATGGGGTGGCCCTGTGTGCGCCCCTAATGTAATGCGCCTCAGATGTAATATCTGTGTTACTGGCAAAGCAAAAAGAATATCTTTTCTTTGTTCCACTCATTTTGAAAATGACCAAAGTGTGCGCTGAGCTGGTGTCAGGGTGGGTAGAATTACAGAAAGGAGAAACAGGGATGAGAAGTGTGGGTAAAAATCTGTCCATATGAGAAATGAGGCATTTGAGGGAAGCAGAGAGGGACCAGGGAGAGAAACCAGGAGAGTGATTACGGAGTTGGTTGGTAGGATCAGCAAAATCGGCATCACCTGGGAACTTGATGGAAATTCAGCTTCTTGGGCTCATCCCACGTGGTCAAAACGGGGACCGCATCTCCTATCCAGGACTTTTCATGGAGTCTTGGGAAAACAGTCATCTAGGCCTGGGGTTTCCAAGGAGCAGATCTCAGAGATTTTCGTGGCAGATCCCCAAGCCAGTAACTGTCACACGTTCTCTTCTATCGATCCATCAGCCCCTCCCCCCTCCACCCATAGGGCAGCTGGAATTACCTAAAGGGACGGCTGAGAAAGGGACCTCTGCTGGCTGCTTGGAGTCTTAACTGTCAGCAAAGTCTTTCCTACCTTTCTGCCTATTCCACTCCCTCCCCAGGGGCTTCATCCCCATCATAGAAAAGACTATGTGCAGGGCTACAAATCTAGCACTTTCCAAATGAGTTGCTCAGACTCTGTAAACATGATGTTAGAAAATAATCTATCTTTGGATGTTTTGTTGTTTCATGGTCTCAGTAATCAAGCACCAAAGGGAACAGGGATGGAGAAAAATACCCAAGCAAATTCATTTTTAACAGCGACAAGAGTTGTTTTATCTCAATCAGGCCCTGAACAGAAGTGGAATCTAAACATAACGCAAATGGAGAAGTAACAACTTTGGAGCCAGAAAAGTCGCTTCCTCTGGGAAGCCCTCATCTCATTCGGCCCCTAGTTCTGATAACTTTCCCTGCAGGCGTCTTCACAACACTTTCCACAATGGAAATCATAAAGCGTAGGTATACTTTCTTGTTTAATATAGGTCTCCTCCACTCAGCCGTAAGCTCCTTGGGAACAAAAACCCTGGCTATATTTTCAGTTCTGTATCCCCAGGTGCTTGGTTCATATTGGACACTCAGTAAATATCTGCTAAAGGAAATATCCAAGAAGTGCTTTATGACTGTGAAATAACCGCAAGACTTAGTGCTCCAACTTTTTCTGGAAAGAAAGCTGGATCTGTAGAAGGATTGTGGCCAAGGGTGGCGGAGAGGAGAGAGAAAGGGTCAGGGCTCTGAGAGCTTTGGCCTCATTTTGTCCACAGCAGACATGGGTCAAAAAGCCTGAGTGGGAATCAGGACCAAAACCCCACCTGGCATCAAAGGAGAGGGAAGTGATTCTGGGAAAGGAAGCCTCGGGATGTACTTGACTCATAACCAAAAAAGGAGATAAGAGGAAAACTCCAGAAGTTGAATTAAAAAAAAAAAAATTTATGGGGAAATTTCCCAAGGGCGAATTAAGGATGAAATTCCTCCCTGAAGTAGGTCTAAGTTGGGTCAAGTCACAGCTGAGTCTCTAAGTATTTATTTGATCTTACTTTCCACAGCCCAGTGGAGAGCCCTTGCCCATCACTTTTCAGTCTACGCAGTATTGTGATCTGAAGGCCACTTACCTCGCTTTCCAGTGGCCCCTGTTGACACCCCACTGTTAATCTGTAGGAGTCCCCATGCTGAGGATAGACCAGTCGCCCATGGTGACTCCTACCACTAATCAACCGTGACTCTAGTCCACATCTACCAGACCCTTCTCACCTGAAGACACCAGAGGAGGAGGCCTAAGAAGACACATATCAGGAAACCCCCGGCAAACAGTTTATCTATTTTCTCCTCACAGCTACCATCCCAATTGTTCAGCTGGGGACATTACTAGGCCACTTCTCTTGTCCTAAATAAATAAATAAACTTTGCAGAAATGAACAGATGGAGGAAAATTTCAAAGCAGCATGTGGGTGTTACAGGCTCAGATCCCATCAACAGATAACAGGATTTATAACAGCCGCTCCCACACACAGCTTTGGAAATTTTAAACTTGTGTGTCATAGATCGGACTCCCCCTCCCTCAAATTATCTGCACTGAGTTCAGAGACATGAGGTCCTTTCATTTGGGTCAAAACCTCTTTCTCAAAGCTAAAGGGTCCACACTGCCACCCAAGGAGTGTGTTAGGGCAGACTTAGAGAATGAACTTATGATTACCAGGGGGGAAGGGTTGGGGGGGGAAGGGATAGTTAGGGAGTTTGGGATTGATATGTACACACTGCTATACTTAAAAGAGATAGCCAACAAGGACCTACTGTATAGCACAGGGAACTCTGCTCAATATGATGTAACAACCTGAACGGGAAAAGAATTTGACAAAGAATAGATACATGTATATGTATAACTGAATCACTTTGCTGTACACCTGAAACTAACACAACATTGTTAATCAACTATACGCCAATATAAAATAAAAAGTTAAAAAAAAAAGTGTGCTGGGGCAGCAGGAGTGGGAAGGGGGACCACAGGAGGGCCGCGCTGGGTGTGATCATTTATATTGCTTCTTAATTCTCTCTTTTTCTTTCAGGGGCCTTGTACAATTTCTGGAGAAGCAGTGTGTTGATGGTGGCAAACCTGAACCCTAACCTTGACTCAGGGAAAAGCAGATGACAAGTTTGGATGCTCTCAGTAACCCAAAGCACACGGCCACCTTGTTTCAACGAAACAAGAGAACCTAGATCCAGGTTAACGTCCAAATAGTCAGAGGCCCCACCTGGCACTCTAGCAAAGGTATTGGCACAGTTAAGAAAACCACATAGTGAGCAAAATGAAGGGATCATTCTGGGACAGCCAGGATAGGATTCTCAGAAGTAGAGGGAGGAGACCCCAAGAATCCTTGGCTGGGCTGGGAAGAGGGAGCCGTTGACTAGAAGCCATTGTTAATGAGACACATACTTACTTGATTTTCCCCTTTGGACTGACAGTGGAGTAGAAACCCGAATTACCCTAATCATTAGTACTAGGGTAGAAAAGAAGGCTCTTAATTAATTCATTGACTATCTTGAAACTCAGAATACTCAGGGATACTCATAACGGCCATGACTCAACGTTGAAGGAAACCTTTAGGGTTACTTCTAGCCCCTGACCTGGGCACAGGCCTCATAGTTTCATGCATGGCCCACTGAATCACCGCCTCCAGAAATGCAGAGACAAGTGAAAGAGCTTTACGGCCAACTCAGCCACTAGAGCGCAGTAACAGGGACCCAGGGTACCAGGCACATCTTACAACCCAGTAAAAATAGCGTCCATGCTACACACTGATATATAAATGCTTCCATCCTATTTCAGCTTCAACTTCCTCAAAGAAACCTTCCCTGACTTCCCCGACCTTCAGGTCTCCCTGTTACATGTTCCCGTAGCACCCAGTTCTCCTTTACAGCATTTCACCCATCTGTAATCATACATTTAATTAGTCGTCATTATATGCTTCATGTCTGTCTTTCCTGCTAGACTGTGAGCTCTGTGATAGTTGAAAACATGCTTATTTTTCTCGCTGTTTTATCCCTAGAGCTGAAAAAGTATATGTCGTCTAACTCTGGACTAATGGTCAAGAATAGTGCAGGCATTATTTATTAAATAAAAGAACCGAATGAATAAATGAATAGAATCAATTAATCAACAGCATTTCATGACAGAGGAGAGGTTATGAGATTCTTTCAAATAGGGGAGCGCTTAGTGTAAAAAGATATGATACACACCCCTGGGCACATACCATGAGGTCCCAGAAATGTAAGCAGAACTTGGTTGGACTGCATGGGGACAATGACCTTGAAGAAGACCAATGAGAAGCCTCAGTTGCAGGTAATGAGCCAAAAAACTCAACTTCAATGGTTGTCAAATGCCTATTTCTCCAGTTTAGTAGAGTTCAGCAGCTCAAAATAAGCAAAACATGTCTTGATATAATTGGTTTGCTGAACTGGATACCTTGGGAGAATTAAGGTATCACTTCTAGCAATGATCACTTGTGGGTTTAAGAAGCCTAATGGGTATTATTCAAGAATTCAGAAGGTGCAATGCAGTGTGTAAATGGCATTGAGTTCTAAGGACACACGAATCCTGGAAGGAACCTTCACTCACTTCACCCCAACACACAGACACACTATTTACCAGGCTATTTTGATGCTAAAAGTCTGGAACGTGGTTGCCCTGAACATGTTAGGTGATTGTAGTGAGTGCCCTATATTCATTACATAACCTTGACTTTCTGCTTGAATTTAGGTAAAATCAGAGTCCTAGTTGGATGCAGATGGACAACTGACCCATCCATACACATTAATCTCATTGAGTTCAGTGAGGCTCTGGTGTCTGATTTAAGAGGGAGTATTTGAATTTTCTCAGTCCCCCACGTCTGCTCAATGGCAGACATAGAACCAGGTATCAGTGTCTAGGGCTCTGATGGCTGAGTGCATCCTGGAAGTATAGGACTCTCATGCAGGCTTAAGAACAGGGTTTGAAAGGCCTCACTTTAGCCCTTATAACTCTCCGGGGTTCTACTGTCCTATTTCTTGGAGGATAGACCCCAAGAAAGAATAGACTTCTCCCTATCTTGGGGAGGGGGGTGAGCTATGAAATAATGAGAATTTATGGTTTTGGACATAAACAAAATCTTGTTTGACTTGTAATGCTGACTCTCAAGGAAGAAATTCTGGATTCTGAAATATTTTTCTGAACAGAGAAACTTACCTAGTTTATATTATTATGGCCAGTAAAATCATAGACAGAAATTTAGTTATTAGGGAGTAAATTCAGTTTCCTGTAACATGGTTTATAAGTTTAAGGGAATATACAGTTTTCCTTAATAACTACTTTTAAACAAACATTGAAGTTAACACAGGCCAATGATTATAGGTTCCAATCTTGGGTGATAATTATCCAAAAATAATCTCTAAACGAGAGGCCAGATCTCATCCAAAGGATTCTATGGCCTTCATTAATCAAAAGTTAGGAAGAATCACCTTTGTATCTACCAGAGTCAGAGCATGTAGAAATTTAAAAGATGAGGTTCCTTCCTTGGGCTGAGCGTCACTGGTCCGTTGTATTTTATGAACCACCAAGTACAAGCCTGCCTAACTTAATCTTTCTTATCTTGCGGAGTTACAGAATTGTTCAGCCCTGCACTTGGAATTCTTGAACTAGTTTTATCAGCAAAGTTTATTCTATTTCAAGGTTTGACCCCATCAAAACCACCATAACCTTATTTCTTTCAGTTTTAACCAAGACTGCAAAAATGTATTTGTAGGTTTACCATTTTTTATTTTCACAGGCTAGTTTTAATTTAATTTGGGGAAATAAAAGAGACATGATAATATTTACAACCCAAGGGCTATAGAACAGTCCATACCTGTTATTTTAAATATAAATGTAACATTGTATTTTCTACTAATCAGTTCTCCTAACATGACCTTGTGGGAAAGCCCTTGTCCTACTTCCAATATGACATCAGGAGAGCCAAGGAAGGGGACTAAGCTTCCAGCAGTGGTCTATGAAATGCTGTGTTGGGTGGGGGTCAGGGGGAGTAGAGAGAGGGAGAATCTATTAAAAAGTATCAGGCTGTGTTTTACACCCAGAAAAAAATTATATAAGACAAAGCCCCTGGACCCTAATAAACACTCTGCTGTATTTTGAGCTATAGGCTGGATTGCCCCCTGTCTCTCTCTAGGAGAGCAGAATTCTAACCATGGCTTCTTTCTCACTGTCACTGTCATCCAAGACATCCTGATATTCCATCACTCTCTTCCTTAATGGTGCCAAGCCTAGGAAAATACAGGAAGGTAGCCTCACTCTCTCTACCCTCTCTTACCCATGGCCCCTCTCCTGATTCCTCACCCCACTCAGATTTCCATTGTCCTCCTTCTCCCTCCTCCACCCTTCCAACAAAATCTAATCTCAGCAAATGATCTGATAAACACATGCACATTTAAGTGGACAGGTCTGAAAACAGACGAATTGGCCACCCCTCCCAGGAGAACTTGCTCTTCAATAAAAGGACAGGTTTAAGTCCAAAGAATGATTCTCTGATGGTCTCAAATTTCAGGACTCATTGACTTGGTGGCCATGAATGGATATCCTGGTGACCTTGACATGACATTTCAGGAGACCCCATACTCTCCTACCTTCTTGTTGACTTGCCCAGCACCCCTTTCCCCCAGCACCCCAACTCACAATTTTAGTATTTATCTCAGCTTCGAAATTCCCTTTAAGATGCAGAACACTCCAAGTTCTGGCATCATCTAAGAAGAACAGGGAATGAAGGTCAGCTTCAAAAGTATCTTGGATTCTAATCACAGCACGATCTGTCCCAGAACTGCTGGCATCAATGGCACAGGCTTGGGGAGATTGTGACTATAAAACGAAAAGTGTCCAAGAGCTCGTAAAATCTGATCGTCATTTTAAAGGCCAGGGGCCAAAGGAATTAAGAAATCACCTGAGCACCTTAATCTCCTTCAATAGGACAGTGATAAAAATGGCTGCTCCTGACCACAAGCAGCATGGCTTAAATATGCCCCATCTGCTGGGCATTTCAGCCTAATTACAAGCGATTCAGCAGCTGGCAGGCCACCACCAAGCTCAAGCAGCGACATGCCAGGGCCCACAGCTGCACAGCTGATAAAGTCTCGCCAGCGGCTGGCCAGCTACCTCCCTTGCTCTGAACGTGCAGGCAGCAGGCTGAGTGGACCTGGCAGGGCTGGCCAGCCAGCTGTGTCTGATGTCACTGATGTAGATGGACCTTACCTTTCTTCTTCCCCTACCCATTAAGTTTGGGCTTCAAAAGCAACGAAAGATGCAAATCCAAACAATGCAGAAACTAGGGAATTAAGCACCATTTCCTACACAACCCAAATACTGGACTTTCCTGCAGGATAGTCCAGAAGGAACTTGGATTTGAAACATCCTACAGGGAGCCTATTAAACTTCTGGTTCATTTTTATAAAAACACATAACTGACTGGGAATTGGGGGTTGGTAAATACAAACTATTACATTTAGAATGGATAAACAACAAGGTCCTACTGTAGAGCACAGGAAACTATATCCAGTCTCCTGGGATAAACCATAATAGAAAAAAATATTTAAAAAAGAATGTATAACAACAACAATAAAAAACACGTAACTGAAACTTCCTTCCTCTAGATAAAGTATGTAAATAGAGGTTGCTCTGTTTGTAGCACCTGGCAGCAGGCAAATAACAGGCAAAAAAAAAAAAAAATCAGTAATGAAACACACTGAGTCAATTTCCTTTTAAAATTTTTAAGCAGACCATCTTTGTGGGTGTATTCTGGCCACAACTGCACTTGAGCAGCCACTGTGTTCTGAGCCACGTAGGAAACAGAAGTGGCCCCTCACCCCTGGATGTCACTTATTTTGCGATGATTCAAGGGGAATTTCTGAATAAAGCGTTAGTTATGTATTGAGCCCCTAGCATGTGCAGGCACGTTATCAGAGCAGCACGTTCTCGTGGGCTACCTCACCTGATCTCAGGAGGCTGGTGATGAAGGCGGGAGAGACCAGGGTACATCTCACAACCACTGAGTAAACAACAAAATCACAGAGTCAATAACTTATGAAACTAGGTTTGTACTCAGGTTTTCTTACTCTTTCTTGAAGATGACCGCCATGGCAAGTTGGCTCCCGCAAGAATTTTTCAATCTAGCCAGGAGGAAAAGAAATGCAAAAAAATAACTAATGCAAAGGATTCTATAAAATATGCCTCATGAACAGTACAGTTAACAAAAGCCAAAAGAAGTCAGAAGAAAAAAAAAAAAGCTGATGGAAGCCTGAAATAGTGAGGGAAGAATTCACAAAGGATACAGGACAGGAGTTGGGGCTGAAATGTGTAGGACAAGTATAGCTGGAGAGAAGAAGTAGGGGATCTGGTCCACAAGAGTGTAATTAGAGTGGTTTCTAGGTTCCTTTCTCTGTGACACTTCCTTTCTCTCTGTAAGGTATGTAATTCGAAGCTGCTCTGTTTATAGTTCCTGGCACCAGGCAAACAAGTGAAAGAAAATCAGTAATGAAGCACACTGAAACAGGGGAAAGGTATAATATCTATAGAAACATTCTAACCTGTTGAAAGTCTCATTATTCTTCTCTGGAAACTCCATCATTCTATGACTTATGAAACACAATCAGGGGAGAGAGGGGATTGGCAGTGTGAACAACACCTAGACCTTTCCCAGTGAAGTCTAGCACAGGTGATGAGGCTGTGAACTAAGGTGGAAGTGGTGGAAAAGAAGGGATGGGTGGCAGGTGTACTGAGAAGCAACAGTCATCAAGTTTGGGAATGGATGGTCCATGCGAGTCAGGATGATTGATATTAACGGAGACCCTGCTCTGCCACTGATCATCTGTGTGACTTCGGATAAGTCAGTTCCATTCCAAGAAAAGGTTTTCCCAGCCATCAATAATCCTTGGGGATTCACACAGTTTCCTTATCCCGCTAAACTTCCATTTAGCTACATCTCTTCACCCCTAACACCTTCACCCAGCTTATGTGCTTCCCTTTCACCAAAGGAAGGCTGATGGAGAATTCATGAAATGTGAAGTTATCTCGTTTGAAATGAGAAAATGTTAAGTCCTTGTTAATCACTATTTCACATCCCATATTCAGGCACTGTTTGCTGCACTTCATCATCTAATCAATCGCTACCTTTCTCTCCCCATCAATCAGAGCCTCCTGGTCTTCTTCCCTCCAACTCCATGGCTGAGTACCTGAGCTCCTCTCCTCTCTTTGACTTGATTCTTTTACACCCAGTCCCTCTTGCCCATTTACCCGCCAGATCCTCATCCTTGCATCACTGTTCTCAGCCCCTTCTCGGCTCCTGAACTCAAATGGGGAAAGCTCACCATAAGGAAGGTTGAACAGCGTGTCTGCAGAGTCATGGTCTACACCTGAAAAGGGTCCTCAGCTTTGGCCATGGGTCTTTTACTCTTGGCCAGTTTCCTTTCCCCTCAGTGTCAATTCCAGATGACAGCCCTGCCCACTAATAAACATCTATTCCCATCCTCCTCTTGATACTTTCCATTTGGCCCCTGTCATGCATCCTCTCCCAGTTCTGTCCTCCAGCTCTCTTTCTCTCATCCTCGGGTTCCTCTGTCCACATTGCCCTCAGAAGTACGTGTTTTGTCCTCAACTTTCTACCTGAGTCTTTGAATGACCTCATCTACTCCCTTGTTTTAACTACCACATAGATGCTTCACTGGGTTGAACAGTGTACCCCCAAATTCACATCCTTCCTGGAACCTCAGAATGTGAGCTTATTTGAACATAGCATCTTTGCAGATTTAATTAGTAAAGATAAGGTCATAGCGAGTAGGGCGACCCTTAAATCCAATATGACTGGTGTCCTTATAAAAGAAGAAGACGAAGCATAGAGACAGGCAGAAGGCAGAAGGCCATGTAAAGATGGAGGCAGAGGTTGGAGGGATGAGTCTACAAGCCGAGGGATGCCAAGAATTGCCAGCAACCACCAGAAGCTAGCACAGAAGCAGGGACCAGATTCTCCCTAGAACTTCCGGTAGGAACCAACCCAGCTGATCCCTTGATTTGGGGCTTTTGCTTCCAGAACTGTGAGAGAATAAATTTCAGTGGTTTTAAGTCACTGCGGTTGGTGACTTCCTGGTGGTTTGTGGTTCTTTGTTAAGCAGCTCTAGGAAACTAATACGGATGCTGATAACTCTCAAATCCCTATCACCAGCTCAGCCCTCTCCCCAAGCCCCAAACTGGCGTCTCCACCCGGTTCCTCTACCGGGATGTCCTACATGTGGACACCTACAGCAGCAATCAGGCTCTCCTCTTCAAAATCTGCTTCCCTATGCCCTTCACTCATTCGGTACCATCGCTGTTCTCCCAGTCATCCAATCTGGAGTTCTGGAGGGCAATTTTTCTCTCTCCCGTACTCTCACGGTATTCAGTAACTAAATTCAGGTTTTTATCATGTCTTGACTGAGTTTCTGCAAAATCTTCCTTAAATGGTCTCCTGTCCCCATGCCTGCCCTCTCCCTCAAATCTCTTCTACAAGGCCGAGAGCATCCTCCACAGAGCAAATCTGACTCTACAATGCTTGTCATGCTGAAGCCCTCTCAAGGATACCCTGCAGGACAAGGGCTGTGCTCTGTACGTAGCACAGCGAGGCTCTCCATCATCTGCCTACAGCTACAGACTCATCAAGCACTCCCGCCTCCCTCTCTGTGCCATAAGAAGCCTGTATTAGCTTCAGGTCTTTACATTGGTTGACATGCCCCAGTGCCTTTGCTCCTGCCGTCAGTTCCCTGTGCCTGCTAAGCCTTTGCCCTCTTCCTACCCTCTCCACCATGGACATAGTTTGTGTCCAACTTGACTCCTTCACTCAGATTTGAGTGACTGTCACCTCCCTCAGGAAACCTGAATTGACACACCACTCAGCCCCTCTCTTTCCTGTACCACGCCTCACAGAAGGAAGCTGAAGGCTTCCTCTCTGCACTCAAAATACTTTGAGAATAGCTCAAGCTTTGGACTCACTATATTGTTTTGTAATTTAAAAAATTTTCCCTGTCTGTTCCTCCCCACACTATTGGCTCCGTAAGGATAGAAACAGTGTCTTTTTCTTCGTTCTTTCTCTGGTATGTAGTACACAGTAGTGCCAGGGACAGAGTGGGTGCTCAATTCGTATTTGTTGAATGAATGAATGAATAATTGAATGAATGAATGAGGGCCCACCTTATTTACAGTCAAAATTCATGTTTCACTTTGATCAGTTGAATGATGTCTTTCTGGTCAGATTTCTCTCTTTCTACCATTTCCACCTCTCTAAGTACCAGAGACCATGGTGGGTTAGTACAACGTTCAACCAAAGCCAAGTCTATGGGTTTAATTCCTTCTAGGTTTGTTCCATTTCCAATACCCAGGTCTCACCCCAACAATAGCTAGATAAGGTGAGTTGAGTGGGGGCCCCCAAAAATGTATGGCCATGTTCTGGAACTGTGAATGTGAACATGACCCTATTTGCAGATAAGGTAAGGATCTCACAATGAGATCAGGGATGAAGTGAGATCCTGGGTTACCCAGGTAGGTCCTAAATCCAGCGATGAATGTCCTTATAAGATGACAGACACATGGAGAAGAGAAGGCGGCCATGTGAAGACAGAGGCAGAGATTGGAGTGATGCGGGCATGAGCCAAGGATTTCTGGGAACCTCCTGAAGCTGGAAATGGCGAGGAAGGGTCCTCCCCTAGAGCCTTCAGAGGGAGCACGGCCCAGCCGACCCCTTGACTTTGGACTTTTGGCCTCCAGAACTATGAGAGGATAATGTCTATGGTTTTAACCCACCAACTTTTCAGTAGCTTCTTACAGCAGCCCCAGGAGACTGATGCACAGGGCATCTCAGATCCTTCCACAAGGGGACACGAGAGGACCAGGCTACAGAGGACACACTCGGGGGCCTGAGCATCCCCACTGCTAGAGAAACAGTTCAGAGAAAATGTCGAGTCAATAATAAAAGTAATTGTTAATCAACTATACTCCAACATATATGTCTCTATGAGACAGCTAGCGATTTTATCCCCATTTTACAGACAAGCAAATGGAGCTCCAAGTGGTTCACTCACTTGCCCAGGTTCTCACAGAAATGAGCAGCGGGGCACACTTGGCCACATCTTCGCATGAAGAGTAGTAAAATGCAGAGAACAGAACATTTGCTCTGAGTTGGAGGGACCGGTTCTCAACTCAGATGTCCCTGGGAGGTTTCCCGGCCCCTCTGAGCTGGATGGAAGTTCTGGCCGGTCTCCCCAACTTTGACATTCTGGGGTCTCCCGAGTCTGTTCTCGTTCTGAAATGTTATGATTTGCAAACCAGGTTTTTCCTATTAACAGTGATTTGCTTATACATTTGCACAGTGCCTTCCTGCCAGAATCTGGACACCTGGTCTGCTCTGTCAGTCAGGGGAAATAACCAGAAACGCAAGAGAATCAGCACATTCCCCAAGCCATACGGAGGGGAGGAGAGCGATGCACCTCATATTTTAAAATGTCCTTCTCCTCCTGCAGCCAGGCCTCACTGACAAAGCAGGCCCCAGGGCTGCCAGGAAGCCAAGCTGCCTCTCATTCTTATATTTAAATTTAATTTAACCATAGCATTACCCTGCGTGTCAACAGTTCAGGACAAATTGATGGATTCTAGTTTAACTATTTAGCTGTGCCAGTGGTAATATGTTCAATCATGCATTAAATTAAAAATGACACTTGGAAATACATATGTCCTGAACCTCAGTTCTGTGCACCAAATAGGAAAAGATTTAAAATGCTGTCTGGTGGAAGATTACCACCGAAGAAGCATGAATCTTATTACCGTAGGATGCATGGCACACATTTGCAAAGCTGCGTTTAAAAGGCTCTCTGATAGAGGCCCGCGCACCGCGATGAAGAGTGGCCCCCACTTGCCACAACTAGAGAAAGCCCTCGCACAGAAACGAAGACCCAACACAGCCAAAAATAAAATAATTAATTAATTAATTAAAATACTAAAAAAAAAAAAAAAAAAAAAAAAGGCTCTCTGATAGTAGTAGCTCGGTTATCTGGTTGGCTAAAGGGGCCATTTCCTTTGCACAGAAGAAAACCCAACTGCTGCCAAAGCTAAGAGGTCGGCATTGCCCCCACCTCCTCAGACCCACCTTGATTCCCAGGCACTCACAGCTCACGTGTCGCCTGCTTTGGCTATCCTATCCTCCCAATATTGCAGTCCTATCCTTCACAGAGACATTACCGAACTCATCCACAAACATAAACAACTAGAAAATAATAGCAGTTACCATTTATTAAGCCCCTACTATGTGCTACCCACTTTGCACTTCTTATAATATGTCGTTCAACAGGCCTATGAACTCATTATTATCCCATTTTGGCATATACAGAAGTTGATGTTCAGAGAGGTTAGTACACTTTTCAAGGTCACACAGTGGTTCATGGCAAAGCCAGAATTCCAAGCCAGTCCTGTCTAATTCCAATGCCCATGCACTTAACTATGGGCAGCACTCCTACTTAAACCATCCCTCCGGAAATGCCCAGTTAAGCCAGCTTCTATTCACCTTCATTCCCAGCCGTGCACCCAAATGAACCTAGGGCATGTTCTCGGTAAGAACTGCAGAGAAAAGAGCATTTGCTTGGGATTCCCCCCACTCATTTTGCTGTGCCTTTTCCGGCCAGGGGCAGGCAAGTCCTATACCACTAGAACTATGGACCCTTTATGGGCTAGAATGAGACTTATTTATCTCATTTACCCCAATGCTTAGCTATGTGCCCAGTCTAGAGCAGGTGCACACGGCCATTGTGGAGCTATGCTGAACTGGGTGCTGGGGCAAAGAAAAGAGAGAAGTAGGGGCACCACCAAGGAAAACAGCAGAGGGTGAACAGAGGATCAGCCCATCAGAGGAACACAATCACCAGAAAGGCAATGGTGAGAGAGAAAAAGCACATCATTTTCCCTTTCAGACTAATAGAAAGGCATTTTCCCTAAGGGGCAAATGGAACTGTTACCATAAGGAGATAGCAGCCTTCAAATTCTTTCCTCTTCCCAAAATTTAAGTTCAAATCATTTTGACTCTGAATCACAAGAGGAAAACCTAACAGCAGATTTTCTCAGTGTAAGTACAAACTTGAGTAAACAAGTAAGCAAAAGAGAGTGCAGGGAAAAAAGATAAAGACAAATGATCCTTGAACTACTCAACTCTCTCTTCCTGTTTCTCTCCATGGACCCACACTACTGTCACAATGGCAAGGTACAAATAAACCTTATTGTTTCATAAAAATTTCAACCACATAACCCAATTAAGTCCACTGAAACAATTTCATCTTCTAGGAAATGAACACAGATCAAGGCTCAGATATTTTCGCATTCACACCACTCTGCTTCTGTGCATTTGTCTCCTATTTTCTATGCTCGACCATACTCCCATCTCCTAATGATAGGCTGGCAACTTCTATTCCAAACAGAAGCCGTAAAGCCGCCCAGTTTTGCATTTATTTCGCACAGATCCTACTGAGAAACGTCCATTAGCAGGAGCTTTACTATGACCTAACCTTGAGAGTTCTGGGTTGAGTTGGCACTGGCTGTGAGCGGGCAGCCACAGAACGGGGCTGAAATTAACCTGATTTCAGCAGTTGGCTTCCGAGTGTGTTTGCATCTGCTGTCTTAATGGACTGTGAGGGCTGCCAGGTTGTCTTCCAGAACCTGCCGTCAAGGTCGAAGCACGCAGGCAGGCAGCCCAATGGGAGCCTGGATGCTCAGCAGCCACCCTTGGTCAGTGATCCCAGGCTGTCAGGCAGGTTTATCTGGAAGCCTTCGGCTTCTTCATTTTCCCTTTAATCTAAATAAAAGGAACTACTAAACACGTGCTGAGTTTGTTCATTCTGAACAAAACTAAACATTTTCTTTTTTTTTTAATTGAAGCAGAGTTGATTTACAATGTTGTGTTAATTTCTGCTGTGCAGCAGTGACTCAGTTATACACATATATATATTCTTTGTTAATATTCTTTTCTATTATGGTTTATCACAGGATACTGAATATAGTTCTCTGTGCTATACAGTAGGACCTTGTTGCTTATCCATTATAAATGTAAGAGTTTGCATCTACCAACCCCAAACTCTCAGTCCATCCTTCCCTCCCCCCTCCCCCTTGGCAACCACAAGTCTGTTCTCTATGTCTGTAGTTCTGTTTCTGTTTCATAGATAAGTTCACCTGTGCCATATTTTAGATTCCACATATAAGCGATATTATATATTTGTCTTTTTCTGACTTACTTCACTCAGTATGATAATCTCTAGTTGCATCCATGTTGCTGCAAATGGCATTATTTGTTCTTTTTTATGGCTGAGGAGTATTGCATTGTATATGTGTATCACATCTTCTTTATCCATTCATCTACTGATGGACATTTAGGTTGTTCCCATGTCTTGGCTATTGTGAACAGTGCTACTATGAACATAGGGGTGCGTGTATCTTTTTGAATTATAGTTTTGTCCAGGTATATTCCCAGGAGTGGGACTGCTGGATCATATGGTAATTCTATTTTTAGCAAAACTAAACATTTTCATCAGCCTCGTTTCCTGGGGATCATTTTATCATCTTATCCTTCGTGGGAAGGCAGGCTTTTCTACATATGGAATTCCCCATTACAGAGCTCAGGCAAAGCACACTCACCATAAACAGGGGTTCTGTCCAATCAAACTGAAATTGCACAGCCTTGGCCTCTTAAAGAAAAGTTGCAGTTACTGTTAACTTTAAAAAACAATAGCCATTATTTGTTGGATATTAATTGTATTCTAGTCTTTATGGTAAACACTGTTAAGTAGCCCTATTATTGTCCCCATAGTACAGATGAGAAAATTGAGGCAGCAGAAGCCATGGAACTTGGCCAGGGTTACATAGCTAGGAATGGAGGAACAGGGCTGGAATTCATACCCAAGTCATTTGATTCCATGGTCCATTCTTGCTGGTTCCCGTAAGGGGAACAAGTTCTGTCAGGAATCAAATAAAGTGATGGAGGGTCTGGAGAGCTAGGTGCTATTCTGAATCTCATTTTCTACCCCACTGACTTCCATCTTTTTTCAACATTAGAATCCCTTTGTGCTTTTCAAAACAATATCATGATAATCACTATACTCTTAATACACATTGAATGAAGCAAAAGCTACTACAAATTTAATAATGTTTACAAAAGTTTGTATCTTATTCCTTACAGTAAAATCCGTGAACATTACATATGTGTGTAAGTCATTATTATCGAGTTAACATATAATGCTTAGGGCACATAGGGCCCCTTGGAGCCCTTGAACTAACTGAGAAAGCCATAGCCAGCATTGATTTCAGCTCTTTGTCTCATGGATGCCCAAATATAGATGGTGTAAGGATGGGTAAGCATCCTGCCTTAAAAAGAACAAAAAACAACGATAACAAATGAAACACATTTAAAGGTTTAAACAAAGGGGTAATTTAAGGGGACACTGAATTTACTGTCAATGTTCTCTTCTTGGAATAAGGCACAAAGTCAGCCTGCAAAAGGATTAACAATTCTGGGCTTGGAGAGAACATTTCCCGTTGAGAGAGTTTCCAAAGCGTTTAAAAGAAGAAGAAGAAGAACCCTATGACTGAAATGAACAGTTTCCCTCACCAGTTCAAAATGCCCAGGAATGCCTGTTGTTATGAGAGTTAAATAAGACAACATACATTGGAACCAGCGGGCTTTTGTCCTCCAACGTGGATCTAGCTAGGGTGGAGCTGGTCTCCTGTCCCTTGGATCTAACAGTCCTTATGTGGCCCTGACCCTCACTGCACCATGGTGGATCAGGGTCCCAGTGAAAGAAGAATGGCCCAGATGGGAATTAACATCCTCATTTCTCTCTCAGACATTTAAGGAAGGTCAGAAAAACCCCTGCAGCTCTTGCTAGGCTGTTCTCTCCTTTAGACTTCTCTGACTCCTCAACCCCCAGGGTTCGCTCACTCTTTTGCCCTAACCCATCCCCCAAACCACACCATCCTGGTCCTACCTTTGCCTCCCACACCTCTTGAGCCTCCATCCACGTCGCCTAACTCCCTCCACCTCCGGGAAATTTTCTTTTACAAGAATCTGTGCATGTGGCTTTTGTCCTTTTCTACTTCAGAAAAAGCGGGGTTGGAGGAGAAGCTGAGGCAAAGGGGATCGGCGGGAGCTGTGAACTCTTTCACATTAACAACTTTTATAGGGTCTCATAGAATTAAAACACAAGATTCTTTATTTTCTCAAGTATTATCTTGGTATATACAGCTTTAAAATTTCCCAGGAGTTCAAATACAACATTGTATATGGTCCATAAATTGTGATATTAGCCCTTGGATGGCATGGGAAACACTATAATATTTTTCCTGGCCGTCAAAGTCATAATTAGCACCACTGCCAACAGAGTACATTTTATACCCCTCTCTGGATTTTTTCTTCATTCCAACTCTTATTTGTATTTTAACACTCATTTGACCATGAACTCCTTTTTCTTCTTAACTTAACCGAAAACATATTTTCCACTCTTGACAGTCATGCTGAATTCTAAAGTGTCAGCCTATTTCTGTGATTATAAAATGAGAATATTATTAAATATACTTACACCTCAAGGGAACAAGCTTGAAGACTACAAATATCATACGAAGTTTAGATTTGTTCATTATAAATGTTAATTGACCAGGGAAATGATGATAACAGTCAGTCCTAGGTATGTTTCAATAGCCTCAAAAAAGAAGAAATTACATTTCAATAAAAATCAATACCGTACCGCTATTTTTTTTTTTTGGCTGCGCCATGAGACTTTTAAGATCTCAGTTCCCGGACCAGGGATCGAACCTGGGCCCCCGGCAGTGAAAGCGCCAAGTGCTAACCACTGGACTGCCAGGGCATTCCCACCCCCTACCACGATTTTTAAATTACAAAATTAGATGGAAGAAATGTCTGGACCCGGATTCTCTTGAGCCCAGACCCTTTCATTGAGCTTCTTGATCCCTCTTATTTCTGCATGTCCTTGACTTCTACCCTCACACCATCCCTATGAATGCCTCTCACCTGCCTGCCCTTCACCCTGTCTATGGCCACCTGACCTCCAGAGGGTGATGGTCTCTTTTTTACCTGCCCCTTTAGCCTTGTCCTCTCAAATGACCCCCCTGTCGCTCATTTGTTATTATGAGAATTAAGCTGAATTGAACACTAAATGCCAAAATACAATCACAGGCTACATTTTCAACTAAAACTCTGCTTAAAACACCAAAGACTTAAGTGGAGATGCTCCCATGCAGAAAATCCATTCCTCTGAGGACCGGGATAGGAAGCAAGGAAGTTACTGCTTTGAGCTGAGATGAAGACAAAGAGAGACTGAGCCAAGTTGAAGAATACATCCGCCATTGCCAGAATTCCCAGTGTCGGCCAAGAGGATGAAGAACAAACAATGAAGGATATAAAGTCTCGGGCCCTGGTTCTGTTCTAGCTTTGTCCTAGGTTTGTTGTGCCATTTTATAGGCAGCAGTTTATCTCTGGCTGAAAGAGATCATCTTTAAGTACCAATACCTTTATTATTCTCATTTTCTTTCCTGCCATTTGGCAAAAAATGTTACCATCCTCCCACCTTCCATTGTGCCACCCTCAGCAGGGAGATCATTGGAAGTAAGTAGAAATCTGGACAGCTCCTTACTAGCAAGAGTAATTAGCCAAAGCGGAATCACACGGCTCACACGGCTGCTAGCCTGCGTCAGAAAAACACAGATGTCCTTGGAAATAAAACCATAAAAAACAACAACCAATGATTTTTTTCTGAGTCATGGGATTATGGACAATTTAAAAAAATATTCTAGTTTGTTTCAATTTTTAAATTTTACTGGACTAGTAAGAAAACTGTAGATAATTTTATGATAGTTTATATGTTACCTAAATTTGGGGGAAGATAGATGTTTGTGATTTTTTTCAGCGATGTTCTACTCTAAACCATATGTTATTTGATGTGAATTAATAACTTCATCGTTAAATCTATCGGCAGGTGAACTGCTACTGGCTTCTGAGTCTCCCTCAGACATCCTGTAGGCGCTTTACCGGGGAATTCCGAGACACAATCAGTTTTTATCAAGAGCGTATGGAGTGATGTTCCCTTTACTACAATTAAAGGCTTGTGTTCTCCAAGCCCCACTGACAGCAACGATTCCCTCTGTTCAGTAATGGTTTTTTTTGCTTCCTTGCCCTTGGTCTTGCCATGGAGAGAAGGTGAGAAAAGACTCTGAGAACATTCCTGCTCTCCCCGGCAGTAACGGCCAGCAAAGAACTCTTCTTTTTTTTTTTTTTATAAATTTATTTATTTATTTTTGGTTGCAATGGGCCTTCATTGCTGCACGCGGGCTTTCTCTAGTTGCAGTGAGCAGAGGCTACTCTTCGTTGAGGTGCATGGGCTTCTCCACGCCGTGGCTTCTCCTGTTGCGGAGCACGGGCTCTAGGTGCAAGGGCTTCAGTAGTTGTGGTGGGTGGGCTCAGCAGTTGTGGCTCGCGGGCTTAGTTGCTCCATGGCATGTGGGATCTTCCCAGACCAGGGCTCGAACCTGTGTCCTGGGTTCTTAACCACTGCGCCACCAGGGAAGTCTGAGAACTCTTCTTTAAAACTTGTAAAGCTCTGTAGGAACACAGGGTGTACAGTAGTGTTTTCGGTTTTCCTGTCTGAGTCCTGGCAAATTCAGAAGCACCCTGTGGAATACCCTTGGGGAATAACCAGCTCACTAGGTGTGACAGCCCCATGTCTGGGGAATAACCAGCTCACTAGGTGTGACAGCCCCATGTCACTCTAGTGGCAGAACCGAAACAAACGCCCAGTTACAGCTGTGACGTGTATTACTCCACATTCTAAAATCCAAAGCTACCACTCCAAACTAATCCCAGAATAGCCTGGAGTCTAGCTAAATAAATGGTACAGTTAAGTGCCCGTGGGAAGTTACTTTCTATGCGGCTGTCAGCTTACCTTGTGTGGGCTTCCTTTGACTTAATTATTTGATTTATGAATTGTCAATGTTATTGACCATCCAACTGCCCATAAACCCTTCCACTTAACAAAACGGTGACCTATTAGCCCACTAGTTCAATAAACAGGCATTGAAGGGGAACAGTATCGGTGGAGGCAACCGACACAGGCAGCCAGACACTGCTGGCTCCGTGAGCAATCTCCCAAAGAGGGCAAGGATTTCACTTTGGATCTATAGATGCTTTGTTTGATTTTGCATAAAGAAATTATTGCGTGACTGAACTCTTCGTTCCTCTAAAGAGCAGTGAATATTTGAATGCTTTAAGAACACTGCTGTACATGTTACCAAGTAGATAAACACATATGTCAAAAGAGCATATACAGCTTATGGACTATTCAACATCCCGACCTTTGGCCAAATATTATAAAAGAATTATTTCACTCATGTGGTGCTGGATTTGCTGCTCCTATACATTAAAGCACGGTAAGTTCAGAACACACTGAAAGAAAGCCGTTTGTGGTGCCATAACATTCAGTCCGCATTAAGGAAGCTACAGGTTCCTTAAAATGATAATCCCAGCCCGAGAACAAGGTCTGAAGGTCTGTGTATCTCTACTCCCTTTGAATATTTACTGGATCTCACATCCTACGAAAGGATTTAACTCTGGGCCGTCCTCATAATGAAACGCTCCCCTACTCTGGTCTGTTTCTGCATCCCCCATCCTTTCCACTATAATCCAACTGTAACCCAGGAGTTCCCATTTTAAATGCATACAACAAGATCAGAGTCTAATAACTTGTCTCTTGTTGTCTGCTAACAGATTGTGAGTTCAGTCTTGCAATAGAAGAGCACATTAAAAATTCTCAGTCTCTGACGTTCCTCGCTGGAAGTGATGCTCGAGACTGGCTTACAAACCCCGCGACAGCATGCAAACAAAAACCTGGTTCTGCCTCACTCAGCCTGTGGTCCTGCAAAAAGCCCGGGCAGACAGCACAGTGAGAGCATTCCGTGGCTCTGTACTCACCACCCAGGTAGGTGAGTCCCTGCTTTGTTCTCTCCTTTCCTCAGACCTCTCACGCAAGCCCCTGAGTCTGTGTGGGTACCTGGGGGGGCTGGACAGAGGCTGGGGTAGGGCCAGCCCTTGGTGAACAGATCCTAGATGGCCAAGGCCAGGAGAGTTCCAATCATTTGGCCCCATCCTAGGGCAGAATTAACATGAAATGTTACAGCCGCCTGATAAAACCTGGTAACCTGGAAGCCAGGGAGACACACAGGAGAACTAAGAACTGAGATTTTTTTTTCATTTTGTTGAATATTTACAAAGTAATTTTATTATTTATAAGACATTGTTTGTGAATTGATCCAATATACTTGGGTCAATAATCTTCACTGTTTTGCCTGAATTATCATTTAAACACATAAATAATTTGCGCCTCAATTTGGTTTTCATGGTATGGCGTAGTTGTTATTTAGGAAAAAAACCGAGGAGGAAAAAAAGTGCAATGTGTGCTCCCTATAATATAAAACTTATGTAACAGGAAGAGGAGGAAAAGGGCATCATATATGCATGTGGGCGGTGATAGCATTTATGTAATTTCTGTGTTGTCATAAGAAATAAAGTTTCTTAAAATTGCTTAGAAAGTGGCATTTTTACATTTAGCTATGCAGCACTTCAATTTACTAAAACTTAAATGGAATATTGCTCATTCTACTGTTGAGTGGAAAAGATCAAAGAAAACAAAGCAAACCCATATCAGGAATTGATTTTATAACTTCTTTTAATAACTTCTTTTATACCATCCAGAAGTATATGTAGATCATACACACTCTACATATACAGAACTGTCAATGCTGTAAGATGGTCTTCAAATTTTAAATAAGGGCTGCAACAGACCCCTTTGGCTTCCCAGGAGGTCCATTCATTTTATGACACCTTGTCAGATATTTTAATTAATCATGGACTTTATAAGTAATGAAGGCTGTGATTACATGTGTACTTCAGTTATGATTCATTGAGCTCTACACACAGATCGAGAAAGAAATAATCCTGCAAATGTTGAGTTCAATAGATGTCATACACTTTAATCAACCAAGAGACAGAAACTCATCAAAGATAACCAATAAAAGTCAGTCAACCTAGAGACAGAAACTCATGGAGAGATACTAAAACCAGCAGGGGAAAGCTTGATGAGCAGCAGGATATTTACATGTCTCACGGTATCTCCCTACAAATCTCTTAGACACTACAAAGGGCGCAATAGTACCTTTACAAGGAAGACACCTGGGAAACGCTATGTTTACCAAGTGAGCAAAGTCAGCATCACCAAAATTAAAACAAACGGACCTGTGCCTCCTGATACGATGCACCAAGGAGGACACAGTACTTCCACGTTATTCCTGCCCAGTGCAGAACCCGAATCTAGTTACGAGGAAATAGTAGACAAGTCAAATAGAAAGTCATTCTACAAAATAAATGGCCTCTACTTTTCAAAAATGTCAAGATCAAGAACATAAAGGCAGGCTGAGAAACTAGATTAAAGGAAAACAAGCTAGAACAAACAAAGGTAATCTGTGATCTTGGATCATCAGATTAAAAATGGTCAGAAAACCCACAGACATAGAAAATAAACTTATGGTTACCAAAGGGGGAAGGGGGGAAGAGATAAATTAGGAGTTTGGTGTTAACATATACACATTACTATACATAAAATAGATAACCAACAAGGACCTACTGTATAGCACAGGGAACTATACTCAGTATTTTGTAATAACCTATAAGGGAAAAGAATCTGAAAAAAATAGATATATATGTATGTATAACTGAATCACTTCGCTGCATGCCTGAAACTAATACAACACTGTAAATCAATTATACTTCAATTAAAAAAAATGATCAAAGAAATGGCTAGAAAGGACATTATTGTCATCTATGAAAAAACTAAATACGGACTGTAGACTCAATAACAGCATTTTATTAATGGTAAATGTCTTGATTTTGATCATGATAGTATGATTTTACAACAGAATATTTATATTTTAAGGAAATGCATGACGAAGTATTTAAAAGGGGATGATGTCTCCAACTTTCATATAATTCAGAAAAAAAAAATGTGTGTATGTGTGTACAAAGAAAGAGAGGAGGATAAAAGGTAAATAATTGGTGATTCTGGGTAAAGGGTATTCAGGAGTTTCTTGCACTATTCTTGAAACTTTTCTGTAAGTTTTAAATGGTATTCAAATAGTATCAAGGGAAAAAAAAATCACAGCTGGAAAAAAATTCATCCATAAAATATTTGTGTCACAGTGTGTCAGCTGGGTAGAATTTTGAAATTTCTCTAGCCTGTTCTAACTCCTTTAGAGGACACTACGCATTATTTTGAAGCAAATTTTCACAATGTTATGGACAGAGTCACGTGAGTGGCCACCGTTAGCCTTGTGAGCACAGGGTAACACTTGAAGGGTACTTCCCTTGGAGGCCCTGATGTAGACAGACCCGAGGGGACAAGATGAACTAAAAGCTTGGTGGGAGAGAAGGACCATGTTCCAGAAATGATAGGACATCCAATGTTCTGTTATTCAAATTATGTGTCCTATTTTACTACATTTGGAAAATTCCCTCAAAACAGTAATGCAACATATTTTTACAACATGAACCCCTGAGCTGCCATCACATCATAATTTGTAAAAATATAGCGTGAAGCAAGATAACTCTGCAGTAGGATTTAAATTGTTTTCAGATGCAAACAGGGAGATAATGTGCTTTTCCAAAGACAAAAAAAGAGCAAAGCTAGAATCTTCATCTTCAATTTCATCCATTCACTTATCCAATGGGCACTGTACAATCGCCTACTGGGTACTCAGTAGACAAAGGCTCTTGAAACTCTATTTCCCATTACCTGGCACTGGCAATGCATTTACTGGGTCCCTAACAGGCATGTCAAGAGTCACGCAACCAGACCGTAGTCCTGATTCCCACACCGCCCTCCCAACCCCCTCCTCACCCTGTCCTTGCCATCTCAGAAAACAGTAATGTTGTTTTCCTAATTGCTCACACCCCAAACCTTAGAGACCATCCTGTGTCCTCTCTTGGTCTCACATCCAGTATCTCAGCCAAGAGCAAATTCCATCTGTTCTACCTTCAAAATAGATCCGAAATCTAACCACCTCATACCTCCTCCACTTCTACCTCTCAGAACTAAGCACCAGCAAATCTCACCTGGATAATCAAAATAGCATCTACCTGTTCTTCCAGCTTTTGCCCTGCCCGTTACATTCTGCACTCACTCAGAGGATAGAATGACCTTGTTTGAAAAGGAAGGTCAGTGCCTTAGTCTGCTCGGGCTGCCATAACAAAGTACAAGTGTTCGGGGGGCTTAAACACAGATATTTATTTCTTCACAGTTTTGGAGGCCAGAACTCCAAGATCAAGGTGTGGGCAGGGCTGGCTCCTCCTGAAGCTTCTCTCCTTGGCCTGTGGGTGGCCGTCTTCTTCCTGTGTCTTCACATCGTCTTCCCTCTGCGCATGTCTGTGTCCTAATCCCCTCCTGTTATAAGGGCACCGGTCCTATTAGATCAGGGTCCACCCATATGACCCAATTTTACCTAAATTTGGTCTTAAAGGCCCCATCTCCAAATACAGCCACATTCTGAGGTACTGAGGGTTCGGACTTCAACTTGTGAATTTCAGGGGGGACACATTTCAGCCCATAGGAGCCAGAGCACACACTCTTTTTGAAGCCTTCAGTGGCTCCCCTTAACACTCAACAAAAAAACAAAGTTCCTAGAGTGACTTACAAGCCCTATAGCATCTGATCCCAAGACCGCTCTGATCTTATACCCCATTATTCTGCCCCTTGCTCACTCCACTCCCATCCCCCTGGCCTCCTTGCTGTTGCTACGACATGCCAAGCACACGCCATCTCAAGGTCTCTGCACAACTGCTCCTTCCGCCTGAGTGTCTCTTTCCCCAGACATCCACATGGTCTTTAGCTCATTTTCTTCAAGTCTCTGTACAAATGTCACCTGATCAAGGTGAAGCCTCCCCAACCACTCTGCATATAACAGCAAACAACCCCCAGTAAACCCTACCCCTTCCCTGATGTATGGTTTTCCACAGCCCTCACCACCATCTGACATTATTTACATTTTTTATAGCCACATTATTTACATTTATCTTTCATCTGTTTCCCCCCCACTCAACTGCAAGTTTCTTAAGGCACCATTTCTGTCCAGTTTGTTGACCATCGTAGGTACCCCCAGCACTTAGAACACTGTATGGCTCAGAGTAGGCACTGGTGAATATTTGTTGGGATTAAATAAATTAACTTATTTTATTGGCTTGCACCAGGCTCTGGGAGAAATATAAAAATGACTAGCACATTCCTGCTTTCAAGTACAAAAGTTTGTAGTCTTGAGTGTTGGGAAATCACTTATTAGTTCCCATGTTTGATGGTTTGTTTTTTATGAGAAAAAAAAGAGGGATGACCCAATTTGTTGCATTTGTATATTACTTTTTAGATTACATCTAGCTTGTGATCAACTCAAAAATTAATCAATCAATACCATGAAAAATAAAAGATGGAAGAGCAAAATTCTCCTTAGTTTTGCAAAGTGACTAAAGAGCATTTTCTAGCCAATTCATTTCCTTGAGACATCTAACAATTTGCATGACAGCATGTACTTCTTTATTATAAAGTTTGTGAGGCCTAGAGAAGACATTTTAAAAATAATTACGCCTGGTGAATGGTGTAATTGTCCCTTTCTATAGAACTAAATCTGCCACAGAATATATCACTGTTCTAAGGGTATTTTTAGGTTTCCTTTTTTAGACTATAAATATATACAACTCAAATGGCATCCACCTACTCTTGTTAATTCTGCCTGGATAATTCCTATTTACACCATTGGTTCCAAAGTTTAATCTCCCTAAAGAGATCTCCATGAGCCCAGAGAGAACTGTCTGAAAGACCCTAATAGGTTGTATCACTTCATTTAATGGTATTTAGTGACAGCAAAGGCTGAAAGTCTGAAGTGGAAAGGAAAGCCTTAATTCTACCCCTAATTATCATGATTAAGCTCTGACATTCAATTAGCTCCTTTTACTCGGGACTCTTGCTGTCTTCCACCATCTATACTCAGCTGCTGGGAAGGTGCTGGGTGGTAATGAACTGAACTCCTGGGCTGACAGAGGCCATTCTCCCAGCCACACACTCTACATGCAGCTAAAGAAATCCATGCATGGTTCTCCCAACATCTATTTCAAGTCCCCAGGCCTTTGCCCAGGATGTTTCCACTACATGGGAGTCTCTCACTTGCCTATCTGCCTAGCTAACTCCTGGTCATTTTTTCCTGACCCAGATCAAGTTATCACCTCCAAAGTTCTCCTTCTGACTCCCTCAGACAGTGAGTTACTCCCTTCCTGGGGCTCCTATGGCACACAGCTCACACCTGAATACCAGCATTAATCATCCTATTAGTCAGATTAGGCTAGGTTATGTTACAGTAACAATCAACTCCCCAAATCTTAATTATTTGTAAACAAAGGCTTATTGCTCTTTCAAGCAAAATCTGCTCAGGTAATGGTGACCCTCCAGGACACTTGTCTTCCATAAAGACTCAGTGATCCCAGCTAACAGTGATTCTTATACCTGTACCAACAAGAGCATGGGGTCTATTCATTCAGAATAACTGAAGAGGAAAACACTTGTCCAGAAGTGAAGTTCCATCCACAGCGCATTGGCCAGAAATGGTCACTTTGGTCCCGCCTAACTGCAAATATGCACTCAGGAGAAAAGCTTAAGGTATGGATGAACATAACAAGTGAATTTTGATGTAGTCTATCTAGTCAAGGTAAATATCTCCAACAATAGAGTGTGAGCATCTTAACTGGAGGTAGGAATCATAATTATCCATCTCACTGCTGTAGCCCCAGTTCTGAAAACAGTGTTTGTACCCTAAAAGGTACCCAATAAATATTGAATGAATGAATGAATAATTTAGACTAATTGAGATCAACTGTCTGGAACTGAGAAAGAGCTCAGCCTCTCTAAAAGTACATGGTCACCCAATATCAGAAAGAAAGCAAGTTTTGTTGGGAAAACGAAGGAGAGAAAATGGCTGTTGAGGAAGCATTGGTATTGGCTATAGCACTTCATAAATATTTGTTGATTGAGCAAATGGATGGATGGATGCATGCATGCATGGATGGATGGATGGATGAATGGATGGATAGGTGGATGGATGGATGAATGGATGGATGGATGGATGGATAGATGGGTGTAAGGGTGGATGAATAGTTGGGCAGAATACTTTCCCATCCCTGCTGCCAATGATCCTACTCTTGTTCAAATCATCATCATCATCACCAAAGTTATTATAATTGCCACTAAAATGAACATTATTGTCTACAGTCTTGTTTTTCCCCCTCTCAATGTATTCCCTACACTGATGTTAGACTCATCCTTCTAAAACTCAGATTAAATCCTGACATCACCTTATTTTCTTAAAAAAATATCAATTATTCCATCATTTAAAAAAAAGAAAAACAGCCAGAGTCCTTCATGTGATATTCAAGATCCTTTGCAATCTGATTGGAACTTGTGCCTCTACCATCCTCCACCTGCCCCTACCTACCCTTGTTCCCCCACACAGACCCAATTAGCTGTGCCCACAAAGCTGAGACTATCTGCTATATTCTGAAAAGGATGTGCATCTTCTCATCTCTGATCCTCTGCTCATGTTTTCCTTTTCCTCCCTATCACAAGATGTCTTAAGTCAACTGGTATTTCCTCTGGGAAGTCTCCCCAGATCACCTTCAGACAGAATTCATCACTCCCTTCTGCATTCTCCCATTATATCTAATCGATTCTTCTTTAAAATACTGCACTGAGGATAATATGCTTTGTATTTGGATTTAAAACAGTAGAGATGGAAAAAGGACACCCTAGTTGTATACATGTATCTATTAGACTGTGTTTTCCTGAAAGCAAGGATCACGCTTGACTGTCCTGATTAGGATACTGCACTGCACGTCGTAAGCCCCCAATCGCTCATTGTTTCATTAAACAAAAGCTATTGAGTGTCTAACCTGGCCTGGCGATGAACAAGACGATTAACACTTGCAGAAACGAATTAAAAGCCAAGTAGAGTTCTCTTCCCCCAGAGCCCTTTGTCATTTTCACATAGTACACAATGTCATGTGATGCCTACATCATTAATAAAGCCAATTTCATAATTAAATGAAACTTCATTATCTTGTCCAGATGCATATAGCACTTTTGATGTATATTCTTCAAAAGAGAAAAACAGAGACCCTCACTGTGAACTACTTCCCTGATAATATCTCATATTCACTTCTCAGGAGATTATATTGCCACTCTCTGAGTTTTATGGAAGTTTTTATTGGTCAACCTGACCTTTTGGATATGGACTTACATTGGTTACAGGATGCAGAAGCTGGGCTCCCCATCGTTGGTGCGCATTTATTGCTACATGCATCCCCATTACTCACGACGAAATGTTCATGGTGTTTTTAAGATGATCCTTAATCTTTTCAATGGCCACATAAATTGTTCTTCTGCACATCGGGCTTTCATTTTATTTCTTTTAAAGGCATCGATAGAGCAAAATGTGAATGCTTTCAAACAGCTTCTGTTTTCTTCACAGTGGAGACTTTGGGTGTGGAAATGGGCCCTGCATTTCCTCCCTATGGATTTAATAGCAGAGAACCAGCTCTGCACGCTAAGCCATCCTTCTCCCTTCAGACCGGGCCCCAGAACTCCCATTAAAGTTAATGGAGACAATTATGTCCACAAACCAAAGGGAAAATAAACCCCTTCATTTGTAAATTAGCCCAATTCCAGGAGATTTTCTATGTCAAACCAAGAAAGAATAACATGAAAACAGGTCAATCATGACTCCCTCTATCTAACTGTCTGAAATAAACGTTCATCTGGGCAGCCTCCCATTCGCTCCAAGAAGAAAAAGAGAGACAGCAAACCCTCAACAGCTCCTTGGAACATTAGTCTGTGAATTCCTCCACTATTTCCTTCCCAAGCCTTTTTGGTAAATGATAAATGGCAAGTCTGTTGATCACTTTCAGAGATCCCGTACAGCTTTATGGATCAAGTCCCACTTTCCAGAAGCAAGCCATTTACTATGGAGATAGGTGGGTTTGTTTTCAGCTGTGCTCATTGTTTTCTTCAGAAA
Source organism: Eubalaena glacialis (assembly GCF_028564815.1). Taxonomy (NCBI): domain Eukaryota; kingdom Metazoa; phylum Chordata; class Mammalia; order Artiodactyla; family Balaenidae; genus Eubalaena; species Eubalaena glacialis. The sequence goes on along the minus strand of NC_083717.1, from coordinate 7,958,315 downwards.
GAATGGAAGCAGACATCTTTCTTTTCATATTACAAAAAACTGAAAATGTGTTTTCTACTTTCTAAAAACATCTCAATTCAGTGCTAACAGAGCTGACTGCCTATGATAGGGCTGAGATATCCAGGAACACCTGCCCAGAATAGTACCTGTAATTAATAGTTACCTTTGGAGTAAAGAAGATATACAGATTGCCAACAAACACATGAAAGGATGCTCAACATCACTAATCATTAGAGAAATGCAAATCAAAACTACAAGGAGGTATCACCTCACACTAGTCAGAATGGCCATCATCAAAAAATCTACAAACAATAAATGCTGGAGAGGGTGTGGAGAAAAGGGAACCCTCTTGCACTGTTGGTGGGAATGTAAATTGATACAGCCACTATGGAGAACAGTATGGAGGTTCCTTAAAAAACTAAAAATAGAACTACCATACGACCCAGCAATCCCACTACTGGACATATACCCTGAGAAAACCATAATTCAAAAAGAGTCATGTACCACAATGTTCACTGCAGCTCTATTTACAATAGCCAGGACATGGAAGCAACCTAAGTGTCCATCAGCAGATGAATGGATAGAGAAGATGTGGCACATATATACAATGGAATATTACTCAGTCATAAAATGAAACGAAATTGAGTTATTTGTAGTGAGGTGGATGGACCTAGAGTCTGTCATACAGAGTGAAGTAAGTCAGAAAGAGAAAAACAAATACCATATGCTAACACATATATATGGAATCTAAAAAAAAAAAAAAGGTTCTGAAGAACCTAGGGGCAGGACAGGAATAAAGACACAAACGTAGAGAATGGACTTGAGGACACAGGGAGGGGGAAGTGTAAGCTGGGACGAAGTGAGAGAGTGGCATGGACATATATACACTACCAAATGTAAAATAGCTAGTGGGAAGCAGCTGCATAGCACAGGGAGATCAGCTCGGTGCTTTGTGACTACCTAGAGGGGTGGGATAGGGAGGGTGGGAGGGAGGGAGACGCAAGAGGGAAGAGATATGGGGACATATGTATATGTACAACTGATTCACTTTGTTATAAAGCAGAAACTAACACACCATTGTAAAGCAATTATACTCCAATAAAGATGTTAAAAAATAAAAATAAAAACTACCTAAGAATAAAAAAAAAAAAAAAAGGAATATGATCAATCCAATGTACTTCTCTGGGTTTCAGAATAATAAATTAACAAGAATATAAAAAAAAAAATAGTTACATTTGGAGTGTCTTCCTTTCTGGAGAAATGCACTCAGCAAGAATCCAGTCATCATTTAATATGGGGACTGCACGGACACTTCTGATGTAACAGTCAAGATTCACCTGCCCATTTTGCCCTTACAGTAAAACTAATATATTTCAAAAAATAAAATGACGTGTGGAGATTTATTTCCACATACAGCCAGGTGTTGTCCATGCAGTGTTCCCCTGGGACGTTCCATCTACCTCTTCCTACCATCAGCCTGGTCCCTCTCCTTCTGCACCACAGTGACTCAGGGCAGAACCCACAACAAGATCACATGCTTTATCCCATCCGGGCACTTTGCCTTCTCTAGGATGTACTGCCCCTCGTTGATAACGGTGCTACGGCTACAGCTGCTTGGTCCTGACAGCCAGAGCTCCCAATAGGTTATGTAAGAAACAGTTGCATCCTGATGTTGTCATAGTCGTTCTGTGTTCAAAGGCAAACCTGTCCTACTTCCCAAAAAAGTGTATTAAAGGTTCAAACCCAATATTAAATCTACAAAGGATAATACAAATTCGAATATGTAATACATTCCATAAAGATACACCATTAGAACAAAATTAAGGAGAAAAAGACTTCCAAAATAGAGTAAGACTGATCCCAGCACTATCTATAATACTGAGAAATGGTTTTGACTCATCACTGAGACTCCAGTGCCTGTGCAAACTCATTATAGAGCGGTCATTAAATATTTATTAAAATTAATGAACAGCAAATAAATTATGGAACATTGCTGGTTTAAAACTTTAATTCGTTTTAGATAAGAAATTTAATGCTTCGATGATGTTGGCAGTCAGACAGCAGTTACCTTTGCAGGGATGAAGTATATACTGGAAAGGGATATCTCGTGGGATGCTGGGGGTATCGATCTCGGTAGTGGTTACATGGAGATATGTATGTAAAATATATACATATGTGTAAATGTGTACATATATGTAAAATACATGTATGTAAAATATGTGTAAGATGTACATATATGTAAATTTATATATATATATATTACAAATTTATCCAGACGAACACTTAAGACCAGTGTTACACTTTACTATATCTATGATAGCCTCAATTTTTAAAAAAAGATAGATGACTATAGAATGATGTTTCTGATCTATAGAAAATCTGTTTTGTTCTCCACTCAGAAGGCCCTTTCTCTACCTTTGTTTTCGGGGGATTCTTTATTCCTGAGCCTGTTTGTCTGTGATTTGATTCGTATTTACATATTCCTCCTATTCCACACTAGCTCCTGCTTAAATAATTTATAATTCCTAGATAACTGCTTGACTTTGTTTTATGTTTCCAGGGGGAAAAAAAACAGAACTTGAAGGTTCAAAATAAAAACCTAAAAGAACTTAAGTACATAAATTTTCAAACCCATTTAGGCACACTACAGTAAGATTTTTTAAATATAATATAAAGTTGCTCATTAGCCAAGTGTTTTTTGGAATCTTAAGATATCTAATGAAGGAAGCACCAAAAATAATGTGGAAGCAATCTCTCCAGTTTGCAATATTGTTGGGTCCTCTTTCCACGCAACTTTCTACTCTACCTAAAGAGCATCTAACCACCTCACAGCGGTCACCAAGGGAGTGTGCTCTTAGGGAAAGAGACCCCGTTAGCCATGTGACCTTTGAAATGGTCACTCAGCCCCTTCATTAGGCTTCAACCTCCTCTCTAAAAACAAGACACTATGATTAGGTCCAAGGTCATTGTCAATTCTATCTTTCCATATTTCAATGAAAGATGAGTTTTATTGTATGAGCAGCACTTCTGAAGCCTCCAACTTGATTTAAGAGAATAACTACAGAAACAGATTTTTTTTCTTTAACTTTTCATCTACATAAAAATGGTTTTGCTTTCATTTCCCAATTCAACGATGGAAGTGACTATTGTCTCATATGATGAACATTCAACAAATATTAGAAGCAAAGAACTTTGTTTTTTACATTGTGCCATATTGAGTATACCTCATTTGCTCTCAATAAATATTAATTAATGGCTTTGACGCTAATAAAATATCGCCAATACCCCAGAGTTAACGCACCACCACAAAGTAAACTGGCTCATCTTCATTTTAGGAGTCTGCACCATCCCCAGAATTTTCTTAGAGTTTATGATAAGACAACCCTTGACATTATAAGTTAAACATTAATATTTTGACCAAGCTGGGTGAAAACTAGGAAAAACTAGACTGCATCTCAGCTTTGAACTTGCTCTATGATCATAAAGGTCCAGAAACGAATGCGGTATATTGGGGTAAGCTTCTCTGCACTAATCTGTTAGCAGGATTAGTGTAGTTCCTTCAGAGGAATAATGAACTCAAGATATCGTCTTAACCTAAAGCTGGAATTTCCTGATATTGATTAAGTGTCACCATGAACTACATGGACTTGTGTTGCTGTACCAAAGATATCCATTATTTATTCCTCATCAACAGTCCCTTAAGGAATCTGCCTCACCCACAGCTCAGAAGGGACAACTATCCACCACAAATGCAGGGATTGGGGGAGGCAGAACCTGCTCTCAACTGGGCTGTCACTCCTCCCAGGCAGGAATTTGGAACTGAGAAACAGACTCTGAATCAGGCAGATGGTGTTGGAGCTGAAGGTTCATGTACAGTTAGATCCACATGGCAGGCAAAAGCCAGATACTGGGCAAATTTATCATCTTTGGCCATTTGAACTGCTATAACAGAATATCGTAGGCTGGGTGGTTTATAAACTGGGTCATTTCTCACAGTTCTGAAGGCTGGGAAATCCAAGATCAAGGTGCTGGCAGATTTGGTGTCTGGGAGGGCCCACTTCCTGGTTCACAGATGGCCGTCTTCTTGCTGTGTCCTCACATGGCAGAAGGGACAAGGGAACTTTCTCCAGCCACTTCTATAAGGGCACTAATCCTATTCATGAGGGCTCCACCCTCATGACCTAATCACCTCTCAAAAGCCTCACCTCCTAATCCCATCACACTGGGGGTTAGGTTTTCAACATATGAATTTTGTGGGAACACATTTGATCTATTGCAGTGATGGAGAGCAGAAACTAGGAGGTGAGTAAGAAAGCAGGTTAGCCAAGCAGGGAATATAGGAAAATGCAGAGGGAAGAAGATATGGGTGGATCCAGGAAGAGTGGTACAGAAACAACTGATACCTTACAGCTTCCTAGTTCCTGTGATACACAGCTTCTGGCCATTGGGTTTTAAATGAATACCTGTGGTCATAGCCAATCCCACCCTTAGATCTGTCATTTTAAAAGTGATGAATAGAAGAATTTGCAGCCTCATGGTTCCCCCCCCCCCACACACACACACACACACACACATTCATACAACTAGTACATACAGCTGGTACAGAACTGAATTAGCTAGAAAAACTAGACTCAGTTGGTATTAGGAAAGAACAGAGCTGCTCAAGGTAGAGGACAGGAGAGGACAAACACTCAAGGACAAACTGTTTTGGGGAGAAGTTGTAGATATGTTGAGAGAATAAAATAAGATTGAAGGCAGGTGGGATACTGAATGAGATACTGGGAATGATTTTACAAAGTTTTGCCATTAGTTCAAATGGAATTCTCCTCTGCAACTCTTCAAGTTGTTTTTGTAAAGATTTTACTTTCCCAGGCTTTCTGAGGAAAGAGACTTACATGAGATCCTCTTCTGAGACTGGACAGAGGGAGGCCCAGTTTTACTTGGGTTTTAGCAAACCCCACACTCTTTCACAGATTGGGGTTTCTCAACAGAACACTAATAACATTTTTAATGGAACAATTCTTTATTGTTCAAGACTATCCTTCAGACTGCAGGATGTTTAGCATCCCTGGCCCCTGGGTACTGAATGACAGAGCACCTCTCGGTCACTGTGACAACTAAAAACACCCTCCACTGTTTCCAATGCCCCCAAGGTGGAGGAGAATGTTGCCCATGGTTGAACCACTGATGTAGACATTGCTAAATTGGTTTCCATTCATTGCAATGAGACAATTCCTGATGAAGACAGTGGCTAATAAATAAGAATAGCAGAATTATTTTTATTTCTTCCTGAAGCATTCAACTCAATGATATGCAGTATCTCAGAAAGCAAACATGATGCTGTTTGCTCCATCACTGTGATGACTGAATAAGAAGCATAAGATATTATGCTCCTAGTCCTGCACAAAATCCTGAAGCTGAAAGTGGGTAATGACAACAAAAATCAACAGGCAAATAGTAGGGTTGGCCTTTGATGAAGGGCACATGACGGACACTAAGAAGAAAATGGACCTCAGCCTGAAGATGAGGGCTAGGAGAAGATGTTATGAAAGCTCATGACCTCAGAAAGACAAAAATAAGGGTGAACACACTTTTATATCACATCCTGTAATATCAAAGCTAAGAGCATAGTTGAAAGCTAATATTCTGATCACTCACTGCGCTAGGGTCTAGTTAGAAGATGCTATAGTCCCTGGACAAATAAAAGCAAGTACTGCTTTGTAGCATGAAGTCCTTAAAAACAGTGGTTCAGATAAAAACATATTTTAAAAACAAGATTTGTGCATTTGTTCTTCCCTCTACTTCCTAGGGTGTTCTTCTCCCAGGTAATCACAGGGGTGATTATCACCTTCTTCAAGGCTGTGTGAAGACACCAGCTTCTCAGTGAGGCTGACCAGCTGACTGAAAACAGCGACCTCAGCTGTGCACTGATCACTGTCTGGGTCTCGATCAAGTTGGTCACGTAGGAGGATCCTGAACGCACCTCCTCCCACAGACACACAGAATCCACAGCTCCCTACCAACAATTTCCTCTGAAAAACCCCCAGACTAGCTGAGTGACTCCTACACCTCAGGCAAACGAGACAAAAAACCCACTTGGAAGCAGAGAGGAGGGGCTGAGACACAACTGCACCCTAAACCCCACACCTGGTGCAGACCCACAACTGGGAGGGAACTCAAAACCCTGAGCTTCTCCCTGAGGAGCGAAAGGTTTGAACCCCATAGCAGGCAACCCAACTCCTAAGACCCGCATCTGAAAGATGAGCCCCCAAAACACCCATCATTGAAAGCCAGTGGGGCTCCTCTCAAGACCCACGAAGCTACAGCAAACTGAGAAATGGTTCTTAAAGCATAACACGAACTGACTCACCTGCTCCAGGGTCCAGCTGAGAGGTGCCCAGAATTGCTGTGAAAGAGGTTGATTTACTTATCTTAAAGCATCTGCCTGAGGGGCCTGCTGAGGAGCTCCCTGCAGGCACCATCCTTGCACTGCCCCCCTGCTTCACTGCAGCTCACCACCTCCTCCTGGAAAGAAACTTGTACTCTCCTCTGGGGCCCCGATTTTTGTGGCTGCCGCCCACTGGACACCTCCAGATCACCTAGCTCTGGTGGCCACTGGGGCTTACACTCGTGGTCCCTCAAGACTGCATATATTTGTGTACTTTAAAAGCGGCTGCCTGAGGGTCTGGCTTCCAATCAGACTGAATCTGGGTTCTGACTCAGATCCTCCCTGGGCAGGCCTTGTCACACCCTTAACTACTGGGAGCCACTGGGAATCAAATAGGCTGCCTGGACAATCACGAAGCTGTGAGACACCACCAAGAGCCAGGGCAGCTCTGAACAAGGCTGCCTGGACAATCACGAAGCTGTGAGACACCACCAAGAGCCAGGGCAGCTCTGAACAAGGCTGCCTGGACAATCACGAAGCTGTGAGACACCACCAAGAGCCAGGGCAGCTCTGAACAAGGCTGCCTGGACAATCACGAAGCTGTGAGACACCACCAAGAGCCAGGGCAGCTCTGAACAATGAGGTTCATCTCCTCCGCAAGGCCACGCCTTCCAGACAGGGGAGGTGGCTCGTTTAATGCAAAGAAGCCAACACAGAGGGTCAAGGCAAGTGAAGAAACAGAGGAATGTGTCCCAAACGAAAGAGCAAGACAAAACTTCAGAAACAGACCTTAATGAAATCATCACTGCTTGTCCTCTTCTCTCATCCGTTCTTCTCCACAGCTTTTATTACCATTTACGATCCTATCTGTTCGCTCATGTATTTGTCTATCCCCTTGCTAGAATGCACACTCCATGAGGGCCAGGACTTACGGTCTGTCTTTTCACTCAGTGCCTACAAGAGGGCTTGAGAATGGTAAGCACTTAATAAATATTACTGAATGAATGATGGATTGAAGAATAATTCAGACAGGTAAATATATAATAAATACATAGCAAGTAATTAAAGAAGGTTAATGATGTTTAGGGTAGCACTTTAATTCTTGGAGGTTGACAACATGGAAAACAGACATCATTCCACCAAATCATTCCATCGTTGCGTGTCCCAGGCTGGACCTGCCCCCAGGGAAAGGCCCTCAGCCTCACCTCCACACGCGTCAAGGGGGTGTTCGTTACCACAGTGCTGCCCCTACCTGGTGGTTTCTGGCAGCACAAGGAAGGAAGGGCCCTCCTGCATTCCTTCCTTCAAGCCTTGTTTCCTGAGTGTTGACTATGTTCTCGGTCCTGCTTGGCACTGTTCTCTAGAGGCACAATAGTGAACAAGACAGACCCAGGCCCTGCCCTCCCTATGTTTTCAGTTTGGTCACAAAAATGAGAAGACAGCCTTGCAGAGGAGGCTTACAAGGGAGGCCTGTGTGGAGAATCTGGGAAAGCAGAACGGAGAAAACAAGAGAGTTATCCGGCCCAGAGAGGTGAAAAACTCAGGGAGCTCTCCCTCTAACTGAAGTTAAATCATCCTCTCTGTTCCCTGTTTTTCTCTCCTTTTTTCCTTAACCATGGTAAACTATCCATAACATAAAGTTTCCCATTTTAATGATTTTTCAGTGTACAGGTCATGTACGCTTAGCAGCATGAGGTACATTCACATTGTTTGGCAGCCATCACCACTCTCCCTCTCCAGGACTTTTTCCATCTTCTCAAATGTCACCCTGTCCCCATTAAACAACATCTTTCCATTCCCTGCCCTAAATTCTGGGTCTCTGTTGCACTGTCTCCTGAAATGCAACCCCCCATGATCATATTTTAGGGACAAAGGTCACACTTAGATGATGTAAAATTTATTTTAATAAAACCAGTAAGAATGTAGGGGGGAATCCAGTTGAGCTCTTGACAGTCCTGTGATTCTGTTCTGAATTTTAAAACTTCCATTTTGCGGGAAAAAAAATGAAAAGGCTAATAATGGAGATCCAGTCAAAAGATTGTGAAAGAACTCCTTATCCCCAAGGCCACATCAGTTACATGACAATGTACGTGTGTTGCTTCAGACACCACGGCAAATGTCTCTGTATAAAATATAAAATAAACTGGTTCAGACAAGAATGGAAATGTATCAGGAAAAAATAATTTGGGCTCTGTTGGAAAATAAAACACATTCCCAAAGCCTCAATCCCTTCTTGACTGTACTTTCCTATAAATAATTAAGAATTAAAGTAGTTATGTTTCATTATTAACTGTAACATTTTCCAAAACTATTATATGCAGGTCTGGAGACCGCACTTGACCTATTTATAGTGGTCTGCAACAGAGGGAGTTTTTTTTTTTTTTGATGATTTCTTTTTTTAATTGGGATGAGGGCAAGAGGGGATTAAGGTAGGTGGCAAATCATACCCTTCATTTTCAGTGAGGAGCCATGGCTTCTAGAAATGTCCACCATTCATTCCTAATAGTCATTCAACAAACTTTTCTTGAGAACCCACATATGCCAGGCACCATTCTAAACTCCTGGAACACATCAGTGATCAAAACAGACAAATATCCCTGTTTCCCTGGAGCTTCCTTTCTGGAGGAAATTTTAAAATATGATTTTAGACACTCCTCGATTATTTGATCTATTTCTGTTTATCAGAAAATTTTGCAATAGTGTTGAGGACTGGAGAAGAGTATTGAATATTTTTCTGGTGTACACTTAGAAATCATCACTAAAAAATCTATCTGTGCTTCCACTCACTGTATTCACTTAAGTCTTGTATTCATACCAGAAATACATACTGAGAGATTTTTTTCTGTGGCAAGAGATTGTGCTAAGAAGTATGAGGGGATATAAACACGTGTGAAACATATCTGTAAACTTATTCTTGGATGTGTTGCACCCACACCATGGTTTCAAAGGAAAATGATCAAACTATCATTACTATGTTACAATAGTTGGGCAATGTCATGCTATCTATGGCACCTGAGTTATATAACACAGAGGGTTTTCTTTTTTTAATTTATTTTATTGACGTATAGCTGCTTTACAATGTTGTGTTAATTTCTGCTGTACAGCAAAGCGATTCAGTTATACATACATATATATGTATACATATACATATATACTACATATATATATATATTCTTTTTCATATTCTTTTCCATTACGGTTTATTACAGGGTATTGAATATAGTTCCCTGTGCTGTACAGTAGGACCTTGTTTAAATAGCATAGAGTTTGACTCTACCTTTGGTAAATGAAAGTCCCTTGTGGGTCAGGTAGGTACAGCATGGGAACCACAGTGAGAAGCAAAGAGCAAATGGTAGTCTGGGTGACACAGAGGGCCCTTTAACCCTGATCCTGGGAATCACGGTACTAGCAGGATGAAGACCCACCCACGGTCACCAAAACTCCAGAGGCAGGAATGGAACGATTACTGCCTGTCATCTGATATCAGAGACTGTAAATCATTCTCTCTGTTTAGGTGCACCACTGAGGACTAGACTTTGTGACAGAAGGCAGCCTTGAAGGAGGGGACTTGGTTCATCTTTTTTTAATTTTTATTTTATATTGGAAGACAGTTGAAATGCAACGTCGTGTTAGTTTCAGGTGTACTACAAAGTGAATCAGCTGTATGTATACATATATCTATTCTTTTTAAAATTCTTTTCCCATTTAGGTTATTACAGAATATTGAGTAGAGTTCCCTGTGCTATACAGGAGGTCCTTGTTGGTTATCTATTTTAAATATAGCAGTATGTGTATGTCAATCCCAAACTCCCAATTTAACCCTCCCCCCACCACCTTCCCCCTTTGGTAACCATAAGTTTGTTTTCTAAGTCTGTGGTTCATCTTGGTTTACGCAAAGCGCCAGTCAGTGAGGGCTCCAAAGAGCTGCCCTGTTTGTGCAGAAACTGACAAGAGTTTGTGCTGGAGAAGACAGCAGTGGAGCATGAGGTCAGATACCCTGGTTAACTGCAAACACTTGGCCACATTTTGAGTTCCAACCTGCATTCTACACCTTCTTGTTTTCAAATATTTGGAACAGTCCTCAATCTTCTATTTTTAATTTTAGCAAAAAGAAGCCTAGAAAACTTCTATGAGCTTCTGACATTTTTCTAGACCTCAAAAGGCCTTTAAGAATATTTTGGTGAGTCAGACAAAAATGATTCAGAAACATATGGATTGCATGTACTTGGATAGATCAGAATTTAACACAAAGTAGGTTAAAATACTTGGCTACATCCTGTGCTCTGGGGTAGCCAAATGTTTGGGAAAAGTGTGGCAACAAGAACACCACCAGGCTGCCTCCTACACTGCCCTGTTTTCATCTGCATCTCTCTCTTTTTATTTTTTCCTTTCAGGCTGCCAGGAACGCGTACTAGACTTCAGGGACAGCTTAAGGAATAATAGCCCGCAGCTAGAGAGACCCCCCACTACCATTTTCCAGGAAGAATCTGGATTCCCCGGAGATGCTACGTTCAACAAATCTGAACAAACACAGCAAAAATCCACACTGTGTTCTCAGCCACATCGAGGCAGTCTTTTTTAGTATTTCGTACAACTTCATCCAATTCCAGTTTTCTGCTTGTCTGAGAAACAGACCACAGCAGTGGCCACAGGACCAGCTCTATAATTTGAAGAGCTCAGTGCAAAATGAGGATGCGGGCCCCTTGCCCAGGAAGTATTAAGAGTGTCAAGATGGCATTAAAAAATGCATGGAGAGTATGGCCCATAAAGCCAGCCCTGTGTGGCGATGCCCTGAGGCATTTCCTCCCTTCACATTTCTTATTGTAAAGAAAAACAAGATGATGGCAGAATAATCAGTGTGAACTCAGATTAGTTAGGAAATGAGATAATGATTTAAGGATCGGGATTTCCCAAGCACTGTTAACTAAAACCACGGACAGGATCAGAGATCAACAAAAGTTTCAAATGGCATCACAGCAAGAGTGAAAAGGCTGACGTTTAGCCTGAACCAGCAGAGTTTCAATGAATGAAGAAGAGTTCACAGATTCCAGGAGAGGGGTGAGGCAATGGATCTTGCGGCCTCTGTGTTGTGTCCTACAGGGGCTCTGATGCAGCTATTGATGCAGAGAAAGGAATTCTCTCTAAAACTAATGGCACCATTTTATAACAACACCAAGGAAGGTGTTGTTATACCAAGGATTGATTTATTTATTTATTTAATTTAGTTTTATTGAAGTACAGTTGATTTACAATGTTGTGTTAGTTGCTGCTGTACAGCAAAGTTATACGTATATATATACTTTTTTTATATTCTTTTCCATTATGGTTTATCATAGGATATTGAATATAGTTCCCTGTGCTATACAGTATGTTTACCCATTCTATTAATATATATAACAGCTTACATCTGCTGACCCCAACCTCCCACTCCATCCCTCAGCCCCCTCCCCCTTGGCAACCATAAGTGTGTTCTCTATGTCTGCAGTTCTGTTTCTGCTGCATAGATAAGTTCATTTGTGTCATACTTTAGATTCCACATATAAGTGATACCATATGGTATTTGTCTTTCTCTCTTTGACTTACTTCACTTAGTATGATAATCTCTAGTTGCATCCATGTTGCTGCAAATGGCATTATTTCATTTTTTTTATGGCTGAGTAGTATTCCATTGCATATATGTACCACATCTTCTTTATCCATTCATCTGTCGATGGACATTTGGTTGTTTCCATGTCTTGGCTATTGTGAATAGTGCTGCTATGATCATAGGGGTGCATATATTGTTTTGAATTTTAGTTTTGTCTGGATATATGCCCAGGAATGGTATTGCTGGATCATATGGTAGTTCTATTTTCAGTTTTCTGAGGAACCTCCATACTGTTTTCCATAGTGCCTGCACCAACTTACGTTCCCCGCCAACCCTGTAGAAGGGCTTCCTTTTTCTCCACATCCTCTCCAGCATTTGTTATATGTAGACTTTTTAATCATGGCCATTCTGACTGGTGTGAGGTGGTACCTCACTGTAGTTTTGATTTGCATTTCTCTAATAATTAGCAATGTTGAGCATCTTTTCATGTGCCTGGTGGCCATCTGTATGTCTTCTTACACCAAGGAAGATTTTAGAGCAATGTGGAATAGCTCCGGGAGATTTCCTATGTGCTTTTGCAATCTGTAATTTTACCATATGCCTTATTCAGTGTGGCCTAATAAAGATTTCCACCTCTTCTTTCACAGTTTCCAGAGAGGAATAAATATGCTAAGTAACAACTTGGGCACAGAAGTCATCTTTCAACAAGCCTATTAAAGATTAGTCTTCAAGAATCATAGTACCTAAATGCAGGCATTGCCCATAGCATTTCTTTAAAAATACTCTGTATGTGGCATACATTTATGTATTTATTTTTGAAAGAAATATCTTTTTTTCCCGTGGATAAAATTCTGAGCATGTGAGGCACAAAATTAAAATCCCTTGGTTATTTCAATCTTTCCTTTTATGAGGAGCCCATTATATCTTTTCTAATTCCTGTGTAAGATTTGTTCATATTATATTACAAAGAGCATTTTATAAGTTCAGTAGTTTTCAGTTTCTCATTAGTCTTTTTTGTTTGTTTGCCTATGGTGTCTATTAAGACTTGCTTTTAGAAAAAAAATGAGACAAGACAGAGTCCGTTTTACAGAGTCCGTAAAGACACACAGTTCTCTCTCATCTTTAAAATAGAGTTGATTCTATTTTTTTAGTGAATCAGCACGAGGTCTGTTATTAAGCATTCCATTGTATCATGTGTTTTATTTTTTTTGCTGGTAGAATTTTATAATAGTTTACTTCTTTTTTAAAAAAAATTTATGGACTTCCCTGGTGGTCCAGTGGTAAAGAATCCGCCTTGCAATGCAGGGGACACGGGTTCGATCACTGGTCGGGGAACTAAGATCCCACATGCCGCAGGGCAACTAAGCCCACGCACCACAACTACTGAGTCCACGCACTCTGGAGCCCACGCGCCACAACTAGAGGGAGAAAACCCACACGCCACAACTAGAGAGAAGCCCATGCACCACAACGAAGAGCCTGCATGCCACAACAAAGACCCAACGCAGCCAAAAATAAGACAATTCTTTAAATTAAAAAAAATTTTAGTATTTTATCTTATTTGTGAAGATGGATGAATCTGTTTTTATGTGCATATCAAAAAAGTATCAAAAAATAAGAAACCAGTGCTTCATATACTGCAGATAAAAAATGTTAATTCGATAAGCACTCTAGAAAATATTCAATATGCCAAAGACTTGGCTTTACATGAAATATCAGTTTAATTCCATTCAGCAAACGTGGATAAAGCATCTACAAGGCACCTTTAGCAAGCTGGGTACTGCAGATGTAAAGATGAATTGAACTTGACCCTGGCATTGTGCAAATTTGCTATGTGTAAGCAATTGCAGGCAGTAAAAGATCCAAACACTGCAGGCTGAATGATGGACTTGAAAGAAAGAAGCCTGTCGTGGCACAGTGGATCAGATGACGTCATAACCTTTCATTTCAAATCTATGGCATTTCAAACACAGCAGAGCGTTGTCTAAAAATACGAGGGCTTAATTCCCTTCACAGGCTCCACGTGGGAACACTTCCTAGCAGACTGGAAAGTATTTCAAACAACATAATCTACACTTGTCCGATTGAGTGAGCAAAGGCCATCCAAGGACACATTTATTTTCTTTGACTTTCTTCTCCAGAGATTTTTTGATTCCATGCAAATTTTCAAGATTTGGTAGTTGATGACTGATCTCAGAGCAACAGCGATCAATCAGGCAAGTCTGGCTGCAGGCACCGTGGACACATTCTACTTAGACTGAAGTCATCCTATGAATCCCTCTAAGTCAGACGTGGTTAGAGCCATGTCTGGGATATCTACGAATTTCCACAAAGGAAACATTAAGTTGGAAGTAAAAGTTCTTATTTCTTCTTATTTCTAAGTAAAAGATTCTTCTTTCTTCATATTTGAATAAATTTAGGTGATATAAATGAAGGAGACTTTCTTCATGACCATGCAATTTATTGTGTTTGACGGTGTGTTTGCAAGGTTGGAGATGTGTGTGGGTTTTCACTTGTGGGTCTGTGTATGTGTGCACCTGTGTCTTTGGGAAGGAAGGAGAAAAGTAAGGGTGAGGGAGTGCAGCATGCAGGGACCTACAGAAGCAAAGTTGAAGAGGTGGGACTGTCTAAAGGAAGTCAAGCTGCAGACTGCTTGCTGCAGGTCCACTCCTTCATGTTGGAGGCATCCTTTCATTGGCCTTGTCATCTGCATGCCCAGCAGAGCAGCTGCAGGGTGGACACTGGACTGGGCAGGCTCGAGTGGAGTAAACGGAGTAGACAGCATATGACTTGCTGTCTTAGTCAGCCCTGGGCAACCATAACAAAGACCACAGCCTGTGTGGCTTAAACAACACACCTTTATTTCTCACAGCTGGAGGCTGGGAAATCCAAGATCAAGGTACTAGCAGATTCAATTCTTGGTGAGGGCTCCTTCGCTGGCTTGTGGACAGCCACCACATCCTCACGTGGCCTTTCCTCAATGCTCACCCATCAGGGGGTCCCACCCTCATGACTTCATCTCACCCTAATCACCTCCCAAAGGTGCCATCTCCAAATACCATCACATTTGGAGGTTAGGGCTTTGACATATGGATTCTGGGGGGACACAAACCTTCAGCCCCTAACACTTGGCCTCTTCCTACCACTGTATTTTTCCACCATCCTCAAGCTCCTGGAGCTTTCTCATTATCTAGACTTAACCTGGAAATCAGCCTCACTCTTCCACAAAGTACTAGCCTTCACCTGACCATTTCTAAGATAGTTTCAGTTACTAGAAAGAGAAACCAGCATGAGCTAGCTTAATCCAAAAATGCTTACAATTTTGTCAATTATACCTCAATAAAGTGGAAAAAGTCATTGACAACTATTAAAATAAATAAATAAAAGTAAGCATCCTTATTTTTTTTTAAAAAAGCAGGGAGAGGTAATACAAGACTACAGTGAAGTCTCATGGAACAGGAATGCATTCAATCATTCATTCATTCATTCAAAAACTATGTATTGAGTAACTAGCATGTGCCAAGTTCAGTGGTAGATTCTGGGAACTCAGCAGTGAAAGAGACAGGCATCTGCCCTGCTTATACCCTGGTAGAGAGACAGACATGAACCAAGTAATCACACAGATACATATATCATTATAAATTGTGTTGAGTGCTCCAAGGAAAAGGTATAGGGTGTTTCAGAAAGTTTAACAAGAGGGCCTGACTTAGAAAAGGTTTGGGAAAGAATTTGCTGAGGAGTACACGGCTTCCCTGATAAATTCTACTAAGCGCTAAAAGGAGAAATTATACCAGATCAACCCACACACTTACAGAAAACAGAAGAAGAGAGAGCACTTCTCAACTAATTTATGAGGTCAGCATTACCATGATACCAAAATTATATAAAACTTTCCTCCCAAATATAACTAGATACTCTCATGAATATATGTGGTAGGCAGAATAATGTCCCCCTACCAAATATGTCCATGTCCTAATCCCCAGAACCTTGAATGTTACCTCACATGGGAAAAAGGACTTTGCAGATGTGATTAAATGAAGGATCTTGAGATGCGAGATTATCCCAGATTATCCAGTTGGCCCGATGCAATCACAATTGTCCTTATAAGAGGGATGCAGGCAGGAGAAGTCAGAATTAGAGAACATGGTGATGTGATGACAGAAGCAGAGATCAGAGTGATGCTTTGAAGATGGAGGAAGGGGCCACAAGAAGCTGAAAAAATCAAGGAAATGGGTTCTCCCTTCAGAGGCTCCAAAAGGAACCAGCCCCGCCAACACACTGACTTTACCCCAGTGAAATGGCTTTTGGACTTCTGACCTCCAGAACTGTAAGAAGATAAATTTGTGTTTTAAGCCATGAAATTTATGGTGACTTGTTACAGCTGTAACAGGAAACTAACACAACATAGTTGCAAGAATCCTTAACAAAATTTTAGCAAACAAAATCCATCAGTATATAAGGATAATACATCATGAAGAGGTGACATACATCCCAGGAATTCAAGATTGGTAATCAATGTAACAAGTTTAAAAAGAAAAGCCATATGATCACCTCAAATTAATGCAGAATAAGCATTTGACAAAATTCAACATCTATTCATGATAAAAAAAAAAAACTTTCTGCCAATTGTGACTAGAAGAAAAGGCCTTCAACTTGATAAAGTGCATCTACTAAAAATCTACAGATAGCATCATACAGTTATGAAAGAAGGAATATGTTCATTTAGGAATAAAGCAAGAATGTCCCTTCTCACCAATTCTATTCAATATTGCGCCTAGCCAGTATAAGAAGGCAAGGGAAAAAGGGACTAAGTTGGGAAAAAAGAAAGAAAACTGATTTTTTCACAAACGCATGATCTACTTCTAAAGAATACACCAAAAACCTACTAGAACTCATAAGGGAATTTATAAGGTTGCAAAATACAAGATCAACAACAAAAATCAATTCCATTTCTATATATATACAACAATTGGGAAGTGAAATACACTGAAAACTGAAACACTCTGTTGAGAGAAATTAAAGAAAATCCAAGTAAATGAAGAGATATGCTATTTCATAGATGGAAAGACTGAATAAATTTGGCCCTCTGTATCCACGGGTTCCACATCTGTGGATTCAACAAACTGCAGATCAAAAATATTTGAAAAACTAAAATTCCGGAAAGTTCCAAAAA
This sequence comes from Eubalaena glacialis, assembly GCF_028564815.1. Taxonomy (NCBI): domain Eukaryota; kingdom Metazoa; phylum Chordata; class Mammalia; order Artiodactyla; family Balaenidae; genus Eubalaena; species Eubalaena glacialis. The sequence goes on along the minus strand of NC_083717.1, from coordinate 7,941,167 downwards.
GCAAAGTTTGAATTTGCTGGGCACTGGCAACTATTTACATAACATTTATATTGATTAGATGATATAAATAGTCTAGAGATGATGTGGTATATATACCACAATGGAACACTACTCAGCCATAAAAAAGAATGAAATTGTGCCATTTGCAACAACATGGATGCACCTAGAGATTATCATACTATGTGAAGTAAGTCAGAAAGAGAAAGACAAACACCATATGATATCACTTATATTTGGAATCTGAAATCTGACACAAATGAACTTATCTACGAAACAGAAACAGATTCACAGACACAGAGAACAGACTTGTGGTTGCCAAGGGGAGGGGGAGTGTAGGGATGGATTGGGAGTTTGGGATTAGCAGATGCAAACTATTATGTATAGAATGGATGAACAACAAGGTCCTCCTGTATAGCACAGGGAACTATATTCAATATCCTATGATAAATCATAATGGAACAGAATATAAAAAAGAATGTATATGTATGTATAACTGAGTCACTTTGCTGTACAGCAGAAATTAACCCAAAATTGTAAACCAACTATACTTCAATTTTAGAAAAGATTTTAAAAATTAACCAATACAGTCACATATACTAATAGATTTTTCTAAGAATGCATCTGTGAAACATGGACCACCAAAAAGTTAGTCACAGAAGAAGAAAAACAGCAGGATGCTATTCATTAATGATCAAAGACACAAAAACGAAGCCATCTAGTCTAAAGATTTATACTTACGTAGTAAAACGATAATAAAAATCGAGGGAAGGATGAACACAAAAATCGAATAGCATTTATCCCTGGGGGCTAAAGGCGAGGAATACGATCATAAAATTCTTGTAATTTCTTAAACTGGATGATCAGTATGTGGTTATCACCTATCCTTCATACCTTAACCACAGATACATGATATCAATCTTTTTTTATATCTGAACATCATAATAATTTTTAAATTAGCAAGCAAAAATATTCTTTAAAATAGAGGAAATAAATCTCCACGGAACTCAGATGCATCAAAAAAGTTTCGCTTCTGTACAAAACATACCTTCAGAACATTGTGTTACGAAGTGCTGTGAGGCTTGGGGCTAAATTGTTTGTGGACCACTTTTAATTTCTCATGGTCTCAACCTTTGCTTGAGGGCTACTGGCTGCAGTCAGGAGAAAAGCCCACTATGTCCCCTGGTTGACAATTTACTTTAATCAAAGTATATATTTTACATCTTTTTGTAAGAGTGGACACTGTTTGGTTGTCCCTTTGGGTTAGAAAAGCAGTTTATTTCTCAGTGGTAAACAGATGTGTCAGCCACGTCAACAGCATGGACCATCCAAGTGCCCATGTGGAAAGGAAGAAGGGACGGGGAGATTGCTGCAATATTTATTTGATTATCCTGTTTAATTATTCATATGTTGAAGACCCAAATGCATACAGACTTTTTTAAATAATGTGATTGTGCTATAGAAAAAATATGTCTTCGCAGCCGACTCTTGTCATTACAGAGAAGCCATCCATTTAGAGGTGCTCTGCACCCTTCCTTCTTTCTTTCAGAAAATGCAGTCCTTGTTTTGTCCATTGTGACCACCACAGCCGTGAGAGAGAGGAAATGTAAATCTAATGACATATTGTACATAAAATTATTTTGAAAACATAAAGGGATAGCTATGGAAGCTATTACCAGTTATTATGATCGCTTCCTGATTCCCCAGATAAGTGAGGCAGAAACAAGGGAAGTGAAATTAGGAGTTTGGGAGTAACATATACACACTACTATATAGGAAATAGATAACCAACAAGGACCTACTGTGTAGCACAGGGGACTCAATATTTTGTAATAATCTATTAGGGAAAAGGATCTGAAGAATATATATATATAAAACTGAATCACTGGGCTGTGCACCTGAAACTAACACATTGTAAATCGACTATACTTCAATTTAAAGAAAATAAGTAAGTAAAATTTAAAAAAAGAAACAAGGTAAGTGAGTTGCCATGATTAGACTTTGCCTCAGGGTTAGAAAAGTCATGTGCAAGCCTCCTTCCAAATCTGAAGGTGAGTAAGTAGAATAACGGGTTTTCAATCTTAAAAACAAAACGTAAAACTCTTTGCACAATAAAGACTTGCAAACTGTTAACAAATAAAACAGAAGTTGAATGATTCTGGCTGGAACCGAGGATCTGGGGACAGTCAGCTCAGCCCCGTCCCTGACAAGGGGGTACTGGGCACCACCCCCGAAGCCCTGGCAGCCCAGACACTCCTCCTGACCTTGAAGGTGGCTGAGAGGGAGGGGGAGATGGGAGCGGGGGCTCTCCTAGATCGGTCTGGACCCCAAATGGTACGGTGTTTTGTGGGTCCCAAACACGCAGTCATTTTCTCCAAGGCCAGCGGCTGAGTCAGGGGAGAGTCCGGGGGTTCCGACCACCTAGAACAGTGCCTGGCGCAGGGCAGGCTCTCAGTGACCATCCATCACCAATAAACAAACGAGCGAATGAGTGAGTGTTGAAGAAGCAGTGGTGCCGACCCACTTCCCGAGTTGACACCTGAGCCCTAGCCCCTCTCAGAGCCAATCCTCCTGTTAAAATGAAGGAAGGAACATCAGAGCACCACACCCTCTGTGTCCTTTCGTGCGGTGGGGCGGAAGCAGGTGTCCTCCCATTTCTGGATGCTTTCCTCTGAGGATGCTGGATGTGCTCATTTTCTTGCACTGCCCTGTGGCCGACCGCTTGCTCCCATGACGTGAGTTTTGAGTGGTGGCTCCAGAGCCACAAAAAGAAGGGGGTCTGGTGCTGCTGGCCCATGACCCACAGCGGGCTGCTGGGGATGAACGAAGCTCCCCCTTCCCTACAAGTGGAAGAGGACAGCGAGGCTGGGCACAGGGGCAGGGACGCGTGGCAGGAGCTGGCTTTAAAGCCACCACTACTGACAAAGAAATCCAGTCGTGACCTGGGCAGGAGAGAGGATGCCGTAGAGAGAGCAGTGCAGGAGAGAGAGAGGTGTGGTGGGGAGAGCCGAGGGAGGATGAGAAGGAGGACGGCACCTGTCTGGCTTTGATCAGGCTGAAGTCACCATCTGGGCGGCGCTTCAAACGCTGAGATAGGAAAGGATTTTGACGTCTTTTAAGTCGGTTCCAGCCTCAGAAGCTGCCTCACTGGGGAAGTTCACCTCTCTCTTCTGCCTTTAAATTCCCCACTCGTGCTGCTTGCCTTCCCTGCTCAAGTTATGACACCCCACCTCCAATAAAGACACATACATACATATGCAAATATATACACAAGACAGACATACAACACACAACAAACATACATGTATAAACACACACAGTGCATACACACAAACACATACAAACGTACACATACTCATACACATATGCAAACACAGACACATAGCACCCACAAACACACATGATAAACACACCTGTTTACTTACTTATTTTCTTTAAATTGAAGTATAGTCAATTTACAATGTGTTAGTTTCAGGTGCACAGCCCAGTGATTCAGTTTTATATATATATATTCTTCAGATCCTTTTCCCTAATAGATTATTACAAAATATTGAGTTCCCTGTGCTACACAGTAGGTCCTTGTTGGTTATCTATTTCATATATAGTAGTGTGTATATGTTACTCCCAAACTCCTAATTTCACTTCCCTTGTTTCTGCCTCACTTATCTGGGGAATCAGGAAGCGATCATAATAACTGGTAATAGCTTCCATAGCTATCCCTTTATGTTTTCAAAATAATTTTATATACAATATGTCATTAGATTTACATATACCTGTGTGTGCATGTTTATGTACGTATGTGTGTACATGCATTTCTATGTATGTGTGTGCATGCAGGGATGCATGTCTATGCGTGCTTGTGTAGTGTATGTGCATTTGTGTGTTTGTGCGTGTGTTTTGTGTGTGTCTCTGCGTGTCTGTGTGTGAATGTGTCTCTGTGTTTATACATGTATGATATCATCTGAAGGAAGAATCCTGCTATAAAAATTGTTGGAAAACCAGTGATATATTTTATCCCTTGTCTTACATGAGGAGAGGCAGGACAAACAGGATCCGGCTCTGTAAGCAAATCCAGTCATTGGGAGCAGTTTTCTGGAGGGTTCTGCAGCCAGTGGGAAGAGGGCAGGGTCTTGGGAGGCAGGGAAGGGAACACCAATGCCCCGTTGACCATCACAGTTCTAAAGGGAACACAGGCCCAGAGAAGCTGCCCCAGACCCCATAGTGGGTTAGTGGCAACTGAGCTAGGACAGGCAGGCAGGCCTTTGGTCACCAGCCCAGTGTGGTTCCTGCTATCCTGAGCTACTTTCTGGGTCATGAAGTGAAAAAGAAGTGAAATTAAAATCAAGGCACTGAGCTCCCCTGACCAGGCTCTGCCACAGCCTCTACTGATGACCTTGGACAAGGCATGTGCTCTGGAAATCCATCATATAAGAAATGCCACGGCCTGCCGGAGAGGGTGTGGAGAAAAGGGAACCCTCTTGCACTGCTGGTGGGAATGGAAATTAATACAGTCACTGTGGAGAACAGTATGGAGGTTCCTTAAAAAACTAAAAATAGAATTACCGTATGACCCAGCAATCCCACTCCTGGGCATATACCCTGAGAAAACCATAATTCAAAAAGAGACATGTACCCCAATGTTCACTGCAGCACTATTTACAATAGCCAGGTCATGAAGCAACCTAAATGCCCATCGACAGACAAATGGATAAAGAAGATGTGGTACATATATACAATGGAATATCACTCAGCCATAAAAAGGAACAAAATTGGGTCGTTTGTAGAGACGTGGATGAATCTAGAGACTGTCATACAGAGTGAAGTAAGTCAGAAAGAGAAAAACAAATGTCATATATTAACGCACATATGTGGAACCTAGAAAAATGGTACAAATGAACCGGTTTGCAAGGAAGAAATTGAGACACAGATGTAAAAAACAAACATATGGACACCAAGGGGGGAAAGCGGCAGGGGGGTGGTGGTGGGGTGAATTGGGAGATTGGGATTGACATGTATACACTAATATGTATAAAATGGATAACTAATAAGAACCTGCTGTATAAAAAAATAAATAAAATAAAATTCAAAAAACAATGCAAAGGTGCATAAAGCTTATATAAAGCACCCATGATTTCATCGTCTACCCAAAACAGCTCTACTTCTTTGTGTATTTATCCTTTCAGATTTTTTTTCTATTCATGTGAATTTATGCCTTGTTTTTTCCCCTACGAAAAAGGGATTACATAGCACAGGTTTAGTAAAAAAAAAAAAGAAAGAAAAAAAGAAATGCCACGGCCTCTGCCTGGGCCGCGCTGGGAGAGACAAGGAACAGTGATGAGGGCTGGACCCTGGAACACCAGGCATCCCGGGAAGCCCTCCAGCCACCGAGTCTCTCTTTGCCAATGAGGACTTGAGAGGCAAGCAGAACAGAATGCAATCGTGGGCACAGGGCTTTTAAAATCGGAGTGCACCCTGATGCAGGCGAACATCTGGAACTGCTCCGTCCGGCGGTTCCCATTCATATTGAAATGCTCCTTGGAAGCCTCCTGGGAAAGGAGCAAGAGAGCAAAGATCCCACTGCTTTTCTGAAGGGCACCAGTCACGTGGCCACGGCCGCATTCAGGACTTAGGGAGACTCACGGGAGAAGCTGACACACTGCAGCCAGGAGACGGGCACCAGGAGGGGCAGTACTGGAGGGTGGGCTCCAGACCAGCGAGGACCGGGAGTTCCTGCTGTAGGGTCGGAGAGCTGCACGTTTCTGCAAGGGCTTCTTCCTCCTAACCTAACAGAGTAACTCTCTCCTTTGGAAACAGAGCTGAAGCAGAAAGAGAAGTGAAAGGATTTACCAACAAAGATGAGCTGGGATGAGCTGGGATGAAGCAGAAGTGTGGGGAAATTAGTGAGTAGCTGACGTGTGTGACCTCAGAGTACAGAGTGGCCCAATACATCCAATTAAACAAGAGGAGAGAACACTTAGCCATCAGCTGGCCTCGGCCTGGGAATATGGCCCAGAATAATCTCCCTGCCTTTGGATTGAAGTTGTCGGCAGGCCTGCCCAGGGCAGGGTGGGCAGGGTCTGAGGGACAGAGAGAGGAAGGGGTTTCCCCACAGAGCAATTCTCCCTCTGTTCCTGAGTTTCCTTCCAGCTCAAGCAGGGATGGAGCACATCTCTGTTCGAGAGGCATCTCCTGGGTTGATTCCCTCTCCAAGGGGGACTGTTATGGACTGAACGCTTGCGTCCCCTCAAATTCATATGTTGAAGCTTTAACCCACAACATGATGGTATATGGAAACAAGGCCTTCAGGAGAAAACAGGTTTAGATGAGGTCATGAGGGTGGGGCCCCCATGACAGGACGAGTGTCCTTATCTGAAGAAGAAGAGGCAAAAGAGATTTCTCTCTCTGTCTCCTCACGCACAAAGAAGGGGCGACATGAGCTCACAGCAAGACGGCGACCGTCTACAAGCCGAGAATCGGGCCCTCACCAAGAACCAAATCTGCTGGCATGTGATCTTGGACTTCCAGCCTCCAGAACCGTGAGAAATAAATGATAAATGTCCGTTGTTTAAGCCCCCCAGTGTATGGATTTTGTCGTAGCAGCCCAAGCTGACTAACACAGGGACCTCTCTGCCATCTGGAATCCCAGGACTGTTTTGACGAGGCTCAGTCTAATAGAGACACTCAAAAAATACACCCCAAGCTTTTAAATCCACAGATGTTTAAGAAAACCTTCCTTTAAGCATTGCATCTTCAGCCCTAGCACCACAAGGGGCACAAGGTGGGCACGAGACAAATGTTTGTTGAATGAATGCTGAATGCAATACAGAGAGGTATTTAATGTCACCAGTCCTCCTAAGATATGGTACGTGGGGGTATTTATGGTCATTAGTTCCAAAACTGGATCCCAAATGAGTGGAAGAATCAAATAATAAGGTCACTGTCCATTTGATAACTGCCATTGTGACCCCAAATTGGACACCTTCTTAGAATTCTATGTGTGTTCCATGGCAATACATGGCACCTCGAGAGATAAGGAAGCCAGGCAGCCCTGCCTCACCTGGGTCGGGAAGGTAAGGTACCTGACAGACCCCTGCCATGAAAATTACATTTAAATCTTCACTGTGTAGTTAGTTCAGAGCCAATTATTTCTCTGTCCAGAAGCACAAATGCATTCTTTGAAACCCTACAGAGGAAAAGCATTCATAATGTGCCCTTTCATTTCTAACAAAAGATAATTTGCACATGCTCTTTCCAAGGGAGCATGTCATTTAAACTAGAATAAGCTTCATTTAAAAAAAAAGGAAAATGAAAGAAGGAAAATTAATGAGACATTCAGAAGAAAAACATCACCAGAAAATGTCCCCATCCATGCCAGAATGATCATATCCATGGGAACTAGCTCAGAGTATCATTATTGTATTCCTCTCACCGATCACTATTCAAAATTTAGAAGACAATAAAAATCCCTCATCAAACGATCGTAAGCAATCACCACGGCCTGAGTTTCCATCCACATTTGTGAGTCTCTGATTGAAAACGCACCCGTAAGGCAACAGGAGCTGTGTTGGTTTATTTATGGCCCAAGTCTTTCTAATAGAATGGATTATTTCCTTGACATGATTATGATCTGCTGCCTTTGGGGCCACATTTATTCGGTCTGCATAGCCTGATGACGAAAGAGAACTGCCTCCAGAATATATTTCCTTCCTATCCCAATATCCAAACTGTTAAAAGAAAATTGCTGGCTTTGTGGGTGTAAAGAGTTGGCCCGAAGTGAAAAATGAATTTGTGATATCAAAATGCAGCTTTCACAAACTATGCTACTAAAGAAAAACTCCATCCTAACTCCATGTTGCCAAAGAAGGCACAGATAAGAATCAGCAAATTATTCTCCATGATATGGTAGGCTTCATCCAATCAGCTGAAGGCCTTAAGGGCAAAGACCTGCTTTTCTTCTTTTCATTCCCATTGACAACCTGACATTTCATCAAGCACAAGTGAGACAAGAAGTCACATTGCACCCTCCCTAAAATCGCAGGCAGTCCTGGTCTCTAGGGCCGTAACACTTGCAAACTTTGTGAAGCCCTGGCTGAGATCTCACCGGTGTGGTTTTCTGAGAAGTGTGCTGAGCTGCCCTCAGAGATGAAAAGCCACCAGCAGAACTGCACTCACGTCCTTCCTTCCCTGAGAGCATGCTTGTTTCCTGTCCATCTGAAGGTCAGGCTTGGCTGATGGGCATGAAGGGAAATAAAGCAGTGGTATTTTGAGGATTTGAAACACATCAGAACTGAGATCAGCTGGGGTGATGACTGGCTTTCAGAATGGGAGCTGTGGTTTTGGCCTCACACTCTCTGCTTTTTGTTAGCCAGGGCTGTTACCTGGTACTCTTTCCTAAATAAATGTGAGGCTGGAAAAGGACTGAGCCCTACCAGAAATTTCGCACACGACTTAAAGCAGACCTGACAAAGACATAAGCATCAAAATAGCGCCATCAAGAATGGTATTTCACTAGGTTTCATTTTAAGGCAGAAAAAAACCCTTGAAATTCAAGGTATAAGTTGATAAATTATTTTGGGCAGACAATGAAATGGATTTTGTGTCTTGGTGCTGGAGTAATGACGGTGCCGTTGGCTTGTCTGTGGCATCCTCCCCAGGTGCCGCTCCTGGACTCAGAGGAGGTAGGACCCATCTGCAGCAGGCACTCCCAGCTCTGCCCCTGGCCATGATGGGAGAAAAGACAGCTAACAAGATAGAGAAGAGTCACTGCATCGAGACCTGGGTGAGGAGACATGAGCTGGTACTGAGGACTGCTTTCCCCTAGAAGTGCCTGCCAACTTCTACGGCCATAGCTGAGAGACCGAATACTGCTTTTGACCAAGAAAAAGGCTTATGGTCCAGACTCCGACCAGGAAGAAGTTCCAGAGAATGCCCGCCCTTTCTTCGGATTAAGACTTTACAGAGCTGTGTCCTAGGAGTGGGGTGATCGGGGGGTATACAGGTCCTCCTACACCTCTGAATGATCTCAGTCCCTGAAACTGTATCAAGGAAATCTCAAATGGTTAGTGCCACCCGAGCTACTGGCAAAGGAAAAGAAAATCATTCTTGACTGCAAATCAAAACTACAATGAGATACCACCTCACACCAGTCAGAATGGCCATTATTAAAAATTCTACAAATAACAAATGCTGGAGAGGGTGTGGAGAAAAGGGAACCCTCCTACACTGTCGGTTTGAATGTAAATTGGTGCAGCCACTATGGAGAGCAGTATGGAGGTTCCCCAAAAAACTAAAAATACAACTACCATATGATCCTGCAATCCCACTCCTGGGCATGTATCTGGAGAAAACTATAATTCAAAAAGATACATGCACCCCTATGTTTATAGCAGCACTATTCACAATAGCCAAGACATGGAAACAACCTAGATGTCCCATGAACAGATGAATGGATAAAGAAGATGTGGTACATATATAAAATGGAATACTACTCAGCCATGAAAAACAATGGAGTAATGCCATTTGCAGCACCATGGATGCAATGAGAGATTATCATACTAAGTGAAGTAAGTCAGAGAAAGACAAATATCATATGATATCACTTATATGTAGAATCTAAAATATGACACAAATGAACTTATCTATGAACCAGAAACAGACTCACAGGCATAGAGAACAGACTTGTGGCTGCCAAAGTGGAGGGAGGGTGGGGGAGGGATAGACTGGGAGTTTGGGATTAGCAGATGCAGACTATTACATAGAATGGATAAACAACAAGGTCCTACATAGGGAACTATATTCAATATCCTGTGATAAACCATAATGGAAAAGAATATGAAAAAGAATGTATATATTTATATTTATATATATATGTATATGTATAACTGAATCACTTTGCTGTATAGTAGAAATTAACATGACATCATAAATCAATTAGACTTCAATAAAATAAACTTTTTCTTGGTCTAATATCATTTCTACAAGTAATTTTGTAAATTCAAAATCAAAAATAACCTTGCACATGAAGTATATAAGGTCACATGAATGAAACTGAGCAGAAATAGGAGAGAAACAGACCTAAAGGATTCTAGATATTGTATTTATCAGACATGGACTTTATGATAAAAATTTTCAGGGAGATAAACAACAAGATTGAGAATTTCAGCAAAGAGGGTGAATATTTGAAATGAGGAAAGGAACAAATCAAAATTCTAGAACTGAAAAAATATAAAAAATGAAATAAATAACTTGAAGGATGGGTTTAACACAGATTAGACAGGTAAAGGAAGACTTGATGAATAAAATATAGCTAAGAATAAAAGATCCAGAATGAAGCACAGAAGAAGAAGGATAGAAAATGTAGAAAAGAAGGTAGAAAACATAAAGGGTGCTGGGTGACGGTCTGACACAGTGTAACTGGAGCCACAGAATGAGACTGGAAAGAAAATGGAGAGAAGAAATATTTGATTAAATACTGTCCGAAATGAATAAAAGATGTCAAGCCCTACAAATTCCAAACAGGATTCACAAGAAGAAATCCTCACCTGGGTACATATTAGTAAAACTAATACTTAAAAAAAAGAAAAATTTAAATCTTAAAATCTGCCCCAAAACAGACAACTTATCTTTAAAGGGGCAATTGTTTTTAGACTGACTGATAGAAAAAAATGGAAGACAGAAAACAAGGGAAAGAAATAACTGCCAACTATATCCAGTGACAGTATCCATCAAGAATTAAGCTGAGATAAAGATATTTTCAAGCAAACAAAAGCAGAGAATTTATCACCAGCAGACTTGCCCTGCAAGAAATACTTAAGGGAGTTCTTCAGACAACAGAAAAATTATCCCACATAAAGTCATACTTGTAGGAAGAATCACTGTGCACTGAAAAGGGTAAATATGTGAGTAAATATGAATGCTTTGACAATTTAAGAGCAAAAAAATATGTTTTGTATACAACAAGGATGGCATATGAATTTAGGAAAGTGTTATAAGGACCTTGTTTTATTCAAAAAGAGCTAAAAGTACCAATTATTAACTAGGCTTTGAAAAGTCAAGGATTATGTGGTAAAACTTAACCACCAAAATGACAATAAAAAGAATTGTAAAAGTTTAAAAAACACAAAGAATGTCAGCTTTCAAGCTCATAGCAGGATGTCTTCTAAGCATCTTCCCTAAGGAATTTATCTGAAACTCAAGCAAAGATCAATGTACAAACTTGTCCACTGCAGTGACATTTGTGCTAAACACCGGAATCAAATGTTCAGCTATAAGAGAATCTTTATCTGTGATGAACTGTTCTACAGCCATCTAAAATGAAGCCCTCTGTAACAAAAAAGAAACAAACTCACAGAGATAGAGAACAGACTAGTGGTTACCAGTGGGGAGAGGGAAGGGGGGGGGGAGGGGCAAGAGAAGGGTAGCAGATTAAGAGGTACAAACTACTATGTATAAAATAAATAAGCTACAAGGATATATTGTACAACACAGGGAAATATAGCCAAAGTTTTATAATAACTATAAATGTTTAAAAATTTAAACACAATTTAAAAATTGTGACTCACTATGCTGTACACTTGAAACTTACATAATATTGTATATCAATTAAACCTCAATAAAAACCCAATAATGATAAAAATAGTAATAAAATGATGCCCTCAAATAATATTTAATGGCACTGAGGAAATGCTATGGAAGTAACATCAAGTGAAGAGAGCAGAAATAAATGTCAGTAGAGCATGACCAAATTTAGTTTTTAGAGTACACAGGCACAGAGAAGGCACTATAAAAAGATATACAGAAACCAACAAGGACCTACTGTAGAGCACAGGGAACTATACTCAATATTTTTTAATAACCTGTAATGGAAAAGAATCTGCAAAAGAATATATGTATACGTATAACTGAATCACTGTGCTGTACACCTGAAACTAACATGACATTGTAAATCAACTACACTTCAATAAAAAAAGCAAAAAATAAAAAAATTTAAAAATAAATAAACAAACAAACAAACAATATAACTTTCATCCCTGGGGGTGGAATTGCAAGTGATTCTTACTTTCTTATTTTTGTGGATTTTCTACTGTAACTGTATATTGCTTGTTTTTTTTTGCGTTCTTAAGCAATAAACTGATTGTTTTCCTTTAAAAATAAAAGGAGTTAAGATACCTCTTCCTCTTAGGCAAAAGGGAACTAAGGGTATGTGAAAATAATATAGACTTTTCTCATTCCTTTTTTTCAATTATTTTGAATAAATAGGGGTATCCAATATCAACTATAGCTTTTCAACCAAAGTAGCTCTAGTTACTCAATTACTAGTTACTCAATTTAGTTACTCTAGTTACTCAATTTAGTGCGTTCATTCACTCAAAGTCTCAAACACCCTTTTCTTTATACTATTTTACCTCTTGTACTATAAGTGAACCCAGAAAAAAATATGATAGTTACTTATTGGTATATTGGGATTCTGGGTGCTTCTTTTCCGAAATCCCTGTTATTGCTATTATAACATGGTTCATGTGATTTTTTTTTATCCAGGCTTGGTTTAGCCAGTTCCATGGTAACCTCTGGAAAGGTGAAGTGCAGACTTTCCTGAGCACCCATCAATCATTCTCACGGAGCGAGATCTTGGAAGTGGAAGCATGACTCGCTGGGACCAGCCATCTGTGACCTGGACTCGTGTCCTTCATGGCTCGTGAAAACCAATGGTATGACATGACGTCATCCTGGATGGAGACAGTTAGCGCGTGCTGACACCCCGGAATGCTGCCCTGACCTGAGAAGGAAACAGGCATCGGTCTGTCCAGGTGCTAATGTCTCTGCATTTCAATCTCTGCTTCAAGTTCGTTTCCAGGAAGGATCACTGAAGATTGTAAGAAAGATACTTTGGCATGGCTCGGAGTTTTTTAACTTCCTGTACTTTTTTTTCTCAACTTCCCTACCCATATATTTTTTAAAAAGACTACTTCCTGAAGTTAGATATGTAAAAAAAATTGATTAAAAAGCAATGTATTGCAGCAACATGGATGCAACTAGAGATTATCATACTAAGTGAAGTAAGTCAGAAAGAGAAAGACAAACACCAAATATCACTTATTTATAGAATCTAAACATGACACAAATGAAACTATCTATGAAACTGAAACAGAATCATGGACATAGAGGACAGACTTGTGGTTGCCAAGGGGGAGGGGGGTGAGGGAGGGATGGAGTGGGAGTTTGGGGTCAACAGATGTAAACTATTATATATAGAATGGATAAACAACAAGGTCCTACTGTATAGCACAGGGAACTATATAAAATATCCTATGATAAACCATAATGGGAAAGAATATTAAAAAAAATGTATGTATATGTATATATAACTGAATCGCTTTGCTGTACAGCAGTAATTAACATAACATTGTAAATCAACTGTACTTCAATTAAAAAAAACAATATAAATCAGAATATGTCAAGGAGGCATTCTGTCCTCACATTGCCCCAGAACTGCCTGCAGGAACATTATATCTGTGGTCTCTCCCAGTGGCTTTCCTAGGACACAGACAGCACTTGTAACACAGCCAGCTGGAGACAGAACAGCATGGGTGGGTTCAGCTGACTACTGGACAGATCAAGCAACACAGCCAAGGTCAAGGTCTCACACAAATCAGTAACACGGCCTGGGAGCCAGCCAGGAGAAGTGCCCCAGTGCCCCAGTTTCCAGACAGCCAATATCATTTCTCCACCTTCCAAGAAGGGGGCTCATGGGTAACCATGAAAACCTTTGCAAAAGGACTACAAATATTTCACTCAAAGAAAATGTAACTCAGGTCCCAGCTGGAGCTTCAGCTGGGACTTATGTTTGTTGAACTTGTCTGGATAACTGGTGGGACAGACTCACTATTTGCACGGGGAGCTGGGCATCTCCTGGGAGAGAATTCATTCTGGCGGGGAGAAGGAGCCAGGCATGGAGAGCAGGGATGGGAGGAAGGACACAACGGTTCTTAGGTGGGTCTTGGGGAAAGAGAAGGCTGCCGGTAAAATTAGATAGGCTGTTTCATCAAAATATTCGTAAAACTCCCTGGTGTAAGCATTACAGATTGCACACACACATGCACAACACACGCAACAGAGTAACAAAGGAAGAGCTATTGGTTTTTCCCCCTCTTGCACAGACCGTCACAGAGCTTTGGCACCCAGAGGGCCCCTGTGAACTAGGGGTGGTGCTCAGAGAAATAGGTGATGGTATCAGTGAAAAAAGTCCATAAAGTCCAGCAAAAACAGTGGGACATCAAATGTGCCCAGGAGAACGCTGCATGCCCACGTCAGAAACAGTACTCCAAGGAGCAGACTTATGTAAGGGCCAGTGAGGCGTCCCCCAGGGAGCTCCTGAGACGCATGGCAAGTACTGCACTCTGAGATGGAGGTCAGTGGGGAGCAGAGGGCCAAGGGGGCATCGGTAGGAGACAGTAAAATGTGAGTTATAACTCATAATGTGACCCCATTAGACACACCGCCTGGCAAGGCCCAGGGAAGTGCAAGCAACGAGAATGTGTCTGGGGCTGTAATTATCAGCCCATTTATTTTCACTGGTGACAGGGACAGAAGCAGAGTAATTGGGAGAGAGTTGTGCAGAGACTCAGACAAATTGTGTTCCACTCTATGCCATATTTTATCAGGAACGCTTACAACCAGACGAACTCTGGAACAGACCATGGCTCGTTACTTTTGACACGTTGTGCCAGAAAGCACGTATCGCCAAGTGATTCATCACCATTTATACCCAGATAATAAATCTTTATTTTCCAAAAGCTATTCTTTGGATTCAGGGCAGACCCTAGTGTTTATTCTTGTTCGTTGGCAGGACAAAGAATAGCCTCTTGACACCCTTCCCTATGGATTTTATTGCTTCTCCGGGAAACATTTTACACACTTTCTTGTGACTTGTTCTCCACCCAACTAAAAAATTACTGTAATCATGTTAAGGATTTTTCATAAGTCAGTTTTCAAATACCTTTGGGGTGACTGTGTCGGCTTGACTCCCTGCTAAACCGTAGTTCACTGATTCATCTTTTATATAGAGTTACATACTGTGCCTAAACCTAAAATAAACCCTCTGAACTTGCTAGGGAAGTGGAATGACACTTTAAAATTTTTATTTTTTAAAGAAATTATTTTAAAACCATAAATTATCATAAGCCCATAAAGGGAACTTTTGTTTATCACTTACCAGCTACCACGCCCTTTACAGAAATGTAATAAGCTTCATTTAATCTCCCTGAAAAGCTTGCCAAATGGTCATTGTTAAAGCATCAGGACTCTTTATCTCTATAGCTGGAGACTTTTGGGGACCTGGGATAATTTAAAGATTGAAACCAATCTGGCCTCAAATGTTCCAGGGAAAATTTTGTTGATGTAATGTCAGCTGGACATCATGGAAACCACACTGTGGATATTTATGTTCATAGGGACATTCCGAACAAGACTTGTCCATGTAAAGCAAACCCCACTCTCATTTCATAATCCCCTCATGGTTTTAGACTGACCCCAACACAGTCCCATAACCTATGTACAAGAACAGGGAGAACACAACCAGGGAAGACTGGAGATACACGAGCTTCTTCTAGAACCTTAACTCTTAACTCGAAAACATTGGTCATAGAAGATTCTATTTCCTCTTTGAGGGCTCCTGCATCTTAACACATTCAGACAGACATTTGGTTTTTGGGACCCTTCTTTACATCCAGATCAGATGAAGAACCAAAACCATAGCGATCCCTCATGTCATTTAGAGGAAACGTGAAGGCAAAATATTTAGAGACAAAAATGCATCACATGTTATCATAAGAGGTGTCTGTTTTCAAAACAAGAAAATGCAGGTCTCCAGACAGCAACAGGGAACAAATATTAAGGAAAGCAGCTCTTCCCCAGACTTGTTTCCCCGACTGAAGGGATAAAGAACAAAAATATTCCGATTTAGATAGCGATTCCCCCAATTCAGATGTGATACCCCAATTCACATGGCCTCAGGAGCTGCACTAATTCTACTTTAAAGGGAAGAATGACCAGAGAGGTTAAGTAATTTGTTCTAGATCACACAGCAACTAATGGGGAAGCCAGGTCAATCACCAGGCTCATAATCTGTGCTTATCTCCCATGGAATTCATGGCTACACATGACCCAGTGCTTGGCTATGAAAAACTGGAGCTCAACAGATGCTGTAATCACCCTCAATCTCCTTAGTACCTAAGACTTTAGGAGTGCAACTTCTTTTTTTTTTTTAAACATCGTTATTGGAGTATAGTTGCTTTACAATGTTGTGTTAGTTTCTGCTATATAACAAAGTGAATCAGCTACTTGT